>NC_091691.1:69145000-69770000 GCF_041296265.1 Equus caballus | reverse complement strand
TAGTGTATCCTCTGTGGAAACTTAAACTGATATAACTTCCTTTGAACAGCATATCTGGAGCAGTTATGATGTGTTATCATCAGCTCAGGGAAATATCTTGCTCGTGAGTCACAAAAACAAATACGAGCAGACAATTGCTTATAGTGATCAATTTTCATACACTAGTTCAAGCAGGGCAAGGGCGGACAAAATTTATGCTAGTCATATAACTAAATTCTCCCAATTTTAAACATAGTTAAGTCTAATCTTTTCTAATAAGACAACAGTAGTTAACAAAGTAAAGGATTTTTAACTACTGTTTATCACCCCAGGCACATTACAATCATTAACTGATTCATGTTATATATGCAGGTAAAAGAGCTGCTAAATGAACAAGCTGGTAACATTGAATGTAGACAACGTTTGCTCAACGAGCATTTATAAGGTGTATGGGGCATATATAACACTGTGCTTGTGGATGAGAGAAATATAAATGAGTTGATACATTTCTACAAGCTAATGGGGGAGACAAGATTTACACCAATGAACATACAGAGCCTAAAAAACTATATGATTGGGACTGTGCTTCAAGTTCCTCACTTGAAAATAGTGAATGCATATTAGCTATTATTATTTTTTATTGTTATTATTAACTGTATGTGAAATAGAAATGAAAAGAAGCCTTAGGTCACGTTGGATCTAAGAAATAAGGGAAAATTTTATGAAAGTAGTTGAACTTGAAATGGTTTTAAAAAATGGATGGTATATGCATGTGTGGAGAGGTAGTGAATGGGCATGGCTGGAAGGTTGGCCACCATCCAAGCAAGCTCAGGTTGCTGGAAATGAAAATGGGTTTTGAGTGTGGGGCATACTGATAGGAGAGCCGTCTTATTTATTGGAAGAAATTAGAAATAATACTAGAAATATAGATGGGGTCCATTTGGTGAACTATCTGTGGTAGAGTAAAATGATAGAAAATGATAATTGATTAGAGTCAGAAGACATTATTTTTCATCACTTTCTGTGGATTTCATTAAGTCATGTAGCTTTCCTGTGTCTCAGTTTCTTAATCTGTAACATGACATTAAGAGATAATTTTCATATTTTCTTAAGTATAATGAAATTTGGTTTGTGATAACTCCTTTAATATATAGCAGTTTACACAGTACAACATTGCTAAGTGTTTTATGCTTGTCCTTCATAAGGGCATTTTATAAATGTACTATATACTCTATGTGTTGTACAAATATAAGTTATGATAATAATCATTACTATTATCATTATGGTTAATAACATTTGTAAGTTGAGGAAGTGATTTCATTCTGTAGGTGATAAAGAAAAAAATAGATTTATTTTATAACAGGTAAATGTAGTAAAGAAAGAAACATTGAAACAATGTTATTCTAATATTTATTAGCATGTCACACAGGAAATATTTATAACATATAGATGAAAGAATTCTTACACTTACTATATGAAAAGGTTCTATCTTCTCCAAAAGAATTGGGCAAAGGATGTGAATGGGAAATTGACAAAGAATTTCAAGCAACTGATAAACTTATGAATTTATAAACTTATAAAAACTTTAACTTAAATGGAAGAAAGGTAGGATTTTTCAATAATCACAAAGACATAAAATAAAAATAAGTTGTGGTTTTGGTGAGGATATAGGGAAATGGTACCTTCATGCATTGTCCTAAAGGTGAACATTGGTAAAACTTCTGTGAAGGAACAATTTGGCAATATTTATCAATACTCAGAACTTTTTTACCTTTTGATCTCAAACTACCATTTTAAAGAGTTTATTCTAAGGAATTAATTATAGATGCATACGTGAGGATTAACTTCATGGATGGTCATCACTATATTATTTATAGGAAAAAATTAGAAACAACTTACATTTTCAATATGAATGATTGTTTAACTAGATAATAAATCTATAGAAAGAAATACATTGTTGGCATTTAAATTGCTTAATGTTATGAAATAACACAGAAGTATACTTACAATATACAAAAGCAGTTTCAAATCTTACTCTACTCTATCTCAATCTATAAAATATAAATGTACAGGCATAGATATATATACATATATATATGTATCTATGTGTGTGTGTGTATATATACGTGAGTGGAACTACATTATAATCTTAATAGGGATTATTTGTGAATGGCAGGCTTATACTTCTATTTTATCTACTTCTTTTGACCTATCTTTTTGAGATTTTTCTCTACTGACCCTATATTCTGTAATAATAAAACAATAAATAAAACTTGATGGCACAGACAAGACTGCAGGCTGAAGCTACCTGAGGAAAGAGAACCAGGTCACCACCGTAAATCTTTTCATTCTGGTTCACTATTGGGATGCACATGAAACTCTTGTGACTTTTGACCAACGGTAAACTCAGATGTTTATCATCTATTGACTTATATTTGATTTTCTATCCTAATGGGGACTCCATCTGAATTTGAACAATCAGTTAGTTATTTAATTACCTGACCATACCTGTTTGAAGGCAGAGTAACACCACTAAGGTTTATTTTATGACTATTCCCTACAGATTTCAAACTTCCATGGTAGCATAAAACCTCAAAAGGGCTAGGAGATATTATTTTCATCTTTTGTAAATGCTGTAGTAGAAACTAACTCAATGATAAAAATGACCTGATCGGTATGTCCTTATTGTATTTATTTGTTCATTTAAGTGGCCGGTTCACACTGTTTCTTGGCCAGTTCGATCAACTGTGTAAAGAATTAAAGTTAACACAGTTCCCTTCTTCCATACAATTAACCTTTGTCCCAGAATTATTAAATAACTATGCATAAACACAAATACACTTTATAAAAACATTTTTCCAATTGCATCATAGTGCACAAGATAAGAAGGGGTTTTTCAGTCAGCTTTCCTGATTCAGCTCCCACCATTCCATGCTCTCCCAAGAAGGGTTAAATACAGTGGTGTGAGTAAATGTTTAGCACATGGGCTGTGGGTAGGCGGAGAGTGGAGTTCTGATTTGTGTATTTGCCTATTCCCATGGTGTAAATATTCCTACCATAGGCGATTTTGATATCCAACGTGAAGTCACTGAATGCAGTTGGGAAGAGAAGTCTACAGTCAACTCTCTCAAGGCAGTACGAGCCAGCTGCCTCACTTACTGAAAGAGCACCTCTAACTACTGAGTGCTGTGCTTGCATCTATTGCTGTACAGATCACAATGCATTTGTGATGCCTGTTTCTTTCCACTCTATGGATTGTGAAGGTATTAAAGGGACAACATCTCTTTCATTTTTGTTTCCCCAGTGCCTTACGTCATGTTGGGCACACAGTCAGCAGTCTTCATTGAGCAAAAGATTTGGAGTGAAATCGCATCTGTGTTAAAGAATACATGGGGAAGAGTATATGGCAAAAGTATGGACTAAAGAATTTAATCTACATTTAGAATATTTTTGCATAGACTATTTTGTGTATGACTACTCAGGTATCAACCTTGTTTAAAAAATGCAGTAGGTATCAAATTCCATTTGATGAGTTAAAAATAATTAGTGTTGTTATATGGCAGAATTTGTCTTAGAAACAAACAAAATGGGATAAATATAAAAACACAATGTTAGTAGAAGAGAAATTTATCTGTGGCTTAAGCTAGGTGCCTGGGAAAAAAAGTAATTCAGCTTCCCAATATTAATTATTGGACCATATCCTGCTATTGATCTGTGCATGTAAAAATCAATGCAAAGATAAGGACCTTCATAATTGACAGGAGTAATTTTGAAGTATATACTCATTGACATTCAAAGAGCCAGGAAACAATGAAGATATTACGGATGAGCAAACTTTGGATTCGTCTGAAGTTTTAATTACTACTTTTTAAACTTTTAAAGGAAGCGGGGGAGGGAGAGAATAAGAGAAGCATATTATTTTATTCCCTATTCCTTCCAGGTTTTCAAAAAAGGGAAAATATGTAACCAACATTTAACACTATGTTACATTCATAGAGCCTTTTTTAATTTTGCAAAATTCTCTCACATTCACATTTGGTTCTCATTTCAATCTGTGAGTAGAGGCCATGTAGGTGGTTTCTCAATTTTCCTAACAGATGGAGAATGAGACTACAATCCTGGACTCTAACTCTTACTGCTGTCTACTTTTTATTGCGATATATTTTCTCCTGGATGAGTGTGTGTGTGTATATGGATTTTTGGTTGGAAAGACAAACGTATGGAAAAACTAATCAGAGGACTTTAATAAGCTTATATTTTTCCCTTACTTGTTCCACTTGTGTCCTCTCTTCTGGTTTGTGAACACTCTCCACTTGGCAACCTAATGGGAAGTTTGCAGTAAGAGAAGAGCACAAGCAACAGGAGAAGAGAATCAATTGGTCTAGGACTCTTTCATTGTCCACTGGGATTAGTTATTTCTTCACGCAGATGTAGTGCATTCTAAGACTTGTTTTTGTAGCTTGGGGATTCATTTGACTTTATGCTACCCCATGTCAAAACAATATCTTGATTTTTTATTTTTTTCAGGGATAAATTACACAAATTCCTCCATTTTGTTTTTTCCTCTTTTCATCAAGCTCTAGTCTTAAACACTTCCATTTCCTTATTATGCAAAGGAAATAACATGCAACTCTCTTTCATTATTCATTTAACTTTAAGCCCTGAATAAAAATTTAGAAACCAACATATCATCATTTGTTTAATCATACTCATACAGCTCTTTCCTGCACAAAGTTTTGGGACCTACTGGTATGGAGTGGTCAAGAACAAGCTGGACTCTAAGGGAAACGGGAATAGAGCCTATAGGTATGATTAGCCAAGGATTACTTCGTTGGAAGGAACAGAAGCCCAGTAAACCTGGCTCAAATAGGAAAGGAGTTCATTGAAAGGGCAAAACAAAAACAAGCACTAGCACCTCTAGGAAGGTTCGTGAAACTAAGTCCTGCTCAGACACATGAAAGGACTGGAATGGGCAAGGCACGAACAGAGGCTCCTCCCTCAACCGATCATGAATACACAGGGCCTCTGGCTTCTGTGCCTCTTGCATGCTTGAGTCACTCTGTTCCTTCCCTCAGCAAGCGTATACCTCTAACTCAGGGCCTGCCTGCTCCCCTTAACTTTTTCTCTGCACTTGCCTCCAATTTGCCTTACTGGCTAGTCTAGCCCTGACAGCACAATCTCCCAATTTAACAGCTGTCTTCCAATCGACTCTTGTCTAAATTATGACAAGACGTAGTCTTGTTGCCCAGAGTGGGGTGGATATTCACCCCTAGGGCCAGAGTCATGAGCTGTTCTTTCCAGGCTCTGAGGGTATGGCAACTCCCTTAGAAGGGTGTGTGGTAGGCAAGGCAGTCATTTGGAAATTTTAGCACCCCAGGATTAAAAGGATAAAAAACAAAATTGGAACTCTCCAATATTGTAACCTGAATGCACTGGAGTGAAGGACATAAGTAGAGAAATAATATCGAGTAAGGATAAAGATAGTTTGGAAGTTTATATTATATTTTACCCCCTAGGTAATGAGGATCCATTGATGGATTTTGGAGTTGGAGTATCGTGTGCAGGATATATACCATGACAGTTTTATAGTAAATTATATCCTTGGAGGGGTAGAGGTTTGGAGCTGTAGAGGATGAGGTCACTACTACATCAAAGACGTATGTATGGCAGAGCTACTAAATAAATGTGATTAACATTTCCTCATGTTGTGGCTTTCTATATGCTACTTTTTGCCTTCACAAGGAAGAGGCTATCTCCCTCCTCTTCACTCTCCTCCACTGAACAGAAATCATATAGTTCTCCCATATGATTACAAATTGCTGGAGTCATTCAAAAGAACAGCACATATCATATCATTTCGCACTGTGTTTATCCATATATTAACTTTGTCCCTTTCCCCTCAATAGATTGTAAATTTCTTGAGGGTATTGTATCTCTCCCATGTTTGTGTCTTTCCTATCCTCGCATTTAGTACAGTGCGTGACACATATCAGGCTCTCAGTAAATGACAATTCTCTTTTCTGTTCATGGAATGTTTTGCCTCCACTTAGAAGAATGGTTTTCAAACTGGAAAAAGAAGATGACATTGTGGTGAAAGGGAGATTAGAGAAGAAGATAGCAAGAGATGAACCATATTCTAAGAGAACCTACAAGCATGATCACAGAACCTCTTACCATGTGCATATTTGTGTGCCTGTGGAGAATGTGAGAGGTGGTAAAGAACGGCTATGGGAGAGATTGTCCTCAGATCAAGTATGAGAAAGATATAAATCTTTGAAATAGTAGACACCCAGCTTAGTCCGGCCCTGAGCTATCTTGTGGAAGAGAGATGGCACTTACTTTATGTGGCTCCAGATGACAAAACTAGCACTTAGGAGGATGAGTTAAAGAAGGTTTCTTTCAATACTAAGTAAGGAAGAACTTTCATGAGGTAGAGATACCCCAAATGAATTGGCTTTCAAAATAACTTTTACTAACAAAAAATGTTCAAAGAGAAGCTTATTATCTGAGAGAGATGACATAGAGATTCCTTAACTGGGTGGAAGGCTGTACTAAACTCTAAAAACTTCCCAAATCTAAGGTTTTCTGATGTTATATTTGTTGAGTTAAATTAAAGCCTTATGTACCTTTAAAATGTAATCTACAACCATGGTGATGTCTGTATTCCTTTGGGCGAATTCACTAATCAGGTTGAATAGCTACTTCTTTCATGCATTTATATGATTTTTTTTCTCACAAAAGTCAAGAAGAGACATAAAAAATAACATTTTAAATCATCTTGTACCTAGAGAAAAATATTTCAGAGAAGGAAGAAATGACAGGCTTGTTAAGAGTAAGGAAGGCTCCCAAGAAGATTAGCCAGTATGAATCATGCGTCTAGATCAGAAGGGTCAGTTCAATAAGGCAAGCTTTAAAAAGGTCCATTGGTCTGATCCCCAAGAGACAGGTTATGAAATGACTGATGCCAATCAAATCTCAAGTTGAAGGCTCTGTGTGTGCGAGTGTGAGTGAGTGTGCCTGTGTATTTCAACGGTTGAAATGTCAAATCAAAACCAACGTCAGTCATCATGGTGTCAGTGTGGTAGAGATGGAGTTGACACGTAGCTGGAGATTGGGGGAACTGAAAGGTCTCTTTAAATGTTGAGAATTCATCTTAGAGTATTGGCAGGCAGGAGAGGATTTAAGACATAGTACATAATTCTAGGCATGTATATGACTGGAAAAGTTCCTACATTAATGATGAGAGAATAACCATTTACTGTAATATTAAACGCTTTCTCACAGACAAATTCCAATGGAGCCTTCTCATTTCTAATTCATTGAACCCCAGTATTATTGTTCAACCCTTTCATTATCTCTCCCACCATTCTTTACTGTGGACTTTAGTCAGCCTTTCTCCTCAAAGTTCTCCAAACGGAAGTTTATTGCGTCCTTGTATGTGGTTTCTTCCATTTTTGAAATGTTCTAGTTGTTCATTACAACTTAAAACTAAAAAAAAACCCTGAAAACATACCATATGTTTTAAAATCACAGCATAAAATGTAAAAGCATCCCGGCACATCATGTCATAGTATATCATTCATTCCCAGCTCTCTGGCCTTGTTTCGCTTTCTCCCGAGAGCTGCCCCTGGCCATTCTTGTCCACAACTCTCCCTGTTCATGACCTGCTACTGAAGAACAAATGCTGCACCTTCAAGAGGAATGAACAACAGCATAACAATTAAATTGTCTTCAGCATTTGTGTTGCGACATCAATAAGATAGTAGCTGACTTTTGAGTCTGGCACACTTATGATTCTCTCATATTTCCTTCTAACATGACACTTTTGCAAAACATTACATTAAATCTAAGCTCAATCATAATAACATATTTAAAGTTAACAACAAGGCTGTTGAATTGAAAACATGTGGAGCAAGGTAAAGGTTTAAAGCATCCACCTTAGATCTTTTTATTTGAGGAAGATTAGCCCTGAGCTAACATCTGCTGCCAATCCTCCTCTTTTTGCTGAGGAAGACTGGCCCTGAGCTATCATCCGTGCCCATCTTCCTCTAGTTTATATGTGGGATGCCCACCACAGCATGGCTTGACAAGCGGTGCCATGTCTGCGCCCGGGATCTGAACCGGCGAACCCCAGGCCACCAAAGCGGGATGTGCGCCCTTAACTGCTGCGCCACCTCATATCTTCATCTTATTCATGTAGCTTTGCCTGTTTTATTGAGACTTGATGGAGTGTGAGTTCCTCAAAGGCAAGAGCTGTGACTTATTCAGCTCTTTTGAAATAGTACCTTCCATAGTGTCCAGCATGTAAAAGGTACTTATTTAATCATATATTTTATGAATATTTTTAAGCCTTAACTATGGCGGAGGCATTGTGCTCAGCTCGAGGGAACAGCAGTAAGGAGTAGGACAGCCTGGTTTCTGCTATCCAGGGCGGAAAACATAGCATTTTGTCTTAAAACAATCTGAACTGGAATACTATGCTCGTTCTACCTCTCAGAATATGTATGACCTGGAGAAATCTACTTGAGCCTCAGGTTTCTTCAGTTTTTAATCAGAAGTAAGGGGAATCTCATTGATGGGGAGACCTTGAGGATTCAATGAATTGATACAAAGTAATTTGACCACTGCCTGATATAATACATTTTAACTATTTTTATGGTCGTATGTTTTATATTCTAGTTGAAGGATAGATAATTTAAAAGTAAAAACACAAAAGTATAGCAATGGTTATGAGAAGTAAATCTGGAGTGGTACAGAGAATTGCAGAGGAATCTGACCTAGTCTAAAGGGCAGGGGAAGTGTCTGGAGGAAGTCAAGTTTGCTCTGAGACCGGCTCAATTAATGCTGATGCCAACAGCAACTTTCCATTTCTTGTGGGAGTATTACTGAATTTGTGACTTATTCAGGTTTCCCCGTTTTCCTCTCTAATTCTTCTGCTAGCGGCAGTGGTGGCCATTTTGGCCTTTTGTACTCTCCAGGGGTTTCTGCTTCACAGATGATATGCACAGTCTCCTGCACACGTGTGTTATTTAGCTGTGGTATGCTTTTTGGGGTTGATTTTAATTGATAGAGTAATTATAACCAAGTATGAGAGGTCCTGCATTATATTCCACATGTGACGAGGGAAGGACTGGAAAACAGGTATGGATAGAATAAGTGTTCCAGATCAGACCAGGGCTGAAGCAAAATTCTGAAATTTGTGACATTTTTCTTCACTGCTCATTACCTCTCTCTTACCAGCATGTCAATGTAACCAAAGACCATTCTCATCTTGTTTCTCTAGAGTTTCTTCTGTTACTGAGGATAGCAAACTAATACACTGATTGAAAGTGTGGTATTTACAGGGTGAGTGTATAATTTATTATTTAATAGGACTTTTAAGATGAAAGGGGTTGCTAGTAATTATTTCAGGACAATAGGCATAACCCAAGACTTTCTTGGGCAAATGAGGATGTATGGTCATCTTAAATATTAAAGACTTAATTTATTAGCCTTTTGGAGACACTTCAGTGTACACCTAACAAATGCTGCCTCTAACTTTGAGCGCTTTTTATTTCTAAATAAAAAGACCAAGTGAGAAGACGATGATTAAATCAAATTAATGCATCTCTAGTGATAGAATTTTAGACACTTTAGCCCACATGAGGAAGATATTTATTGGAAGATCACATTTTCAATACCTGTTGAATTATACACTTCATAAGTGAATCTAAATTTGGCCTAGGTGTAACCTTTAAGAAACATCAAGGTATGTGTGTGTCCATGGGAATACACAGTTGGAAGAGTTGGCAACTCTTTTTTATTTCAGTTCATACACGCCAAGACAACGCACAATTAAGACTAAGATCAAAGCTAAACTATAGCCAGTGGTAAATAATTCATAACACACTGCCTTTTCTCATCTCCCTTGCTTAACCCAAACTGAGACCCATTTTGTGTTCCATTGCTCCTTTGAGAAATAATCACTCACCACCTCAGCCTTTTTCCCAATTTCTATCTTTCTGACAATGTCCGCTGTTTCAATATATCTCATTATCTCCACTCTCCCACTGAGCCTGCAATGTGATGGCATTTGCCTTGCCTGAGGAATGAAGAGACAGTTTTTCTTCTCTCAACAATCCTGCACATTGAGATCTGACCAGAGCCTTCTCAAGCTGATTCCAAAGGCATTCCCTGGAAAGGGGAAAACAGACTTGCTCAACCCCATTGTCCTCGAGTGGCAGAATGTTCTGCCAGGTCTCCTGACAGATTTCCTAGTCAAAGAGAAAAGCTCTGTAGTGCTTAGAAAACAAAGCTATTTCAGGTTGCTTGGCTGTGAGCTGATAAACAAGGCCTGGGGTGAGAAATGCAAAACACATACACACACACACACACACACACACACACACACACGGGCCTCCGGTCAGTTGAAGACAGAACTGAAGCACTTAGCCGTCAAGCCGCATCGCTTTCTTTCTGACCTGTTGGCTACATATTCAGTTGACAGCTTCCTGCTACCTATCACAAAACAATAAAAATCTTTTAAGACGACAGTCCAAATTGCTCTAATACCTTCTTTAAAGAGAACAAAAATGCAGAAAGTTAGCCTGTAGGGACTTCATTTTTCATAGATATGCAATTTATGGTGTTTAAATATAAGCTTTTTGATTTTAGGTTGAAACGATCTTGTCAAAAAGGTACATGAAAGACGTTTACGCTGGGATCTTTCTTACTTAGGGTTATAGCTGACCCTTCTCACGTCTTCTATCCCCAAAACACTTGACTGGCACCTGACTTCACTGCTTCGCTTTAGTAGCTGATTCAGGGAAGGCTGTTTTCTGGTTTTCCTTCCTTCTTTCTTTTCCTTTTCTTTTGGTCATGAAGAGGGTTAGATTTGAGGTCAGGACTACGGTGAAGCAAGTGAGGGGTATTTGCCTCAGACACATATAAGGAAGCACTGAAAAAACTTAGTAATCAAGATAGATAATATTTTAATGCAACATTATAAAAATCAAAATCAATGTAAAAATTCACGATAAAAAAATATCAAAATTTTCAAATAAGCCAGGATCAGTATTACTGACTTTTCCTTTTCCCTCAGCCTCCACTATGGCTCTGCATGGCACTGGATGGATTGTAATGACAACAAGCTGGAGAATGGGGTGGTATTTCTGAGGTAAGTGCGCATCTATTTCTCCATCCTTTCCAGGAGCACATCTGCTAAGGGCATCATGGATCAGAGTCAACCGAGTCATAAACATTCATTGAGCAACAGTTCTCCTTAGCCAGTAAGATGCTCTAATCATATAAAACGTCCTGAAGGCGCAGTTCTTGAATTAAGTCTAAAGAGAGAGATGGGGCAAAGGCAAAACAATTAGATAAGGGATTACTCATCTGAGTGTATCTGCTCGGTCGAAAGTAGGGAAGGGAGGAAGGAATGGGAAGTTGAAGTAGGGAAGGGACCAGGCTATTGAGGAATGTTTCAAGTAAGTCACACGAGTGAACCAGAGCGTGTGCAAAGCATCCTCGGGAATGGTTCTATAGGTTTCCTGAGAAGGATACTCGCACAAGAATTGCAAACTTCAGAAAATCTTGGACACATTACTTAGCCTCTCTGTGATTTAGTATTTTTATCGGGAAAATGGGATTTACAGTATCTTCTTGTCACAAGAAAGTGATGAAATAGTCACATGGTGAATGATTATTGGTTTTATCCTCATAGCTCCTACTGAGCCACAAGAATTGAATCATAGCGAGGGTCTGTGAGTGTCCTTCCTAGATAATCTCTCTTATTTTTTTTTTGTTGTGGTAAAATAAACATAACACAGTATTTACCATTTTAACCATTTATAAATGTACGGTCCTGTGGTATTAAGTTAATTTACATTCTTGTATAACCTTTGCCACCATCCATCTCCAGAAATTTTTCATCTTTCCACAGTGAACCTCTGTATTCATTAGACACTAACTCCTCATTTCCTTCCTTAGGCACTGACTCCCCATTTCCTTCTCCCTCCAGCGCCTGGCAATCACCATTCTACTTTCTGTCTCTGTGAATTTGACTACTCTAGGGACCTCATACAAGTGGAATCATACAATTTTTGTTCTTTTCTGTTTGGCTTAATTTCACCTACCGTAATGTACTCAGGTTCATCCACGTAAAGCATGTGTCATATTTTCTTCCTTTTTAAGACTGAATAACATTCCGTAATATGGATACACCACATTTTGTTTATCCATCAGTCTGTTGATGGACACTTGATTGTTTTCCACCTTTGGCTATTGTGAATAACACTGCAGTGAACTTAGATGTACAAATGTCTCTTTGAGTATGTGCTTTCCGTTCTTTTGGGAGTGGAATTGCTAGATCATATGGCAATTCTATACTTAATTTTTCGAGGAGCTGCTATACTGTTTTGCACAGAGGCTGCATAGTTTACCTCCTGCCAGCAGTGCACAAGGGTTTCAATTTCTCCGCATCCTCACCTACACATGTTAGTTTCTGTTTTTGTTTTTGTTTTTTAATAATAGACATCTTAATGGGTGTGAAATGGTATCTCATTGTGATTTTTGATTTGCATTTCTCTCATGATTCATGATGCTGAACAACTTTTTGTGTGTTTATTGGCCATTTGTATATCTTTGGAAAAATATCTACTCAAATCCTTTGCCCATTTTTATTTATTTATTTATTTTTTTGAGGAAGATTAGCCCTGAGCTAACTGCTGCCAATCCTCCTCTTTTTGCTGAGGAAGACTGGCCCTGAGCTAACATTCATGCCCATCTTCCTCTACTTTATATATATAGGACGCCTACCACAGCATGGCTTTTGCCAAGCGGTGCCTTGTCCTCACCCGGGATCCAAACCGGCAAACCATGTGCTGCCGACAAGTGGAATGTGTGAACTTAACTGCTGCACCACCGGCCCAGCCCCACTTTGCCCATTTTCAATTTGTATTTGTTTTTGTTCTTGAGTTGTAGGAGTTCTTTATATATTCTGGATATTAATCTCTTATCAGATATTTGATTTGCAAATATTTTCTCCCATACTGTGCATTGCCTTTTCACTCTGTTGATAGTGTTTTTTGATACATAAAGTTTTAAATTTCGATGATGGCCAATTCATCTATTCTAAGAAATCATTGCCAAATCCAATATCATGAAGACTTTTCTGCTTTCTTCTAAGAATTTTACAGTTTTATCTCTTACTTTTGTATTTTGATCTAATTTGAGCTAATTTTTGTATATAGTATAAGGTATTGGTTCAATTTCATTGTTTTGCATATGGATACCCAGTTTTCCTGGCACTAATTATTGAAAAGATTGTCCTATCCCTTTGAATGTTCTTGGCAACCTCATCGAAAATTGTATGACCATATATGCACGACTTTATTTCTGGGTTCTCTATTCTGTTCCACTGTTCTATGTGTCTGTCTTTATGGCAGTACTACACTGTTTTGATTGCTATAGATATGTAGTGAGTTTTGAAATCAGGAAGTAAGAGACCTTCAACTTTGTTCTTTTTCAAGATTATTTTGGCTCTTCAGGGTTTCTTGAGATCCCTCCCATATTCTCCCTCATCTTTTAAAAAACTTTCTTCCAGTTTCCAATTTCTCTTTTGTTCACTACAACCAACATCTTGAAAGAGTTTTTCTCCTCACTCACTATATCTAAGTCCCCATTTATCCCTTCTTAACCCTTTGTCACCTGGCTCTCACCCCTGCTGCTCACTGCAGCTAATCTTGTCAAGCTCGTCAAAGATCTTTCCGTTTCCAAACTTAGGGAACATCTACCTTGCCTGCATTATCAGCAGTCTTTGAGACCATGAACCTCTTCTCCAGTCTTAGGGTACTTTTCTTTTGGCTCCTTGGAAACCACGCCCTCTGATTTCTTTCTATATCTTCAGCTGCTCCTTCTTGGACTCCCTTGACCAAAGACCTGGAATCCTTTCTCTTCTACTTAGTAATTGATTCTGAGTGATCTGATGCATTCTCCTGACCTCCTAATTACCAAATTTGGCATCTCAGAGTTTAAAAATGTATGAAAACAGAAGAAGTGTAAAATTGTGAAAGCAGACAAAAATATCAGTGCTTAAGAGGCATAAATTAGGGCAAAAGAGAGTTCAGATTAAGTCTAAGGAAATATTTCTTTATTTTTAATTTTACTTATTTTTGTTTGAGTCACCAGACAGAGCTCCTGAAGTTATTGAGGAATTTTCTTTCTGGAGTATTTACCTGCTTGATATGTATCTTGACCAAAGATTGTGGAATTTCCCCTCTCTCTCTTTTCTTTTTTTCCTCCTCAGTGCCCCAGTACATAGTTTATATACTAGTTGTGTATCCTTCTAGTTCTTCTTTGTGAGCTGCTGCCACAGCATCGCTACTGACAGATGAGTGGTGTGGTTCTGTGCTTGGGAGCCTAATCTGGGTCGCTGAAGCCGACCAAGCTGAACTTTAACCACTAGGCCATCAGGGCTGGCTCAACTTAGCATTAATTTTAAATGTATTAATTAAACTCGTATGATCTCAAAGTTTTTTTGCTTGTGATAAATTTGGCAATGGGTTTAACGTACTGAATAGACAGCTAGGCTAGAAGTCCCAAACCACACATGAGTGTGTGGGCAAGTTACTCAGTCTTTCTTAGCCTGAAGCCATTTCAGATTGATTGAAGAGATGATTTCCCAACAGTACATGGTAATGTCAATACTAGACAATATTTACATAGGGGGACCTCATCTGTGTTCTTAGTACAAATCCATGTGTATCTGGATTTTCGGGGAAATTTTACAAGGAGAGAGAGCAAGTGCTTCTTGGGGTGGAGGGATAAATGACTGGGCAGACCAGGGACTAATGGTCCTAAGCTATTTTCTTGAAGAGAAGGAAAGACTTAATGTAGAGGGCTGTGTGGTACAAGAACTCAGAGACGGGATGAGGGGACATTGAAAGGGTCAAGTGCAATGACACAGGTTGTCTTTTGGCCCAGGCCCCTTTGACCAATGTCACAGGGCCTAGTCAAATGGGCTTTAACTAATATCAAGCGAAATAAAAAGATTTAACATTAGAATGTCTGGTAAGGCTGAGCAAACTCAGATAGCCTTGCTCGATAGCTGGAATGATACATGGGAGTATTCATCACAGCCTGCTCTTTATATCTCACTTACCCTGCATTAAAGCTATAGATGCAGAGTTCTACAGAAAAACCAAGGGAATTTCATCATTTATATATGGATTCTTCCGTTTATATAGGCAGCAGCTGCATCAGGCCAATAATCGGGGCAAATACCTTGAACTGGAGTGAAGGATTTGGGAGGAGCCACATTATCATTAATTTTCCGTGTGTTTTCAACTTGTCCAGTTGTAGCAGAACTTCTGAACACATTTAAACACAAGATTATGTCACCCAAACTTCATAGATCACAGACTCAGGCAAGAAAAGGAACATGACTGTCCTCCTGCCCAGGCTACCAGCTCAGCACCTTCTTTTCTCTTTGGTCACCTGCCTCCCTCACCACCTGGGCCATTAGGTTGATTTTGCCTATACTGGTCCCCATCTGCTGAGTTTTATTTGGGCCTGGCTTCCTTGATATTTTTTTTCTTTCTGGGATCAAAACTATACCTTTCCTTTGTTCTGCTGGGTAAAAAAAGCTCCTCTGAAAATTTATTCTGAGCCAAGGCATTCAAGGGATAATACTTTATAGATTATTATACCCATAGAAATTGTTTGCCTTTGATCAGGGCCATTTAAGTTCTTGTCCTACAGCAGTTAATTTTATGATGCAAGCGTTAACGCGTGTGACATGTGAGCTTCTGGGGCGAAATCTCCTAGCGTGGGTGATGGTCTGGCTTCTTTTCTCCTTATCAGGAAGTGCGTTCTGACATGGAGAGGAGGCTGAAGCAATCAGTCCGTCGAGGATCTAGCTCACCTGGCATTGTTTTCTTTTCTGGGGGACGAAACTGAGGAGGGCTGGGAGAGTAGGGTGTTGGGATGGCTTTGAATGTTTGAACTGATTCCCTCTGCCAGTTAAAAAATCACTCTGGCATAGCCGTTTGCCGTGGTATTTTTCACACTTTATCTAGCATCCCGTGTCTCTGCTGCCCGAGAACTGTATTTATATTTACACTGCGAAGCGTGAATATGCTGCTGTTCTTTGCGGAAAGGGATTCATCCAATAATCCTTTTGCTTGAGTATTATTAAGTGGACCATGGCACTTCCTCTGCTTGTTTTTCCTTGGAGCCCTTGGGACATGTGAGGTGGCCTTGTCCAGTTCAGTGGGTTTCAGCAGGGTGAGCCAAATTCAAAGAAACATAAATTCAGTTGAGAGAGAAGGTAACATGGCATAGCTGAATAATGGGCTTTAATAGGCAAACCAAATAGTTAAATGCAAGATGCTTGCTGCACGCTAAAACTTAAGGAATGCATACTCAATGCAATGCATTATTAAATACAACGTTGAGCATATGGGTACCCACAATTAATGTATATAAATAGCTGATAAAATTGCTCAGTATTAGAAAGCTAGCGGCAAAAATGACCTCATATGTCAAGCAGACAAGTAGGCAGCTACCATTTTCTTTGTACACCTTACAAATGATAAATTAGTTTTATGGTCTGCATGGGGCCCTTATCACACTATAGCACCAAGTGCATGATAAAGAAAAAAAATGCCTCGGCTCAAAAATCGAACTGGAATTTGGAGTCCCAGCGGAGCTCATTTTTTAAATGTAAAGAATTTTAGCCCGCTTCCTTTGGGAAAGATTTATTGCCGCCAAGAGAAATGTAGATCTTGGTTATGTGTTTTGATTAAAACTTGATTTTTGTTTTTATTGACACAGGGTAGAATGTGAATCCGTCATAACTGGCTGCCTATTGATTGAGAGCAGTTTGGTCCAATGGGCACAGGACAGTAAAAAGAAGGGGGAGTCCTGGCTTTTGTTTCCAGCCCTACTACTAACAGGCAAAGCTGACCTTGGATAAAACTTTGTAACTCTTTCCTAGCTCTGCCTGCCCTGTTGAATTCCCCTCAACACTGGTGAGTAAACAGTCTATTTCATCTGAAGTTCATAGCCTATAGGAGAGCAGTTACCCAATAGAGAATTCAAGGAGCATGGCCTAATTTGTCCTAGAATTATATGGGGCAAGCGCTACCTAAATAAATGGCATTTTTGTGCAACGTTTAAGTGTGTGTGTGCATGTGTCTGTGTGTGTGTGTGTTGTATGGGGAGCCATTGATGTCTATTTAAAAATCTTGTATAGCAAGAAACCCAGAGAGATACCAGGCTCTGTCAGAGGGTTTGTGTGTGGCTTCTCAGTCTTTGTAAGACTATGCCTTTCTTTGATAAACACAAAAATCTCATGTGTTTCTTTCCTACAATTTGAAATTCAAAATAAGTTAAATATCTCATGAGTGAAATTCAATGACTGTGAGGGACAGAGGCCTGCTTTGCTTTCAAGTGGCTTGAGACCTGGTTCTCCCCTGAACTCTGCTCCCCTGGAATCACTGCTTTGCTAGCCAAGGGTCTCCTTCTCGTTATTTTCATATCAAACCCCATCAGTGATCTGTTGTTTCATATCAGGTAAGCAGCCACGTGTATCTGTTACAGGATGCATTTCTGTGCCTCTGGGGTGTGGCTGAAGTTCAGAGGTGATTAAATTCATTGTTTTAGGGCTAGCATTATTCAGAAAGCTGGTGTGAAAAGGGTCAGTTAAAGGTATAAAGAGGGGTAGCTTGAAGAAAGGAATAAATCTTTCCCTTTTTTTATCTTGTCTTTGTCCACCCTTGTGCTTTTTTTTTCCTCCCTCAATTCTCCTGGGAGAATGGTCTTTCCTTTTAAAATTACTTTAAAAAAAAACCCACTTAATTCCTACATACAATTAGGAGCAGTGTATGTAGTATATTTCTCTTCCCACCTAGTAAACAGAAATGATGTGGTTGGACCATCGTGAGAAAGTAGGCTGTCCTCACAGAGAGGAGCTGAGCTCTGGCATGTGCTAAGGGCAAGTCAGAGGCAAAAGCTTTTGGGTGTCTTTCCACTAAAGTGGTGTCTCTGTGGTGTCAGCAAAGCTTCAGCGTAAATATATGTTTTGCCTCACGGTTTTTTTTTTGATCCCCTTGTAGAATTATGAGAGTGGCGTGTAGGGGATCTGGTTATTCCTCTAAACTCTGAGCAAAGTAAATATTTCTTCTAGGTCCTCAGTATTGCCAGGATTTCATCTATGTCCCTGATGTTTCATTCATCCCTGCATGCATTTGTTCTGCACATAATTATGTGCCAAGAGCCAGTGATGCAAAACCCTTCACGAACCTGCCTGTCTCCCCGCCAAGCCCAGTTTCAGCTCTCCTCATCAGCACCACCATTTCCCTGTGCTCAAGCTTCCTTCCAGCTCTCCTAAACATCATCCAGCCTTTGAATTTGTTACATACTTGTTTGCATCTGAGCCTGTGTAAATGATGTTTGTCTTGTCCAAAACTGGTTTGTCCCTCCTCTCCTCACAGGTCATTCCTAGTCATTCTTTAGGTGTCCGGTTAATGGAGACTTTCTCCAGGAAAGCTCGCCCACCTCTCAGATTGGGTTAGATGCTCCCCCATTATAATTAATTCTTGATAAGCTTTCCTGCTACAGCTATGCAGTTGCATTTCATCCCTCCTGGGCTATGTGTTCCTTGAAAGTGGCGACCCTCCTCACCATTGTATCCCCAACATCTACATAGTCCTTGGCACATAGACAAAACCTAACAAATACTTTTGAATACATGAATGCAACTGCAATGATCTCTGTCTCATAAACTGCAGAAGGGTGTGAGGCTGGGGTTTTAACCTCCTCGGTGGGCCAGTTTACCTGCTCCTGGCTGTCGTAGTTTAGGAGTGTCTGGATGTGTTTGCAATGACAGAGAGACTCAGAAGAGCAAGCATCATGGGCAAGTTTCTAATTTACTAAATATTTAAAACAGCTATTATTTGTAGGCCTCAGCTTGGAACTGATCCCATTGCATATTTATGTTATATATAATTACATGCCAATATCATTTGCCGTATAAATATTGTTCAGCCCAGGGTTTATTCAATGATGTACATGCACACTATTAAATCCCTAGGAATGATCGAGAAGAAAAGGCTATCTGGCCACTCTTTCCTTGAACTGTTAGGTCTGGGAAATGCTATATGACACCTCATAGAAGCTCTTGTCTAGATTGTTTACATAACTGTTCGTGTAGCTTGACATGGCAGTTGTCATTCTCCTTGGCTGGCAATACACTTATTGTCACTTAGAGGAAACTAATCTGGATAGGTAATGACAGGGATGAACAAAGTCATTTTGTAGATGTGCAACTGTGGTCATTAAAAATAAAGCAGACCCTTCTCAGGGGGCTGCTAACCTTGCCAGCTAGTTGACATTGTGTAGATCAGAGGACACTCAGCCTGTGTCTGAACAGAGAAGAAAAACAGCAGGATTTCCAAACAAATGCTCTCATTCTCTCTCTCTCTCTCTCTTTTTTTTTTTTTTTAAGTTTTCCTTGAGTTTATTAGCAGCAGTGGAGCTGATTGGAACGGAAATGAAATGATGCCCATAAGTGGAGTCCAGCCTCCAAGTTATTAGCCACATAGTGTGGGATGATCAACAGACATATGCACTGAGATAACCTGATAACATTACTCCCCTTTATCTCAGCTTATCTCATGGCTCCATGCCCTTTCCACCTCTCAAATATTTAGGCCCTAGAGCCGCTTACAAAGGGACAAAATGTATTGTCCTTGTTTGTTGGTAAAGTCACTCCAGAAAGTGCCACTGCCAGGAGGGTTAGGGATTGGTTTCCTTTCACAGAGATTCTAAATGAGCACATAGACACACATGCAAAAAGTAGGATTTATGCCTCTGAATATGGCTTGTAAGGAGGGAGTAAACCTCCTGAATTTAGCAATCAAATTTGTTAAGGCTTCGCTAAAGCCTAAACTTCCAATTAACAAGCAAATCATCATCAGACAGCCAGTGAATGGCAAATTCATTCCATTCAACATCTTTTCAAAAGTGGATTTTGTGCACTTATCTCCATGAAAACCCAGCAGGAAGATTTTCCCTGGGAGTGCTCCTACATCTGCCTGTTTTTAATGACGGTAATGGCAAGCAATATTCTACAATTACTTTGGCGATCTCATTTCAAGCATACAAATCATATTATTGAAGAGCCCAGCAAAAGCCATTTGTTCCTTGGAACCACCAGATAAGTTCTGTGGGGTGAGCAAATGCTGCTTGGAGAAGGCCAGGCCCTTCTGTCTCGTAACCTTGACTGCACAGCGGTAGAATCTGCCCACCAAGGTCAGAAAAGACAACCTAAGTATAGACATCAAAGTAGAAATGAAACAAAATTTTAGTCCTAAAGCGAAGGATTCCTTCTTTTTGTCCCATTCGTGACATGTTAGCTTTGTAACTCTTTTACCTAATTAAAAATAACATCATTTAAAGAAAAATGAGGAAAAAGAAAAAACAGAGCTTGCTGGTATAGTTCATGAAGTCAAAGCCAAGGCCCTGCTCATGGGTGAGAACTGCTTTATGGGCCACAATGGTTCTGATCCCTTTTCCGTTTTCTCTATCTTTTAGCTTATTCATCTGAGCTAGAATATAATCAGTCTTCTATATATATATTTAGAGGCAGCAGAAATGGGCTAAGAAAATGAGAAACATTTATAAGTGATAAAATTCATCCAACAAATATCGTATGTAAGGTTCAGTGGGTAAGGGGGAAGATAAACCAACAGGGCAAGTCCTCCTAACTGGCTCACGGTTGTGAAACAGGGGACGGAGTGCCCCTTAAGGGTGGGATGATCAGGGATAATGCTAGGCAAAGGTGGTAATTGAGTCTTAATGGAGAGTGACAATTTTAATAAGTGAGGAAGACTATGAGATGATATTCTAGACCTGAGAAACTGTGACCCATGCCACACAGGGGGAGAATCCAGCTGACTTTTGCAGAAGTGATGCAGAAGGTAGAAGGGAATAATGGCAGATAATACTGCAGTGGGAAAATAGAGGCGTAAGTGAAAGTCCATTGTTAGAGCTCCCAGATTGTTAAGGGAACCTTTTGAAATAGGTGTTCCTTATCCAGTTTTATCCACTTTGGACACCAATATCTTGGCTGCTGTCATGATGAAGGATCCTACTGTTTCAGATAGCTCCTTTAACATCCACTGGAGGGTTCTTTAACTTGGGATTTCCCAAGAACACATGTAAGAGACTAACAGAACATATATCATGGTATGTGAGCTTTCTTAATGTACTGTTTATTTCAGTTAAGCAGAGAGAATATCATGATACATGGACTATAACATGGTCTGATAGTAATTTCCACTTAGTTCTCCAGGAAGGAGTTCATGAGACACTTTAGCCTATTACAATTAGGATAATTTTTTCTGTTGAGATCCAGTTTGAATTCTTCAATATTCAAATTCTGCTAATCTTTTTCAGTGTCCTTGTCCCATGATAATTTTTACTGGTGTAACTTCCTTATATTGGGGCCCTTGTCCCATAGGCAGGCAATATCCATTGCAGCATATGAAAAAATGTTCAAAGTTGCCTTCAGGCAAAGCAAGGCTTAAGGGAGTTCGGCTCCTTCGGACATGCTCAACAAATGCTTGACATTAGAATGTGTCTCTTTTTGTTTGGGAGGTTCTGTGGTTCACTGTCGAGCCCTCTGTTCTGAGCACCTTGGATTCTCTAGGCAGATGCCCATCTACTCTGTCCATGTGTGTAAATGAAGGGGAAGATGTTTATGTTTGGCTTTTGTAAAAAGAGTAACTCACAGATTGCCATTTGAGCTGATAACAGATTTTAAGTGAGGACAGCATCCTGTGTCCTGTGAAACTCTATTAGAAACTTCCTTGGCTTTAGCAGTTCAGAACCATTTGTGCTCAATTCTTTGAACCCCTATTACTTGAATAAAAGAGACTTTCATTAAAGGTTTGTTGACCAGAATGGTGTTTTCATCTAAGGAGCTGGGAATTTTTTAGAAGACAATGGAAGGGTTGTTTAACCTTTATGAGCAGAGTATTTCATGAGGGTTTATCTATCACCACTCGGCGCGTTGTAATAACACTCATACTAACTTTTGACAGCAAGTACCATGTTCCAGGCCCTACTTTGACTGTGTTACCTATATCATCTCATTTAAGCCTTACAACAATCTTGTGAAATAGATATTATTATTATTATCCCATTTTACAGATGAGGAAATCAAACTACAGAGAGATTAAGTTCTTTCCAAATGTCACATACAGATTCAAATTCAGGTTCTCTGGCTCTAGAATTCATGCTTTTTTTCATGGATAAAGGACACCTTGGGAACCATTGAAATAATAATGATGTGAAGTGATAATTGTTCACATATTTGATTTTTCCTTAAGAATCTATATGTTATAGCATAATAATCCAGTAATTGTTTTAGAGGCTTTGTTTTTAGGAGACAGGGGCTGTTGGTATTATTCTAAGGCACTGTGTCAGCATATCAACCTTGCTGACAGCTTGGCCACCACGGCTGTCCCCAGACACATTAGAATTGCTTACAGCATCTGTCTCCTTGGTCTTTGAGCACCTGAGTTACATTCTGAGTGGTCATAAAAGAGTCATAGAGCAAGTCCTTTAGTCATCATCCATAACTGAGCTGACACACTTTCTATTATGCAGAGAGTCAGGGGAAGTGTCGATGCTGCTCTCCTGAAAGCAAGTTCAAACAACCCACTGACCTTTCCTACCTTGTCTTCCTGCTCCTTTCTCTTGAATTCTCATAGTAATCTTCCAAAGTCTCTGAGGGTTAGGGATAAAAGAATTTGGCCATAGAAGGAAGGTAACTGTGAAGGTATGAGAGCAAATATTCTTGTTTCCCTTTTCCTCTCTTCTCAAGACTTATATCCAAAGGTATGGTCCTTTTCATTAGAAGCTACATGGTAGTTGAGAAGACAAGAGTATCTGCAATGCCTAAGAACTCTATCTACACTCCAGGACTCACTTCTTTTTGTCTTTAATGGGAATTGATAAATCTTCTGAGCCCAAACCATAAAGACAGAGAATGCAATGGGCTGATGGCTGTCAACACATTGTCCATTAACTCAGGCATGGGCTAATCAGGCCATAGAACAAAATGAAGCATAGTTGGGTGATCACGTGACCAAGTTCTAAGCACTAACCCAACAAATTCTCATTGATCAACATTAAGTGGCTTAAAAAATGATTTCAGGACAACGACTTAAAGCTTCTTCTTACTGGCTGTTTTGGGAAATGAGGAAGTTGGAGGAACATCAACTCCTCCATCTCTAACTCTGAACTTTTGACTGCTTGACACTGATTTTACTTTGGTCTTCCTGTGCCTTCACACATTATGCATGTTATTAATTGTGCTTTTCTTTTTACTCTGACACTGCTTTTGTTTGGCAGGACTGGCCAGGGGCTGATCTGCCTTTTAGATTCTGTTAGGCTAGGAAAGGATAGTCTCTTATCTGAAGCTATGAGGGATGTGGAACTCAGTGGAGGGTGCAGAGTGGGAAGTGAAGAAGGAACCAATTTCACTAAACCAGAGAGGAGAGTTTGAACAAGTTACCAAACTGAAGGGACAGAAATTGATACCCAGAGTATAGGGTTAAGGAAGCAAGCAAGTCTGAGAGCAGGCTTGGGCGATGACCAGTACGTGGATTTCTGTCTATAGCTTGCCTTTGCTTGACTGCTATGTGGGGAAGGGGCGGAGACGTTCTGGTAATTTTAAAGGACTGGGGAAAGGAGAGATATTTCTCTCAGTTTGGTCCCCTTTCTTTACTTTATCATATCTGGTACTATTCATTTGACTTCTATTATTTACTACATTGTTTATAATTGATTATCTTCGTTTGTGAATATCTTGGTTTCCTACTCTATAGTAAGCCCTGGGAGGGCAGGGGTCTTCTTTGTATTCCACATGACTCATGAAGATTGTCTTGAACATCTCAAAAACTCAGTGAATACTTGTGATGGATTGATCAAGACAGGTCATTAGGACTCGCTGCTGTGAGCCATCTCGAGCTGCTTTGAACAGATGGTGCTGGTTTTGCCCACTTCATATGGACATAGTATAAGAACAGAAACTCTCTGAGGCATGACTGGAAAGCAAGCCACTGGAACTTGGACTCTACATTATGGCTCCTCAGATTACAGTGGTCTATTCACAAAAGGGAACTGCCTTTATTACTTTGGTTGCACCAAAAAAGCATACAGTAAGAGGCCTTCTTAGCTCATTACCATTATAAGATGAGGAAATATCTTTAAACTTAAACCCATATAATTAACAGTGGTTTTTGTGACTACCCAAAATCTATTGACAAATATCTCTTTTTTCTGATCAAATCAAACCAGAATCATAAAGCGGATAATTCAGGCCAAAAAAGTCCATTACTCAGGATAAGTTTTCCAATTTATCTATTACTATGCTATTAACTAGATAGCTGCTTATCTCCATGAAGTTTTTGAAATCTTCGCTAAATACCTCAGCCCATATTGGTCTGTCTCTGAGCTGATCTCACGTAATTCATATTACTTGAATCCTTCATTTTAGCAGTTGATTATATAGGTAATCAATTACATTGCACCTGCAGTATATTGTTATCTTGTATGCTATAGTAGATAGATGGCCAGTCCTACATCTTGTGTCTATTTTATATCCTCAGAATCACCTAGCACAGAGATCAAATATACTAAGTGTTCAATGTATAATTTTTGCGTTAAAATAAATGGTAAGAAGGGGTAAGTTGTGTGAGTTCTTAGATCTGTTTTGAAGCTTACACTGAATTAGTTGACTCCTCTCATTTGATTGCAAGCCCTCAAGGACTCTCCATCTATTCAGAATATCATTTTCCTTAATTCCAAAGCAGTATCATTCAAGCATTATTTGTTTCATAAATATTCATGGCCTGTGATGACCATGGTTTTTAAGATGAGGGACTATGTAAAGACAGCACATTAAATGTAATAAATAAATATATAATAAAACAGCAGCCTCCAAGTAGGAAGTCTTTGGCTCATTGTCCTTTAACATTAAGCTTAACAATGGAAGCAACAGAGCTCAGGAAATGGTGATGGGAGGAGAGGGCCTCTCGCCAGTAGGTTGCCAGTTCACAAGTCTTTACCTTCTCATGGCTGCCTCATGGTCTGAAAAGAAAACTTTTGTTCAACTCCTAGCTAGGGTGTGTGTGTGCAGGGTCGGTGTGGGATATACTTTGGCCATATTTTTTAAGCCAACTTCCTAAATATCACTGTTAAATTTCTCTGAACCCAGTTAACATTCCTATGTGTAACACAGGTATGCACGTAATGCATTTCCACCTGTTGACAAGTTGTTCTCAAATCACACATATGCAAGTCTTGAGAAAAGAGAAATTATGCTCTTTCTTCTTATCTAGGATGAAGCTTGTGCTCAATAATTGTCAATACCTTACTGACTGCCTCAGCCACTAATGACTAGTTTCACCAGAAATTGCTGGTCCTTGAAAGAGTCCACACAGAGACCAAGGTGTTAATACAATTAGAACTCCTCTGTCCTTTAATTTCTACTTAGTTCTCTCACTCAGTTATAGCCTCCTTGACTAGCTTTGTCTCTCTCCCTAAATTGTTTTGAGGCAGACATTAAAGGAAACTGATTATTCTTAAAATCTGAATTTTTATATATCTTTTAGAGGTGGTTCAGCAAGGTCAGTACTAGGGCATCAGGGCCTAGCTTCTCCCAAATATGGCCGTTCTGTATCTCCATTTCCCTGGAGTGAGCACATTCCACTCCCCAAAGCTGTCAACTTGATACTTTTTAGCAACAATGATGAAAACCACCAAACAACAATGACAAGCCCCTAAAATAGATTCACAGGGTTTGTGGTGCCTAAGAGCTGGGTTTGCTAAAAATAAAATTGCTTCTGCTCCCTCCATCCTTTTTCTGCTAGACTATAATTAAAGTCCACATCTGAAATTCTTATTGAGCGGCAAAGTCCCATGAGTGATTGGCATCTGGCATCCAAAAATATTCCACAAAGAACAGTGTTCTCAGTGGCGCATCTGACAGGCTTGGCTTACTTTCAGTGCTCCTGGCTTCCGGATGAGTGGCAAACCAATGGATGAACAGGAAGATTGCTTCAGCCCAATATCAATCAATCAGTTGATTTTTCCATCAATGACTTAAAGTGATTTCCCATGTCTACCCTCACTTACCTCACACTGACACATGAGAAAAGAGTGATAGGAGAAAAATCAACCTCACTAATTGGAACACTTTTTGCCTTTCCAGTGCTGGGAAAGAGGGACCCAGCTTGGTTGGGAAAATGTGGTTCCCTGGCGAGACAGAGAATTGCACTTGCCTGCTGGTCCAAATAGCATTAGTTTTTGCATAGAAATTCCACCCAATTAAAGGACTTTTATTTGAACCCAAGATTTGTGGTCTCCCTGGAAGGGAGAGATTAGTTTTAAGAAGGAGGGGAAAAGCCTTTCCCATCATCCTGTTTTTCATGCTTGTGCTATTTGCATGAAAACTAGACAATGTGTGATTACACGTGGGTTACTCCTCATAGCATCCTAAATAAGAATATGTTGGACAATGAGAGGCACTTTTTTTCCTTTGAGCAGTCAAATAAACCTAATCATATGAATATACAATGAGATAAAACACCAATCTTGTACCAAAAGGTTTTATGATTTTAAGTAGACTTGTGCTAAACTCTTATCATAATTGTAATTAGAAAGAGCAGGCCAGTTTCCTGCTGCTCGTGCTCACATTTGACATGTGAACAGTATGAGGTTAAATGCCTGAGCTGAATTCTTGATTCGCACTAGTTTAGAATTGCTGTTTGCTATGTTGCAAGTAAAGAGGTCATAGAAAGTAATGTTAACTCTGCTGAAAACAAGTATATTATCTTTCTGTATTTGCTACAGACAGCCAGTATTTCAGTCTTTCATTGTGCAAAATTGTTAGTATAAATTATATTAAATAATAGAATGGCCTAACAAAGGAGATCCAGAAGTATAAGAATTATAATCTTAGGACGGAGACAATGATTCAAATGTTTTGAGACTCATGTGATTCATTTGATGGGATGGGTGGCAGATAGCATGAATTTCTCCAGTTGATCAAACCCATTTCCCAGGTCTTGTTTTATCACTGCGTGTCGAAGGGAGAGAAAGAAAACAGCAACAACAAAACAAGGGGGGAGAAACAAAACAACAGTTCTGATGGAGAAATGATCACAGAGATAGCTTTAGAAGTAAGCAGAAAGAGAGTGGAATCCAGCTAGATGTGTTTTCTGCAGAAGGGACTGATAAACCAATACATATTGACAATTTATGCTTCAATTGAACCTTTTGGTGAATTTCAAATAGCCTTTGAAGATGTTATAAATGCAATACTTGACACGGATGCCAAGGGCAAGTACTTGCCTATTATTGCAAAACCTATTTCTCTATACTGAGACTACTGGAAAGATGAATGCTGGAGCTTGGAAAGCACCTCAAATATGCTGTAGTCCTTTTTCCTCAGATGGAGAAGCTGTGACCAAAGAAGGTTAAAGGATGGACATAAAATGCTATAGCTAATTATGGAAGATTCAAACTAGAATTTTGGTCCCTTGAACATAAGCCAAGTGCCCTTTCTAAACTGGATAATCGTTAGAAGTATGGCCTTGAATAAAATATAAGAAATGAAGAGATGCTTCATCCATTTTGCATCAGTACTATAAGGTGCCACCATATGTACACTTGAGGCACTGATTTGTTGAAGCTAGCTTGTTTATGTCTTAGAGTCTAAGCTCACTAGAGCTGACTAATACATTTTCAGAAATTTGTTAGCTGTTTGACATCATGATGGAAGTTTGAAATCAGCCATGGTGGGAAATACTAGAATCCACAACCTGGAGAAAACATTTACCAGAATGTTGTTTACTGGAGGTATATTTAGGACAAGAGAAATTTTAAATAATTAAGACCAATGCCTGGAATGACAAACTCAGTTTGCTTGTGTGTAAGTATACCAAGCTAATGCAGTATGCCAAAAGCTTGTTCAACATGAAAGAGACACTTAGCGTATTCCACTCCTTTAACATATGCTAGTAAAAATAGCATCACATATTAGAGACTGAATAGAGCAATGTTAGCATTGTAGAGATGAGCTCCAATTCTGGAGATGAAGAGAGGTGATTTCTGTTCTTATATGTTGAAGGATGAACACATCAGTCTCTCTTAGAGCAGTCTAGGAAGGAATTCCAAGAAAAATTTCCTAATGTGGAAAGTTCAAATCTGTCCCTAGACAGCTCTTGGTTTCTTTGTCAATGGGAATGATGTTTATGGAATGAATCTATTTTCAGGTTGTCTGGAGAGACAAGATTTTAAGATATTCTAAAACGGAGAAAATCACGCATCTTAAAAAGATAGTGGGATATTTGATGGTGAGCTGGAGCTGGCATGTACTGACTCAGAAGGCTGACTGTGCACATCTCTTCCCAATTTTGCACTCTGTGACATTACTCTGGAAGCTTGAAATTGGCCATGATGGGACTGTTTCCACCATGGAAACTGACAAACATGACAAGTCAGAGTATTTTCCTTTTTCTACAGAAACATGGTTGTTAAACATTTACCAAAACTGGTAAATGTTTTCTACCCTAACATTACTGGATATTATTCTACCCTAACATTAAAACCACAGATAATCGTCAAAATGTTATTCAGAAGGTTTCTTTTTCACTTAAATTATTCTTTTACAAAATACGTTTTGCTAAATATGTAATTATGAACTAGAGCAATGATATAATAGGCCCATGAAGTGAGGCCTTTGTAGGGGAATGGAAGAATTTCCTCACCTGGAGATATAAGGGGATCTATTGAAATAAATAGTTAAGACCAAAATGGTGAATTGGACTGATATTTAGTCATCCATCCTTTAACATATTTTAATACCTACAGATATGATAGGTATTTTAGGGAATGCAAAATATGTACAAGTTTGAGCTGAGAGTCTAACTATATAGACAAAACCCAAACAAATAAAATACTTGGAGAAGAGTGACTAACTGTTAGAGGGACACACACTAAGTTAGTGAGAATTGAGAGGAAAAAAGCTGAGTACTGGGTAGAATCATCATTCAAGGGTCCACAGTGAAGGTGAGACTGGAGCAGAATCTTAAAAGAAGAGCAGTATTTGAATCATGTTTGAGAATGGAGAGGAGATTGCACACATGAACAAGGGGCCGCCTAAGAAAAGGTCTATAGGAGTGAGTGCTGCAGGTGTAGGGTCTGTCAGTAAACCTTCCCGCCAAGAGTGGAGGGGGTAGCTGGAAAATAGTGGCAGACAGAGTGGGATACAGAAAAAGAAAGGAAGGAAGGGAGGGAGGAAGGAAGGGAGGGAAGAAGGTGGAGAAGGAGAGAAGAGAGAAGGTAGGTAAGGACTAAAGCAAAGGAAGAGAAGCAGAAAAAGATCAGTTACTCAATTCAGGGCATTGCATGAAATAGCCCTCTTGTGTATCATATCAGGTAGTTATGAAACCATCACTGGGGCCAGACACTGTCCTCTTTTCACAGATGAGGGAACGAAGGCTGAGCCAGATGAACTCTCTAAAAATTGCAGAGTTACCAAGAGTGGAACTGGGTGTCCACTCAGCTTCTCTGACTTTGGACTCAGGCTCTTGCCACAGCACCACATACTCTGGCATTTGATTTCTTGAAAACTCCAGCAGTTTCTCTAAAGTATTGCTTTCGTTGAGTGCCAATCAGAGAAGGAAAAACATCGCATGAAGGACCACAGGAGGTTGAACCAGCTGTACTCCAGGCAAATAAACATTTAACAAACGCCTTGATTGAGTATGGAAACTGCCTTCCATGTTTGTTTGAATGAAGGTTAAAGTTGACAAAGGAGCATTATCCCATATCTAGCTGAAAAGACACCAAAAGTGAATAGTCATATATTATAGAAGAAAAGAGGTTCCAGTCATCGAAATGGAAGGAGATCAAAGATTCAGCTAAAAGGAAATACTGAATCGTGAGCATTTATTACAAACTGTACCTCTAAATCTTTCTCAAATGGAAGAATTACCGCAAGTTAGCTCACCAGGGAACCAAGGATACTTTTGACAGAAATACACAATCCCTTGGTAAAGATAAATGAGGTGTAATTTAAGGAGTCCCAAACTTTTCTGCAAGCTTCAAGATCACTGCACATTGTTGGATCTGTTCATAATGGCCTGGACTGTATCCCAAAAATACCAGTGGGAGAGACTCAAGCAGACTGGCCATGCTAGAAAAGGAAAATGAAGCCATTTGGACCTGGCTGAGGCTATGGATGGTCTGACAGTTTGCAATTTATAATTTTGTTTTAGTCCTTTCAACATTCTTTATCTGCCTTTATTTGCTCAACAGTCCTTTGCTGAAGTTCACGCTCAGCTTACCACATTCGGTGAAGCACACAGCAGTGGACAGGGGAACTTAATCTAGAAATCAGCCTGACTTGTCTTCACAATGTATTTTAGCTTCAAGGGCTCTGCTATGAGGATGCATAAGCAAGAGCCCTGTCTAGGTCAGGTGGCCTGAGAGCTCCGCCAGCATCCCTAACAATGCCTTTTAGGCAATGCTGTCAAGCAGACTCCCATCTCCTTAACTGACAGCGATGAGCATTTTAATAAAATGAGGTTCTGGTTGTTTTGAAGCATGAAGCCTAGTAGAAAGGAGAATCTGATCAGCTGTCGCCATGCCTTTCATAATTGTGAATCCTTCCATCTGACTGCCAGTAATTCTCCTTCCCAGACATCCAGAGTAGATCATCCTCACTTCAAGCTGTTTCGGACGCATTGCTCAGGATTCTTTCAACCTGCCTCATAGCTTTCAGGTGGTAAGATGGCAGGCGTCCAGTCTCTCTGAAGAAAAAAGCCTTCATTGTTCATTGTGCCACTGTATCTTCCAACCCTTTTTGTTATATCCCGGAAGCCTATTTGCTTTTTAACTGCTGCCACATACTGGGAAAACATCTTTATCAAGTGGTCCTCAGTGCTGTGGCTTGAGTCCTTTTCATCAGGGGGCCTGTAAGTCCCTAGCTGAGATGAAAAGTCAGAATGTTTCTGTCCACCTGGTTATCTTTATGTCAAACCAATTTGAACGTCATTGGTCCTTGTGCCACTCTGTGGCTGAAAATTTCCTGGAATCGTCACCATCTTCCCCAGAAGGCATAGTTCGACACCACTGGCAAATATTCTCAAATTAGAATTCCTTCTAGTTCTAAACACATTTGTCATATTAACAGTATTCTACAAGAGGGTCTTTTCAAATATAACAAGGAAATTCTGGGTCAAACATGCCACAAGAAGGGATACTTGTCCACGTTGCCAGAAAACCCCAGCAACATCTCTCCTGTATTGCCTAAAATCTCCTTTTCCTTTCAATATATAAAATAGCTTGATTTCTGCTGAGTAGAGCTTAATTGGGATTCTATACGTACTCTTTCAATCAACATATATACATATAGATACAGGGAGAGAGAGAGAGAGAGGTAACTTTGGTTTATAACAATATATAAATTTCACGTGTACATCATTATATTTTGACTTCTGTATAGACTACATCCTGTTCACCACCCAAAGTCTACTTTCCATCCATCACCATACACACGTGACCGTTTACCTCTTACGCCCTACCCCCAACTCCCTTCCCCTCTGGTAACCACCAATTTGTTCTCTGTGTCTATGTATCTGTTTGTTTGTTGCTGTTGTTATTTTTAAATCTTCCGCATATGGATGAAATAATATGGTATTTTTCTTTCTCCATCTAGCTTATTTTTCTTAGGAGAATACTCTCAAGGTCCATTCATGTTGTTGCAAATGGCAGGATTTTATCTTTCTTAAAGCTGAGTAGCATTCCACTGTGTATATATACCACATCTTCTTCATCCACTCATCTGTTGTTGGACACTTAGGTCATTTACAAGTCTTGGCTCATGTGAAAATGCTATAATGAACAGAGAGGTGTATATATCTTTTCAAATTAGTATTTTCATGTTCTTCGAACAAATATCGAGAAGTGGAGTAGCTGGATCATATGGCAGTTCTATTCTTAATTTTTTGAGAAATCTCCATACTATTTTCCATAGTGGCTGCACCAATTTACATTCCCACCAGCAGTGTACAGGTGTTCCCTTTTCTCCACATCCTCTGCAGCACTTGTCATTTCTTCAACATACATATTTTAAAATATCTTTTCAAAGTGTGTACAATGCAGGTACGACCAAGAAGATATCTGTCATTCATCCCTTAGATAAATTTAGTTAATTACGTTGCTTCCTTCTTGACATAAGCAGAGACCAGCTATACTAAGGAATGCAGTTAATGATGTGGGACAGGGAAAAGAAAATTGGGAAGAAAGCAAAACGTGATTTTGAGCAAGTAACGCTCTGAGGAAGACAAATCTGATTAAACAGAGAACTATTCTCTATAAGAAGGACTGTGAGGGTACTGAGTGCCTAGCAAAACCTAATGATGAGTCCACTACATAGAAGGAGAGCTATGTGGAAATATAGGAGTCATCCCAAGCCAACTTTTTAAATTTATCAATTCGGGGAAGGACTATAGACACTCAGGACACCCTAATTTAATTGACCCAATAAGTTAGTTTAACCCTGTTCTTTCTTCCTTGTGTACTAGTCCCAGGAGCACATTGCCAGCTTGGCATACACACCACTCAGCTACCTGGTCTTTTTTCAAACTCTGTTTTCCACATTCCACAGCTACTCACACAAAGAGGGGACACAGATCCAGTCCTTACTGAATACCTATTGTTCTGCAGATACAACATATCAACGTATTTGGTACAGACTGAATGCTACGATGAGCCAAACATGGGAGTAATCCTTACCCCATTGCAACTACTGGAAGGAAGCCTTCCTGGAAAAGGTGGGCCAACTCTCCTGTGTCATTTTGTTTTCAGAGCAGCAACTATATCTACATTCCTCTTCTGAACTTAAGCAATTTAAGGGGTGACACCATACTTAATGGTTCTTTTAATTCTTAGAACAGTACCTTGCACACAGCAGTTATGATAAGAACTAGCATTTATTGAATAATCACTATATGTCAAACATAGGGCTGAATGTGTTGTGGGAATTATCTCATTTAATCATCACAAGAGCCCTATGACATCCATGCTATTATTATCCCCATTTGGTGGAGTGAGTACTGAAGCTTGGAACAGTTAAGTGACTGTCAAAGGTCTCATTCCTCATGTATGAAGATCAGAATTAAATTAATGTTTGTCTGATAATGAATATCTGCTGGATTTGGGAAGAACAGGATTCTATCAATTCCTTAGACTGAGTCTTCAGGAAACCAGAAATCCACAAAGTTCTGCATTTACCGGACTACCCTGAAGCCCTCGTTTTAGAATCCAACCCCACCCCACCTATTCAATCCATGTCTCCTTTTCCAAGTAGAGATGCTCCAAGCCCATCCAGCTCATCTTGCACTGTTTTCCATAGCTTATTATTTTTCCCTTTGCCTTCCCAGTCTTTCTTCTCTCAGGATCCTATACTGAGGATCTCCAGGAGGGTTTCCGTTGAGAGGCTGACTGTTCTGGGTTACGGTCTTTGTGCCAAACTTTACCATCTGCCCAACTTTATGTAACCTCTTCTAACCTGCTTTACTGATCTGAAAGTAAAAGTAATGCTAGTATCTGCCTCACAGGCATAATGTGAGGATTAAATGATATAAGGAACTTAGAATAAGGTCTGGCACGTAGGAAGTGCTCAGTAAATAATAATAATATTATACCAGTAAATATTGTCATTATATTTGTAGCATTTATGTTAAACCATCTTTATCACTTTCTTTTCTGAACTTTCTCAAAGCCAATACTTCAGTAGCAATTGTGTTTTACATGTGTGCTATTATATTTTATCAACTAGTGACCATTATCCCCTTGAAGACAGGAGTAGTTGCATACAAAATTCCTGAGGATACAAAGCTCCTGTCCTCACCTTAGCTTAATCAGAATGTGCCTGGACAACACTGTTCTGGTCCCCAGTTAGGTGTATGTTTTTTTCAGGTCCTAAGTCATCTGCAAGTAGACAGAGAGCATAGATGACAATTGCCAGATGCCAAGGGGCAAATCATCCTTGCCTTAGGATTAAACTCACCCTTCCTTGTGATGATTGGTGCCAGTATCTTGCTTTCTTGATTTCTTGGATTCAAGATAGGCGTTTACTTCAACCACAAGGCCTGGTTATTCCTTCATACCTTTGAAGACGTGAATTTTGGCTTCCAGACTTTTAACTTGCTCCGGATAATGTATCACAGATGCCTGGCTGCGCATCTGCTCTGGAGTCTATTCACTTTGAGAAACTGCAGCAGCAAGAGGAGAAGAACAGCATTTTCTGTTCAAGGATTTTTTTTTGTGGTGGTGGTTGTTTTTACCAGCATGTGTCTGCTTTCAAGGAATTTCTAGTTAGATTATGTAAAAACATGTCTTTCTGCAATAAATTTAATCTCTTCCTTAGTCTCTTGCCTCTGACAACTTGAGTAAATACTTTGACTAAACACTCTGCCCTGGGTGCCCAGTAAACTAAGTTATCTCAGACTAAACAGAGGAGAGGGAACCAGAAATTGCATTTATTGAATGCTTCTTTCCTTTTATTCTCCAGGATCTACATTCCTAAACTCCAGAAATAAGAGAATTTCCATGGAAATTTATAGGTAGTGCTTGCAAGGATGCTAATGAGGCTATAAAGTTCATATGACTCTTCAGTAAATATTGGGAATGACAAAAACTGTTGTAGGAATGTATAATGATGTACTTGACGTCTATTTTACCCCCAGTTTGGTACTAGTTTCATCTGCGGTAAGTGAAATTGTGCCCTCTGCTAGAGGAAACATTAAAAGGACCTGAAGACTACCTTTCTGCATTCCGGTACAGTAGAGACAATGGAAACATCATGAATCTGAATTTTAAAATGTAACTGACAAAGGAAACCAGAGATAAGATAAATCTGAGACAATGTAGGGAATTCAAAGTAAAGAAATTACTTTGAGTGGAAGAGAACAAAGATAATGATATTTAAACACACATGCACAAAATATAATTGCCAAAGTCTCTGTTGAGACTCAGCAGGGTAAGATTTATGAATGGAAGGACATAATTTGTTCTTACAATAGTTTAATAGGTAAAAGAAGAGAAAAAGTTCAAAAAATGTCTGTAACTGTGAAAAAAACAATGAAAAGGGGTGGCAGATATGGTGGGAAGCGTTTAAGCTCAGATGAGAGGAATTCGACCCAGAATCAATGATGCAGCAGGCGTATGCTGCAGAACTCATGCAAAGGGAAGAAGTAGACAATGACTTTTAAATACATATCACAGAATGTCTATATTAGGGATTGGATAGTCATATATATACGGAAGAACTAATTTTTCTAAAAGTTAAAAACTACATACTTAGCATAAGCTACTGTCCATTTAATTTTTATTCGATGTTGAAGTAAATTAACATTCCAGACTATTTTTTATTTTAAAGAATGTGACAACCTTGGGACAAAGTGATCATAGCATCCTGGAATTCATAATAAAGAGTAAGACAAGACAATACTAACCTAGAGGTGCCCAATGGGGCTGGGAAAGGAGAAGATAAAGTTGTACCAGAATCACCTGGAGGACATTGTAAACCACATATACCTACATTCCTCACCCATGACTGATAATGGATCTAAATCTCTGGAGTGTCAAAGAGTGACGGAAGGACACTGAGGATGGAGTATTTCTCCCTTAGAGAATCCACAATGCCAGATTTTCCTCTGTCACTGACTGGGTCCATAGCAAGCTTGCCTGAGGAGACCCAGTTTTAGATTCCTGGTATGACCAAAAGAAATAAGAGCAATAATGTCAGCGAGAGGCCTTGGTACACTCTGATTGGGAGTGGAAGTTGGGACAATCCACTTTTTGGACTCTAAATACCCCTAAGCTTTTGGTTTTAACTATTTGTAACCTGACTTTGTAGAAGTGTTTGTGCTTGTTACAAGAGAAATGTGACCTTGTAGAAAGGAACTAGTTTTGGGGGGTATGGGGGGGAGGGTTGAATAACTAGGTTTTGGACATATGGATTTTGAGTTGCTGGTGGGGCATCTAGTCAGATTGCATTGGATAATATTGCCAAGGAAGAGACTGAAGGACAAGGATAGATCCAGGAGGAAGAGCTGTAGTTGCTTTTGCTGGTGGTAGGGTACCAAGAGCAGGAGGAAGAAGAGTCAGAGAAAGGGACATAAAAAACATAAAGGAGAGAAGAAACTAGAAGAGTCTCTTCAAACTATGAATTAAACAAACACCATTCAATTAGAATTGAGGCAGTCATGTGGCTAAAGAAGGAATGAGAGAGTCTGAAAAATAAAGTTCAAATTATGCATTCAGAGCATGAAGAGTCATTTAGAGAAAATTTGACTTCGCTGGCTTTAAAATCAGATGAAATCAAAGATTAAAAGAACATAAGAAAGAAGAAATGTGTGACTAAGAGCAAATACAAAAGAGAATCATGAAATTATAAAAAAAGGATTTCGAGAAAGCTAAGTCCCAAGCTAAACTGAAGTTCACAGAAATGATATTTTAAAATGTAGTACCAAGGATTTTTAATGCTATATACAAATCAAGACTAAGGAAAGCACTGGTATAATGCTTGGGGACAACAATACAAAGGTAGCAAATAGCAAAAAAATGGTCAACTTTTGCTCTGCTCGTATTTTACTTTCACACTTTCTGACCAGCAGGATAGATCTTCATCCTTTAGGCTGAGGTCTTCAGCATAGTGACATGGGCCATTGTCCTTGCTTTGTTGTAATCAATGTATTTACCATTTTATAACTCTATATACAGATTTTTTTGCTAGTGGAAATGTATAGATGTATGATTATATTTGCAAGAATTCAGTATCTTTGGTGTACATTTCTCAGATCCTTTATAGATCAAGGTCAGTAAACTGATATAGCTCAAGGTCACCAACACTGCGATAGCTTGAGAATTGCTTTGACCTTCATGAATAAGCGTCACACTCATTTTAGGCTTAATTTTTCTTTCTTTTCTTTTTACATTTAAGAATTAAAACCCTCAGCAAAAAACCTGAGTTTCTTATTTTAGTCTGAATGTGATCTGAAGGTAGTTAACCTTGGAAAGAAGGTAGAAATGAAGACAAACTTTCCTTCTGGCCTCTTGATGCTTGTGTGTGAATTGATGGATCCCTCAAGGATGAATGCGACACCATGACAAGTGTGGAGGGAAAAGTTATGCTGAAGCTGACATTCACAGGGTGTATTAATTATAAGTATCCATCTCCCTAGTGATCATGTACTTTTTTTTCCCCAGGAAGCAAACCGACCAAGAATTTTACTTTTGATGGAAATGAAGAATGTTTGGAGTTCTTCTTAAGTTTCAATACCTTTAAGTGAAATTCATCTTCAAGTTAAGTTTAGAGATCTGCAAATCTCAAATTTCTGTATAAAAGGTCAAGGGGGCAGGGTGGGAATGTACATTTTTTTCCTCATGGTACTGCACAAAACTTAGAGTGAATCCCAAATTCAATTAATATGAATGGAGAAAAGTTGGCCTTATTTTGGAGGCTGAAGTGGACAGTTTGTTTGGCTATGATCAAGACTTTTCTTTCTATTAAGTTGCTGGAGGAGTGTTCCTTTGTTTAAATCTTGAATGCTGAATGTATGCATGATTGTGATGCCAAGAGGAGAAAGGAAAGTTGGCTGGAAGTCCTCATTAGCATCTCTGCAAGGTGAAGCTTCAGAAGAAGATGGCGGGCTTGTGGACGCCGCTAAGCTCTGCACATCAAGAATCCATGGTCCACCTCCTGCAGATCCAGAAACATGGGCAGCTACTTTCTAAAGAAAAACGAACGTTTCTGGAAAAACCTCTCAGTCTGACTGATTGTCATGTTTTGGGGCTGAGATGTAAAAAGAAAGTGGTGTTGACAGTATGTTCTCAAGGAAGTTCTATGACAACAAACTACTTATATATTTATTTAATGTTCTCACACAATTTGCTGATATGCAGACACAGCTTTAGACAGCCTGTCTGGCTAATTCAGGTCAAACTTGACGCATTTTCTCAGCAGGTTCTTTTGCACGAGTTAAGTGCAGCCAACATTTCACCTGCACACATGTATTTTAGTTCTTCTGGTTTCCATAGCCACTGGGTGCTCTGAAATTATGTCGTTTTCCTCAGCTGATACTTTATTCCTCGAGTGGACTTTTGTTGCGGCTTCTGTTTCTGTTATGGTTATTTGTTTGTTTCCCTCCAGATAGCATCACAAGAGCAAAAGAGCAGACTTTCCTTAACTTGGACATGAACACTTTTTCTTATCTGAAGCTTCTTTATAGTCTTTTTCTATTTTTGATGAAAGCAATTATTTTAAGTGAAGAAGCATAGGCAAAAATGTTTGAGAGTTAGGCCAGGAAGATATTTCTATCTTTTTAAACCAATCACTTTTCATGTGTTTTCTATTTATTGGGATGAATATGTCAAACCACACGGATTCTCCAGAAGTGGTAAATCGCCATCTTAAATTGCATAGTCTCTATTCACCAAGAGTTTATCCAACTGTCCATCATTTACTTATAGCGCTTAATTTTGCTTCCCTTACAGTATGAATTTTATAAATGTTCAGAAGCTCAGGAGCTATTTTCTTTTAGTCAAATGTTTTCCTACTGAAAAATGTCACCATGTAGATAAGTCACAATAAGATCAACTCATGAATATTCACAGGGCATATTTTGAGTACTGTATTACCCACTTAATGCTCTTTTACTGGCTAGATCACCCATATTCCTGATTACTTTCCCCCATTAAATCCTTAATTGCTATTTAAACCAGGCAATTTTTCATAGTAATTCTTGCCCAGTCTAGTGTCCTGGTATTGCCACTGGTTATTACATATGACATATAATTCCCTCTCATTCTTGAAATTTATGTGTCATTCATTTCATGCTTTGCTTTTCAAGTCAGGATGTTTTAATTTTTTAAAATTCATTGGCCATAATTTTCCAAAAGAGAGAACTTCTGAGTTATCCTTGGAAAACAGATCCTAACATAAAAGTTCTATAACATTTGCCCTTCACATGAAAAGATCTGAGTGAATATAATCACTCAATACTCTTAACTTCTCAGTTTAGGACAAAACATTTTCCACTTGGATATTTGTTATACTTGGTACTAGACATATAGATGTACCATTCTGAGCTGCTTTTACTCCCTAGGTGGTTCTAGAAGCTAGTATGCTTCTTTCTGAGAATTGATGTTCATCCCTAACCACTCCCTTCTCCAACTTTTGCTGTATGGTTTCTTGCTAACTAGTTACTGAAGATGTAAAAAGTCTGCATTAAATATCTGCGGAAATACAGCATCTGCGCATGTCTTTTTTGTTTACGTTTTGATTATTGTTTTTGGAGAAGTATGCAAACTTTGAACAATCTTGGCTGTGTTGATACGGATAATGTCCAAGAGAGTTGAACATGGCTGTAAATTGCGTGGTCAATGGGAAGTTTAATTTTTCCCATTAAGGTTATAAGGTTTGGTCATATAGAACTTCCGGTGTTCAATCTGTTTTTATCCACGAAAGCAGAGTTAAAATTTATATTTTGACCTGGTTGGAATATTTGAATTAGTGTGTGCATATGATTGTGTTTACTTGAATAATTCAGATAATTTTCTGTCTTCTACACCAATGTAACATTCTATACTCTTTGTGTCTGGTTTTAATTCTTAGTTTCCATTTTGAGTACTGGGGAACAGTTTCTGCTACATTGTTTGGCAGGCTGGATCATTCTGGTCCAATAAGCCAGTCATACCTGGATATTCTATGATGTGATTAGGGAATGTCTATCATAATATAATAAGCTAACTGCCTTATCTAATATAGCAGTGAAAACATCCCCAAGAGAGGTAATAAATTATGTAATGCTATATTTCATTTTCACTTTTGTGGGAATAGGTTTTTTAGGAATATGTGAGGTCATCAGAATACAACAATTTTGGAGTCAAACAGACGTGGGATTTGGCCCTGGTTCTACAAGTTCTTTGACGTATGTCTTTGAGCTAGCTACTCAATCTCTCCATGCTTCAGTTTTCTCATCCATCAAACATGGATAATAATGCTGATAGAGAAGGGCTAACCTGTTCAAGTCTGATCACTTGCAAAACAGTTGGCTGCCTTTATAGCTCCATGGGAACCAGTTATGGGCCAGTGTCCTATGGCAAGGCTTAGATCCCAACACCCTCACCTCCCATATCCATCATGCCATGTGAGTGGCTGGTGCTTCCTCAAACCAAGGGTGCTGATGTGGTGGATCCTGGCACTATCTCGATACATTACATCATTGCAACTACAAGGTTTGGAACCCAGATTGCACCGAGAGAGGGAGACTGGTTCTCTCTCAAATCATAAGCATTCAGTTTCCAGAAAAGGGCTGAAGCTCAGATTCCGTCTGTTTTATTTCTATTTGTATCCCGGCTCTCAATGATGGCAGCAGAGAGGCATTTTTAATCATGTAGCTTGTAGAAAGCAGCTTAGACTTTGGGTCCCTCTTTCAACCCTGCTAAGTCTCTTTAGGCTGCTCTAAAACGCAATGGGAAAAGGCAAATACACACACCTATTTCTGCTCCTGTCTCCATGAATTTTCCCTAAAGAAAGATGCTCCATCAGTTTAGAACAAAATCTTAATTATCCAAAGTCACTTTCTTTAGTGTTTAAATTCATCAGATAATTGCTCAATTATCCACTTTGTTTTGTCTGTGTAGATATCCTGGCTCAAGTCCATTAGCCAACTAATCTACACCAAAGATGAGAAAATTAGGAGATTGTGCCTATGTTGATATTTCTGTTTTCAACCCAGTGGTTTGTCTGTATCACTGATGTCTGCTGTCTTCATTAAGAGTTATCAAATCAGGATAATGTTCATTGCAACAGCAAATAAGTTAAAGTTGGTGTTTACTCCTTGGCTGTAGCTCAAAGAAGCGTTGTTTCTATATTGGAGGAAGAAAGATAAATGTCTCTTTTAACACTAGAAGACATTTCAGAGAAGAAAATCTAAACTTTCGGTGAGAATGTAAGGATTTGAGCATTGCTTTGAGTACCTAGAATGAATTGCATCTCAGGCCTTGTTTCTAATAGGCCACCGTGTCAATCCCTTTCAGCTGGAATTAATGATGTCCTTCCCCCATTGAGATCACCTCTACAAAATTCTTGAGATGGTCTGGACCAGCAGATTCCAGCATCAGTGACTTTAGCTGATCAGTTGGTGGCACTTGATTTCCAGTGTACTGATATGCCAGGTAATCTATCAGATGATGACCTCGTCTTTGTAACATAGCAATCCTTTTCCTTTCTGGAACTGTAACTCTGTCTTGAGCTCCAGCTTGGTTAGGGTTGCCTGACCTGCTGTAGAGGGGAATCTTGTGCCTAGTGTGGTATAACAGAAAGATCATGGGCTTTGGAGTCAGAATCCACTTTCTGTCTCTTTCAAGTTGAATCACATTGGACAAGTTACTTAATTTCCTTGATCATCATATTTTTTATTTGTAAAATATAATGCCCATCTCACATTCTGTGAGAGTGAAATGCGTTAATGTACAAAAAGGAGAAAGCACAAGGCTTGGTATCTTTTGATACTCTGTTATTGACAAGGTTTTGCAGCAATGAATTTATTATTTGGGACCGTATCTGCCTAGCTTCAAAATTACCTGGATTCCTGCTATAATGTCTACTTTTTTCTCCCCTCAAATCTGGCCTCTTTAGCTATTGAATGCTCAATTCCTACTTTAGTGCCTACAACATAGTGGGATACTGAACAAAGAGATGGATGGATGGATTCATGGAGAGATGGCCAAATAGAAGGATTCCTGACCAAACCCAGTCCATAATTTACTTTCCCCTTAGAACACAGCCCATTGGACTTTTGACTTTTCTCAGAGAGACCAGAATCTCCATTAAAGTTCCCCATGTCTCTGTCCTACTCCTTTGCCTGCATGGTTCCTAGTGTTTCTTGTCCTCAAAATGTGTGGATTGTAACACACCATGGGGATTTCCTGGAGGTTAAGACAACCCTCTATGTTTAACTATAACAGACTAGCAATAGAGACAATTCACGATTATCTTGACTAGAGAAACATTTTTTGTTGTTTAAATTAACCTTTGTTAAGGCACATGGTGCTTTGGACAAGCTAATGTCCCCTAAGACAGACCTGAAAAGCAAGCCATAGGAGCAACTTCATTTTTTGGGGGGAGGGTGTTAACCCTAACCTAACATCCACCACCAAACCTCCTCTTTTTTTCTGAGGAAGATTGGCCCTGAGCTAACATCTGTTCCCATCTTCCTCTACTGTACATATGGGACGCCTGACACAGCACTGCTTGATAAGCATTGTGTAGGTCTGTACCAGGGATCCAAACAGGCGAACCCTGAGCCGCTGAAGTAGAGTGCATGAACTTAACTGCTGCGACACTGGGCTGATCATGCAACTTAATTTTAGTATGTTAGCAAATGGACTTGATAAGCCATACTATGACAGCACAGAACAGCAAAAATATCTCCCTTAGAATATTTAAAAGTTATAAGAAGGGAAGAGAATATAAACATAGGATATTCTAAAGTCTTCATGTCTCGAACCATGTCATAATTTTCTTCTTATTGACTATTTCGCAATCACTATTAGAGGGATTTTATTATTCCGGGTCCCTAATGTTAAAAGAACAGTTGCGATTAGGTGTTATCATTATATCATTATCACTATTCTTGGTTATAACAGTTGTGGCAGATACCTTAAGAGACAAGCCATTTCAGAGAGTTTTACTTTGGATAATCCTCTTTTTTCCCAGTTGCCTAAAAAGGGGAAGGTAGTGATAAATGGTCTGAAAGGAGCTCCACTTCTGGTTGTACCCATGAAATAGTAAACTTAGAAACAAGCATAAGTAATATGTGATTATTTTTTATTGAGATATAATTTATATACCTTAAAATTCATGCATTTAAAGTGTACAATTCAGTAGTTTTAATATATTTATAGGTTGTGCAAAACACTATGTAATTACAGAAGATTTTCAGCACCTTTATAAGAAACTCTGTATTCATTAGCAGTCATTCCCATCATGCCCTCCCCACAGCACCTGGTGACCACTAATCTACTTTCTGTCTCTGTGAATTTGCCTCTTCTGAGCCTCTCATATAAATGGAATTGCACATTACGTGTTCCTTTTGCGCTGACTTAAAAAAAACTTGGCATAATGCTTTCAAGGTTCATCTATACTGTAGCATGTATCAGTGCTTAATGCATTTTTACTGCCATGTATTATTCTCTTATATGGCTTATACCACATTTTGTTTATCCATTCATCAACTGATAGACACTTGGGTTGTTTCCACTTTTTGGCTATTATGAATAACGCTTCTATGAACATTTGTGTGTTTTGTGTGAACGTATGTTTCAGTTCTCTTGGGTATATACCTTGGAGTATCTAACTCCGTTTACCTTTTTGAGTAACTGACAAACTATTTCCCAAAGTGGCTTTACCATTTTACATTTCCTCCAGCAACGAATGAGTATTCCAACTTCTCCACATCCTCACTAATGTTAGTTATTGTACATCTTTTGGTTTACAGCCATCCTATTGAAGAAATATTTTATTGTGCTTTTGGTTTGCATTCCCCTAATGCCTAGTGGTGTTTGGTGTTCAGCATCTTTTAATGTGCTTATTTGCCGTTTGTATATTTTCTTTGGAAAAATGTCTTTTCAAATGTGCTGCCAAAGTTTTAATTGGGTTATTTGTCTGTCTCTTTATTGTTTTAAGAGTTTTAAATGTTCTTTATATATTCTGGATATTAGATCATCATCAGATATATGTTTAGAAAATATTTTCTCTGATTCTTTGGGTTGTCTTTTCACTTTCCTGATGGTGTCCCTGGAAGTACAAAAATTTTTCATTTTGATGAAGTCCACTTTATCTGTATTTTGTTTTGTTGCCTATGCTTTTGATGTCACATCTAAGAAACCATTGCCTAATCCAAGGTCACAAAGATTTACTCTTATGTTTTCTTCTAGGGGTCTTGTAGTCTTAGCTTTTACATTTGGGTTTATGATCCATTTTGAGTTAATTTTGTGTATGATGTGAGGTGAGGAGTCCAAGTTCAATTTACTGTTGTTGAAAACACTGTTCTTGCCCCATTGAATTGTTCTGGCACCCTAGTTGAAAATCATTGACCACAAATGTAAGAGTTTATTTCTGGACTGTCACTTCTTTTCCATTGATCTATGTGTCTACTGGTATGCCAGTAGAAACCTGTTTTAATTATCTTAACTTTGTAGTATGAGTTTTGAAATATCGAATTACGAGTCTTTCCACTTTGCTCTTCTTTATCAAAATTGTTTGGGCTATTCTGGGTCCATGAATTTCCACATGAATTTTAGGGTCAGCTTGTTAATTTCTTCAAAGACGTTAGTTGGAATTTCGATGGGGATTACATTGAATCTGTACATCAATTTGGGGAGTATTGTCATCTTAACAATATTAAGTCTTTCAATCCATGAACACAGGATATCTTTCCATTTATTTGGACTTCTTTAATTTATCTCATCAATGTTTTATAGTTTTCAGTGTGCAAGTCTTGCACTTCTTTTGTTACTTTCATTACTAAATATTTTATTCTTTTTGATGCTATTGTAAATGGAAGTGTTTTCTTAATTTTCCTTTTGGATTTTTCTTTGCTAACGTATTATAATGCACAATGCATTTTTGTATATTGATCTTGTATCTTTTAACCTTTTGAATTTCTTTATTAATCTAGTAGTTTTTTTGTGTATTCCTGACAATTTTGCATACAAGATTATGTAATCCACAAATGGATTTAGTTTTACTTCTTTTTTCCAATCTGGATGCCTTTTATTTCTTTTTATTGTCTAATTTCTCTGGCTAGCAGCTCCATTACAATTGAATAGAGTGGTGAAAGCAGACATCTTTTTCTTGTTGCTGACCTAAAGGGATAAGCTGTCAATGTTTCATAATTGAGTATGATGCTGATTGTGAGTTTTTTAAAGACACTCTTTATGAAGTTGAGGAAGTTACATTCTATTCTTGTTTTGTTGAGTGCTTTTATGAGAAAAGGGTGCTGGATTTTATCAAATGCTTTTTCTGCACTGATTGAGATTATCATGTGGTTTTTGTCCTTTATTCTGTTAATATGTATTAGTATGGCAGTATTACATTGATTTTCACAGCTTACATTCTTGGCATAAATCCCATTTGGTCATGGTGTATAAACCTTTTTACGTGTTGCTGGATTTGGTTTGTCAGTATTTTGTTGAGGATTTTTGCATCTATATTTATAATGGATATTGGGTTGTAGTTTTCTTTTCTTGTGATGTCTTTGGTTTAGGTATCAGGGTAATACTGGCCTCATAGAATGAGTTGGAAAGTTTTTCCTCTTCTGTTTTTGCAAGAGGTTGTGAGGATTGCTGTTAATTCTTTAAATGTTTGGTAGAATTCACTAGTGAAACTATCTGGTCAAGGTCTTTTCTTTGTGGGAATTTTTTTGACTACGGATTCAATCTCTGTGCTTGTTACAGGTCTATTCAGATTTTCTACTTCTTCTTAAGTCAGTTTTAATAGTTTGTTTCTTTCTGAGAAATTGTCCATTTTATCTAGGTTAGCAAATTTTTTGTTATAAATTGCACATCATATGTTCTCATTGTCTTTTTTATAGTGATATAATCCTTTATATAGGCTGATAGTAATGTCTTCTCTTTTATTCCTAATTTTAGCAATTTTTAATCTTCTTTTTTCAAATTAGTCAATCTACCTAAAGTTTCGTCAATTTTGTTGTTTGTGATTATTATTAAGATTTTTCCTGAGTAGAAAATTCAGGGACTTTGTTAAATATCCCTTCTGACTGACTGTTAGAGTCTAAGATGTTCACACATTGCCTTATAAAAATAAGCTATTAATTATCTTTGGCTAATTATTTTCCTAAAACAGCTTATAACTCACTAGGGACGTATTTTCTGAGAATTAAGGTGGAAACTTTCTAAAGTTATACTTTCACTTTCTATTCTTTCTTGGGTTGCAAAGAGCAGGAAGTTCTAGAAAGGGTACTTTTAAAATTTGCCTCCAGGGGCCGGGCCCGTGTCTGAGTGGTTAAGTTCAAGTGCTCTGCTTCGGCTTTCTGGGGTTTTGCCAGTTCAGATCCTGGGCGCAGACATGGCACCACTCGTCAGGCCACACTGAGGCGGTGTTCCACATGCCACAACAAGAAGGACCCAAAACTAAAATATAAAACTATGTACAGGAGGGATTTTGGGAAAAAAAGCAGGAAAAAAAAAAAAGATTGGCAACAGTTGTTAGCTTAGGTGCCAATATTAAAAAATAAAAAAAATAAAACAAAGAGGGCCTCTAAAAAAAAATTGCCTCCAATCTACTTTTTTTTTCTTTTCCTGAGGAAGATTCACCCTGAGCTAATATCTGTTGCCAATATTTCTCTTTTTGCTTGAGAAAGATTTTCCCTGAACTGACATCTATGCCATTCTTCCTCTACTTTGCATGTGGGTCATTGCCACAGCATGGCCACCAATGAATAGTATAGGTCCATGCCTGGGAACTAAACACAGGCCACCGAAGTGGAGCAGGCCAAACTTAACCACTAGGCCATGGGGCCAGCCCTCAATCTACTTTTTTAAGCTATAAAATATGTCTATTTCAAAAGGGTAACAATATGAACTGTTCTTGATTATCTGTGTGTTTGACATCTGAGATGTGTTCAGTTCATCTGATATGGAGTTGATCTATTCATTGTTTGTAGTATTAAAGACTGATTGTATTTCCCTTCAATCTGTGTTTGCAGATGGAAGGGTCCTTTTCTCCCAGTCTGTCCTCCCACATAAGGTCCTTAATCAGTCCACTTGATTATTTGGAACTTTTCCATTGATGTTCTATCTCCGTTGAGGTGAAGTGCCCAGAACTACATGCTGTATTCCAGATGTGGAGGCACCAGGGTTTTGTAACCGTAGAGGATAATCTTCCTTGCATCATGGAAAGGAGATATCGGGCTATGTGAAAATAGTAATTCTGTGAAGGGAGAGATTACAGGATGGTGGATTTCAAGTCTTTGGAAAGAAGGAAGAAAAGATTTCCTATGTTGTCTCAGGGACAGTTGCCTCAAATAGAGACAACAGAACACACCTTCCTCCAAATGGTCCTGTGATAAAAGTACATACTTTTGGTGAGAAGTTCTTACTGCCTACCAAAATTTCCTGCTGTCTGAGATCAGAATCCGCTCTGAAGTCGGTGTGCTCCATCATTCATCTTAGCTTTGTTGTTTGCACGACTTCTGCTGCTCAGTAGCCAAATGGAAGATTAATCACAGAATTAGCATTTTCAAATCGCCAACAATCTCCTTTGCAGATGTGCAGTTATATTACTGAAGTCTGTTGTTTTGCCCTACATTTATTGTTAATAATTAATGTACATTTTTGGGTGAAATTAAGTGCTACCACCATCTGGTTAATTTAATAGAAATAGTCAAATCTAAAGCACTTTATTAAATATGTTGGAAATAATCATCATCATTACTATAATGTAGTAAGCATCATGTTTTTTCAATAAAAAATGACAGAAAATAGAACAATTCACCGTATGTCAACTTAGTTACTGTTACTACAAACTCAATTTTTGAAAAACTCTCTCCCTGTATTATGTAGTTAGTGTGGGAATTAACAGAATGCAAAGTTCATAGATTAAATGGTAGGCTATAAGCATTCTATTGAATTTTCAGTAAAGAGCTTGGATAATAAAAGTAAACTGTATCAGATAGGTGAAGAGAAATTATTTTCCACTTCTCAAATTAGTCTTCATATTGAATATCAAATGAAAATTCTGGGGAGTAACAAGAATATAATTATTTGGTATTTTTCTTCTTGGAACTGTCTGAGGAAAACAAATGGTGTGAGGTTAGTGTTTCTTTCTGAATTTGTAAAGTGTCAATATAATGAAGAAAGCGTCATTTAGCCATAATAAAGTGTGTCCTTCTTGATAAGTTTTGCTCTAAAGATTGAAACATAGGTCACCAGTGGGTTTTTAATATCATCTTGTTAATGTTCTACTTATGTAATAGAATGCTCAATCTTTATGTCAAAGAAGTATAGGTAAGTTTCCAGGTATTCCCCACCCTGTTGTTGATATTGCCCTGTGATGAAGACTAGGATTTCTCCAGATTGCTCTTTTCCATAATTTAAATATGTTAAAACACATCCTTCCCTTCCCTTCCCGTTTGCTTCCCACTAAGCCCAGCAAAGGGCAACATCGTGAGGTTGTGTGATCTCATTTCCCTATGTGATATTCCTGTTCTCATTTATTTCCCAGGTGAATGTCTTACCACAAGTGGTTCCCAGTTGATCTTCTCTGAGCTATGAGTGGATAGTGGTTTACACTGAGATTCTATTCTGTAGGATTACGCAATACTGAGTAGACAAAAGAAGACCATAACTTCTCTATAATCATGAATGGAGCATGCATTAGTTACATGATCTCATTTCTGTAATGAACACAAGGCACAATCTCTGTCCTTGAGAGAAATGAAATAGAGGTGAATTTTATTAATAATATTAGATCTCATTTATTGAGCTTTAAGTATGTAGTAGATGGTGTTTTAAGCACTTTGCATGGATTATCTCTTTGAATCCTCATAACAACCCTGTGAAAAAGGTACTATTATTAACCCCATTGTACAGATTGGGAGACTAAAGCCTAGAGGGAAGAATTTATTTGACCAAAGTCACATAGCAAGTGAGTTGTGGAGCTTGGATCTGAATTTAGGCAGACCGATTTCAGCAGTGTGATTTTCACCCTTCGTTGTATATTAGAATCACCTGGACAGCTTTGAAAAATTACCTATGACTAGATTTTTTTTTTCTGAGAATCTAATTAATGTGGAGTGTGGCCAGAGGATCAGTGCTTTATAAAATCTATTCAGAGATTCTAGCACATGGCCAGGGTTGAGAACTCGGGCTCTAGAGGCTACAGTCTTAGGGAAGATTAAGTCAGATTCAAATTCAACCAATAGCACAGATATCTACAAGGTACAAGGTGCACAATGCTGTGAGCTTCACATGAATGACCTCTTTTATTCCTCACTGCAGCCCTGTGAATGGAGACAGACATCATTATCTCAGTGATAACGAGAAATTCTCAATGTAGAGATATTAAGCTGCCTGACTAAGATTTTCCAGTTAATAAGCAGCACACCCTGAATATGAACAGAGTTCCTTTAACTTCCAAATCCAGGTCTTTTAAAAGAATACCATAGTACATGTAAATTAACAAATATGTATTGTGTAGCTAGTGTGTGGAGAGTAATATGGTAATCACTCTGATGGAAAGTCATGACATTACAGTAAATACTATGAGAGAGTATATCAGTAGGTATTCGTATTAGTACTACTATTGTTTAGTACTGACCAGAATGCTGAGGGGTTCAGAGGAGAAATTTATGGTGATTCCATCCATCACCTCTGCTTGGTTGTAGGATGCCTAGGAGGAAAGAAAAGGAAATATTTACTTGCAAAAAGAGTCAGACTTAAGAACTGGTTCACTAAGTCAAAAAAACACAAGTATTTAAAAGATAAAAACGACATGCAAAATTAACTGAAATCACCATATTTACCTTGGAATGATGGTGAAGAATCGGCTATTGCCTCAGGTGATTATCATATGCACCAAGATCATGACTTGTCTTTATACATCAGTGTAGGAAAGGCAAGGACCTTTTCTTTTTGGTTAAAATGTCATGTCTATGAAAAACGTTGAAGATTCCCTTTATTTTGTGACCATAACTAGATGAATTTTTTTTTCTGACTATGGTCAAAATGGGATGCAAGACAACATGTCAGCCTTTGCTTCCATTGTTTCATGAAGGAGATAGATTTTCCCTGAGCTTTTAACATTTGGAGATGAAATTTAAGCCCCAATACTATTCAATTTAAGGGTTCTTGGGCTAGAGAATTTTCCCAATAGTCCTCAAATTATACCACAAGTATCTTGACTAATAATTTGAGCCCAAATTGCTGTGAGTCTTTGCAGTATTTGCTATAAAGAAATCATGATATTTTTAGGTTCAAATTAACATTTATTAATACAATTACCATTCATTTATTCACTCATTCAAACGTGACAATTTTCATTACACACCTAGTATGTGCTAGGCACTATTTTAGGTATTGAGGATTAGTAATGAACAAAATAAAATGTCTGCTTATATAGAACTTACCTTCTGGTGGAGCTTATGGGGAAAGACAGATAATAAGTGAGTAAATCAGTTGATGACAAGTGCAATGGAGAAAAATGAGCATAGGAAGAGTGGGGAGACAATGTTTTTTGGAGATAAGTGAAGAAATTAAGGAAAGAGGGGGTAAACCATTTATATATCAAAGAGAAGAGTTTTCTTAGCCAGGAAAATAGCAAAGGAGAAGGTTTTGAGACAGAGTGACTTAGAACATTTGAAAAATAGGAGGAAAACCTGTATGGCTAGAGAACAATGAAGAGCAGGAAGAGTTCAGCAGATGTGTCCAGTGAGATAGTGGGAGCTCAAATACATAGGACTCAGTAGCCCATGGGAAGACTTGCCTTCTACTTTGGTGAAATGGGAAGTAGACAAATTTGGGTAGAGAAGAGCTGTGATCAGACTTCAGTTTTTACGTAATTATTTGAGTTTCTGTCGGTAAAAGTAAGGAGACCAATTAAAAAGCTATTGCAATGTTCTTGCTGAGGAATGATGGTAGTTTGTATTAAAGTTAGAAAAATGGTTAACTCTCTTTCAATTTTGAAAGTGGAGCCAATGGGATTTGCTCTGGGATTGGAGGCAAGTTATGAGTTAAGTAGAGAAATCAAGCTTTTAGACCTGAACACATGGAAAAATAGAACTGTCATTTACAGAGATGGAGAAGGCAGCAGGAGAAGCAGGTTTGGAGTCAAATGAAGACTATTACTTTATACGGGTTAAAGTCTAAGGCCTGTCAGACGTCCAATTGGAGATGTTGAGAAGGTAGTTGGTTATAAGATTTTAGAGTCTAGTGGAGAGGTCTGAGATGAGAGCCAATGGCATTTAGATAATATTTAAAGCCACAACCTTGGATGCAATGACTCAGGGTATGCGTGTATATAAAGAAGATATCTAAAGTGTAAGCCCTGTAACAGGACAATGTCCAGAGTTTGCTAAAATGAGGAGAAAGTAGAAAAGGAATTTGAGAAAGAACAATCAGTATGCTAGATGAAATAAGATACAGTAACCCAAAGGCCAAAAAAGGGAACGATTTCAAGGAAGGAGTAATTAGTTGTATCAAACGTTGCTACTAGGAGGGGCTAGATGAAACTTTAAAATTTGATCATTGAATTTAGCAACATAAACGTTGTTGTTGACTTTTACAAGAGTTGTTTCAGTGGGTTTATCAAAGATTTCCAAAGTTGAAATCCTATTTGTAAAGATATAAATGTGACTTTCTTAAACAGATAAATGAAGAAGAGATCATATGAATCTTTCACTCCTTGAATTCTACTGATGCATCTTCTGATGTCTTGATTCTTTGCAAGGCATTGGATTTTTGTGTTTAGTAAGACACGTGAACTAATTTACTTGCCTGTGGACAGCTTTTGAAATGGACAAGGTCAAATACAACAAGTTGAAAAACTAAGATTCAGTCAACCTGTTGTTTGGTCTGTGTTACTCCAAACAACCAATTGAACTGCAAGTTTACCCAAATAAGCCTTCCATATAAGCATCACCCAGATACAAATTGAAGTCCTGGGTAACAGGGTTTTAAATCTAAAGATTTGGAATTACTCAAAATTTTCCGAACACTTAGATGTGAGGGGGAGAACCCTTCTGAAAGATCATCATCACAGAGCTCTCCAGGAGTTTGCCCACGTGCATGATTAACTCTGGACACTTCAATAATGATAATGGAGAGAATTGCCAAAGTTAGCCAAACATGATATATAGATGAAACTTTGTGTGATGAGCAACTGGGACATCCATCAAGAGAACTGCTGTAGTGGTGGGGTTGGGATTCATTTTGGTTTGAAGGTAAGTCTATGTGATTCCATAGTCTATGTTCCTAACCTTATAGTATCTTACCTTTCTGTGTGTGCTGGGCAGGGTAAATGTCAAATAAGTGGTTTGTCTTAAATCGTGTGAACCAATAAGCAGAACTGTGAATCAAATTTTGATTTGCCTTTGATTTAACTCTTGTTTCTACTGCATCTTCTCTTTCCATAAGTACAGATGACCCTCCACTCTGCTTCTCCGAAAGGCAGCCATTACTGTTCATTTGATGTAGGTTTCTCTTATTCCAGAATTTTCGTATTAGAAGGAGTCATTCAACTTTTCTTGACCTTAGTTTCAGCCTTTTTTTTAAAGATTTTATTTTTTTCCTTTTTCTCCCCAAAGCCCCCCAGTACATAGTTGTACATTCTTTGTTGTGGGTCCCTCTAGTTGTGGCATGCAGGACGCTGCCTCAGCATGGTTTGATGAGCAGTGCCATGTCTGCGCCCAGGATTCGAACGAACGAAACACTGGGCCGCCTGCTGCGGAGCGCGTGAACTTAACCACTTGGCCACGGGGCCAGCCCCTTAGTTTCAGCTTTTAAAAATAGAAGTTTGGGTTAGCTGATCCGTATGGTCCCTTCAGGTGCTGAAAAATTATAAATTTTATGGGTCTATGTTAATAAACATGAAATCATGCTATTAGATATGAAGATAAAGTGCTTTTTTTCCCATAAGGGCAAGAATAGCTCTATGATGGTGTTCAGTCACATTAGAGAAGGAGGAGAAAAGGTTACACGGCATCTCATAATCCTGAGATCTGGTGTGTAATTATCCATTTGCAAAAGGCTTTCTTTATGTTCTGTTTCACTGGGAAAGTTAGAGCAAAGTGAAAATAAAGTTCTGCAATTATGAAATCTGCTCTCTTGGCTCTTTCTGCTCTTCAAAGTAAATTCTGTGTTAATAGAGAAAAGTTAGTTAGTGTAACAGACCCCTAATTTGTTACCATTGTAATTATTTTTTTTCAGACCCATTAACATTTGTGAATGAATTTAATGCTCGGTAAAATGACGATCTCAGCTGTGGTCTGATCCAGGCACAGCACCAGCCCGCTGGGATAAGAACCTTTTAAGTTGCTTCCAGCACACCTAATTTTCACTTAAAGAGTGTCCTCCTTTAAACCTTTGGAGACGATTACCTGAGATTAAATGCTGTGGATATCACCAAGTAATCATTCATTCATTCAATGTTTATTAAGCACTATGAGCATGTATTGTTCTAAGCATCAGGGATAAAGCAGGGGACAAGTCAGATCCTCCAGTTTGATGAGGAAGACAGACATTTAAAAAAATTACTAGAAAGTGTGGTACGTATTATGACAGAGCAACTAAGGTGATTAGGAAACAAAGTCTGTACTTAGTCTAGGGTTAGGCAAACTCTGGCTGAAAGTGCAATTTAAGCTGAAATCTGAAGATGAATTGGAGCTAGCTTTGTGAACTGTGTCTGTGTCTGTATTGCCTGTGTGTGGGAAGTGTACACTAGGGAGTCAAATATGGAAATGTTACGGGCAATGGGAATAAAATATGGGAATATCAAGAATCCAACAGAACCCCAAATTAAGGGAACATTAACATGGGAGAGTGCAAGGGGGGATAAAATTGGTGAGAAATGATTTTGGGGAGGTGAGTAGGGGAAAATGGGGAAAAACTTTGTACATGTGACGCAGTTTTCTACTTAATCCTAAGAGCCGTGGTAAAAGGAAAGATACAATTAGACATGAGTTAAAGAATGATCATTCAAGTTCTAACGTATATCTTAGATTGGAGAGGAGAAGCCAGGAAGCAGGAAGACCAGCTAGGACACTTGTGTAACAGTCCAGGAGATAATGTCACCTTGGGCTAAGACATTGGCAGTGGGTCTTGAGAAAAATAAACAAAGCTTTAGAACTATTTAAGAAACTAAACCACCAGGAGTTGGCTAAATGCAAGGAGTGAAGCAGAGGGAAGAGTCAGGATGACTCCCAAGTTTCTGGCTTGAGTAACTGCATAGGTGATGTGGGGTGTGATGCTTCTCCTTTCTAAGATGAGCAACTGAGATGTGTTGCTGAGATGAGGAACTCAGGAGGAGGACCACGATGGAAGGTGTAGGAAGAGGGGGCATCAATGAATTCAGTTTTGGACTTTTGAAATTGAGAGCATAAGACATCCAGGTGGAGATGCTAACAGGCAGCTGGATGTATGAGTCTGGAACACAGTGGCTAAATCTGGATGAGATTTGATAGTCATTAGTATGTAGATATTCTCAGTCTGCCAAGCACTGTTACTGCCCCTCCATCATGGCATGCATGTTACTTTCAATTGTAGAGGTCTGTGAGTATTTCTCATTCCCCTACTCTAGAGGGTTCCTTGAGGACAGAAACTGCATTGCCATTTTTTTTTTTTTTTTGCTGCCCCCACAGCATCCTGCACAGTGCCTTACACAAGGATCTTACCCGATGACTGTTTGCTGAATGGAGTTGTTTTTTACGGTCGTCTGACTTCCTTTACCAGCCAAGTTGGCCATGGCCCACTGAACCCTACATCTTGATTCTTCCTCCTGCACTGAAGGAGCTCTCCTGTCTCCTTTACAAGTTTAAACCCTGTGTTCTTCTCAGAGTCTAGTTCTTCATTGTCTAAAGAAGACAGCATAATGTACAAAAGAACACTAAACTGGAGGTGGGGAGATGTGTGGAGCAGTATAAGTTGTGTTTCTTCTGAGTTAGACCATCTTGAGCATATCACATTATTTCCCTGGGCCTCTGCTTACCTGTGTAATAAAGAAATGGTATCTATCTCTTCCAAGTACAACAAAATTCAATTCAAATTCCCTCTTTTCTCCTAATTTATCTTTTGTTTGTTATGTCTTGAACTATGCACATTGGCACTTATATTCTCAAATGTGTAGCTATTTATGCATGCTACGAATTTCCTCTGCTCAAATACATTCAAAGCTCATTTAGAGTTTATTTTCTGGTACTCCACACAGCCTTCATTCTAGCGCAATGATAACCACAACAAGATTCTCCATAAATGCTTGTTGGATGCAACTGGATAGGAGCAAAAGCAACAGAAGCACACATATGATCACTCTGTAGTTTTGGTCATACCTTGCTTTGCACAGCCCCAACTCAACAAGATGTTAACAGAAAAGGAGTTAAATTCTGTTGTTTTTTCCAGTACTTGCTTAAGGGACAATTAGATGATAATCTCTCTGGAGGCTATATGAAGATTTCTCTAAGTTTTTTTTTTTTTTTTTTTAAGCAGTGGAGAGAACTTTTCTTCAAACTATAATCTCATGTCATATAATCTTACAAAATATTTAAAAATTAAATGAGAGTCGATCTGGTTAAATGGTGATGGAAGCTGGAGCTTTCCTACAGAACTTCCCCTTTGTGCACTCCCTTTCTGGACATTGGGGCAGAACTCTTGGATTTCTGGAGAGATTACGTGGTCTTTGATTTTCCAACTCTTTGACTCTATAATTCTACCTACCAGCCAATAGTAGGGCTCGCCTCTGTTTCTCTTGTGCCCAGGCTTATGCTAGATGCTGTGGGGGCTTTTAGAGATGAAGAAAATGTAGCCCACTTCATCATTTAGAGAGATAATCGGCCTCACATGCATTAAGCAAGTAAAGGACCCCATGTAACATCGCTGAGTGTTTTTCTGTCTATGGAGGAGTTGAAGCAGGTGATCCTCATCGTCTCTTCCAGTTTTCACATTCTATGATTTTAAGTGTTAATGATGTGGCCATATGCGTTAAGTGCTTTGAGCTCAGGAGTAACGCACTATATAAATTCAAGGACCATTACGTGCATAATCACAGATGCTAAGCAGGGACAAATTCCCTATTTGCATGATATCCTCAAGAAATCTCAAGGGAATCACTGGATCAAAATGCTATTATCTTTTTTTCTTAAAAAAAGGAAAAGAAAGAAATGTAAGCCCCCTCCTCGCCAAACTCTTCCTCGACATATTGTTGCAGACAAACCATTCATTTGTCATTTAGGAAAATATCCCAAATAACATTTTCCCCTGATTCAAATAAAACTTCCAGTGCCGGGCTGTGCTGGTTGCCAGAAGTGTGTCTGGGTTAATTGCACACCTGCATTTTATTTCAAGTAAATTGCATGAAGCCCCCCTCTTTGTACCCCTCACAAAGCGGGAGCCCACCTGTCTGGAGGCTCTTTGGGCAATGAAGGGCTGTAGGAAAAAATTAGTCATTCTCTTTTCTTCCCTGTGACTTCTTTGACCTTGAGACTTCTAATGGCATCTCAGACAAAATGAACATAATCTAATGGACAGCGGGGAAGAGGGAACGGCTGGGTACATCTGTCGTATTACTGGGCTGTCTGAACAGTCAATGAAGCAGGGCCAAACCATAAGAGGCCTGTTCAGTTTAGCTCCAGGGTCTGCAGAGAAGGAGCACAATCATTTATCTTTATTTACTGAACTCTGCTTTCTGTTTAAGAAAAAAAAAATTGACAGGTTGACAAAAACCCGCGTTGGCGCTGCCCGCTGCCCAGAGATAAATGCTATTTGTGCTCTGGAGAGTCAAGGACAGCTCACGATGCCCTTTAGCTGGTTTCAGTGGGTGTCTATTATATGGAAACAAAAATGCCAAGGCATCTGGACCTTCTTTCCCCAGCAGCACCTCCATATTGTTCCATAGAAGGATCTGGTAGATGGATCCACAAGAAAGAAGTCTTGCAAAGAATGGGAGGCATGATTCCTCAAGGAAACAATCTAAATTGGAAAAACTTGGGCAAAAGAACCAGGGGACAAAGACAACTGGGAAATGTTGAATATCCCATAGGATTCTTTATGGTGAGATGCTAAGAGATCTACACAAGGCATCCATAACAATTACATTCTGACTCACACCAATAAAAGGGAGACAAATAATGCATGTTCCAGCTGCAGAGAAAACTATTACTCTGAGCCAAAGAGCAGGAATTTAGAAATAGGATTTTAAAGTCATGTACACCTTTGTCTATTCCTTTCTGGATGATGCTGGTCACATTACTGACTCTCTCTCTCTTTTTTGTTTGATGAGGAAGATTCACTCTGAGCTAACATCCATTGCCAATCTTCCTCTTATTTTGCTTGAGGAAGATTATCCCTGAGCTAACATCAGTGGCAATCTTCCTCTATTTTGTATGTGGCATGCCACCATAGCATAGCTGATGAGTGGTGTAGGTCCGTGCACAGGATCCGAACCTGTGAACCTGGGCTGCCAAGGCAGAGCATGCTTAGCATGACCACTATACCATGGGGCCAGCTCCATATTAGTCACTCTTTTAATGTCACGTGTACAGCTTACTATATTTTTGTTAGAATGGTCATCACCAAAGTGGGATTTCTGTTTCTCAGAGAGTACATAAGACAGTCTAGAGGAAGTGGGGAAAATATGAGAACTTATTTACTCTTTTCCTTCTTTCTTTCTCATCTAATCTTTTAAAATTTCCACCTGTTGTAGATGTTTTATAATGTTCATAATGTATTCATACAATAATACATAGATATGATTTATAAATGTAAAAAAGAGGAGCTATATGCTTAGAAACTTTTTAAAGATGGGAAGCACAATTAAACAAATGTGAAACCATCTTGGGGCTTTAGAAATATGTTATGCCTATTGAGGCTAATTCTCTAGGCTAATTGCCCAGATTCAAGATGTCCTACTGTGTATAGAGATATTTTTTAAGAAATTCTGGAAAAATGTCACCGCTTTATCCCCTCTAGTCCTTAAAATAAATAATGCTTCACATTGCAATTGGCATTAACATCACTCTTTGCACTCTGCTGTGACAATCCACGTGTATGTTAATATCACCGATAGTCAATCTTTGGGATAGTTTCTGTACTTGTCACTTGTCTCATGCCGTTTGCATAAGATTCACCAAATCTTTTATGGGACAGGGGTTGGGGTTGGGGACCAAGTGGGGAAAACATAGGAAAGACTTTGAAGCTGTGGTTTCCTGCATTTGAGCATAGAGGGGTGTCTTAGGAAAGCAGCAGAGACCCTTATGCTACAGTGACCCTGCTTTGGGGCACTGAGAAGGACAGCCCAGGAGTCACGCTCTTGACTAGTTTCACTGGCCCACATTTTAAGGATTTGCTTTAACTACATCAAAAAGAAGCAAGTATGAGGAGCAGGTGTGTGCCTGTGAAGACTCATATTGCTAGGGGATGAAATGGAGGTCAGAACAGAGGCAGAGCCAGTGTTCTAGAGCACCAGCTGGTACTAGACAGCTCATGGCAGAGGGAGCTGCAGCGATGATCAGAGCCAAGGCACATTGTTGGAGGGGTGGGATAGTTGGAAGCAGGGTGAGGGTGGAATCTAGTGTGGGAAAAAGCTTGAAGAGAAGCTGGAAGGACCCTACTGAAAAAAAGCCATGATCTCATTACACTGGTGTTAATGAACCAGACATCAGGATATGGGTAGAAGGAGCAGAGGGCACTGTGAGGGTTTAAGTGGAAGGAGGTTAAATGATAGTGACCTGGAATGAGTTAGGTTGGGTTTACTGCAACTGATCCTTGAATTCTCAGCAGTGGGACTTGGAGAAGGAGGCTGATAGATTCTGCGGAGACAGACTGTCAGCTGTGGTGGCCAGTAAATTGGGAAAGGCTGTGTCTCTGAAAGTGACTTTAATAGTTTGTGAACTGTGGTGTCTGCTGGCTTGTAACATGTCACTGTGTCAAGTTTTGTCATGTTTAGGGAACTCACCTTGACTGATGCAGTAGGATGAGGCCACTGGAATCCGACACTGCAAACCAGAGTCATTGAAGAAGCAATTTTACCAACACAGTCTTGAGTGCTGTGGGTGTTACAAACCCCAGCAAGCCTGACTTCCCTGGCTCTGAGCTGTTTGCTAAAATTATTTACTAATATTTTCTACCCCCTTAAGGGAATAAATAACCACTAGGATATTTTTATTACATTAACTAAGAAAACAATAAATTTGTTATAAACAGTGTAGCTTATATATTTCATCCATTTACTTAATGATTTACGTGAATAAAAGCAATCTGGGGGGACTGTGATGAGTATTTTCTGAAAATGTCTCAACTAATTATTGTTTTGTATTCACTTTGTTATAATTGAATAATTCGACTCATAGCTGTTAAGAATAATTATTTTGAGATATTAAACATAATCACCATTTTCTTCCTTAATGCTTATTTCTTAGATTATTTATGTAGTTATTGTGCACTAGCATCCATGAATGGTGGTATACTTTTTATTCATTAAAATCAGTTCATGATGAGTTTTTGTTTCTATTTAATTTAATAAGCACTGAACATTTAGCTGTATGCATAACATTCTGCTGGTTATTGGAATGGAAGATGTAGGCATTGTGGGCTCTCACACAGGGTGCCCTAGGGCATGCTTTGGTATCGAAACAAACTCCAGTGTCTCAGGGTTTAACACAGTAACAAGTTATTTCCCTTTCATTTCAGAGTCCAACACAGATCCTGGCAGTTTTTCTTGGAGACTGTCCTCTGACGCTTGTTGGGGTCTAGGATCCTTCCATAATGAGATTCTGACATCGCTACACAAGGCTTCCCAGGTCTCTGTGGAGGGAAAGAGAGTTGGAGGATTGCATAGGCTGGATTTCAGGTGCAGACTTAGAGGTGGCTTCATTACTTCTGCGGACTTCCGTTGATTAAAACCTAATCACCTTTCCAATGCTAACTTTAAGTTTTTCAACCTCTTCCTCTCGAGCAATAAGCTAACTAGACATCTTATCTGCCTCTCAAGTTATATAGCAGGCAACAAGAATTTTTCTAAGAAAATTCTTAGAAAATCTTTCTAAGAATTTTTCTATTGCATAACGTACATAACCATCTTTCCAACTTCTTACATCAGATTTGTTGCCTCTCCTTGCTGGCTTGTTATGTTATTGGCAAGTATCTTCATTACAGTGGCACCCCACTCCAAGGTACCCATTTCTGTACTGCTAAGTATGGCTATGCTGCAATTCAGTAACAAATAAACCCCAGCATTAGATAGAGGGGAAGTGTAAGAGTTAAAACCAGAAATGTCTGTAGGATCCAGATCACAGGGAAGCGAGAATAAGACATGATGTAGGATCTTAATCTGGCAGGGGCATGCAGGCATGAAGCAAGGAGAAATAGAGTCAGAGTAATAATTTAGGAGACAATTGCTATACCTGAGAAAGGATATCAAGGGTCTAAACCAAGGTTGTGTGGAAGAAACAGAAAAAAAGGGAGGCAACTGAGAGATATCCTGAAGGAAGAACATCTGGCTTTGTAGAAAAGTAGTCAAAGTCAAAGACACAGGTCTTGGCTCCAATTACTCAATTTACTAACTGTTTAATTTCCTTTATCCTCTGTTACCTTACTCTAAGACTGAGATGATCATATCTGGCCTGTAGATTTCTAAAGTTTATTTTGATAGAAAAATGATATTAAATACATGAAAATGTTTTGTGAACTATAAAATGTACTGCAAATGTTAGTTAAAAAAATAAATAACTGAAAATGACACTAAAGCTTTGTGCCTGGGTAACTGTGAGAATGCTGCATTCCTAACAGAAATGGTGGGAGGAAGTGATAGGTGGGGCATGATGGTGCTTTGGCTTTGGCCACAATAAATGAGAGTTTTCATCCAGATCTTCAGGGAGATATACCCAGCAACAGTGTATCTTAGTTGAGTTCCCCAGAAGAAGGCCCTAAAATGGTGAATTATGTGCAAGTAATTTGTTAAGAAGAATCTGGCAAGGAAGTAGGGAAGCAATTCAGGAAAAGGAAAGAAATCAAGTGAGACTGACATTTCTGGTAGAGACCTGTGGAAGGTAACCTCAGCCTGATACAGGAACTTTCTGGAGTGTTAAGTCATGCCTCAGGATTCATCCCATCCGAGGCGAGGGATAGAGGCTTCCATACTCCAGAAGCTCATTATTGTAGTCAATTGTTGACTAACGGTTTGGGAACACAAACTTCTAGGCACTTCTTGTGCTTTGCCTGAGTTGGCAGATCAGCTCTAGGAGCCAAAGGTAGAAATCCAGCTAAAGAAGACCTGCAGGTGTAGGTATTTAGAACCAAGACAATGGAAGTTAGAAATAGCAAAAGGGATCCAATGGGATCTAAGAGAAGTTTCAAAAAAGTAGTTTTCAGAGAGTGGGTGAAATGAGAAATTGGTTTGTGTCGTTAGCATCTGATAAGCAATGAAAGTTTAGGGTTCTACATGTTAATAGGTTTTTGAGTATCTCTGAACTTTTAATTTTTATCTCTCTTTACAAAATTTTTCAGTTTGTAGATCCTAATAGTACTTCCAATCCCTGTTTTCTTCTCTTGTCCTTAGAGATCTGCAATGAAGAATTGGGAACTAGGGAGATGTTGGTCAAAGGGTGCAAACTTGCAATTAGAAGATGAATAAGTTCTGGAGATCTAATGTGCAGCATAGTCATTATAGTCAACAGTCTTATATTATTTACTTAAAAGTTGCTAGCAGACTAGACCCTAAGTGTTCTCACCATAAAAAAGAAATAATTATGTGATGTGATACAGTGTTAGCTAAAGCTATGGTGATAAGCATATTGCAATATATAAATGTATATAAATCAACATATGGTACACCTTAAATTTATATATCAATTACATCTCAAAAAAATAAAATAATCAAAAAAAAGAATTACAACTTAGGCAAAGTTATCTTCAATGTTTCACCAGACTTTTGGAAAGACCCTCCACCATCTTCTCAACTATTATAGGGTATCCCACTCGCTTATGCTTTCTTGAACACCCTAAACATCCTGTCTTCTCTACCACTTATAGTCTAAGCAAATTCACATGAAGTTAGATATACCTAATAGACATTAAACTCTTTTTATCCTCTCATACTCTTCCTCCCTTCCCCTGAACTATTAGGGATATTATTATTTAATAACAAATTTATCTCTGATGGTGGAATTTTAGGTAATGCCCAAAGAGTATTGAGTGGATTTTTAAAATTCTTACATTTTTGTTAATTCACAATTTTTTACAGAATATCAGGATTGGAAGAGATTTAGCTTATCTCATCCTACATCCCATTTGAGACTTTTTGATACATTTGATACTTAATGAACAGGTTATTTTTGGGAGCATTTTTTTATCCCCACCCATACCCCAGTGTCATAGAGCACTAAGTGAAGAGTCCAGTGATTTTTTAAAAAAATTTTTTCTTGAGTTAATGATAGGTTACAATCTTGTGAAATTTCAGTTGTATGTTATTGTCTGTCAGTCATGTTGTAGGCACAACCCTTCACCCTTTGTGCCCACCCTCCACCTCCTCTTTCCTCTGGTAGCCACTAATCTGTTCTCTTTGTCTGCAGGTTTAAATTCCTCATATGAGTGGAGTCATACAGAGATTATCCTTCTCTATCTGGCTTATTTCACTTAACATAATTTCCTCAAGGTCCATCCATGTTGTTGCAAATGGGACAATTTTGTTCTTTTTTATGGCTGAGTAGTATTCCATTGTGTATATATACCACATCTTCTTTATCCAATCATCTGTTGATGGGCACTTAGATTGCTTCCATGTTTTAGCTATTGTAAATAATGCTGCAATAAACATTGGGGTGCATAGGACTTTTGGAATTGCTGACTTCAAGCTCTCTGGATAGATACCCAGTAGTGGAATAGCTGGATCATATGGTAGTTCTATTTTTAATTTTTTGAGGAATCTCCATGCTGTTTTCCATAGTGGCTGCACCAGTTCGCATTCCCACCAGCAGTGTATGAGGGTTCCTTTTTCTCCACAACCTCTCCAACATTTGTTACTATTTGTTTTAGTTATTTTTGTCATTCTAATGGGTGTAAGGTGATATCTTAGTGTAGTTTTGATTTGCATTTCCCTGATGATCAGCGATGATGAACATCTTTTCGTGTGCCTACTGGCCACCCGTATATCTTCTTTGGAGAAATGTCTGTTCATATCTCCTGCCCATTTTTTGATCGGGTTGTGTAATTTTTTGTTGTTGAGTTGTGTGAGTTCTTTATACATTATGGATATTAAGCCCTTGTCGGATGTATTACTTGCAAATATTTTTTCCCAGTTAGTGGGTTGTTTTTTTGTTTCAATCCTGTTTCCCTTGCCTTGAAGAAGCTCTTTAGTCTGATGAAGTCCCATTTGTTTATTCTTTATATTGTTTCCCTTGTCTGAGAAGACATGGTGTCTGAAAATACCCTTTTAATACTGATGTCAAAGAGTGTACTGCCTACATTTTCTTCTAGAAACCTTATGGTTTCAGGTCTCAGCTTTAGGTCTTTGATCCATTTTAGTTTATTTTGGAGATTTTTGAGAACAAATATGAGGATGCTGAGAAAGAAGATACAAGGCTTGAGCATGAGGATGTGAACCCCACTTTGCAGGGACCTCTGGTTTCCTCATTGATGCAGAGACTTCTTGGATGTGTCTTGAAGGCAAATCTTCTTCCACAGACTGATCTCTGAGCTCTCAAATGAGGTTAAAAACTTTTTCCCTTCCTGGGAAGTGGGGTTTTATGTGGTAGAATTTTTACTTAGCAATTAATTTGGACCCCAACAGCGTGGAGATGGTGAGAAAGGGACCCTATTAAGACTTGATATTAAGTTAATAGCAGGTGACAATGACTTCATCAAAACCCCTGTGCAAAATATCAAGTAGATGGAAATTTCAGTTCTGGTACATTACTCAGCTGAGTATCATCAGAACTGCTTACAAGGGTCATAAAGATTATTTGTACATTAAAGAAGGGCCTGTCCATCAAGCTCAGTATGAAAGAGAAGCAGGGAAATTACCATCTCATCAAACGCGAAAAATATTGGTGCAATTCCACTAATGAAACACTCAACATTTTGGAAAATTCTCACTGGCTATTTTTCATTATTTCTTTAGACACACAAATACACACACACACACACACACACACATTCTTGCCATAGGAATGAGTGACAGAGAGCAAGGACAGATATCACTATCATTTCCATATCTTACCTATTCACAAAACCACCACAGGGAGATAAGGGTGGGAGAGGCAGCAGGGAATACGGCCATTGTGAGTTTGACAAAACTTGCTTGCTAAATAGATGACAAGGGTCACTTGAGGAAATGGAAACTTGGTAAGGATAGGACAAACACAAAGAAAAATCACAGCCTCTTTGGAAAATTAGCCTCACTGGTTCATTGTTGTATAAGGTCATCGCTTATAGATCAGGGATTGAGAAGCAGAGCAATAACAGAAAATGTTTGAATACAATTGTCACCAAATGACAATGTTTCCCACCGTATAAAGTATGAAAGAGTGATTCAACTATGTATGTGTTTAGGATATACAGGAATTAGGGAGGTCACAACAGACCCATTTCACTTTGAATGCTTTAAACAATCATTTAGCCGGGAGGCTGAATTTTTCTCTTCACTAATGATGGGGCCTTCCATTTAGCAACACTTCTTCTCTTCTGAATAGGAAACTCAGAAGTTTTGTGCAAGTGGTTTGCCAAAGGAATATCTTTGTTTTTTACCTCTGTCCCTGGGCACCTTCTATAAGCCAAAAGGATATTTCTGATTAATATAGTAATTAGATAGTTATTAAAAACAGTAATCATCTAGAAATTATTTGGTGCCATAAACATCCCATACAGAGAAAATATTCAAACATTTAAAAGCTGAACATTACAATTGGCTTCATATGCAAGAAGCCAAAAGGGACATAAAGAATTTTTAAGTTCCCAAGAAAGCACTCAAATTAAGAACAAGTTGTCTTCTTGATCAGGTTGAAAGTTAGTGCCACACATCCAATAGATTCCCCTTGTGGCCAGTAGCAATGAACCAATTTCTATTAATGAAGAGCTCATGTTTATGGCTAATACAGAAGAAAATGTACTGAAGGGGGGAGCTCAGTCATTCATTGGAGATAGCTTAATTCTGGTAATTTCCAATTTCCAAGCTTGTTTTAATTTGTTATCAAAGTAATCACTCATTCCGACTGCAATCAGAAATAGCTTTTCGTCGTCTGTAGCCTGACAGATTATTCAGATGGAACCCCATTTTTTAAAGATCACCTGCTCAGCATCTGTGATATGTTCGTAATTTCCAAGAGGTACGATTTTCAGCATCAGAGCCAGACAGAAAAGGACTGAGGCTGCTTTACTGAAATTTTCTGAGCCAGGGAGTATATTTCATGACTCTAAATCCTTATTGAAACTCACATACAAAGAGCAGACTATGATGGGGAGTGGAGATGGGAGGGTGGAATATACACTGGACTTCATCTTCTGTGCCAACCTAATCCTACAAGCTTCTTTGTCCACCTTTCCACAGGGAAGGTTTATCTGGATTTTACTACAAACATGAGACTGCTTTCATGAGATTGCCCTTGACTTTCCTCGTACTGGTCCATATTTCCTTTGATTCACAGTATTCGTTTATCCACAATGGCCAGGAGAATGGTCAGCTAAGTGTGTTTGGCCAGCTGCATAGAAGGTCAGAAAATGAAGCTGTGCAAATAATAAACACTGTTTAGAAACTGAACTTTGAGCTCCATACTGGATTGTGCAATTTACAGAGATGATTCCACCACCAGAATCTTGGACGTTACTTTGCACTGTTTTATCAGAGATAAAGTCATGAAATAAAGGTTCCTGCTCAGTGCCCTACTTGCTTCTAAAACTATGGGGGCAGAGGGCACATAGGAAACATATGGAATTTTATTTTCATCTTCCATAGGGATGCTGTAAAGTTCTCAGGGCCACTTCCACAGGAGATGAAACTGCAGCCTCGGTTGACTTAGGCACATTTACACAGCTTGGGAAGTTCACGGCAAGGATTAGAACCCTCAGTCATAGCCAAGGTTTTCTCTATATTTGAAGAAAAATGACAGTTGAGACAGAGATGGTGGGAAAGAGGAGACAAGGGATAAAAGGTTGTCAGGGATGTGGTGGAAATTAAAGTGGAAGAGGGAACTAAACGGAAGAACATACTTGACCTTCCTTCTCAGGTCCTCTCTCTTGACCTTGTGGAAGTTCCAGTTTTTTAAAGCAAAGGAGGGAGGAGGTTGGTTTAAATAGATACAGCTGATTATCACTAAGACCACAACTTCAGGACATGCTTTCTGAATATATATTCAGAAACACAAACAAACCCAAACCACAGTTCCCTCATTGTCACTGAGTAGCTTCCAGGGATGATAATGAAGAATTGTCTCCTCTTTATTGCTTTGGCTGATGCTTGAGTCTGTGGCGCCAAGAATCTGGATCTCCCAGAGCCAGGCAGTGGAAAAACAATACATTAGCATTAAATAATGGGATCTCTGGTGCCCGGATTGCAGCGGAGGAAGGGTTAACCGAGCTGGGGCTTTGTACGGCAGGAACATCCATCTATAATCTCTTGTTTTTCTAGGCTGGGAGGAGGAGAAAGGAGCCTTGGGGGAGGAAAACACAGAGTGCGTAATCTTATGATAAAAATAATATGATTCCTATACCTGCTATCTCTTCCCACCAGGTTTCTGTTCCCTCTGCAGAACACTAGTAATGCCCATAAATGTCGGTTAAAATAAAAATTTCTGTTCCATTAAACATATGAAAAATATGTTGCATTGAATACAGTTGGTTTGGGAAATCTGTTTTTATCTCTCCTAACCAATCGTCCATACTAACTGCAGCTGCCACAAGTGGCAGTGCGGTGGGCAGGGTCTGGGCTCCGCAGCAGGGTCAGGCTGACCATCCACACACAGTGTCCAGTGTGAGTTGTGTGGGTCTGCACACCAGACTGACCCCGCTCAAGGTCTAAGGTACACAATCCGATCAACCTGCTCTGAGAATTTAGTGTGGGTTTACGTTCTCCAGGGAAAGTGGTTCGGCTTCTGTTTGCATTCTGAGAAGCCTGAACCACAGTGGAACATCCTCAGCCAGGGTGGGACTCTCAGGGCACACTCGCTGAGAAGTCAAGGTCAGTCTTTGCTCCCTCCTAATCCACATAGCAACAGAATTGGCTGTGCTAATTCACTTGAGTGTAGCAGGTGATGTGGGAACATCTGTCTACCAACTGTTTAAGAAATATTTCTTGTTTACCCATCACATGCAAAGCTCTGTCCTGGGGATGTGGCTCAGTCACTAAGCATCTTCTTTGTGCCAAGAGCTTGCCCAGGTGACCTCAGGTCTTCATGAGATAGTTATTATCTTTTCCTCCATTTTTATAGTAAGGAAACTGAGTCACAGTGGATACTTGGCTAGGGCCATATCCTTTAATAAATCATGTCTGTCCAGTCAAATTCCTCACCTTTCCCCTCTGTCTAATCATGACCCTTCAGCCATGGCAATTCCACTGACATATTCTTCTGTCTCTCAGCTCAGGATGAGCCCTGGACCTCAGAGTTTCTCCAGTTTCTATGACGGCATGTCCACTCCATTCCTGAGTTGAGACAGAGGATGCCCTTCAACTCACTTTTTGATTTTCCTGGAGCTTGGTCTTAAGTGATCCTGGGCTGTCACTTTCACCCCTTCCCGCGTGGCTGATTTTTCTGCGGTTCTGATGACACTGCTGTCAGAAAGTTTTTCCTGGCAGTTCAGCAAAGGGATATGGAGGGTATTGTATTCCATCAGCAGCACATGAATCCCTTCTCTTCTCACTGCTTCCGCCCTACAAATATTTATAGATATCATTATGCCTCCCTTAGCTATCATTTATCCAAGCAGTAACAGCACCAGTCTTTCCATCTTTCCTCATAAATCAACCCCTCCAGCCCCTGTAATCCTCTCCCCGCTCCTCTCTGAACTCTCCAGGGTCTGTCAACATCTTAATAAGGTACCCTAAACTGGAAGGCTCCTCTCCACCTGGGTACCAAAGCAATTACCTGCCTATTAGGGGAATGGCGTATGCTAAAAAGACACTTTGGCCTCGTGGATGCCATTGTGGAGTTCAAGCTCATTTCTCATATGTGGCCACTTCTCCCCTCCAGAATATGTACTGTGAAATTGCTGCTAGTGTGCCGCTTAACTCCCTACCACCTGCCACCAGACAAAGATCAGAAGTAGCAGGGTTAGCTCCCAACCTCTCCCACTCTCCTTTAGGACTATTCCCTCCAAATTTCATCTTTGCATTCTCTGGCTTTCATGATGGCCCATAATGAAGGCCACTGAGGTCTTCATTATGGTGTTCTAGTTCAAACCCCAGGCCTTGCTCTCTCCCTCATCCCCTATCAAAGCATATCAATTGAGCCTTAAGTTTGGGCAGACCTGTGTTTAAACCCCAGTCTAACATGCTGGTCCAGTGGGATGACTTTGGGCAAGTTATCTAATGTCTCTAAGCTTCAGTTATCTGTAAAGTGAGGATAAGAATTATATCCAATTCATGGACTGTTGTGAGAATTAAAGGAAAACATATAATAAGAATGCTCATTAATTCAAGTTGCTGTTATTGTCCTCTTCCTCTTCCTGTCCTCCCTTTGCAGCTCCTCTTTATTTTCCTCTTGCTTATTTCCATCTCAGGTGGGGATTTAGACCAGTGATTTATAAATCAAAGAGGAAGAAACAATTTTCTTTGCTTTGTTTCAATTACTAGACATTTTAGGGAAAAGGTGGCTTTAAAGGAGACTGTTCTTTATTATTCCTTTCTTTGAGCACATGGAGGTGCTCTGTGGTGATGTGGAATTGCGAGAAGAAACCCTGATTGGCTTTATTATTTACTCATTTTCATGACCCTTGCTAAAAAATAATGAGGACGAAGAAGAAAAGAAACCACAGATATGTGTGCTCAGTGAGGAATTAAGTGACATTCTTTCTGAAGCAGCCATGATATTGTCTATGAAAATTAAATAAAAAATAGAATATATTTGACAGTATTAGAGAACCTTCAGATATATAAATTGATGAAGATTATGTGAGAGGTACCTCCACAAGTATATCCAAGCCTAATTAGAAAAACAGAGCCTTTATCAGGTTGTTCAATCATAGGAATTTATTTTGGGCAACTAATTTAAAAGGTATTGAAAAAGCTTCAAAGCCAGATATTAGCAACTGTGGGAAGACACTACCACTCCAGGACTGGAAAGACCAAAGGAAATGGTGGTGTTAGAGCCCAAGGGCCAGGACTGCCCGGAAGGTAGTGAAACTACTTTTGAGAGCTACAACTAAGGAGGACAGACAGCATTACTCAAGATGCTTGATACGGGGAGTGAGGAAGGATGCCCAGACTTCTCTTATTTTCCTCCTCTCTAATTTCCCATCACTGGCTGAACTTAGCCAGAAATTGGTTGGCAAAAAATGTGATCAATCCCTGTGACAAAAAGCAGAGAAAGGGAAGGGCAGGGAATGGATCTGAGAGCAAACAGGTGAAGCAATAGCACAGCAAGAATCATTAACACAACACCTGCAATAGCCGTGGATGAAATGCCCAAGGGGGTTAGAGGACTAGACGAATGAGTAAAGGTGTCTCTGTCTCTGTCTGTATCCATCTTCATCTTCCTCTCCATCTCCATCTCCATCTTTATCTCTGTCTCTACCTCTGTGTCTCCCTCTTGCTCACAAAGTAAAGGAAATGTGCTCTCCTCTAAGGGAAAATAAGTCCCGCTTATTAGTCAGGGTCGAGTCAGGAGACAGAAACCATATCAATTATTTTGAACAGAGTAATTTTTTCCAGTTTTATTGAGATTTAATTGACATATAACATTGTGTAAATTTAAGGTGTATCATATAATGATTTGATATATGTATATACTGTGAAATCATTACACAAGTTTAGTTCAAATCCATCACCTCACATAGTTACATTTTTTTCCTTGTGCTGAGAACTTTTAAGATCTACTCTCTTAGCAACTTTCAAATACATAATGCAGATTGTTAAACGGTAAATTTAATAGGAATAATTGATAACTAGGTAAAAGGTAGTTAACTACCAAAAGAGATAAAGGAGAACTCTAGGGGGTAACAGAGGTAATAATATACCCCTAAGGTTGAAAGAAAGTGAACAAGAAGAAACTGGGAGAATGAGAGGAGGGCCCTTGAGGCTGAGATCCAGTGCCCACAGTCCAGCGTACAAAGAAGCAAATGCTGTTTGCAGAGTCCCAGTTTGAATCACAAAGCAGGACCCAAAAAAGATACATTTGAAGTTAAGAAGCAATAAATTAATAACCGGCACCCTTGCCAAATCTTAGTGATCTGGATGTTCATGGGCCAAGTTTATGTTTTTCCATTTTACCATTTAAGCCATGATGTCAGGGATAAAATTCAAGACAAACTCAAATCCATATATTTGCTTGAGGCTGGAACTACAGATATCCATGAGTGTAGCTTTAGATATTCCATAGGAATCTTGAAAGCCTTCACCAAGTATGATTCATTACGCTGAAAGCCTGCTAAATATGAGGTCTATCTTGATTGAATCAACAGGAAGAAATTCCCCTGTCCGTGGGCAGAATGTTCTAGAAAAAACTTAGGAAATTGCTTCCCTTTCCTCCTTGCTTATCTAAGTCAGCCCCTTGCTTTAAGGTTCAGTTGAAGTCTCATCCCCCTCCCCAGCTAACATCATCTCTTCCTCAACAGGAATCTTTTTTTTATGGTGTTTTTATTCTGTACCATTCATTGGAAAAAACCTCATCGTGTCTGTGAGAGAGCGTGTATATGTGTATGTGTGTGTGTGTATGTGTGTGCTGTTTAAAAAGCCTTGTCTCACCAATCTGTCACTTCCTTAAGTTGGTGCTTGAAAGGAAGCACCTTATCTAGTAATTGTCAAGCTCATTGGGACAGGCGATCTGTGCTCTGTGAATTCATTGAGTCTGAGAGCTTTATACAGAGGGTAAGATGCTTAAGCCAGAGTCACACCTTGCAGGCGATTTGAATTTTGATGAATGGAAAGGAGTTTGTGCACGTGTGAGTACATGCACATGAGTGTGAGTGGGTCTCTGTGTGTGTTGGTTACGGCAGTGAGGTGAGTCTCTTTTCTAAACAATGGAAGCAGAGTGTGTGATGGAGAGTGTAAGGACTAAGCCTATTGGGCTGGGAATCAGCAAACAGAAAGCAGACAGGAGAGAATGAGGCCAAAATGAATCATTAGATAAATATTTTTGTCCTCTCTTCTGTCTCAAAGTCCTGATCCAGTGCCTTTGCACATTGATGAACTCAGGGGTGCATACAGCACCCCATTTGATTAGAAGTAATCTCCATTCAGGAAATTGTTCTTATTCTCAGCATCCCAAGAAAATGCTGGTTCTCTTTGTACTGTTTGTCCTTGCTGAACGAGCATGAGAGATGGGAGATCTATCGGGGCATCTCTTCCCTATCTTTTCAGAGTTGCATTGTTCCCAGCACAATACAGTTTCTTCCCTTGCCTTTTGTCCGTTCTGGTATTTTATTTTGAGAGCAGAAGCTGCCTGCACTTAGTTGGACAGATTGTCCCTGACTAATAAATCTCGGCATCAGGACCTGCTTCTTTGTACTCACTCAGAATTTTAGTCTTTATTTTTCTGAGACTGGTTCTATCAAAATGTACTTTCTCCAGTGTTATTCATTATCTTTCCTATTTTGGTTTTTGCTCAGGAATATTCTCTGGAAAGGAGGATGGCGGTGATTGCCCCAGGCGCTATGTTCCAGCACCCAACACCGCTGTAACTTAGGGACATAGTGTGTTTAAAAATGAAATAAAAGAAAGCAAAGAATACAGCTTATGCAGTCCGATTTTTTCCTGTCTCTCCAATCTTCAGTGTAAAATGAATTGAAATGCCCCTTTCCCAGCCTCTTCCTCCCTTCTTATCTCCCCAAATATTTTCAGAGTACCTGTTATGTGATATGTATCCAAGAGACAAAGGTAACTAAAATTCAACCCTAAGTCTTAGGGAAATGGGGACTATTATTTATTTGGTACTTACTATTTTCCAGAAGCTTTTTACATGTTAACTCATTGGGCAAAATAGGAATTATCCCCAGTTCTACAGATGAAGATCAGAAAGTAAATTGATTGGTCTATGATCACAAAAACTCTAAGAGGCTAAGCCAGATACAACAGCAAGTCCTCCCAAAGCCCATGTGTTCCACTCTTCAGTGAGCAGAGCCCACATGTGGATCAGCACATGGTCACTGGCGCTCCGAGAGTTTCCACTCTCTTGGTTTCAACCATAACCACAGCATGGTGTGCCAAGCGGTGCCATGTCCGCACCTGGGATCCGAACCGGCGAAACCCTGGGCTCCCGGGAAGCGGAAGGTGCGAACTGAACCGCTGCGCCACTGGGCTGTTCCTCAAGCTAAGTTTTTGAGTCTTCTTTTGCTTTTTTTTTTTTGAGGAAGATTAGCCTTGAGAGAAGGAAGATAAGTACTGGAGAGAGTAGCACACTGGGAGAACATCGAGGAAGGTGATGAGTTGTGGATTCTTCGGAGTCCTTTCTCCTTCACGGCTCCTCTTGGTGTTCTTTATAATTAAACTTCCCTTTGGGGAAAAGATTGGGAGGAGGGTTGTCCAATGGAGACAAGGTAGCTAGTTACAAATAGGTTGTAGTCCTATCATTTGAAAGGATAGTTCCTTTCCCTGCATTTCCAGAGGCCAGACAGGACCAAAGAATGCCTGCTGGAGGGAGATTGATATTGATTTAGAATCAGGAAGCTCATTCGATAATTAGATCTGCTCTGAAATGGAATTGGCATGTGAGGAGCAGCCAGCTCTCTGCCATCAGGAGTGCTGAGCAGAGCCCAGACCTTATGTCCCTTCCAGTTCTAAGACTTTGTGATAAATAATTTTGTATTCTCCCTCAGCCTTCACAATTCATCTCTCAATGGGCAGCAGTCACTCCTCTTAGTGATCATTTATTTCTTTTAGCTTATGGTTGAAACCAAGAGAGTGGAAACTCTCGGAGCGCCAATTCCTAGATAGATTTTGTGTAACCTGGTTTAAGAAAATCAATACACTAGCGTGTGTTCTCAGTAGAGCAAACAGACCACTGACCTAGAGATTGTTAGATGAGTTGGTAGTGTATTTCTGGTTGTGTTGGTGTGAAGGTGGTAATGAAATTACACAGGGTAAGAATTTCTAAACACTGAAAATGAGCTAACAGCTCAGACTGCATCCGAGTCATGTCAGCTATTAAAGTAAAATGAAAATAGTTTCTCAGATAACCCCAAGCATCTTGAAATATGATATTGAACTTGAAAAAAAAATCAGTATCTTACACTGTTGTCTCAACTTTAATTTAGATTTCAACTAGTTTGCAAACACTGAATTATTATAGCCAATATAGGACTTAATTCCAAAAGATTTGCCCATAAAGAAACAAAATCTGACAGAAGATTCTAGAATGACGTCTTTTCTTATCACTGCTGAGACAAAAAAGTTTTTAGGAATACTATTGACTTTTGGTCATTTCTGACAGAAATAAATTTAACCAACTTAGGTTTAAAACGCAAAAAAAAAGTGGTCATTTATTCCTTAAATTAGCCCACCACTCTTCCTAGATTCCTTTCAACCCCATTTTCTGAGGAGTAGTCAAGGATTTATTCAAAATCATGCAATGCCTAAAATAATCATTATTCCCCCTATTATAGGTGGCATTATATCCGGGGCCCTCTCACTTACAGGCATGTCTGTCAAAGGGACCATTTTTCAGGCTCACAGTTCCCAAGACTCTGTCACTTTCTTACTTACAGAGGCCCAAAATGGAAACTATTTTTCTTTTCATTATGAGCTGTCACTTTTTCATCTTGGCACTGCAATGATAGACTTTCATTCATCTTCTATATTACCTTTCCTGAAACCTCTGACACCGACTGACACAATGCAAAATGCAGGAGATCTTGGAGCATACGTTGGCAATTTTGAGGGAAGGCAGCAGCTTGTCTCGCTCCGTTATTTTAAATATATATTGAAAATGCCAAGATTCCCGATGTGGTAGACTAGAAATGCTAATACGCCATGCTCTGTTTTCACCCGTCCTTATAATGTCTGCTCCCTGGCCTCAAATCAAAGTGAAGAGTTGGCAGAGGGCAGAAGAGTTGCCAAGACTTTACCAGAGTGGTGGGCAAGAGTAAAAAGTTTGCTCTAAATCCATGAGGACATGAGACAGAAGAGGGGAACGAGGGTTATATTTTCTCAATTCTTTCTAAGGGTACTGAGGAGACCACTTGTTTTTATGTGTGTATTGAGTTACTCCAATGACACTAGGCAAGTTCGCCCCTTCTCACAACCCCAGATATTGAATAGAAAGCCAGTGACATCTCACTCTCCAACCTCAGGGTACAGATGCACTTCTGTGTCCCTGCTGTCAATGGGATAGTTCCGGAAGCATTTCTCATGCATGGAGGACCCAAAACAGAGAGAAATGGAAAGAATAAGAAAAAGCCAGACCCAGTTTACTCCTACTGCCCTCAAATCATACTGAATGTTGATTCTGCGTCCTATTCAGAAATATAAATACCCAATGCGTCAACAAATCGTTGTTATGCTTGGATTCTGGAGGGTGTCAAAGGAAAAAAAAAAATTCATATTCTTGATATTCACATTTCTAAGGGGACACAGGGATGGCTATGAGTGAAACTGTAAAAATGACAAAGTTTGGTATTCCTTGTTACACTTTCTATCGAGCCTAGTCATTTAGCGGACCAAAATGCCCATTGCTGAGCACACTGCTGTAGCGAAACAAGCAGGATAGGGACACCCATCAGGAATGAGACAATGTCATCACAGCCTACTGTGTGTGAAGTGGGTCTCATACCTGCTCCTTTATTATAAGCTTTATTTTGGCCAAACCCTTGTTACATAAACTTTATCAATTGGCATCTCCTCTAGGAGTCTCATTTTACTTTCTCAGACAGATGTTTTGTCCTCCAAGTAGGTTATAAACTATTTGTAATTAGAGGGTGGGCCTTATTTAATGTTATATCCCCAGTACTTGGTACACTTCTTCCTTAATAAATGTCTTTAAGATTGAATGAATAAATAGTGAAAGATTCTGACCTGATTCATTGCCCATGTATTTCCAATTCTGACCTTAGCTGTGAGCCATTAGAAGTGTTTTCTTTTCACCAGGTGGCTGCTTTAAAACTATGGATTGGAATGCTTTTGGGCTGGGCATGCCCTTTCCAATTCTCCGCGACCCTCTTCATGTGTTTAATATTACCTGTCTGACTCAGTTGAGCTTGAAATTTCAGATTCTTCCAGTCCATCTTTAATGACATTCTAACACTCCATCTTTCATAGTATTTTTTGATCTCTTCTTGGCACTTTTACTTTGGCGATCTTTGTTCTGAGTCTGACAAAGACCAGGGACATTCTCCCACTCATATGAGGTTATAATCAATGTAGGCCTTCCCTCAGTTAGCTGCCACTCAGCCACATCTAGAGAGCCTAGCCCACTCTGTGCCTGAAAGGGCAACCATCTTCTGAATGTTTCTAAGCCCAATACTTAGGGTTGAATATTGGAGCATTATGGAAGCTGGAGGATGAAAAGATAAGAGAGATGAATAGAAGTGAAGGATAAAATTGAGGAAAGCCAAGTCTTACCTCGAAAACTAAAGAGAATCAACTGAAAATCTGTTATAAAAGATACAAGGGGCCATCCCAGTGGCGATGGCATAGGGGTTAAGTTTGGCATGCTCTGCTTTGGTGGCCTAGGGTTCATGGCTTAGAATCCCAGGCGCAGACCTGTACACAGTTCACCAAGCCATGCTGTGGTGGTATCCCACGTACAAAATAGAGGAAGACTGGCACAGATATTAGTTCAGTGACAATATTTCTCAAGTGAGAAGAGGAGGATTGGCAATGGGTGTTAGCTCAGGGCCAATCTTCCTCACCAAATAAAAAAAGAAAAGGTATGCGAACTTATTAAGGTGGCTGAATATGAAAATAATATACAAGAATTAACAATTTTCATATATTTGTTTATGTATATATATATAACATCAAGTTAGAATATATAGAGAAAGAAAAAGTGTATGATAGCAAACAATTTTATAGAGTGTAATTGACATACAATAAATTGTACATACCGAAAGAGTAGAACTTGATAAGTGTGACATATGTATACAGACATAAAACAGTCACCATAATCAAGATAATGAGTATATGACTTGCCCTTGAAAGTTTTACCACAAAAACATTTGTGTAGTCAATGTAATATAACGAAATGGAATTCTACATAAAAACATAAAATATTCATAAGGCAAAAGATAATCTAACTAGGAAATTCAATTTATCTGATAGATGAAAATGTATATCATTTAATATATAAAGAGTTTCTACAGATCAATAAGAAAAAATAATCCAATAGAAAACCTGGGAAAAGAGACTAATATAAAGTTCATAAAAAAAGAAGTTGCTTTTTAACAAATATGCTCAACTTCACTTAAATAAAGGAAGTATAAAATAAAGCTATAATGTTTACTATTTTCCATCTAATAGATGAAAAAATTTTCAAAATAGATAACAGTATATTAATTATTGTGAGGAAAAAGTACTCTCATTCCATTATAGCTGGAATTAGGGTCTTTATAGAAGACATTTTGGGAATATTATTCAATAACAAAATTATATTTCATTTAAGCTGGGACAGAATTTCTAGGTATTAATTCTACAGATAAACTAGCACATGTGCTAATGATATATGTGCAAGGATATTTTTTGAAACCTTGTTCAAATGCCCCCATATATGGTTATACAAATGATGGTGCATCAGAAATGTAATTCCATGAAGCTATTAATATAGGTTAACATGCACACGGTACAAAATTCAAAAAGTATGAAAGAATATACAGTATAAAGAAAATCTCTCTTTCTCCTTCCTACCAAAATCATGAAGTTCTCTCAAGGCAACCATTGCAACTGATTATATACAATATTTTTTTTAGAAAAAAATCCATGCAATGGAATATTATGCAACTAATTAAAGAATGATGTGGTTCTATATAAAATTATAAGAAAAACATCCAACATAAAAATTTAGTGAAAAAAGCGAAGTACAGAACACTGTAAATGGTATGCTATCAAATATGTAGAAAAGTTTTATACAGTACAATGGTAACTCTAATCACATCTCTACTTCACACAGGTACACATTGTTGAGACCATGGTTAGATTTCATCATTGATCAGAGCCCCTGCTCTTTATAGATTGTGCACTTTGATTTGTCTCTTGGTCTCTTCGTTGCTAACTCCTTCACTTAACAAAAACCCTTTTCTTTGTGATCACGACTTCAATTCATTCAACCTAACTCTATTTTTATGGCATATGACTCCATTCTAGCTTTGTTTCTCTAATCGTCTTCCTGAACTGGACCATTGGTTCTCAATCTTGAGCTTCAGAATTACCTGGAAGGTTTGTTAAACCACAGATTGCTGACCTTGTCTGCAGAGTTTTTGATTCAGTATATTTGATGTGGGGTATGTGAATTTGTTAACAAGTTTCAGATGATGCTGATGCTATTGATTTGGGGATTAGAGTTTGTCCACCACTGGCTTGAGCACTGAGTAATGACAGAATCTGTCCCATACCCAGTCTCAGGTTTAAATTTGTGTTCTACTTATGTAACCAACTCTGTATATAAGCCCATGTAGAACTAATGGCTTCATCCATATGGGAAAAAATTTGACATTTGGTGAAATTTCATGTTATTTAGTGCAGCTCTCTTTTCAAAGGGAAAGGAATAAATTCCCTTTGGGGCAATGACTAAAATGCCCACAGTCAGCATGGTATTAAATTGCCGAAGTTCAAATCTTTGCTTAATGTTAGGAATGTGAATTTGTGACATTTTTCTTTCCTTTACAATTGACAGAGATATTTGCAATTATCTAAGAAGCAGCCCACATGGGGTGGATATTTGGCAGCTCTGGTTATTCCTGGACATAGATGAGTTCTTTAACATAGATGTGCATGGGGGGGAACTTATGCCTTTATGTAACTACATTGAAAGGCTTTTCCCCTTCTACTGTTCTTTTTGCTCCTTATAACAATCCAGCTCAGGACTTGCCAACAGTGGAGCAAAGGCTCCAGATACAGTATTTTGACTTACTGCAATTCAACAAGAATGGCTTATGGACCATAGGCAAGGGAACTCTCCATGAGATCCTTTCCTTCTTTGATGTCCCGTCCTTTTATTAATAACAGGTTTATTTTCAATCTCACTTGCCCTGTCCCATGCTGTTCTGGAGGGAGGATGAGCCAAAAACAAAACCAAATGGGAGGTTGCAAAATGGAGAATGGTGGTGGGAGTGTTGGAGTTGTAAGCTGGTGCGTTAGTCATGGAGGTGTGTTGCTCAGATCTCACTTTAAGATAGAATTTCTCATTTAGGTGCAAGGGGTGTAGTTATCGGACATGACTCAGCACCATCAGGACCTGCCTCAGCTTTTGAACTGAGCCACACTCTTCATAGGTAGTACGCAGCCAAGGTTTGAGTTCAGCAGGGGTCCTGGGACCAGCTATTTCTGCCCAGTGAAGGACTCCTCTAGTGGGCCATTGTTGTTACTAGGTTCCCATCATGTTAGCTGAAAATTTATCAGATCTATATCATGATCTGAGGCTCTCCCTGTCCAATCCTGCTTCCTCTACTCTTTTCCTCCATAGGTGTCAGATCAGCACAGAGTCTAAGGCTTCCCCTGCCTAAATCTATGTCCTCCCCTCACTCTTTCATCTTTCACAGGAGTCAGTTCCCCAATAAATCATTTGCACTCCTAACTCCATCTAAGGATCTGCTTCCCAGAAGACCCAATTGACACATCTGGAAATTAGGAGCATATGATTGTTCAAAGGAAGGAGATGTGATTTCCCAATGATAGCTGAGAAATGGGAAAAAAAGTGTTACATAAATGAAAGGGAAATTTCAAAGTGCAAATGACAGCAACATTGACCAGATCAATTTTCTCTTCAAAGGCTGCCAATGGCTCACTATTGCCCGCAGGATGGGGGAAAGCCCTCTTAAGTCTCCTCTATTATCTCTTTCCATTTTCCTTTCTAGAATTTATCTTCTATTCTCCTTTATACAAACCAGCTGCTCTACTGACTTTACTACATAGACACAGACAGACAATTTTAGAGCTGGGAGAAACATAGTTCATATTGTGACCTTCATTTTATAGATGAGGAAAAAGATTCACAGAGAGCCAACTGGCCAAACTTTCCACCCTCTCAGCACACATGCGCGCGCACACACACAAACACACATACTCACACTCATCGTATTTTCAAGAGTCTAAACCAGTGCTGTTCAATGGAAACTTCTCTGCTGATGGCTGTGTTCTACATCTGTTCAGTTCACTATGGCCGCCACTCTCCACAGGTGGCTATTGAACACTTGTAATGTGGAGAGTGAATTATTCACATGTGAATAAAGGCTGGGGTACCAGACAGGGCAGGTCGAAGATTTTGCTTATCCTCTTTCATCTGTGATGTCTATTCTGACTCCTTTTGTCTTTCTAAATTCAATCCTTTAAAAAACTATTCTTAAGCCTAAGTCGCTTCTCCTAAATGAGGCCTCCCTTGATCATTTTAGCTTACCTGGAAAATTGACATCCTCTGCACTATTATCTTTGTTGGATTGTTTATCATTCAACACATGTTCAATGAATGCCTACTGTGTTCAAAGCCTACACAAGATGCTTTTTTTTAAGAAATAAAACCCTCTTTTATTGTCACTTAACTTTTTAATCTGTGATGTATGTTAACTTAGTACTCACAAATTATTACTGAATTTTGTTTTGATTTTTAATGTCTCATGGGTATTTGCCTTCTTTCCAACATTAGATTTTAAATCCCATGAAGATAGAGACTGTGTTTAATAATCTCCTGATTTGCACAAAAGCAGGCATCCAATAACCGTGTTAGTTGATTTGTTAGATAAATAATGCCCTGAGATACTAGTAACTAGTCATAAAGTAAAATGGGTTATTGTTTGTTGAAGAACCAAGCATCTAAGTTAAATTACTAACTTTTGTTTGCCATCTTATTTACCAGGTAATAAAGAGGGAGTGACTTCACAACAAATTGGGATAGAGGAAAAAAATATCATATTGACCAACTTGTGGGGTTCAAGTTAACATTCTACAGTGGATGGTCCAGAGGTCTAATTTGCTAAATTATATTCTAAAGGATTTTGGAAACATTGAAACATCTACTTTGATATAGATTGTTACATTTCCCCACTAGTATGGAAGAGAAAGAAAGTCATTTTACTTCTTATTGCAATTTATATTTTAGAGTTATCAAGGAAATATGATGTTCTTATTGACTGTATGGTATGTCAGTCATGGCATCCCCAGTGGAAAGTGATGAATGGTTTCCATTCCCTTAAATGTCTGGAATCTGTGTAGATTCCACAAAATTGGAGAGATCTAGTTAACTTAGTTCCTGTGCCTTGCATTCATTCATATTTCTTTCTTCAAGTCTAAGCTCAATTATTACAGTCTGATGAGTTTTAAGTGTTCGGCTCTATTTTTAAATTTAACACATGATTTGGCAGTTTGCACAGGGATTGACAGACGCTTTAAATATATCAATAGAAATCCATTATTTTTTAAAAGGGAATGGATTAATTTGCCTTCAGTAAAAATGTCCTTTCTGCAATATTGAGAGCCACTGTGAGATTGGGGATAAGTGGCGATATAATTTATCTGTTCACTGACAGGAGCTAAATAGTCAGGATGCTTTAAATAAAAGAGATCTGCATCTGTTCTCCTCATTTTCTGGCCTACTCATAAAGAGAATGAATTCTTAGAGGAGTCACCGTTGGGTAGGCAACTCTTTCTTTGCTTTGCACTCTATCTTTCCTTTAGAGCCTGCCTACTCCAATCTTTCTTCCTCAGGAATCTCTACCTGTTTATTCACCTTATGCAAACTCTTCTCTCTCTGAATTCCTGTGTTGTATATAATCCTTCCCATACAATCAAGTACTACCTTTAATTTCCTTTTCTTCCCTTCTCTTCCTCCCTCCCTCCCTCCTTCCTTCCTTCCTTCTTTCTTTCCCCTCATGTGTCTGAACTCCCAGTTTAGATGTCATGCTTGCAAAGCAGCAGGAAAGAAAGTGTCTATTGTCTAAGTAACATGGGATGAGTAGAGAAGAGGCACTTAAACAATTTGTATTGACTTACTGAATTGATTTTTCTTAGGAACCTCTCAAATCTCTTGAGCATTCTGTACCTCACCCTGTGCATACATTTGTATAACTTTAAGTAAAAACTCCCACTCCTATGGTGTGCATGCTCCTATATATACCTGAATCACAGGTAGGCAGCTGAAGGCAATTGCTTCCAGGTGTTTACCGGAGGAAATCACTGCCTGTCAGTAAGCCGGTGACAGATCAGGGCTAATTTCTCCAAAGAAGTAATTAACTCTCAGGAATCTTGGCGATGTATTTTTAAAAGAATAAATCTTTCTCTTCACTCTCTCCTGTAATAACTTTCGTCCATGCACAAACACACACAATAACACAAACTCACATCTTTTCAAGGCCTCTTTGTAACTGTACTGTCTTCATTATTCAGAGCCACTGACCAAAATAATACTTATGCAAAGATTCACTGGCAGAAACCAGATCATCTGTACTTTAAAACAATAAAAGCAAAAATAAATAAATAAAATAAATCAATAAAGTTCACATGCAGTCCTTCATTGGGAAGGAACTAGAGAATCCGATATTCTCTTACTAGGATTTTGATCATATACAGGGATTTCTCAGAGGTGAGCACACATAATATCTTCTCTCTAGAATGCCCAGTTTGGAGGAAACCCCAGGACTAGAAAGAGACGAGGAAACATCTTCCCCTCCAGCTAAATCAGTCAAACCAGTCCTGGTGTCTACTCAGTGACCCACAGGATAGCCTCAGATCCTGATGTTTTAACCACATATAACAGAAGTGACTAAAAATTAACTTAGTGTAAGATAATGGTATTAATGAGGCTCTTCATTTATAAAAATCAATGAACATTTTCCTTGGAAAACATTTACTGATGCCTGCCATGTACACTGTACTGGCAGGTGAGGGCCTCGGTGGCAAACATTTTATCCTCATGAATAAACCACCACAACAAATTAATGAATGAAAAAACTGCAACTTAATTCATTGCATATTTCCACTATAATATAGATAACAAGGTTTTACCATGTTTGGATTAGTGGTGAGAGACTACCTATGTCTTCAAGGATTCAGGAATTGGTCAGCGACTGTGATGCTCAAATATTAGCATGCATCAGAATCTCCTGGGAAGATCCTTGAACCCCACTTACCTGGGTCACACCCCTGGAATCTCTGAATCCCTAAGTCTGGGATGGGGCCTGAGAATTTGCATTTTTAACATGGTCCAAGATAGTGCTGATGCTTCCGGTTCAGGGACTCTACTTTGAGAGCAATATAGACCACTATTTATCTGTGATTATCCCTCTCATATGACAGAAGTCTTGTAGGATCCATTAAATATTCATTTAGGGTTAGGGTTAGGGTTAGGTTTACTATTTCCAAAGTAGATGGAGCATGTGGTCTGTTCTCAATGGCCTCATTACCTAATTGAAAGGACACATTAAAAAAATGTGAAATTTAAAAAACTCAGATGTTAAATTGCATAGTGCATATCTTCCTGCTGTAATGAGAGCATAGAGTTCTCGGAGGCCTTGAGTCAGAGTGGACACAGGCCAGGAACTCATCAGCCTTATATAATGGACAGGACGTGTATTACCTGAGGAATGGGCAACATAACAAGTATTCATATGCAGAAGTTGAGGCCAAGGAATGCACCAAACTCTCTTTGAATACAGACTCTCTGCAGAAGACGAGAGCAAAGTTCTAAGTTCAAGAGAATCTAGGAGAGAAAAAACAATCACAGGAAAGTTCAGTGGACTTTTTGAAAATGGATAGCCATATAGTCTTTGATAAATAGTGATTGTCTTTATTGAAAGCAAAGTTTCACTCTCTAAAGATAAACTTTTAAATCAAAATATGTTTAGAATATTAAAATTGTCTAATGATTAACCAGTCATTGCACCTTGGAGAATGCACCTTAGTAAATGGAGTCCAACTGCATGCTCCCGTCACTCCCCTTCAAAACCTCCAGGCCTCTCAATGAATCTCTCCATGGATAAGGGCAAACACCTGCTGGTTCCAGCTTTTTCTTGCCTATAGTTAGGTAGTGAAAATATGTGAGCATTGAGGTCAGCAGTACTAAACACAGAAGGGGTAGTCTCTTTTTTAATTCTTCAACTCTAACCTGCAAGCAACAGTCCCACAGAAAATATTAATAAAGATTGAAAGGTACTGATTGGTTATTTATGTATTTCCAGAATATTAGAACTAAAAGAGACCTTTGGGATGAACTAGGCTAATAGCTTTCTTTTGCCAATTAGGAAAATAGAGTTCTAAGGAAGTGAATGACTTGTCGAAAATGGCACGACTCATCAGTGGTCTGAGTTCAGCTCACATCTAGCCCAGTGCTATTGTCAACATTGTCTTGAGTCTCACAAACGACCCCAGCACAAACGCTTTTCTAGATGTTGTGTGAACCTCATTCACCTACAATTAAAAAAAATATATATGACGGTTTTTGTAGAGTTGAACAATTAAATGTTGTGTTTACATACTCCTGCTTAACCATAATTTTTTCCAACATCTTCTTGAAGAGACCGAGAAAGGCACCGTTGGTAGGCTGCTTTTGAAGCTGGACACTTATTCAGAGGGTTCAAATCACAAGTTCATGCTGAAGCCAGTTATTAACTGGCATGTTCAAGCAGAAAAGAATTCTGGGTCACTGAGGCTCCTTGCATGTTTATAGCTCTAGCTACAGCAGAACGGGTCCTTGTAAATGTCACAGGAGATAATAATTGCAACGGAAAAGAAAGAAAATGTTTGGAGCTTATGAGAAAAGACCAAACCGCTCCCAATCACAGGACTGGAGAGGTCAAGAAAACATCTCTAGGGCAAGAGAGATGAAATTTCCCCACAGTCAAGAAATTAATGCTGACACCTAGTCAGCTAAGTAAAGTGCAGAGCGGAAGGAGCCGGCCTGGCTGTATTTTGGCTTATGGATAGAGCTGTGTGTGTACAGTCCAAAGAGAAACAAGTGTAAAGATCATCTTGTCACTGTAAATAAAAATCACCCTGTTGCCCAAGGGACCAAGAGCTCGGTTACAGTCTGGTCAGTCCCAGCCAAGCCATCACTGTGCTGTTATTGATGGTAATACAGGAAGAGGGTCATTTTTGCTGTGGAGTGAGAGGAGGTGGCTATAGCACTAATGTGCAATTACATTAATGAACGTGAAATTTGGCTCTATGCGGACATTTCTTCCCATGCTCTGAATTACATTTTAGAGAGTAAAATAAAAGATAATAAAGATCCTTTCTTCAGCACCATTTTTCTTTGGCTATGGTCATAGAAATAGGTGTGACAGAAACATGAGTACTCCGGTTTATTAAGCAACCCATATGCACTAAATCCAAGTGTTGAACACAAGGCTGAAATTCTGGAAGGACAGAAGATCACTGTTATCTCTGTCTTTGGGGAGGTTACACTCTCAAACTGAATAATTTAAAATGTATTTACTTAAATTTGGGTTGCTTTTAGGAAGCCAGTGTGAAGAGCTGCCCAGCTGGGGTCTAAAGGAGGAAGAAGCTCTGCAAAAGTGTCCGCCTGGACCAATGCTGTCAAAGTCTGCCTTCGACATCCGCAGCGCATTTCCCTCACTAGATGTGGGACTTAGCCCCAAGGTGAGAGTTATTTCAAAGAACAGTATGATACCTCTGAGGTCCAGTGACAATGCTGGGCTAGGGTGGGAGGTGGGAAACAAAATAGAAAACAAAACAAAAAGTGAAGGCCAAAGACAACGGTGGGCTGGGACGAGACAAAAACAGGAAACAAAACAAAACACAACTGTGTGGTGGGAAAAAACGTGGTCGTCAAAGAAGTCCATATATCTATTTCTTTAATAAACATTTATTTGTTAAGAGGCAATGGAGAAAATTAGTTAATCCCTGGATGTGTGGATATATTACATTATGTTATATTACAAAATGGATTTTGTACTTTGTAGGTGTGATTAAGTTAAGAATCTTGAGATGAGGAGATTATCCTGGGTTATCTGGTGGACAAACTGTAGTCACATAGATTCTTTTTTGGTGAGGAATACTGGCCCCAAGCTAACATCTGTTGCCAATCTTCCTGTTTTTGCTTGAGGAAGATTGTCCCTGAGCTAACATTTGTGCCAATCTTCCTCTATTTTGTATGTGGGATGCTGCCACAGCATGGCTTGATGAGCAGTATGTAGGTCTGTGCCTGGGAGCTCAACCCACAAACCCTGGGCTGCCGAAGCGGAGCACAAGAATTTAACCACTACGCCACTGGGCCAGCCATCACATGGATTCTTATAAAAGAAAGAGGGGAGCGGGAGAGTGAGAGACGAAGACTTGATGACAGAAGCAGAGGTTGGATTCATGTAATTGCTGTCTTTGAAAAGCTACAAAAACTACTAGCCAAAGAATGTGGGCAGCCTTTAGAAGATGGAAAAGGCAAGAATTGGATTCTCCCCTAGAGCCTGGAGGCTCTGGCTACGTTTTGATTTTAGCCCAGTGAGACTTCTGACCTTCAGAACTATAAAATAATAAATCTGCAATGTTTAAGCTACTACATTTGTGGTACTTTGTTACAAAAGCAACAGGAAACTAATACACAAAGATTTATGGAAAGAATGTGTACCTAGACTTGTGGCATCACTTTGACACCATATCATGTAATCTCATATAAATGAATTCCGAAAGTTTATGTTAATGCTTTCCTAAAATGTCTGGTCCTTCTCTCGTGCAACCAGAAGCAAGAGGCAAGAGTAGGGGAAAGGTTGGCGCATTTATTCTTTTGACTCTGCTAAACATTGACAAAGGATTATTCATCCCACTGATGAAGCTGTGACAGCTGCTACAGATGAATGTGTACAGATACACACCTACAGATGGGTGTGTCTGAAATTATACTGAGTCCTTATAATTTGGCTCTATGGTCTGAGAATATGTGAGAGAAACAAATTTTCAGCAATAGCTTAACTTGAAATACATTTTGACCACTGCTTAGAAATGTGCCTGCACATACTCTCGCACACACATGGATTCATTGAGTATTTTAATATTTACAAACTTTTTCATCTACATCGCCTCATTTGAAATCCACCATCACTCTATCATATAGATGCTATTGTCTTTACATTAGAGATGAAGAAATGGGATTAGAGCATTGGAATGCCTTGAACATGACCTCTCAACCTCTAATAGCTGGAGGGGGATTTGATTTGGTGTCAAAGTTCATGCTCTCTTCCCTTTACCCTACTGTCTCAGGGTCTTCTAATTCCCAGGACATTGGACCTGAATGGTTCATAATAAGCACTCCATAAGTACTTCCAGGCATGGCTGGATTGATGCCCCTTTTCAGAAACCCTACGGCCATGTCTTCCTGGAACGATTTAAGGCATTTCTATTACTTGGAAAGAGCAAAAAGGAACCTCAGAGACAAAGATGATGTTTGGAACTTGCATGTTCCAATTAAGATGTCTTTACAGTTAGGAGAGCCGATGATTGTTTTCCTTTCCCTGTCTTGTGTAGACCAGCCTCAATTCACTCTACAGTCCCCTCTTCCCTGTTTCTCCACCCCTCATCCAACTGCAGAATAATTTTATTACCCCAGTGTGAGGAAACATTCTGGTTCTGCATGCAGAAGAGGAGGCGATTTCAAACAGCCCACGACCCCCAAGGGTTCTGTTCTACCTTCCTTTCCACACAGGCCGTTTGCAGACTCTTTCATTTCTTTCTCATAGCTGCAGAGTGCCTAACATGGGATGCCACACACCACAGCCACATCATAATGGATGGTCAGCTCTTGATGGCGGTTGCCTGGCAGTAGCACCTGGGAGCTATTTTTGCACATCTTGTAGGACTCAATGACAAAACAACAACACACCACATCCTCCTGATGATAGCAGGAATCTGACCCGAACCAACGGTTCCTGTTTTCTGTCATTGATAATCTAACAACTAAGGCTGTGACTTAGTCCAGTGGGTTGTGTCTAATTTAATCTGTCATCTAATCATGAGACAAAAGAGTTCAATGTTTTGTTCTTCTGGGTATGAAGGACTTCATTTATTTTTTAATAGATATTCATTTGTTGAGAAGCAATAGAGAAAACTAGTTAAGAATTTGGCCCCATGTCCTTGTTCTGTTATCAAAAACTGTGTGACTTTGGTTAAGTTTTTAACTTCAATGCTACATCTCAGTCGCTTCATCTATAGAACAGAGTTAATTATGTCAGAAATCTCATCAGGTTGCGATAGGATTAAATGAGCTCCTATGTGTAAAATGTTTAGGACAGGGTCAGACACATAATAAGTGCTGAATAAATGTAAGCTACAAACATTATTTTTTATTGGGCATCCACTAAGTGCATGGATCTCTCCTGGGTATTCAGGGGTATGGAAATAAACTGGAAGAGAAGCTCACATCTCAGTGCATGTCCTGTCCATACTCTAATTCTCTCACTAGCTCCCCATTGACTATTACATTTATTCTAAACCCCTGTGGCCCATGCCTCATCTCTCAGGACTCTGTTATAAACTTATGCTCTACTCAAACTAGACAAAGCCACATGCTTCATAATGCCCCTCACTCTCTTTTTTCTACAGCTCTGTACTTGCAGTTTGCTTTATTTATTTATTTTTTGAGGAAGATTAGCCCTGAGCTAACATCTGCTGCCAATCCTCCTCTTATTGCTGAGGTAGGCTGACTGTGAGTTAACATCCGTGCCCATCTTCCTCTACTTCATATGTGGGACGCCTGCCACAGCATGGCGTGCCAAGCAGTGCCGTGTCCGCACCCGGGTTCTGAACTGGCGAGCCCCAGGATGCCGAAGCAGAACGTGCGAACTTAACTGCTGTGCCATCGGCTGGCCCCTGCAGTTTGCTTTAATGAAAATGTTGTCTCCACCAGCTGTCCCTCTTGAAATCTGACCAGACCGTCGGGCCCATTTCAAAAAATACTTTCTCCATAAAGCATTCCTTGATGTCTCTCCTCTATAATTGATGCTCTCAGAGTTAGTCTCCCCCTTTCCAAACTCCCTTGGAATTGTTTATTTGCCTTCTTGTGGTATATATCACTTTCTACTTGGAAGTAAGGTTTTTGAGTCCTTGGTTTACCTGTGCCCCTGGATTACAAGCTGCTTAGGGGAGAGTCTATGACTAATTCTTCTCTACAACTCCCACAGCATCTAATTCATGGCCTGGTACATTGTAGGTGCTCAATAAATATTTAAGGAATAAGTATTTGTAGAAATGATGAATGGTGAAAATGTTTGTATTGCTAAACTCCCTCTCCACATGTTAGCACATGTGTATGCTAACACTAAATGATGTGATGGGTTTTTGTGTATAGTTTATGCAAATCACACAAATACACACACACATACACACCTCAGTTTAGAGAATATATTTGAGCAATGGCTACACACCGCCAGCATAACTATATTTTCATATGAGAAATTATGTTAGTGTTTTGCTAGCATCTTCACTTCTAACCAACCTCTCAGGGGCCTGTTGCCATTCAGCTTGTCATGGCTATAATAGCTGGAGGACAAGAGATTTATTCAGATAAAGATACCCCTCTTTGACTGAACCCCATGTTTTTCGATCCATGCCTCATTCTCCAGAGAGTAGGAATGAGGAAAAATAATCCAACTCTGAAAATCTGAAGTGTGAGCTGAGGAAAAGAAGAGGCTAAATCGTCCATGGTATAAATCAACAGGTAAATTAAGAGAGAAGGCTAGATGGACAGAGGCCAGTGAAGTTGGTAGTTTGTTCTGGTCCCCAGCCTATGTCAGTTGCCTGGGTTATTTTGTTTTGTTTATTCTCCGAAAATCATCAAAGTGCCAGCTTCACCTTCTCGATGGAAATAATTTTAGAAGATGAAATCTGTCCCTAAGCCCTGTTTCTGACACAGTTGCCATAGAGTAATCAGCAAATACTGCAGCTTTTTGCAGCAACTTGGAATATTACTCATGTCACTGTAATGTCTCCACTTAGCCAGGATAGCAATTCATTTTAATACTTTTGTCTGAAAAGAAAAATGATTTCAATTTTTCTGATCACACATGGGTTCAACTATGTATCAATTTATTTTTAAGTTCAATATTTGTATTCCTGATTTAAGCGCAAACATAAAATCAAAGAGAGAAAAAATACCCAAGCAAAGGAGCGAGTTGCAAATAGAGGCAGAAATAGAAAGCTCAAGGGCTAAACAGCTTATCTTTAGAATTTGAGCAAATGTTCAGGTATTATAATGAATAATTAAATGCTAATATTTGTAATATTGATTACTTTATAAATACTCCCACATTCTTTCATTCCTTTTTCACTGTTATTGCTGTTGTTGGTGGTTTGCTTTTTTTCCACCCTCTCTCTCTTTAGGATAGGATAGAAGTTTAGGAATCTGAAGTAAAAGAAATATGGAGGAAGGCAGTTCAGAACTGGAATGGCGGGCCGGTGAAGTTGACAGAGCCAGGGTCCTTCCAGGTCACAACTCTGCTTTCTGGAGAGACCAAAGAAGGACGCTGTGGACTCTCATTCAATCAGTTTGCCCAGGCTTCTGTAGACAGTTGTTTCGCTCTGTCTCCACTACTTTGTTGAATTGACCCTTTGATCATTATGAAATGTTCCCCTTTATTGCTAATGATATTCCTGTGGTGAAGTCCAATTGGACTGATATTACTATAATCACACCTGCCTTTCGTAGGCTTATTGTTTTCATGGTTTATCTTTTCTCATCCTTGTTCTTTCAACCTCTCTTCTCTTTTTTATTATAATTGCACATTTCCTAGACAGTATGTGCATGGTCATTCTTTGTTCATCCAGTCTGACCTTTTAAATTGAGTGTTTTAAGTTCTAAGACTTGCTAAGGTATTTTATTAAATATAAAGTAAATAAAAAAGGGATACTTGCAAAACGTGTCTATCGTACAAAGATAACAATACAAGAAACACACAGGTTGGCCACCACCCTGTTTAACAATTAAAAGATTGCAATAATTTGAATCATCTAGTGTGCCCTTCCTTTGTTCCATTCCTGTTCCACCTGCCCAGAAGACCACTAATCTGAATTGGTGCTTATTTTTCCCTTGTATTTCTCTTTATTGTTTCACAATTGTAGATATTCTTAAATAATATGTTGTTTAATTTTCTATATATTTTATATTTATTTATTTATTTTTGAGGAAGATTAGCCCTGAGCCAACATCTGCCACCAATCCTCCTCTTTTTGCTAAGGAAGATTGGCCCTGAGCTAAAATCCATGCTCATCTCCCTGTATTTTACATGTGGGACACCTACCACAGCATGGCTTGACAAGCAATGTACAGGTCCACACCTATGATCTGAACCAGTGAACCCCAGGCCACCGAAGGTGGGCACAGGAATGTAACCAGAGCCACCAGGCTGGCTCTATATCTTTTATTGTTAAAACCATAATAACATTATTGTTTACCCTTCTATGATTTACTGCTTTTACTCATATATATATTCTCAAGTTTCATACGTGTTTTCTCATATAGCTGTAGGCTTCTTTTCATTTTCATTACTGTGTGATAATCAATTTAATAAAAATTATCTATTTTACTGTAGATGGGCATTTCTGTTGCTTTTACTTTTCCAAGCAGTGTTACTATGAGTATTCTTTTTTAAAAAAAGCATTTTCATTGAGGTATAATTAACATAAAATAAATACCTTATGCACATATTTAAAGTGTACAATTTGATACATTTTGACATATGTATACATCCCTAACACATTATCAAAATCAAGATTAGGAAAGTATCCATCACTCCCAAAAGTTTTCTTGTGCCCCTTGGCAATCTTTCCCCCCCACCCTTTCCTGTACCATCCCCATTACTGGGCAAGTTCTGATCTGCTTTCTGCAACTATACCTTAGCTTGCATTTTCTAGAAATTTGTATAAATGGGATCATACAATACATACTCTTTTTTTTTTCTGTCTATCTTCTTTCACTCCGCCTATTTGGAGATTCATTCATGTTGCTGTGTGTCTCAGCAGTTCACTCCTTTTTATTGCTTAGTGGTGTTCCATGATATGGATAAGTCACAGTTTGTTTCTCCATTCCCCTCTTTATTGACGTTTGAGTCATTTTCAGTTTTTGATTATTACACCTAAACTATTATGGACATTTGTGTGCAAGTCTTTCTATGGACATGGGTGCTTGTTTTTTCCTGTGGTAAATACCTAGGATTGGAATGGTTGGACTATGTAGCAGATGTACGTTTCAATTTTTATGAAATTGCCAAACTCTTTCCAGAGTGATTATATCATTTTAAATTCTCATCAGAAGTATTTTACAGTTTCTCCACATTCTCACCAACACTCGTTCTGTGAAATATTTCTAATTATAGACATTCTAATAGAGACGTAGTGATATCTCTTTGTGGTTTGAATTTGCGTTTCCGTAATGACTAATGATGAACATCCTTTCAGGTAACTTTTTGCCATCAAGATATCTTGGGTGAAGTATTTGTTGAAATCAGTTGCCCCTCCTTTTCATCGGGTTGTTGTATTTCTTATTATTGAATTTTGAGAGTTCTTTAGTCTGGATTGAAATGCTTTATCAGATGTGTGATTTGCAGTAACTCTCTCCCAGGTTGTGGCTTGTCTTTTCAGTTTCTTAATAATGTCTTTCAAAGAGGAGAAGTTTTGAATTTGATAAAGTCAAATTAATCCATTTCTTTGCTTTTAGAAATAGTGTATTTGGTATTGTAGGCAAAGAAATCTTTGTTTAAACCAAGGTCACAAGGATTTTCTCTTATGCTTTCTTATAGACATTTTATAGTTTTATACTTTGCATTTAGGTCCAAAGTTCATTAAAACCATGATTCATTTTCAGTTAATTTTTGTACATGATGCAAGATTCTTTTATTTTTGCACATGGATATCTGATTGTTTCAATACCATTTGTTGAGAAGATTCCACTGAATTGCCTTTAAGACTTTGTCAAAAATTAGTTAAACATATATATGAGGGTCTAATCCACTAAGCTTCATGTAATTGTTGCTATGATTTGACTGCTTTTTACTTGTCCAATCTATTGTTGTTCCTAGGTTCTTTCTTTCCTGCCTTCAAGTCAGTAGAATATAGTTTTAATATCTCTTTAATTTATCCATTAGCTTTGTAGCTATACTTCTTTGTGTGTTTTTGAAATGGTTGATGGGCATTACAGTATGTTTCCTTAACTTGTCACAGTCTACTTAGACTTAACATTGTACCACTTCAAGTAAAATGTAGGGACATTACGACAATATTATTTCATTTCTTCTCTTTCCCCACTCCATGCCCTGTACTATTATTATCAAATATTTTACATCTACATACATTTTAAATCTCACAATAAAACTCTACTACTTTTACCATAACCAGTCAGTTCTCTCTTAAACAAATTGAGGAAAGAAAAAATGATAAGGTTTTATATTTACCCATGTTTGCCATTTCCACTGACTTTCTATAAATCTGTGTTTCCCTCTGATGTCTTTTGCCTTCAGGACGAATAACTCTTTCAGCATTTCTTCTCGTGCAGTGTGCTGACATCAAATTCTTTCAGCTTTTTTAATATATCTGAAGATGCCTTCATTTCATCCTTATTTTTAAAAGATATTTTCAACAGATATACAATTCTAGATTGACTTTTGTTTTTTGTTTGTTTTTAAAGCACTTTAAAGATGTCATTTCATTGTCATCTGGGTTTCATTGTTTCTGATAATAAGTTAGCCCTCATTTTGTGTGTATGTAATATGTCTTTTTTCATTGGCTGCTTTTATGATTACTTTGTTTCTGGCAGTTTGACTCTGATGTGCCTAGGTGTGGCTCTTTTTATATTTATCTTACCTGGGATTCACATAGATTCTTAGATCAGTAAATTGATATTTTTCACCAATTGTGTCATTATTTCTTCAAGAATTTTTCTGATCCATTTTCTGTTTCTCTTTTTTTCAGTGACTTCAGTTACATGTAAGTTAGATGTCTTGATGCTAATTCACAGATTGCTGATAATTTTTCATTTATTTAAAAATATTTCTGTCTCTGATGTTTGTTTGATAATTCCTATTGTTATATCTTCAAGTTTTCTAAATTTTTCTTCTGTAGTCTCCAATATATTGTTAAGCCCATTCAGTGATGTTATCGTTTCACAATTTGTATTTATCATTTCCAGAATCACTATTTTTTAAATTTTCCATTCCCCATCTATTCACTCAAGATGACCATCTTCTCTTTTAATTCCTTGAACATGTTTGTGATTGTGATTGGTTTCTACAAACTTTTTTCTTGATTATAGGTTTTATTCTTCTGCTTCTTTGCACGTCCTGTAACGTTTCAATTTTATGCTAAATATAAGGAATGATAAGTTGTTGGGAATCTGGATTATGTTGTTCCACTGAAGAGTGTTGGCTTTTTTTCAGGTGGGCAATTAAGTTGCTAGTGGATACTTTTTATTCTATCAGGTTTGATTTTACTTTTTGTTAAGACTGGTCTTTTTGGTTTTGTCCTCATTTCTATGATGCTGCCCTTACCTTAGATCCTGTCTCTTATTCCTAAAACATGGTCTTTCTAGGGTACTCACTGAACACCTAAGGAACTTAGTTAGGTCTCTTAACTATTGGCTAGACTGTTCCAGCACCTCTCTGCAATGTGTGATGTGTGATATTTCCATTTAGTTCTCAGTCCCATACCAGGCAATCTCTGCTTTGAGGTAGTCCTCATAGTCTTGCCTTGTGTGCACAAGGCCTGTCTCAGCCGAGGACCTATGGAGAACTTCCATACAGAATTTTGGGCCTTCCTGTCTTCTCAGCTGTGTCATCTCTAGTACTGAATCCAGTAAATCTCAGATGCTTTAGGAGCCCTGAACTTTGTATCTGTCTCAGCTTAGCAAGATGGCTGCTCTGTTTTGGCTCGTCCTCTCTACACTGCAGAAGCAAAAGTACTTGCAGTAAGAGAATCCTAGTGAATGTGGGACTCATCCAGGCTCTCTTTATCTTACGGATCACCATCTGCTTTTTCTTTTATCCATTACTTGAAAACAAAGGGGTTATATATTTGACCGGTTTTATAGCAGTTTGTGATCGGTAGATATACTTTCATTTTTAAGGGAAATTTAGTCGAAGTCTAGAAAGAGTGCTTCAATAGATGATATTTAAGGATATTTTGGGGAGGGAAATAAGGGGGAACAGTTTATTGTAGTTTATTGCATAGAATTAAGAAGACTATCTTTTAAGGGTGGCTGCTGACATAAAAAAATATTACAAATAATTCAATGATAACTGTTCATGTCTGCATGGCTCTAAAATTCTAAAAACGGGAAAAGATGGAAAAACTAAGGATGAGGCGAGGTTTACAATTATGGCTTTAGTAATAAGACAGTGATGACAATATAGAAAGAAAACAACAGGAGTCAGGAAACCTGGCTTGTAATTCCTGTCAATCTAATAACTCTAGGTAAGGCAATTAAGCTCTCTAGGTCTTGCCCCACAACTCTCAGATAGATATAATAACACTTACATATACCATTAAGGATTGTGGAAGACACAAATGAGATAGGGAATGTAGACACAGTGTAAATTTGAAAGTTGTACAAAAGTAAATTTTTATCTTTATTATCAATAGTCTCTGCAGAAGTTACCACACATTGATTTTTCCATTGATTTCAGATAATAATTACTATACAGGATTATTAAAGAACTGGCAGTAGTTTGTCCAGCAGAACCCTAGAGAAGAAACTGGATTCTCTGTTATAAGTGGAAGACTAGCAGTGTTCCCTGTCTGCACTTCATTCTGGACCAGTGTTGGCATTTTTGGAGGAGTTTATTTTTGGAGATAAAAATTATATCTTGACATTTTCTTCAAATGTAATTTTTTATAGAAATCAGCTTACTATTCCATGAGTAAAGAAAATTTTGGAAAATCAAATTTTGCCTGTGCCATACACAGCAAATAATAGAAGAGAGAATGTTCAGTCAACTATCTACCTGATACTTACTGCTTTGATAATTTGTTTTTACTAGACTCCCTGTTTGAGTGGACTGAGTAGTGGCTTTATCTCAAATATTTTCAGACAAGAGAGAAAAGCAAGAAGTTAGTTTCTTGGTTTATAAATTTAACTGGCCCACCTGGGTAATGGCCTGTAGAGATTCAGGGTGTAGGTGATACAGGCTGGATGTTTGTGGCTTCACCTTGTCATCAAGACATGTGACTTGTTGAATTCTCACATAGGGTTTATGTACCTCATTTATCTTTGATTCTAACAACGTCGAGGAAAAAGAAGACAGTTATTCCTTGTGTATAGGAAAATATGCAGAATCAGTTCCCACTAAATCCTTAGGAAAAAGAGGAAAAATTAATACTTATTTTAAAAAGAAGAAGGATTTTCTTACCTGCAGCACATGACCAACAAGTTCTTCTAGCAAAATATTTGTATATAGTCGGTGCTCAAAAAATATTTGATGATTGAGATGGGTTAAGCTTGAGTTGTCTATAGAAAAATATTTAGAATAAATAGTTTTATTACCCTAGCAGAAAATATTTGATAAAAATTAAATAACCAATGTTTAAATAATAGAATACATAATATGAAAATTGTTGTCACATCTTCACAAATGGTGGAACTTATTTTCCTGTTTACAGCCGTGTGGTTAAGATCTGGCGGGCTAAAGTGAAGTTTGGATGTGTGAGGGCAGGTTATACCTGATCCTCTACTCCCACTCCTTACTGGAGTCATCTGTTTTCTTGAATTCGCATGCTTGAGGGCTTGTATTGGGGATGGAGGAAGAGACTGGAGTGAGAAGCACCCTCCTCTTCATTTCCAGGGGACATTTTAGCATAAGATGCATGAGATTTGGGACACTAGCTGTGATGACTGTGTTCCTAGGTGAGGAAGAGCAAGCTGAGTTAGAGAGAGGAACATTCTTTCCAAGTTTTCAAGCAACAACGTGGACACGTTTGGTGGGAACTGGGAAGTGGTGAGGCACCGTGGCAGGGAGGCAGTGGTCTGTCAGAAAACATCATGAGATGTGGTGGTAGAGAGGTGCTGCCCCAAATGTCCTGGTCAATGGACTCCTTCAAGGACCTGAGAGAGACTCACAAGCTGAGACTCACTCTAGGGCCTCCCAGAAATAAGTGACAGACCTTGGGGTGTGGGTGAGGTGAATAAAGAATGAGAATTGGCAGCTCTTCAGGTGTGGCTGTAGATCAGAAAAATTTTATTATTAATATTAATGTGACCTCATTTTACCCACAGACTGCTGAGACTAGGAAATTCAGGTTATGCATAGTATATTTATTTTCAAAACATTTTTGTCTCTTATCATGTTCTTATTTGAGCCTTGTAATCAGGGCCATCCCTTGAGTATATTGATCCAAGGCCAAATCTCACTATGTTAGTCCTTTGTCCCCATCATTCTCAAGAGAAATCAGGTTATGGTGGATAGCAAGAGAACCCGTGAGGACGATATACAACATAACAGGCACATTGTGGAGGAGATGAGTGCTCACTTTGCTTGGACGGCGCCGGGAAAAAGGGAGAAGGATTCTAGCATGTAGGTAACAGGGAGTTCAGCCTGAGCATGGGCTGTGTGTGGTCCTGGTTTCAGGCATGTTGGGTATAATGGAGTGACCCTGAAGGAGTCCCCCAGGGAGGTCATTTTTATGAGGGCATGAGGCTATCTCTACCACTAGAATGTTAGCTCCATATTATGGGCTGAATTGTGTCCCCGCCAAATTCAGATGTTGAGATCCCACTCCCCAGTACCTCAGACTGTAAACGTATTTGAACATAGGGTCTTTAAAGAGATGATTAAGTTAAAATGAGGCCGTTAAGATGGGGCCCTAGTCCAATATGACTGAGTCCTTACAAGAGGAGGAAGAGACACCAAGGGTGTGTGTGCAACAGATGAGCAGCCAGCAAGACAAAGTGAAAGACAAGACAGAGACAGAGGCCTCCGAGGAAACTAGCCCTACTAGGACCTTGATCTTAGACTTCTAGCCTCTAGAACTGTGAAAACCTAGATGTGTGTTGTTTAAGCTACTCAGTCTACAGTATTTTGTATGGCAGCTCTAGCAGACTAGTACACTATGTAATGAGAGACACCTTTTCTGTTCTGTTTCCTGCTATGTGCCTGACACCTAGAAAAGTTCCTGGCACACAGTAATCATTCAAGAACCTTTCGGTGAATGAATAAATCAAAGAGTGAATGTGGCATGCTAGGAAGTCTTTCATTCCAAGGACATATTAGTCTTAAGATGAGGGGCCTGTTTTGAGTGTTTATGTTTCTTATTTTCTTCTAGCCTAAAATCAAAGTTCATACTCCCCAGTTCAAAACCTTCCATGACCTGAATTTTCACTTGTCCAGTGTTAATTTTCAATGTTCACCTCTATGAACCCTTCACATCAGCTGTTTGGCCTATAGATTATTCCCAGTGCAGAATGACTGCCACATCATTGCTCAGGTCATGCTCTAAGCCTCCTATACATGTGCCCATGCCTCTCCTTTAAGGTCTAGCTAATGTTCCACCAACTGCCCTGTATCTTGGTATCTCTTCTGACTGTCTCATTCCTGCTTTGGAATCCTGGGGCACTTACTATCTAAATTATCCACTTGAGAAATAGCATCTGCTCTCTATGTTATTTATCTTATTACATCACTCTACCTCCTAATATGCATAAAACCTAACATACAACTCTAAGTATAATAAGCATATAGTAAATGTTAGATTCTGAAGCAATCATGATGATCATGGTTGTGGTGGTGGTGACAAAGAAAGGTCTCCTGACGCTGCACTGGAGGCGCTGAGAACAGAGTAGGTCTGACTTCTCCATTCCACCATGTCAGCTGCAATACGAGGGTGAGCTAAATTTTTCAATAGTAGCAATTGTGGCTATATTACCGTCAAATGTCACTATTGGTGTCCATACAGCTCTGCATGCTGACACAGCATCATTAACCATCTCCAGGCATCCCAAAGGAGTCAAACAACCATTTCTTCATTGAGAAGCCTCCTGAAAGTACTAAGTCAGGAGCTTAAGGGGAAATGGACCTCTGGCACGAGACCAAGAGTGAATATACAAAGCAGTTGTTGCAGGCTATTAGGATGATAATTGCTTATAGAATTGCCAGAGCAAGGCATCTTTTGAGACGAGTCTACCTGAGAAATTCAGCTCCAGTACACCCGAGGAGTGACTGAAATAAATTAGGAGATGGGAAAGATTCAGCACTGCATCAAGCTTAGACGAGTCAGGGGAAGTGAATCAGATAAATACATTAACACACACAGTGACGGATGAGGCAGATGACATTTTATGCTCCTTTAAACTGACTGATGAAGATCAGACAAATTAGAAATGGCTGTGGACAAGTTCAAGAACGTCTTTCTAGTGTGTACTGAAAAGGAATCTTAAGGAGCAGAGATGTGAAGTAGCCCTGGAAAATGGAAAATGTGGTAACGGAAAGGATATTCTAAGAGCACAGGCCTGCACCCAACTGTTATAAACTTTAAGAAGATAGTTTTAAATGCAATTTCTTGAAATACAATATAGTATTTTCAAAGGATGTCAGAGCAAAACAAAAGTAACATTGACAACTGAGACCATTTCTATCTAACTTAAACATTTTAGGTACTAAGTAATAGTATATGATCTTACGGATATTAATTTCCTATTCTTTCTCTGATCATGGAACATAAAGTTACTAGTTTAAGACATAATTCAGATCGTGAACAACATTCCATAGATACTGACTTTTACTGGCTCTGTATTCAGTCTATATTTTTAGTGTGAGTAAAGATTGTTAAACATTAATATTTGCAGAAAAACAAAAGCATATTTTATTTACTTAGATTTAGCTTATATTTAGATCATAGAGGGCTCTTGATTCTAAGCTAAGTTTTCATAACCAGCAGACAAAAATTCACCACCTGACTTTCTTTTTCCTCCATGTAGGCACAGCTGAGTGGTTGTGTTTCTGATGTATGTTTGTTTTACCTTATACTGAAAGTTTGGAAACCTGAAAAATGAAATGTGATGGCCCACGAGGATAGAAGTGGAATTGAAATAAGTAATTGATTGCAGTCTACACTTTGAAGGTGTATTAATTTGGGGAAGTGATGGCAAAGTAAATTAACCTATAGCAGAGAAGAACAAATGCAAAAGTCCGAGGTCGTTAGCACTTCCTGCATCCTGAGTTGTTATGCTGTGACAGGTAAGCCCTTCACGCTGCTGAGTCATAATGAACTTAACCCTTATGGATGCTCAGATGCTGCGGAGTCATTAGCTAATGAACATGCAGTCGGTATTTGCCTAAACAATCACATACAGGTGGGAAAGTGAACTTTCAGGTCAAAGCTGGACAAAAGCGGGATGACAAATCATCTTGAAGGCAATGCCTTATTTATGTGAAAATGTGAGGAGTCATTGCCTGAAACAAATGGGAGCAATTATGTTTCTGCTTTGCAAACCTACCATCACCATTTTCCAACATAAGCCCTCTGTTTAATTCTATTGAATGAAATCCTAAACTTATCTCCTCCAGCCACATCTTCCCTCAAAAAGCCTACCAGGGAATGCTTCTGAATGTGTGACTGTGTCATTCTTCCATTCTGTAGTGTCCAATTTCCTCTGCTTCTTCCAGCTCCCTTCATTGTTTATACATCACCCCTTTGACACTTCACGTATGCCATTTTATAATATTATAATTAATGGAGGTTTCATCTCAGTTTAACTGTAAGATTTTTGAGGTCACACGCCATGTCTTTTCGTCTGGGTTTGTGATTTGCTTACTGAAGGACATTGATTAGACAGAAGAAATAATTGTTCAATGATCTTTCATCTGAGCATATTTATTTTTGGACTTTCAGAGAACTGTTTCTAAGAGCTGTGATCTGAGAACATTTATTTTGAGTTTTACATTCAGGAAACCTTTTACTAAGGGTTTTCCTCTTGAATTAGAGATCCATATGGTATAAAAACTTCAACCTTATACAAAATACGAGCTTTCAGTATTTCTTAGTGAAAACCTCACGGCATTATGTTTCAGTTTTGTTTAGTAAGGAACCATAAATCAGTAAATACAACATACTGTGCACTATCATTTCCTATTTGGAACAAACTCAGAGGCTTCCAGATTGGAAGGAGAGTTCAATATGGTAGAGATGGGAGAGGTAGCATGGCAGGTGTGGAAGGTACTGTAGGGTATTTAGGGGTGTTGGAGGAGCAATGCATTATGTGGAGTTTGGTGTCACTGACACACAAAGGCAGTATCAGGGAACCTTGGGCTTTGAGACTACAGAGGAAGGCAGGAGGCCTGGATGTCCCACTAAGCAGAAAATCCATGGTAGCCTGCAGTGGAGGGGGTCAGCTTCAGATTCATCTTTTATTAAGACTGCTACTTTCTGCAATGGAGATTTTTGGCTCGTTTTCTCAATTGAGGTGTACAGCCGTGACACCGTTAGACATGAATCCACTTAGGTACAAAGTCCCTCCACCTAGTATTAGGTCTTGTAACTAGTGCTATATGTCCTGGGGAGAAATATTACTATATGAAAAAAGGTGATATATTTTCAAATCAACAAATAGGTTGACTAATTACTGAAGATCATTTTGATGTTTTCTCCATCACAGGTGAGAGAAAAGGAATAGATCTGTCTAGATGGGAGAACTGCTAAAACCATAAAAGAAACTAGTATCCCAAGTGCATTTGAGTCTCATGTTTTAATGATGGAGAGATGATGGGTTATAAGACCAAGAAAAAAGCAAAAAAAAAAAATCTCTCCCTTCTTTTTAAATATCCATTAGCAAATAGATAGATACATAGATAGACAGTTGGATAAATCCCCACTGCTTTTCTAATTAAAAGTTAATTCTGATTTCCTTAAATCTCTATCATCACTCTTTAGGGCAGGAGGGATGTGAAGGAAACTTAAGATATAGAGCAACAAAGGCAGATGTGGCAGCTGGCTTGGAAATAAATCAATTAAAGCCTCATAATTATCTAGCTGTTGGCACCTGTCTTAAGTCACCTTTATCCTCTGTATAAAAAAAGTGGTAGACTGGGAGAAACAATTGTAGCAACCTGCTACAGGTGTTTTTTTTTGTTGGTTGTCCAGAAAATATATGGTGTTGCTATGTGATCCTAATGATTATAAAGTGTTTGGCAAAACAGGAAAGTACAAAAGAGATTTGAGACCCAGTAAACCTGATTCACTGACCCATGACCTCGAATCTGGGCTTGGGAAATCTGCAGAGTAGAGATGTGATTTTGCTCAAATGTCCTATTGAAAATTTGGAGAGTCGTCAACTGGGGAGGTCATTAGATACTCTCTTTATCAGACCATTCTTGTTTAGGCATACAGTAGATGACCAGCTTTACAGAGTAGAGATGTTTGGTCATATTGTTGAAATATAGGCCTGGGAACAAGAGCTATAGCTTACCTACTGACCACTAGGATTGGTAATTGCTTCCAGAGGGGACTGTTCTTCTCCAGTGAATTGGAAGGCAGCAACGCCATTACTCATCAACCGCTTGTGTTCAAAGGAGAGAGAAACCATGCTATCCAGACCAGTGTCCAGTGTTTTAATGACAGATGAACCCTCTTATCTGGACGTGATTTGGTGAGTAGGATACAAGGTGGAAATCAAAGCTGGCGTAAACCCAGATCCCTGAGTGATGATAGCTTAAGGGGCAATTTTGTCATCATAGTCTGCTTGCCTGATACTGTACAATATTGCATGATGTCTCAGCCTTAACACTACAAGATGTTACATGTGAGGGGGATGGGTGAACTATTTAAGGCAGTGATCAGGAAACTTCAGGTTTCAAACATCAAATTTCCTAAATTGCCTCGCTGGTGTAAATAGAGGGAAGATAAATCTTGCGATTCATTCATTTATTCATTCACTCACTCCTTCATTTAGACTGGTGGCTTTGTTTTACTGGAATTCACACTGCTGAATTTAAGAAGCCATAACTACAAGTCAACAAAATAATAGAAATAAAAGAACTGACAGTCAACTTCTATTATTCTAATCATCCTATGTTGTCCTATTTACTCACATTTTGGTCTTTGAGATTATCTCTGTTTAACGTCTAAAGATTTATTGTTGAGTGGGAATGTTTTTTTAATTAGTGATAGGCTACATGACTTCACTGTCTTATTTGTCTTGCTATTCTCTGTTTTATTCCTCAAACAACTGATTTTCTGGTAGCAGGTAGAAACATCTAAGGAATGGTGGGTGTCAAAGAGGAAAGATTGTTGCCTACATTACTGAAACAAAAACATAATTTTTGAGTGTTCTGAGTGTCACCATACCAAAGACTTAGAACTGTGTTTTTCAGCTAACATTTGAGTTTTTCTTCCTCAATAAATTTTCAGAATCTGTTGGAACCAACTCAAGTTACCTCATTACAGGTAGTGACAGTCCACACTTGTTCCAATGTTGCTCCAAACACACTTACATAAAGAATCATCCAGGAGGGAACATACTCTTCTTAATATCTCCTTGATTCTTCTGAGAAAATTGTAGATGATTCATATACACATCCCGCTCTCAGTTGCCTCCCAAAGTGGGTACAGCCCAGTTCCTTTGACAATGAAGTTCTGTGCACTCTCTCTTTCTGTCTCTCCTTCTCTCTCTCTCCCTCTCCTATGGTTGGTGTGCGTGGTTATAAAAATTTTTATAGAAATGACGAGTGCCATAAATAACTATTTACTTCTCTGTAGGAATGGGTGTCTGGATACTTTTCTGTTCTACACATACAACTTCGTAAAGCTATCTGAGGGAGGCTTTCAAATCTCCTCTGTTTTATTGTATACTGCATCCATCTTACATTGATAAGTGATGACAAACAGGATAAAAAATCTACAAAATGTTTCTACAGAAAAATCAAACAATTATTTGTCTTGGCTTCGCTGTTTTTGATTTTCGGAATGTGACATGAACCTTGCCTGTCGACTTTTCATTTCAGATTCGTTTCTGTTAACTCTTAATGCCATTTCTGTCTTACTCTATTTGGCCATACGCTTTCTGCTTGAATTCAAACTGTTTGTCAAATGTGATAATAGGCAGAAAGATGCAGCATGAGAAGTTAGCCTTCTTGTCTTTCAGCATTTTTCCCTGGATGTAATTTTTCTAATATTAATGCAACTGTACATTTGACTTACAAATTCCAAAGCCCTGCAGAAAGGGCAATTGTATCTTCATCATGAGCATGCCAGCTTATTCTGTAGTTCCAGTAATCTTTTCATGAACTCAGGCTCATTCTGAAGATGCAGGACTGGAAAAAACATTGACCATCTTATTTCTTAGAGAAGACTCATTCATATTCCAGTTATGACCTTTGCTGCTAAACCTAGGATGCCCCTGAATGAGCCTGGACCTTGTCTCAGATGCATGTGAGGTATCAGACTGTGTTGCTTTGTATCTCTCAAACCATTTCCCTTTTGGCATTGTTTCCTCTAGCATCTTTCTCCCTGGTATTGTCACCAACCACCTTTGTCCTTTCTGTTTTTCAAAAGTCAAACTGTCTTTAAAGTGTGTGCATTATCCTGAAGTTTGAGAACAAATCTGGGGTGCCTGAAGTTCCAGGCCCTTCCTAGGTCTGTGGCAGACACCCTCTTTGGCCTTGTGCAGGTCACTCCAGCTCTCTCCACTTCTGCTTTCCCATCTGTTAAAAAGTGGATAATAATATTTGCCTCGCTGGGGTGTATTTATGCTTAATTACTGTAATTGCTTGTAAACAATTTGCTATCCTGGGATAAAACATATGACTGAAGAACAAAAATTAGAGGAGACAATTTAATATCTCTTTATTTATTTTTAAAATTTATTACATGATTGCCTTCTCCCAGGCAATTTATTTCAGCAGTGTGCACAGCAGCTTCTCAGGCAAGGGATAATGTGATAACATGAAAAACACCTTGTTCTGGAGGTCAGGTTCTTCTCTAGTTCCAGCCCTAAATTACTGTGTGATTTTTAAACTTCTCTTCGCTTCAGACACTTATTTCAAAAGGGGTAGTAACGCTTGCTCAATTTATCTTACAAAGGTGTTGAATACTGCATGCAACAACTGATATGAAGAATGATTTAGGAAATTAAAAGACCTATAGTAAGTACTTTTACTCAACCATTTAATAAAAAGATGAAATTTAGGGCTAATGCATTAATGAGAATACAGGGTTGTGGGCACATGTTCAGATATTTTATACAAAAATGTTACATATATATATATATTTTAAAAAGTATTTCCCTAAAAGTTAGAACAGCACCCAGCACATGGTAAGTCCTCAATACAAATTAACTATTATTATTATGTCTAAGTCACCTAGAAGACTTCATATATGCCATTGGATCCAATAGTACCATAAGCTGTAAGATATGATTCTTTTGAAGCTGCTCCTACATGGAAAAAGCAACACATATGATGTTGTTAAAAGGTGCTGGAAGGGCTCTATCCCGGGACTCTGATATCACCCCTATTCACCTTGAACTTCCGGGAAACTCCACCATTAGAGGTTTACTTCTCTCAGTCTCCCCACAAAAGGAAATTGACCCTACAAGAGTTCACTGAAGTTACTAATGACTTTCAGACTCTTAACCCTAAGAGGCAGGAACTGGCTAGAATGTGTGTGTGAGGAGCTACATGGGGAGTTCTGGGAAAGGATGAGGTAATGAGGATCCCAAAGGGGAGAAGGAGGTGGGAATTGGGTGAGGGTGGGATTGGGAGAGATATTGTGATGTAAAAGGAATGGAGTATGGCAAAGCAGATAGGTGAGTCCTGCAGGGAAAAAAATTGTGGCACTAAAACCTGATACATAGGTGATGATAGATAGATGATAGATAGATAAGGATAGAAACACACATTTTTCACTGGATACTGTTCTTGCTAGAGCCAATGAGTTTTAACTCACCTTGTCAAAATTAGTTTGATTTATGATCACGTCTGAGAAGTGGGCAGAGGTGGTCTGGGGAACGAATTAATCCATTAAACCTTTTTCTGTACAGGAAACCTCATTAAACCTTTTTCTGTATAGGAACCTCAAGGATTGTATATAGGTGGAGATCCCACATTGGTAAGTACATACACATTCCAGGTGCTCAAAGTTTTTTTTCTCAGCTCTCAGAGATGGAGAAATTAAATCATATTGAGCGCAGGAATTCTGTAGAACTCTTCCAGTAAAGTCACCTACATAAAGTTTTTAGGCCCAGAATGGAAACAATATGTTGATATGAGGCTGTTGGCTTCTGTAGATTGCTTCCTCACTGAAGTGGGCTTGTGCCTAGGAGAACGGAAAACCTTGGAGCGTGCTGCTGAAAAGGCCGTGTCCCTGTGTCCAGTAGGGGATTTCAAAGTCTTATGGACCAAGAGAAGAAGACAGTGTTCACACGGATGTGTGTGCTCTGTGAGCGGAAAAGGCTTTCAAAAAATGCCCCCAGTGCTTGTCTCTAATTTGTGGACGTGAGTGAGCATGAAGACAGTATGAGTGCAGCCCAGAAGAATAGTATGAAAGCCAAGAGGGACAAGTTGAGTAAATCTGAGTGGAGTTAATCTTCTATACCTATTATGTGTTTTATCGTATGACTGAAAGCTCCTGGACAGGCCCAGACAAAGACACATATCGATTCCTCCGCTCCCCTTCACAATTTTGCATGCTGTTCCCTGAGACCATTATCTAAAACACTGTCTGCAATTAATCTTCAAGGCAGCATGTAATCAGCCAAGGGCACAAGACTAGGGTTTCAAAGAGTCCCAAATGCTGACGTTTGGGACATGTGATGAGGGGGACCTGGTAGAGAGTTCGTTACATGGTCAAGCTTCCTTGGGCAAAGTAGATTATTATGCGTGGTGAGTTGGGACATGACAACATGAGTATGTAGGGTATGAGTGAATGTGTTTCTTTATAATGTATCTGTCCGTGGAGGCGGGGGAAGGAGGAGGGGGATTGGAAGGTGAAAGCGTCCAGATGCTGGCGCGCAGTAAAGCATTCCTGGCTGTTAGTTCCAGTAGGTCATTACTGCATTAATTTGGTGTTTAATTAAATGCCTGTGCAACAGACCATTTATTTGTTATCTAATATTAGCTTTAGTTCTTATCAATTAAATGCTAGCTGAGGGCTTGATTCACTTACATTTTATGTCCCCTTATACTCTTTTCAGAAACAACAGCCAAACCCAACAAGGCCTCACTTTGCCTGCAAAGATTTATACACCCAGACTTCAGTGTGAGGAATACAATATGCTGGTGTTATTAGGAAAGAGTAAGGGAAATAAGAAGAAGATACCATTTCATGTTGAGAAAGCAATTACCCAAACACATGAGCTGTGGTCTTCCTTCCCCTCCCCCTGTCCTCTGTGCAGGGGGAGATATTAAGGGCGAGGGGGAGGCTGGAAGGGGTCTCACCCTGTGTTGACATGTTTCCTCCTCCACCCCATTCTACCTTCCCCTGTGCTGAAGGTGGGGGCTACTGGCTCTCCTCTTTCTAAATTTCTCATTCCCTTGGGTATATCTGAGCTTTTAGTGAGACTTGTAACACTACCATAAAATGCACAGATGCTGGGGGTTTGTGTACTTCCTGTCAAGTCAATCAAGGTGCACTCTAACTGAAATATTATTTTGTACAAAAAAGAGAGCAAAAAGGCAAAAAAAGGCGAGAGAGAGGAATTCTGCAGCACAGTGGAAATGTTGGGAATATGACCCAAGCCAGTGCTTGCTGCCAGGTAGTCATTTGCATATTTTTACCATGCCTGCTGCCACATACCCCTGACTATCATCTAGTGAAATTTTTCTTCAAACCTCCATTCTTTTTAAATTAGAAGCTTATTTATTTATTTATTTATTTTTGAGGAAGATTAGTCCTGAGCTAACATCTACTACCCATCCTCCTCTTTTTGCTGAGGAAGACTGGCCCTGAGCTAACATCCGTGCCCATCTTCATCTACTTTATATGTGGGACGCCTACCACAGCATGGCTTGCCAAGCAGTGCCATGTCCGCATCCGGGATGCGAACCGGCGAACTCTGGGCCGCAGAAGTGGAAGATGTGCACTTAACCACTGCACCACCTGGCCGGTCCCTAGAAGCCTATTTTTAAAAGAAAACTTGGCTTCACTGTCTCAAATACGTGACTGGTATTATTTTCCATAAAGGACACAATAAGTATGAAAATAAATACAATATAACTACCAATGTTATTAATTTATGGCAACATACTACTACTTGTCAAAGACTCTGAGCTTCAAGTCTGCATTTCTTTTTTTTTTTTTTGTGCTAAAAAAGGAGAAAAGCAAGTGTTAGAGAGGTGTTAAAGATGTACAATTTCAGACTGGGAATTTATCCTCGGTGTCATCAGAAGGATGAGAAGAGAATTGAAAAGGGAATAACTTTCTCACTATGTGATTCAATTTTATTTGCCAAACTTGTACATCATCTAAAATTATCTATAGCATTTCACACTCAGGAAACTACTGCTCCAGTCACCTGAGTTCAGTTCTAAACTTATCCAAAGTTCCAGGAAATACTCAAGAATGATTTGGAATCAAGCAGTCAGAGGGAATAAATAGGACACTTTGGAAACCAATACTTTCTTCTGTTTCCTGGAAGATGTCAGGTGAAGACTACTGCAGAGCAGAGCATCCAATGGGTATAGTCGCTCCTGTGAAAGGCTCAGTTGGAGCCCTCATGCTTAGTCTTCCTGCCTCTTGTCCTCTTGCCCCACCAGGGTTATAACACCATACATATAATTCCTCCTTTATCATCAATCGACAGCCCTCATTGCCTTGCAAAATGCTTCATTTAAACATCATTCCTTTCAGTGCCCTTTCCATGGCAAATTGTCAAATATCTTTAGTATCAGTAGTGCATCATGCCCAATTAGTCATAAATTTTACCCTTTACAACTGGATGAGAGCATGTGTGATAACAGAACTGTGCATTTTGAAAAAGGGAAATGTCTAGAGCATAAAAAGGAAGTCTGGAGAGTATAACACATGTAGGCTATACTCAGGACACTGGGAGGACTAGAAGAAGGTAGGGCCAGAAATAACGTCCCCAGGTCTCATTTAGGTTAAATAAGTGCTATTGTGAAAAATTCTACTGTAGGTTCAGGGAGAAAGCTAGATACCAAGGGAATACGGCAACAGGTTATAATCCAAGTATGACATCCACCTTGGAGAGATTTAAAACAAATGAAAAGATCTCCCAACAGTCAGGAATAACACAGCTTTGAAGAAGGACAAGCAGATGGCATGTAAAATTTAGGTGGACAAGCTGATTGGCAGGCAGCCAATGTCAGGAAAGCTTTTCTCAGCAGTTACCAGATCCCCAGCCCTTGGCCTGGAGGTTCAGATGGCTGTGGTCCTAAGAGATTCAAAAGATTGGGCATGTGATCAAGACTGAGGTCCAATGATCAGACTGAGGCATAAGACTTGATAGCACAAAATCAAACGTGGTTAGAATTATCACTAGATACTGGAGCAGGATTGTGTCTATCAGGAGGGAAAGTGATGGGGGAATGAAGAGAAGAGAATGTCTATACTGAGATTATACAAGGCCCTACCCCACTCCCTCCCATCCTGTGGTTACATGGATGTGTTATTATGGCCTTGAGTAGCAATGAGAACCTGTTTTTAAGGAAACCATGATCGAGAGAGAGAGGTAAGTTCTAAAGGAGGAGACAGAGGAAGAATGGCATCTATAAGCTTATGACTAATTTGTTAGGATCCAGACTGGAGGAGTAAAGGCTAAGAAAAGGCATCAGGAAAGAATAGGCAAGACCAGTCCAATGCCATCAACTTCTTCTCCTTCCCCATAGCGCATGGCCCAAACGACTCCCTAGTGATATGTTTTGTCTCCTTTTCCCTCATGATCAAAGCCTTTCTCCTTCTGTTCTTTTCCTTTCTTCATTCTGAGAGTCACATTATAGCTAAACTATAGCTGTTCATTGTTCTTTCCTTCCTGCTTCACAGCAAATATTCACCTTTCCCTGCACATGTGTGACGCAAGTACTCCACCATTGACTCACTGGCTCCCTTACTTATCCTTGAGTCGTACCCCACAGCCTAGACATTCCTAACTTAGGGGTCAGAAAGCATGAGCTCCACAGGAGTACAAACAGGCATAATTGTCCAGCCCTGATGTCTTACAGGCTGCTTTGAAGATCCAATGAAATATAGGTAGGAAAGTTCTCCATAAATTAAAAGCGCTTTGCAGTTCTAAGAATGTTCTGCCTTTGGAATTATTTAGCTAATTATTGAATGTCTTCATTTTGCACTGCATATGTAGCCCTAACAGTGGACCTGGTTTGCTCCGACCCAGAGGGAGTTTCCCGCTGCTCTGGAAGGAAACTCTCTCCCCCTGGAACTGCTGACAGGGCCTCAGCTGCAAGGGTGGTAGCAGGTGGCGCTCTGATAATGTCGGCTCCAGTTGAGGTACAGGAAAACAGAGCAGCTGAAGACCGAAATCTGAGAGATAACAGGAAATGAAAAATGAGGCAAAGTTATATCTTCTGTTCCCTCATAAAGGCTCCTGTGACAAATGGAATCACAGACATCACGCAAACTGCCTTGCTGAGCTACTGAAGGCCTGAGCTATCTTGACGGCGAATATCCGTCCTCTGGTTATCTGTGGGAACATAATAAGCAAATGGTGTATGAGAGAGAAGAGAGAGAGCGAGCGATTTGCAGTTAACCACCAAAGATAGCTACTATCTACAGCATGAAATAACGACCATCTATACCTCTCTGCCGAAATTTAAATGTTTAGCTAACGTCTGTGGCCTTGCAGAAACAGCGCGACTAATGTAGAGCAACATTTGCTAAGCCGATGTTACTGGGTGAAGAACAAAACGTGAGAGTGTTAATCCAATCACAAGTGGCCACACAAATACACTTTCATTTTCTGATGTCCATTGGCAAGGCCGGCACTCAACTGAAGATGCTAAGATGTAGTCTTTTGAAGGATATTGTATACTTAGTTCATATGTTTTATAGTCAACACTAGGTTTGAAATTCGTCTTTTCCATCACATGATAGAAATATAAATGAGCAGCCAAGAAAAAACAATTTTTTTGGCTTTCAATTTATTTGAAAGTAAATATGATGCAATCTGACAGACGCCAGACATTCAATAAGTATTTGTTAAATAAATTAATGAATATAGTCTTAGAAGGGCATGGTGCCAAAGTAAATTCAGTGTGCCCTGGCTGAATTTGTATCCAGAAAAATCAAGTCAAAATGAAAATTTAGGATTTTGAAAGAGAAATAATTTACAGAATGTCATCATGTATAAGCAGGCTTTTTTTTTTTTTTGAGGAAGATTAGCCCTGCGCTAATATCTGCCACCCATCCTCCTCTTTTTGCTGAGGAAGACTGGCCCTGAGCTAACATCCGTGCCCATGTTCCTCTACTTTATGTGTGGGACACCCGACACAGCATGGCTTGCCAAGTGGTGCATAGGTCGCACTTGGGATGCAAACTGGTTAACCTCAGGCTGCTGGAGAGGAACTTGTGAACTTAATCTTAACTGCTGTGCCACCCAGCTGGATCTAAGCGGACTGTTCTTGAGGGAGAAAGAGAGAGATACGGAGAAAGCCATTCTGTGCCTTCACCAGGGGAAGGAGAAGGGTTACCATCAGATCTCTTCAAGCACCATCTAGTAAACTGCTTATCAAGCTGGATGCAAATCCAAATAGCCATATAGGAATTTGGGTTACAGTATTTTTCCAAAATAGCCGATGTGATGCATTGATTTGCTGTACTGCTTATGGGAACATGTCTGGGACTCTGCAGGAATAACTTCACCTGAGCTCTGTGAAGCAACTGAAATATGTAGCTATTCCAATTTATCATGCTTCATTATCGACTTGCTGTGATTGCCTGAATTGGAGGCCAATGAGCAGCAGAACCATTGGAGGATCTGGAAAAATAGGCTGTAAATGTAGAATACAGAATCTTTCAGTTGAATCAAATTCTGACATCTTTGGAAAGACTTAACGAACTTGAAGAATTTTTCCTCCAATCTAGTTAGTCCTTAAATTATGTGCAACTATTAAAAAAACCCCTAAAACCTGATTGCCTCATTTTATATCTTTTTAATTTTTCAAGTGCCCTTCTTTGCTTTTTGAATGTAGACACACAATATATTTTAAACCTGCTAGTTGAATACATTGCCTTAGACAAGATCATACCTCCATTTTATTTTTCAGGGAAAAAAGAAGTGGTTTTTTCAGGAAAAAATAATAGGACATTGTTTCCTATAGCTTAAGTGGACCAGTGTAAGTTTCTTGAAGACAGTCAGGCACTTGAAAAGACATTCGAGGCCGTGTTCACTTGCATAAGCAAATAAAAGAATATATTTGGCTGAATGAGTCAGATAACAGCTTCTTTACCTAATAGTACAAAATTTATCATTACAGTCCTTGGAAGCTGTGCACCTCTGTCTTATATGAGGGTGTTTATTTAAAAGGTCTTGAGGCCTCATAGAATGTTGAGAAGAATTAATTCTCATTGGTTATTCTCTAGAGGAAACTGAACAAGCTTTCAGTGTGTCCCCAAAGAAATAGAGTGCTGTGGGTACCTGAAAGATGGGAGTCTTTCAGATTCTGCTCAGTATCCAAGTCTTTGCTTGCTGAAAAGTAAGCTAGAACCTTTAAGCTGTATTGATTTTAGAGTAAAAGACTGGACATGATGTCTGGAAATCTGTCTGATTCTGGCTTGGATTTTTCTCTTGGACACTGTCCACCAAGGGTGGTCTTTGATCACTTATATTAGGATCACCAGGGTATTTGTTATAATGCAGATATCTGATGCCAAACCGGTAACCACAGAGTTAGAATCTTTGGGTGCAAGGTTGACCAATAGAGATTTTAAATAAGTTCCTTTCATGATACTTAAATACACTGGAATTTGAAAGCCACTTCTCTAGTAGCTTCAGAAAATGAAGCTTGGGTCTTGGTAGGGTCTGCAGTTGTTTCCAACAATGTGGACATTTGAAGAAAAAGAATGTAGTGCCTCACAAAGGGCCAGTCCTTTACGAGGCAGACAGGCCTACTCCTTCTAGTGGGCTGAATAGTGACTTCACCCAAAAATATGTCCATGTCCTAATCCTCAGCACCTGTGAACAATATCGCTTATGGACAAGGGCGTAATGAAATAAAGGATCTTGAGATGACAGTATTACTTGGATTATGCGGGTGGGCCCTAAAAGTCATCACAAGTGTCTTTAGAGAGTGAGGCAAAAGGAAATAACACAGACACACAGAGAAGGTGTTGTGAAGAAAGAGCAGAGAGACGTGTGGCCACAAGACAAGGAAGGTCAGTAGCTGACAAAGGCTGGAAGAGGCGAGGAACGCATTCTCCACTAGAGCCTCCAGTGGAAGTGCAGCCCTGTCAACACCTTGACTCAGATCCAGAACTTGACCTCTAGAATTGTGACAACAAATCTGAGTTGTTTTTAGCAGTCCAGTTTATGGTATTTTGTTATTGCAGCCACAAGCAACCAATACACAACTCCTGCTACTTAAACCAAACAAGGACTTCCTCAGAACTCACATTTCATAAAAAAACATCACTCAGCACCTATCATGTACCAGGTCTGTAGCAGTCACATGTATTTGAAGGCATGTCCCTGGCCTCATGGAACACACAGATTTGTTTCCTTGGTGCCTGTCAGTCATGCCCACTTGGACACAAGCCCCATAAGGGAGAAGATCTTGTCTTTTTTACCTAGAATAGGCTTGGACACACAGGAGGCCCTTATAAATTTTAGCTGTATGAATACATGAAGTGAACAAATTAATTAATATTTAATTACACATTATAAAGTGTAGGGAAGAAGAGGAGACACAGATTAACACATGACAGTGCTTAAGAGTTTCGATCTAGGTTTAGACTGTGTAGTTTTAAATTCTAGAGCCTCTGCTTACAAGCTATATTGTCCTTGAGTAGGTTACTTCACATCTCTGTGCCTTAATTTCCTCATATAATGAATTATTTATAGATTTGTTAAGAGTATTAATTAAAATAATCCATTTAAGAAGTTGGTCTGGTGGCATAGTGGTTAAGTTTGCGTGCTCTGCTTTGGTGGCATGAAGTTCGCAGATTCGGTCCTGGGCATGGACTTAGTACCACTCGTCAAGCCATGCTGTGGTGGCATCCCACATAAAACAGAGAAAGATCGGCACAGATGCTAGCTCAGTGATGATCTTCCTCAAGCACATAAGAGGAAGATTGGCAGCAAATGCTAGCTCAGGGCCAATCTTCCTCACACACACACAAAATAATAATAATCCATTTAATATACTTACCTGAGTGTCTGTGGCACCATACACAATATGTTAATATTATTTTTTATACGGTAGTGAGGGAGGACCTCCAAGGAGGTGGTGGTTAAGGCCTGATGGATGAAAAGAGGCAACATCCAGTTGAGGGAATGGCAAATGTGGAAAGCTTATGTGGGGAAGAGTTTTCTACATTGGGAAACTGGAAGGAAGGCTCAATGGACAAAGCACTCTAAGAAACTGGATAGAAGCATGAAATGGGGCTGGAGCAGTAAGAGGGGCAGCATGGGCCATGGTAGGGGATTTGCTTTTGATTCAAAGTGCAATGGGAACTTATTCAAAGTTTTTGAGCTGAAGAATGATACAGCTAATATTTTTGTTTCAAAAGTCACTTTGACTTTAGCTATTGTGTGGAGAAAAAGGGGATTTGGAGGACAAGAAGGGGATTATGGAGACCCATGAGGAAATTCTTGCAGTAGCTGAGAGGGAAGTGATAATATCTAGGATTAGGACGTTAGTTATGGAAATGGGGAGAACTCAAAGTATTTGAGGCATACTTTGATAGTAGAAGGAATAGGATTTGCTGATAGATCAGATATAGATTCAGAGGGAGGAGAGAAAAGAGAAATGTCACCCTCTCATGTTTCTGGCTTGAGAAAATGTATGGACGGTGATGCCATTTAGTGAGATTGGAAGCCTGAGGGTAAAACAGATTTTAAGATAAAATCAAGAATTCCATTTAGGACATGTCAAGTAGGCAGCTGGATATATAAGAATGAACTCAGACAAGCCCATACTGAGAATATAAATTTGGAGGTGTATGAAAGTATAAATGTCAATTAAAGCTATGGGAATAAAGGAAGATAATCTCGAAAAAAAGAGAAGGGGAGTGAAATCCCAAAGGAACTTCAACTCTCACCTCTCAGGGAGAGGAGGCTGAGACTATGAAAAAGACAGAGAAGGAACAGCCAAAGAGGAAGGAGGAAAACAACAGGGATATGATGTCCTGGAGGTCAGGAGGGGAAAGAACTCAGGAACAAGGAACTGGGTTCATTGCTGCTGAATGTGGAGGAGTTTCAGCGGGTTGATGGGAGGAAAGCTAGACTGCAGTGGCTTGTTCAATGAAATGGAACTGAGGGAGTAGAGACAGAGTGTCAGACAATTCTGTTACCAGAGAAAGAAGCAAAAAAATTGTACTGTTGTTGGTGGGAAACTATAAGGTCATGGGAAGCTATTTTATTTTATTTTAAGATGTAAGAGGCATCATGTTTATATGCTAACGTGAACAATTTGGTGAAAAGAAAGAGGTTGATGACGTAGGACAGAAAAGGGACATTGAGAATGTAAAGCCCTTGAGAAGGTAGAAGGATTTGTGATGCAGAGCACATGTGGAGAGGCCCCTTGACAGATGAAAGATACTTAATCACTTGAGACAGAAGGAAAGAATGGAGAAAAAAGATGTTTACACAGGTAGGTTAAAGGATTTGGACATGGGCACATGTGGAATCTCCAAGCTGATAGCTTCCGATTTGCTCAATAAAATACAGGATTATCTGCTGAAAGTGGTGAGGAGAGGTGAAAAAAGAGAAATGCAAAGTAGTCTTTGATGAGAAAGGAAGAGTGAGTGTTGTAGAGAAATGCAGTGAGAGTGTCAGGGAAGGCTGGAAGTCTGTTTGAAGTTGGTTATCATGAATGCATAGTGACTTGTCCTCCAAGTTATGTGATCCATGAAAGTAAATAAGATCATCGGGTCCTTCCAGGGTTGGAGTTGGCAGGAGAATGTAAAAGAGGGAAAAAGAAATAACAGAGTTGAGGATATTTGCAAGGAGATAAGCATGATGAGGAACCATGGACTCTGTGAAAGCTTAGGAGGAAAGGAGAGGCAGAAGGGGATGATGAATAGAAAGCCAAGAGATAAAACAGTGATTAAAATAGATTCATTATTTTTGAGGGACAATTTGGCAAGGGAGCTAGTTGGACAGGAGGTTAGAAATTAAAGCCGGGATGTTCCAATTAGTGATTTAGAAGGTTGCTGCCGTTTTTGTTAATGACAAAGTCCAGGACTGGACCATGAGAATATGTGATTGAGAAGTAAAGGGAAAGAACACTGTAGATGAGGGGCCGAGATCTGAGACCCAGAGTTGGATGAGTCTTCCATGAGGATATTACACTTAGAGAATGCTGTCAGGGATTGTGATGGAGAGGAAGACCATTGTCCAGGTTCTAAGGTTGTTCATGAGAGGAACAGCAACAACCAGGAGAGTGTAAGTGACAAAAAAGATGGAACAAAAGGGCTGTGAAGCTGGATGTTTTAGCCCATTATAAGAATGAGGATCAGTCGTTACCCAGAGTTGAAATTCCTCACACCTGTCCCCTCCTGACTCTGAGGTATAAGGTATATGGGGGATGGTTGTTCTTCTCCTTAGAAGATTATAAGGGTGTACATTCCTTAGTTTCTAGAGGCGATAGTAGTGGTCTTAGTAGGATGGTTCTGAAGACTACACAGTTGGATGGAAAAAGGGTAGATTGGGTGATGCTTTTCAGGTGCTGTTTGGTCTAGTCAGGCAGAGAAGTAGTGGGAAGTACCTTGGAAGCAGGGGTGGGAAGATGTTTGCTAAAGTCCTCTTGGATCAGAGAGGCAGGCAAAATGGTATGTGCACTTTTGTAAAGCCCCTGATTCATACATATCCTACTGGAATCCTTTTTATCAGATTCAGGACAAAGCCACTCGATGTCACAAGGAATGAGGAAAACCTAATTAAGATGCTATTTTGGCAATTTAGTCTTGGAGCAGACCATGGTCAACATTTTGGTGGGATTATCTAGAGCTCTTGAGGTGGAGAGGGTTAAATGCTTGGTTCCAAACTGGAAAGTCTTTGGCTTACCTCTGCTGCTCTGCATTATGTTTTTGATTACTCCCTCCCCTCAACTTCAAGGGCATTTTGACCCAAGTGAATAAAGGCTTCCGGAGCCAGGTTACCAGTTTCAAGTCCTGTCCTGCTACTTACAAGTTGTGTGAGTTGCAGCAAGTTGCTCTCCATATAAGAAGAAGCTTCAGTAAAAGGGGGATAATATTATTTACTTCTTAGGAGGTTTCTGGGACTTAAAATGAATTATTTTATGTGAAAAGCTTATAAGAGTTCATGGCATGGAGTAAGCACCATGTAAACATTTTTTGTTATTATTGTTCTCCCAGATTCCCTCTATGAATGAGGCAGAAACTATTCTCTGGACTCAATTACATCTGTGATTTTCAAAATAACCTTCTTAGGAAAATCTCTAAATGCTTTATTGAAAATATGTATTAAGTTTATCTTAACTATTTTTAAGACCTGTCATAAAACGAACATAAACTCATGCCCTATATATTAAATTTTATAAATTAGTACATTTTATTAATTTTAGCTGCCAGGTTAACTTATTTTTGTGTAGATCTTGGAATAAACCCTTCCCATCATCTCTTTTTAATTAAAAATCATATCTTGGAGTTACAAGGTAAATTATTAAAACCTATTATTTTGTCTATTTGAAATGAGGTTTCTTTGATTCAATGCATTTGAATCAAATGCAGAAAAAAATTATGTGTGGCTGAGACCGATAGAAGACTATAACCATATTTCATATTTTTGTGGCATTGAAGTAGTTTTTCATTGTTTTCATTAATTGACTTCTAACTAAATGTTATAAATTTATATTTATAAAATCAAATCACTCTAATACACCACTTTTATCTATTTTTACTTTTTGGATTCAATATAAGACTATCAGCAAAAAATTGCCACACTAAAACAAACAAAAAATGTTTGACGCCATTGGGCTAAGGGACTGAAAGAATTGATATGTATGCTGAATTGACACTCAAAACGCAAGCTCTTGGTGAAATTCAGCTTCAGTGGATCCCCATGAGATGTCTGATTTAATTTCTTGTTCTGGGATTTGGTTTTCGATTCAAATTTGAATTTTTGTAACAGGTAGGAAGAACTTTCTGGATGAGAAGAATAAACATTATTTGATATTAGCCTATCAACCCAAGAGATTAAACAGTATGGCTTCCGTTTTCTATAACAACTTGGAATGTGCATGGACAGCCTGAAATACTTGAACAAGAGCTTATCCTCTTACTGGAGGTAGTGTTCTCCCTACAATCATGTTGACTTTTCTACATAGGGGCATACCAGAAACTGCCTAGCACAGTGGCTAAGAGGGCTGGTCCTGCCATTCTCTAGCCCAGCAACTTTAGCAAACTCTTTTAGGTCTTTGAGCTTTAATCTTTTCACCTGCAAAATGAGGAAAACAATAAAAGCCACCGCATCATGTTCTTTGTGCATTTTATGAAATAATCTACATAATGATTTAGCCCACTGATGGTACATAAGTGCTCAACCAATGTTGGTTAGGATTATCACCGTGTGCATGGCTTAGTGGCTACTGACCACGTGGTTGTGTCTGAATTTGAATCCTGGCTCAGCCACTTAATACCCAAAAGATCTCTAAGCCTCTGTATTTATTTCATAAGGTTATTGTCAGTGTAAAGTGAATTGATAGCTATAAGAAGTCTGGAATAGTATTTGGTTTCTAATAAATACTCAGCAAATGTTAGTTATCATCTCATCATCATCTTCATCATCAAGGGCCTCTGTCATCAAGGATCATCATCTGGTCCTTGCTTTTCATTACTGATTTCCATGATCTTAGTTGACTCACCTATTGACAGCAACAATAACCTGGACCTACCTAAATGACTAGGCTTCTATTTTTTTAAGTTTAAATGCTGTGATAGCTATAAGTACATTTTAAAAAGTTGTAAAAAATTCCAATACAGTGTAATGATCTCATTTAATAAGATTTATTTATTTTAAATACAGAAATGCAATTATGTCATCATATATAGTATGATATATATTTTAGTCTTTTTATTACAGAAAATTTCAAACATAGACAAAAGTAGTGAGAACAGGATAATAAACTCCACGTACCCATCACTCAGCTTCAATAATTATCAACACGTGGCCAATTGTTTTCATCTTTACATCTACTCATCCCTCACTTTTGGATTATTTTGGGGCAAAAGATAATAGTATTACTAAAAACAGCAATTTTTTTATTGAGGTCATAATAGTTTATAACATTACAAAATTCAGTTGTACAGTATTATCTGTCAGTCACCATCTATATGTGCCCTTTTAGCCCTTATGCCTACTCTCTAGCCCCCTTCCCCTGTGGTAACCACTAATCTGTTCTCTTTTTCCATGTGTTTGGTTATCTTCCATATATGAGTGAAATCATACAGTGTTTGTCTTTCTCTCTCTGGCTTATTTCACTTAACATAATACCCTCAGGGTGCATCCATGTTGTTGCAAATGGGACAATTTTGTCTTTTCTAATGGCTGAGTAGTATTCCATTGTATACATATATACTACATCTTCTTTATCCAATCACCAGTTGATGGGCACTTGGGTTGCTTCCACATCTTGGCTATTGTGAATAATGTTGCAATGAACATAGGGTTGCGTAAGTCTCTGAATTGTTGATTTCAAGTTCTTTGGCTAAATACCCAGTAGTGGGATAGCTGGGTCATATGGTATTTCTATTAAAAACAGCAATTTTTTCGTGTAAAAATAAATGTCAGTCCTAGACCATATCACAAATATTATGAATTTCTAATGTGTGAATCTTAGTCATTGAGGTTTCATTGACAAGGGGGATAATTCTTACAGTGGAGAATTTTGTTGTTGGATAGTCAATCATTTTTCCTAAGGCCCCATGACCCTCATTTACTGCTGCCTCCTATAGATGCTGCCAGGTCTTTGGGGGTTTGGGGGACATTTCTTAGAGCTTCCAAGAAGCCCACTTAGAACTCACTGTGCAGTCTCCAAAGGATGACTCACAGGAGCCATCTGATCAGGAGAATATCCCAGACTTACTGTCTTGGGAAAATGCAAAGGGCACCTGATACGCAGTCCACAGAGCAATAGGGATAGTCTCGCAGAAAGTCTGGCCAAGCCCAGAAGTCACTTTTTATGGCAATCTTCCTCCACCATCACACAAGTGGTTATTACACAGGTTCATCTCTGATCAGTGGGGGAATGTTGGGGGTGTGTAGGAGTAGAGACAATTATGGTCATGCATGGTCTCATATTCTCTGCTTCTGGCCCCGCATTTGTTAGAATGGGATTTCACAGATTGTTCCAGAAATATCCTGCCCAGGCCCTTCTCCCACAAACGCTTTCTGGCCTTTACCTTATTTCTTTGCCTCCCAAATCACATTCTTCACATCCAAGGATAGAGATGGAAACTGTAAACATTTTCAGAAGAGGGTCTGATTATCCTGCCCCCACCGTCCTTCTTCACTCCTTCAGAAGCTACCCACACCTTGAGGCTAAATTCAAATTAGTCACTTAGTCATAACAGAGAGGGAGGGGAGTGGGTTCTGAACAGAGGGAACATTCTGAATAAAGCAGAAAGGTGAGAATGGGCAGATTTCATACGAAAAACTAAAGGAATTTCAGAAAGTTGGGGTTGCACATGGGGGCGGTGTGTGAAAAAGGTCTGATGCTAGTCTAAACAGATTGGCTAGGGATAAAATTCACAAGACTTCATAAACCTCATAGAGATTTTGCACTTTATTCTAAAGGTGACAGGAAGTCCCTCTAATTTCCTCCATAAACATCACAGGGAAATGTGAGAAAGAATTGTCTTATGATGCTGCTTGATACTTTTGCTTTTAAAGAAAGGAGGCTCAAAAAAACTGAAATAGAATTTTGACCCATTTGTAAAACTACTCTTCCCTCCCTCTCTCTCCTTCTTTCCTCCCTCCCTCCCTTTCTTCCTTCCTTCCTCCCTTCCTTCCTGCCTTCTACTTCTTCTCCCTTCCCTTCCTGCCTCATTCCTTCCCTTTCATCTCCCTCTGGCTTTCCCTTTTTCTCTCTTTTTTCTTTCTTCCCTTCCTTCTCCCCCATCTCACCACCTCTTCTTGCCTTTCATTATTTTTCACAGACAGCTGCTAAATAAGCAACCTCTCCTGCCTCCATGGGGAGTGTGAGCGGCTGCTCTCTGCTGTCCCCTGGGCCTCAGTGTCCATTCCTCTTTCCCTGCTGACTGAAGTCTGCGTTTTATCGGCCCTGCTATTCTTGGCAAAGAGGCCAATAAAGTGGAGATAACAAGTCCCAAATCCCAGTCTGCAGGGAAGCTGCGCCTTGTCAATGAGAGATTAAAAAATAATGGCTGGGGCCTCAGCAACGCTGGCTGCAGCCAACTTTAAAAAGTCCAGATCAGACCATCTGGGCTTTTCTTCTTTATTTTTAAGGCTTTTTTTTTTCTTCCAGGTTTTTTTTTTTTTTTGACTCTAATCCTCCATAAGGCCTTGAATTTCCCTCATTAAGTTTTATGGTTTGGAAATGAAAAGGAAAAAGTAGGTACATGGTTCTTGATTCCTGAGTTTAATCATCGAAGAGACACCTTTGAGGTCATCAGATTACAATTAGATTGCACATTGTCAAAAGCAAATAGAGTGCTTATGTCTTGGAGTTCAAAACCTGTGAGAGCTTCCTGTTCCCCAGTTCCCTTCCAGGGGCTTGACAGAGGAGCCTGCACCCACGGGCCTCTTTCCCCACTGTGAATTTCAATCTCTCCAGAGCACCAGGTCTCAGAATTAGCATTTCCTACTCAACTGCTTCCTCTCCGGATCAGTGAATACCATCTCCTTTTAAAAGTGCCTGTGTCCCTCACTGTTATGCAAGTGCTTAGAGGATGGTAAAGCCCAGAGCACATCTCCCCAAGCGTTTCTACTTTTTTCTGGAATTTTTGAAAGTTACAGTCTCTGAAAAGAGATAGTTGCATTCTTTAATGACTATAAATGAATCCCGCTGCCACGATATCAGGAGGAAAGAAGGAAAGGTGGAAGGGATGTATTTTCTTATTTGGGAATGGGGATTTTAAAGTCTATTTCTTTGCATTGATCAAAAATCTTGATACACGTGCCTTAGCGCCTTTCACGTCCCAGTCCCAGACCACCTCCTCCAGGAACTCAGCATTCTAACACACAGTGCCCTCTCTTTCTTCGCAAGCACAGGGATGCAAATTCCTACAGAGGCCAGCTAAGAAACAGGAATGAGTAAAGAAGGTGGGATTAGGCAGCATGGGGAAGCAGCGGGGACTATGGACAACAAGCTACTGCAGACTCGGCTAATGAGATGCCACCACCGGTCAGCTCCACCCTGATCAGACAAGATGAGAACCCCAGTGTGAGGCCAGAGCTTCCAAAGTTTTCAAGAAAAGTTAAAAATCTTGATTATATATGAAATCTTCCTATGTTTAAATAGTGGCTCATTTATTTTTTAACACGATGCAGGCCAAACAAAACATACTTGTAGGTGAGATCTATGGGCTGCAATTTTGGGACCTCCGATCTAAAGCAAATTTTACTTACAACCATTCATTTTGGTCACTGCACCATCTACACTGTTACTTAAATATTTTATATATTCAAATTTTCTTTCTCATTTATAAGTTCTTTAAGGCAGAAAAACATGCTTTCCCTCTTAAACTTCCCAGAACATCTTTTGTAGGATTGGACCCAGGATTGATTCTCTGTTAAAAACAGAAAACGAAAAACCCACAACGAATTGTGGAATTTTAGATGCCTAGAGTGCGCTATTAAGTGATCTTTGTGTTGTACATTAAAGGACAGACAGATGGTGAGAATACGATTTTCTAGAGCCTCCGGCATTCTCTTCCTCTATAAACTTTAGAAATCTGGTCCTAATTGTTAGTTGTTTTCAACCACTGCTCCTTTAATAGGCATCCCTGTGAGTGCAAGTTCTGAGTTCTTGTCTTGTGGGTTTTCAGGCTACTATGGCACATCTTCCGTTGTTCCCACATAGCAGTACTTCCATAAAGCAGAAGACATTGGAATCATCTAGAAACATATGTCACATGCCCAGGCTTATCTTGTCAGTCCTGGGATAGAGCACAAGAAGCTATAGCTTGAGAAAACTCCTCAGGTGATTTTGCTGCACCTCTGATGAAGTAAACGACACCTTCCATAGTGTGCACCCCATAGCTTCCACTGTCTTTGGGAGAGGCATTGTGGGTTTTGGTCTCCTAACAAGCAGAAATTAACTACCTAAAGGATGCGGTCTCCTTAGTTCTCCCAAAACGATAACATACGAGACGAAATTCCTAGAGCAGCTTTACCTCTCTCCACTTCCTGCTTCCACCCCCAACACTTAAGCCCTATTATATATATTTGTATCCAATAGCACAGAGCCCAATATTCAAAAGGCTAACAGGACAACATTGGCTGCTTGTATGTGTGTATGTGTGTGTACTTTGAATTTCTTCTGGGTCTCAGTTATCTAAAACAGTCATCTGAATATTAGCAAATATATATATATATACATATATATATTAAATTTCTCACTAGGAAGTTAGAATGGTCACTTTCTTCCCCACCTGTTTGAGACTTGTTCATTGTTTCCAGGCCCAGCCCTGTTCCACTGCCTTTCCAAGGTAGCATTAATTTGTCTCCTTTGATCTACAGTTTATATGGTTTGTATCCCTCATCTTGCTTTATATCATTAGTTATGTCAACTACTTTGCAAGTCACCTGGGGCACATGGAATGTCTTCTAAATCGCAGCTGTCTCTCTCCCTCTCTGTCTGTGCCCAACAAAGTGTTCTGCGATATGCACATCCTCATTAAATACTTGTTTGATGGATGTTTGTACATGATTTTTGTCTTTCCTTCCAAACATGTAGAAACAGCCTGTGGTTTCTCACAGGTGTTCAATAAGTACTGTGAGTAGATTCCTTTAGGACATGGGGAAGTGGAGATGCATGGAATTTTTGGTGTCCTTTTTACAGAGCTGTGGAGTAGGCGACACTGCCATCACATGGGAGTCAGCAGCAGCACAGCTGTTGGAACCAAGATCTCTCAACTTCCCATCTTTCCCCAACAGCTGGAAGGAAAAGCACTGGCTCCAGTGTTAGATGGCTCCAACATCTTCCTCCCTTGAACAAGTTACATACCCTCTCTGGGCTTCAGTTCCCTCTTCTGTACAACATGGATTGAAAAGTTTCTCATAGCATTTCAGGGAGGATCAAATGAGTGGATGCACATTAAGTGTGTGGCACAGGGCCTGGCGTTTAGTAAGTACCCAGTCAGTACTGTTATTATGATTTTACCTGGCTGTGTGTTAGCCAAACTCTCAGCTCCTCAAGTTTCTTCTTCTTTTATCATTCTCTCCATTCCACTCTGTGCTCCATTTCGATGTAATGCTTTGTTTTCCCTGCCAATTCCAAAGCCTGAAATGATGTGTTCTGCGCGGTGTAATGGATTACCCAAGAGAGACGGCCAGATTTCAGGGGTCAGGAGGACTTACCCACCAGGATTATATGCCCTGAGTTAAGTGGCTGATAATCAGAGGGTAAGATTCAGGGAAGAAATACCCTTGCTCAAACATCAGATCAAGAGAATGAAACACAAGATTTGACAGAGACGCTGGTCAAGTTTGGGGGTCAGGTCAAACTGAAAGGAAATGAATCAAGCCATGTCACAGGTCAGGATCCCAGATGGAGGAGCTGGGAGGACCCAGCAACTTTCATCTGATCCCTGTGGTCATTGTCTAGTTGAACCACACTGGGAGAGTCTCAACGGATCAGATGCATGGTTTGTTGCCTGGTTCCACCCAACTTGGTCGACTGGTCCCACAGACACCTATCTATTTCATGGAGACTTGTTCTGTGACCATTAACTGGTCCCAAAGGTTAAACATTTCTATTGCATGAAGAAAAAGTTTTAATTGTCTTCTATGACATATAGGGCTCTGCAAGATAGGTCTTGCTCATCTCATGTCATGGCTCTTCACAGACTACACTCCTATAGGTTGAGTCACTGCTTAGTTCTGGAGTATGCCACCCATGTTGCTGCCTCAGAGCCTTGGCAGATGCTTCTTTCTGCTGGAACTCACCTTGCTCTTTTTGTCATATCTTTGGTCTCTGTTAAAACCTCTGAAGTAAGTTAAACCCCTGCCTCTGCCAAATAATTTTCTAATTCAACACCTTCCTTGTTTCCATTAGGTAAATTATACCCCAGTGTGTAAATAGGTATTCTTTCATTTGTCTCTTTACACTTTTTTTTCTGTTACCACACTGGAATAGAAACTCTATGGCCACAAGTATAGAATCTGCCATGTTCACCAGTGTATCTCAGGGTCTAGCTTGGCTCATAGCACTCAATTTTTAGTGAAGAATAAATAATTTGCTTTTATTTATTTATTTTTTAATCAAGACCTTGGAAATATAGGCACTGTGTCAGCTGGGAAGGTACAGAGGTACCATTCTCTGCTCAAATCTTAAATGCTTTACTTCTGCTTCTTGCTAATTTGTTTATGATGCACAAAGACAGCTAAGGATACTGTTTTGTTAAAGGGAACACATCTAAGCAAGGCAGAATGCAAAGATTATTTCTCTTAAAAAAACCAAAAGTCAGCCTAAGAATAAAATAAATATTTTGGAGAAAATGGCAGCAAATTATCTAGATTTTCGACTTAAACTCCCCAGTTCCCTGAAGATCTTTTCCCCTTTGCTAATGGATTAACTCTAATGGCCCACCATAATGTGATAGCAGCAAACTTGTTGGGTGGTAAATATCCAACCTTCTTTTCTAAAGACACCGGGGAAGGAAATCGTGCTCCGAAATGGAGCCGGCAATTACACTTGCCAGGCTAAGAGTTACAAGGGCTGTCAGGCCTCCTGCTTCAGGGCACAAGTTGGTCACCAGCTGGGCTCAGAAGAGATTACTCCAAACCCCCTGCCCTGACATTGCACAATTAGGTGCATTTCAGTAAGGACTTTTGCCTTTTTTTCATACCATTCCACGCTGGCTACTCTCAGAGGCGAGATCCGGGGCTGGATGGACCATTGGTCTGGCTCCACTGGGGCAATTCCTGTGCTTTGATGGTCTTAAACAACCTTGCTGAGAGATAAATGTGCTTCTAAGAGGATTTTGAGATAAATTCCCACAGCTCTGAAGATAAAAACATTTGACTCTCGTTTTGATGTAAGCAGCGGCCCCAAATATTTAAAGTCATTTGCTTCATTTATTTTCTCAACTGTTTCCACATGTGCTAAAGGATGAGGCTTGCTCGGCCTGGAGTAATTTCTCCACTTGGTCCTCAGAGAGACTTCACCGGGGTCTCTACAAACTGATTCATTTGTAGAAGTGGCCATAGGTGAATTTTCTTCTTTTGGCTGCTTATTCCGGCCAGGACTCTGCTCCCTCCTCCAAACTGTATTGTGTATTTAAGTTCAAAGGTTCCTATCAGCACATGATTTTCAGTATGTGCTGTTTAATATGAAAACCAGCTTTCCACTCAGTGATTTTTGTTAGGCAGTCAAACCCCAGTGACTCCAGATTTCTAAGATAAACTGTAAAAGATAATCAGTCCTGGTTAACCTTGCCTTGAGATCCTAGGTTAATTAATTCAACCCCCAAATGAGTTGAGTTCCTATTATGTGCTGGTGCTGGTCGTGTCTGCTATCACAGAGATGAGATAACATTCTAATATTAGAGGAAAGTCATTCACTCCTAGGTCTATACTCGAGAAGAATGAAAACATACATCCACGTAAGAATGTGTACACAAATATTTATAACAGCATGATGTAGAATAGCCCCCTCCAGAGGAGAGAAAAAACCCACTTGTCCATCCATTGATGAATGGATAACCAAAATGTGCTATATTCACACAATGGAATATTATTTGGCAAAGAAAAAGGATTAGATACTGATATGTACTACAAAGTGATGAACCTTGAAAACATTACACTAAGTGAAAGAAATCAGATACAAATGCACATATGGTATGATTCTATTTATATTAAATTTCAAGAGTAGTCAAATTCGTAGGGGTAGAAAGTAGGTTAGTGGTTGCCAGGAGCTGTGGGAAGGAGGAATGGGAAATAATTGCTGAGTACAGAGTTTCTTTTGGGGGGATGACAATATTCTGATGTTAGATAGTGGTGATGCTTGCACAAGTTTGTGACTATACCAAAAACCACTGAACTGTGTGCTTTAAAAGGGTGAATTTTATGGTCTATAAATTATATCTCAATAAAACTGTTATAAACAATAAGTTAGTAAGTAACAGAAACATTAGGCAGTGGAATGAGCTCCATTTAACCAGGTAGAAAATGATCTAGAAGGAGGTGATATTTCAAATTAGGGGGTCAGGAAAGGTCTCTCTGAGATGACATTGATGTGAGTGCTAAATGAAGAAAAGGACACTGTTATGTGAAGATTCTGGGGCAGGTACATTACAGGAAGAAAAAAACATGCTTAGCATATTTTAAGCCTGCAAGAAGGCCAGCATGGCTGAAGCAGAGTGAGCAGGGGGTAGAAAATGATTCAAAATCAATTCAGAGATGCAGGCAGAGGCCAGTTCTGATAAAGCCTTGTAGAACATGGTCTGGAGTGTTTATTTTAATGGGAAACCACTGGAGAGTTTTAAGTAGTGGTAGGATATGATCTTATTCACATTTTTAAAAAGACAACCATTTCTGCTGTGTAGAGCATGGATTATAAAAGTAGAGACCGGTTAGGAGTCTCGCAATATTCCACATCACAGATGAGGCGGCTTAGACCAAGTTGAGAGCAGAGAAGCCAGAGGCTGGCACATTTAGAAATGTTCAGAGATGGAGCTGACAGGACTGAAATAGATTCATGATTCAAAAAGCTTTTATTGATCATAACAGAAAGCTAAACATATGTTCACAAAGACATGCACAAGACTTCATGGCAGTACTATTGCTAACGGCCCCAAAGAGAAACTACCGAAATGTGCACCAACAGTAACATGGCTATCTACCTTGTGGGGTATTCACACAGTGGAATACTATACAAGCGATGAGAAGGAACAAATATTAAGGGAAAGAAACAAGACACCAGAGTTCATTCAAAATTATCCCATGTACACAAATCTTGAGAAGTAACTCAACCAATGTACAGTGTTAGACTTCAGAATAGTGGTCACTCTTGATGGGTGGTGACAGGAAGAAGGCACGAAGGGGAGCTTCTGGGAATGTTGATAATGTTCTGTTTTTTTATTTGGGTGCAAGTTACATGAGTGTTCTGTTTTTGAAAATCCATCAAGCTAGACTTTTGATTTTTCACTTTTATGTATGTGTTATACATCAATATAAAATTAAATAATGGGCCCAATTTGGCATGCCAATATTTATTAGGGATTCATGGACATTTCTGTTTCTTCACTCAAAAAGTACCTGGAGTGAGACTGATTTGAATCCATAGCATGTGGAAAATATTTGAGAATTTTGGTTGACTATAGACTCAGAATGATAAAATGACATGACTATCAACAATAAGTGCGTGCAGTTGTGGCTCTGTGATAATGGAATGTTATGCCTGTGGCATTGTTCTTACATCCCCCTAGCCATCCTGGTCATCTCCTTTGGTGCATGCACTTTGAGGCTTAAGAAACTTCTTGTGGATATTTTACAAAAGACTCTTAATTTGGGATTGGAGTTTAAATGGTTCAATACCTTTATTTATTAATCTGTTCATTCACTCATTTCCTTCTATTTATCTAATAAATAATTAATATTAAACGAGTCTCTAGAATATCCAGATACTGTGTTATTGCTATGGGGACAAAGAGGATTAAGACATTGTCCCAAATCTCAAGACAGTCCTATTTTAATAGGGTTGAGACAGATAAGTGGGTAACTAGAACACAAAGTGGTGCAGAGCCATGAAGTCTGGTGTGCATGCTAATTTCAGATCACAAAGAAATGGTATCTAATGATTAGAGACTCTCTATCTTCTGTGATTCTACTATTTTTTACATGATCTATTCCTTTATTGGAGGATTGGGTCAACTGTTTTCCCTCCCATTTTACAGATGGGAAACTTATGGATAAAAATTAAGGAATTTACCTAAGGTCACCAAGCACAGCTGATAGTTGTTCTCAAAGCTCTTGTCCTGCAGTCTTTGCTCTTCCCTGGAGACCAGGAAGCCTTCCCAATAACCCTGAGCACATTGTTATCTCCTTGGAAACAAATGCACAAAAACTCCTTATTGATTGTTTTATCACTTTCTAGCAGATAAGAATTGGTGCTGACAGTAATTCAAAGTATTAGCTCTTTGTGAGGCAATTTATTGTGCTTGTGACAAGGCAGTGCTTAGGGAAGCTAGAGATTCAGTGGGTTTTATTGTAAACCCTTGGAGTCAATGCAGGATCCTTTTTTAGGGGAGCTGGGGTGCAGATCAGGGCTGCCAGCATTATAAACTACTATACTCACTCTAAGCATGGTTTGGGATTCCCATTCCACTCATTAGCAAACAAAACAGGAGTGAAATTGTGAGTAAGGTTGACAATAGTTTTGGGTTTTAAGGCCATTTGGGCCTGGGAGACTTTCTCTTAGAATATTACTACTATTGTTACCAGTGTTAGTGACCTTTCAATTTTTATCTTCAAGCGCAATATTTCTCAGATTCTCTCTCAGCTGAGAAACTCTCTGATTAAACAAAGTTAAAGTATGAAACAGAATCAGGGCAACTCTGGTAAAGTGGGGGTGGGGTGGAGGAATAGAGGTCTGTCTCATAGGGCCTCAGCTCCCTACAATGGACCAGTAAGTGATAGGAATGGGGGTTCAGAGCCACTGCTAGGTTTCCTTGAGCTCAATTCATAAAGCACCGTAAACCCAGTAATTTAACAGCAATTTTAAATTTTCTTGGAACCACAATCTTCTGTTAATTCTATATATTTCATTTATTCGGTGTTCTAGACTCTCAAAACACTTTCATATACTTTGTGCCATTAGCTATCTTTCAAATTAGCATCTTGATTAAACACTTTACATATATATCATCTCATTTAATCCATTCTTGGCCTCAGTTACCAGGCAGGGGAGGATACCTCAAACCAGGGTGGGCTTAGGGCAAGCCCACTGCTTTCAGCTCAGGTGTCTTCTGTGTCCCCCACAGACAGGCAGAGAGGAAGCTCAGGGCATCATTCCACAGGCCTCCCTTTGACATACACCATGTTGTCACTGAATACATCCTGTCATGGCCACTGTAGGTTGTACTGGAAGCCTGGTAGGGGATCTCCCTCAAGAGCCCCAAATGAGGGGCAGAGCAGAAGCTGACTGACCTCAGCATCATTCTGGAATCACACAGCTCACTTTTTACCTGGGGAGGACTCTAAGTAAGGGAGAGCTGAGCACAGGGTCTACCCCCTGACTCTTTCTCTTCCCTTATTTTCATAATCCCTGTCCCCAAAGACACAGGCTTCACTGGCCTCTTATTGTTCCTATCTCACCTTTCACAGGGCTCCGTCTCCAGACTCATGGGTCTGCTCTGTTGAATGAAAGCCAAAACAATTGAGGAATTTCTGTTGGCAGGCCTTTCCTTAGGCCATTCCACTGTGGCTGCTGCAGCCTCCTCCATCCCTTGCCTCTCTATGCTCCACAGGCACCTAACTGTTCTGGTGCCTCAAGAACCTGGCCAGTGATTCTCAAATTTTAGTACAAAACCATGACTTTGAAATCTGTTATACATGCTGATGCAGGGGAGGAAGACATTTCCTCTACCTTTACTGAGTTTGTCTGGCCAGAGAAGGAATTAAATTCACATGAGACAGAATAGCAAGAGAAAATTAAACAAAGCTTTACTGAGGACCATGGCCCGGGGCCTTTCTTCCTAAAGGAAGAAAGGGCACCGAAGAAGTGGGGTGCGCAGTGTGGTTATATACCCCCAAACAGGGTGTTTCACATATGATTGAAATGTCCCTCCCACAATAGTCACAAGATTGCCCTGTCAGCACAGCGCTTGATGGACACAGCAGGTAGTGGGTCTGCTAACTCAGTGGGCGTAGCAGGAGGCAAGTCTATTGTCTCAAGCTGGGTGGTCACAGGTGAGCGCAGCAATCAGTTCCTAGCCTAAGGAAAGATGCTTAATCCTTAAGGAAATGCCAACGTTGGGAGGGGGAGGGAAGTTGCACCTTTATCTCAAGGGCCTTTGTTCTTGCCATAGTAAATGTTTTAAAGCAGACATACAATGCGTGCTCAATGGCCACAGTCAGGCCCGTTTGGAAAAAATAGCAAAGTCGGGCCAAATTAGGTTTACATCAAATGGCTTCCTCATGTACTCCAATATATCCTATTGCTTGCCATTTCTATTTGTCAATGTATAGATGGGAGAGGCTCAGGCAAGCTGAGCAACTCGCCAAAATGGCCGAAACCACCACAGCTGAAATATCATATACAACTGAAGACAAAAGAGGATACTGGGGGTGGGAGGAGTCAGTTACAGGAGGTTACCAGACAAGCACAATAAACAAATGCAGATTTAAGTACTTGCCTTCCCCATTGATTAAGAGTTTCTAGAGATAAGGGCATCCCCCATTCTTCCTGGTAGAGAGGGAGATATCTTTACAGATAGAGAGTTCCTTTACAATGTAAATGTTTCTTACAAAGGGTAAGTAAATTCTACTTTTCAGTTTCTTTCCTGTCTGCAAAGTAACGAGCCTCAAATAATAATCATGCCAAAGAGACATATCTTGGGGTGGCCAGTTCGCGGACCCCACACTGACATCAGGGTGTCCCCATAGAGTTTAACTCAGTAGGTCTGAGTTAGAGTCCAGGAATTTGCATTCTGAATAAAGATTCTCTCTCTTTTCTCTCTCTGCAACAGCCCCCTCTCCCCCAGGGAATCTTATGTAAATGAATTTAGAGTCATATTTTGAGAAACACTGTTAGGCCCTGGAATGCCACTGCCATTACATCAGTAAGGACATCTCCCTGCTTCTTGGAATTTTTATTAAATAATGTTATTGATGGAAAAATACAGACAAACATTTTATTTCATTCAAGGAGAAACAGTCAACTCTGTAAGTGAACTTACACACCACCACTAGACTGACCATTTCAAATTTAGTGCTTAGATTAGGGAGTGAAGATAATTTGATAAAGTTAAGTAAGCAATTTCCAGGCCCCTCCCTACACTTTGGTGCTAATGAAGATTAATTTCATATTTTGGAGCAATCTCAGGCCACTTCATAGGGAATCTATGCAGTAGCATTTGACAGTTTGTGGTTTACCTGTCCAGAGAAAGTCTGCTGTGTATGGCAGGGCAGCATCAGCATCACTGTACAAATCAGAGCACTGAACGGATTGTCACGCTGCTCGACTAGAGGAGGCTCCTGATTAGAACCTAAACCTTCTCCTTTGACCACTTCAAAGTAGGATGAGGACTGAGGCCAGCACCTCACCTGGTAACTTGGTTAAATATGTTGGCTTTTCAAATAAGAAATTTGAGTCTAATTTGGCTTTATTTTCTTCAACCAAATAAGAGTGCTGAATAATGCAAGCCTACTCTATGAAGAAAAATAATCACATTTCTCAATTTTGTTGACAAGTCTTTGCTTTGTCAAAATCATGATGACTTTGGGGCCAGCCCTGGTGGCCTTGTGGTTAAGGTCAGCACATTCCACTTTGGTGGCCCAGGTTCAGTTCCTGGGCGCTGACCTATGACACTCATCAGAGGCCATGCTCTGGTGGCTCACATACAAAATAGAAGAGCATTGACAACATACGTTAGCTCCACACAAATCTTCCGCAGCTAAAAAAAAAAAAAAAAAATCATGATGACTTAGGAGTAGAAATCTAAAAGCTGAGTGTGTTGGAGGTCTCATTCCTTGAATGTCATGTTGAAAGAAGTTACCAGAAGAAGGTGTTCTCTGTAGCTCTTGGTTAGAGTGACTCACTGCTAATAACATAGGAGGATCAAAATTGCAAACTTAGATTGGAATTTACCCTGTGCTCACACTGTACATTCTATTGCTAGAAGCTGGAAAGGCTAAAATTACCATAAGCTTAATGGGGACCATTTAATCCATTTCATTTCTTGCAGATAGAATGTCTTGAAATCATCTAAGACAGCCATAGGAAATTTCCATTGCAAAGCAGAGTCGTCTAGGTAAGGAACCAGTGTTTGTTAAAGTTCAGGTGCAGGATCAATGTATCTTGTCATTCTGTTCCTTAACCAAATTGCCTGCATTTCAATAAATATCAGGGTAGTGTTGAAAGTGCCTTTGATGAGGAGTTAAATCCAGAAGTAGTCCATCCCCTGCCTCTTAGGAAGGATGACCTTGAAGGAAAAGCTTCCACACTTTAACTCTTGTTCAGAGCAGCAGCATTTAAGAGAATTAAGTTTTGACTCAATAGACCTAGATGTAAGTCACAATTTCTGCCTCTTACTGCCTGTGTGATCTTGAGAAAATAGCTCAAATACTTAAAGCTGCAGTTTTCTCATCCATAAAATGGGGATATAATAGTAGCTAACTCATAGTGCTGTTGAAATAATTAAATTAGCTAATCTGTATAATGCGCTCAGAAGAGTGCCTGACATAGAGCAATTTTCAGCAAAAGTTAGTTAGTAGTGCCTATTTCAGGGGTTATTTCCTCCTCTGCAAATCTGGAATAATAAAACCCCCGTGCTTAATTTCCTTTTTGGTTTATATAAATAAGCAGTTATATAAGTAAATGGGTTTTGCAAACCGTAAGCTGCATCATTTCAATTTTTTTTTGTTTTCATATTAGTAATGAGGCTCCCTGGCAGAATTAGCTTTGTTGCAGATTCTGTGGGGCTCCCAAAGAGTGAGAGAGATGTGTTAACTCTTCAGTGACACTGGGGCCCAAGACAAGAATATAATGAATACCCAGAAAACAATGGCAAGAGAACATATGATGTGAGAACGGCATGTAAGTTAATGCCTCTGTGCCACAACTGCTGAGAGAATTCACAGTGGTCCAAGGGGTGATCAGAATGATGTTCCTGGGATGGAGAAGAGGAATGGGGGGGGGGGGGGGCTCAAGACAAACAGGGGCCAGAGTAAATCACTTATGTTTTCTGTAGAGATTGCAGGCACAGATCCTCTTGGCCTATTCTGAGGTCCTACCAGCAAAATTGTGGCGTCACAATACTGTGCTTTTCCCTCTTCCGAACTTTCAGTTACTGTACTCATTCCCTTCTTTTCAAAGTCTCTCTCTTTTTGCTTGCCCGGCCTCCCTGAGTCCTTTTAATTTGAGGTTTAGAGGGAGTTACCAATACCCTAGTAAGAATTGGTTCGTGTTTCTGGGAGTATTTTCACTTTGAAAGCTTCTCCTTGGGTAAAAAATTCCAAGGACTGAATGGATTATAGGAACATTTTAGGAGACAATGACAACCAGCTCAGAATGCTTAACCAATGATATTTAAATCATAGGTATCCAGTGAGGTATGTGCTATTTCAGCCAAGGCCCAGCTTTCCTTGAAGTGAAGGGAAAATGAGAACAGGAAGCTTTAGCACTAAGTTGGACTTTGTTTTGGGGTTTTTTCTTATTACTGATCAATAAATAGGGTCAAAGTTACTTGGTTTAAAAAAAAACAAAGTTTCATGTAAATTCCAGTAAGCCTTTGGCCATGTGACTCATTGCATTCTCCCTCACTCGGAATTCATTTTCTTCCATTTGATTTCAATTAAAAAAAAAGACACCTTGCTTAATCTTTCCCACAAGCTGATATGGTGTATACCTGAGTGAACGGGATAATTTTCCTTATAAATTATGTATAGAATCCTCAACTGCCGCCTCTCTCTTAGAGACTCAAAAGAAAATTCAATTTCTCTTAGCTTATTTTTTCATGGTTCTTGGGATACTCATTTCAGATTTTCCACTCATTCTTATAAATGTCTTATTTATTCAGGCTCTTCTTAGAGGGAGGTAATGCTGCGCACTGTTGATTTTATTACTCTGGACAGGTTACAATATCTTCTCCGAAGCCAACACACTAATTGATTTTAAAGTTTCTGTAAATGTTGGGAGATCTTCTTGCCACACACTTAAGAGGGATGCATGTGGCGTGATGGGAAGATCTGGTCCCACTGAGCAGTGGGACACTCTGATGCTGAACTGTCCTCTATCCCCCTCACCCTGGGAACAACTCTGGGCCTTAGCTACCTTCATCTATAACATGGCAACCACCTTACCTGCTCTAAGGTAGCACAACAGGGACCACTGGAGCAAAAGATCTCAATGTTTCTTTCACTCCTATAGTTTAGGCTTTGTTCTAGAAAATCCTTCTGTGGTTCCTCTGAGCTCTTTTAGATGCCTGTCATTATTCTGCTCATAGCTTCCCTTGACAGACATTGCTTAATGAGAAACTTCAGCCAAAAAAAGTCAGAGATGAGAAGGGTTGCAAATTGATATCCTTTACCCTGGTGGCTGAAAGTTCTTCAATCATGGTTCCAGGTCATGGGAGACTCTGGAGCCAACCTGGAGGAGGGAATCTGGAGTGGTAGGAAGGACTCTGTGATGAATATGAGGAGACATACGCCAGTATTTACTGGCCTTTATTTACCACAGTTTGTGGCCATAAATGACTTTTTCTCTCTTTACCAAGTTCCTTAAAAAAACACCACAAAAATCTAGTTTTTATAATCAGGATCTTTTCCTGTGCTTCTTTGCAATATCTTTTTTTTTTTTTTTTTTTTTAAATTCATGAGATATGTCTTTATATGCTGCTATTGTTTAGTTCTCCATTTCGTCTGAAAAATATTTCCAGACCCAAACATTTGTCTTGGCTGACCTCTATCAGTTGCTTCAGGACCTTCCATACTCTTCACCACATAGCTGCTTAGACCCAAGGCTGCTGGAAATGCTGTTCTCCTTTCCTTATGCTTTCTTGGTCTAGACGTTCCAGAAAACCTGACTGATCATTTCACCAAGCCATCCTGACTATGATCCCCCTTGTCTCATCTCCCACTTTCCTATAGAAACAAACAGACACAGAGTAGTGGGCAAGCTATGGTCATGGAAGTTTTGAGTAATGGTCCCAGTCCTATTTTAATTATTTGAGGTCAGTAGGAAATAAGATGTATCTCTCCATGGAGAATCTAGGGAACTTGGAATCACAGAAACTTGTCAAGTTAACACACTGATTCATAAGCACGTCAAGTCAAGAAAGAAGAAGGAAAGAAATCTAAGGAGGGTGGTGCCAGAGTTGAGATATAAGGGCCAAGGAGACAGTAAGATAAAGAAAAAGATTCCAAACCAATCTAAACAAATTTGAAATGAGTTAATTCAGTTTTTTCTTTGAAGTCTCAAAGAAAGTTAAATATCTGTTCAGAGCAGCATTGATAGCTTTGTTTCATTCCACGACTGTTTTTGCCTTTCCATGCTGGACAACTCATGATTGTCTTAACCTACTGGCTGCAGGTTCTTTGCAAACTGTGTGAATTGGAGATAGAGCAAAAGAAACTGATATAGAGTCTGTGGGTTAACCATTTTCCACAACCAGTCTGCTGCGAGAGAGAGGGGGCCAGGTACTGTGCAGACGACCCAAATTCTCTGGGCCACAGTCACCACACAGGAAACAGGAGGAAGCTGAGCTGGGAGGGAGCCATTCTCAGCAGTCCTTTGAGCTCTGATGTTGTCTCATTCTTTTACCTTCTTGTGCTCACTGTGTCGAGAAATTCTGCAATTGTACTCCTTAGATTCCGAAGTACTTTTCTACTTCTGCGTCTGAAAATATAAAAGTCATAAAAGGGAAACAGGTTATTCTTTTTCCCATGAATCAAGGATGAGAAGAAACAACTTGAGGTTCAGTATAGAGGCAGTTAAGTCATATTTTACAGAAGATTTTCCTGACAGGGTTCCGTGGTTGAAATAGGGTTTTAGAAGTGCAATCGGAAACCAATAACGGTAGGTATATGGTACATCTGCCCGGGACATTTGAGATGCAGACCGACTGAAGGTAGAAGGGGGGAGGGGATGAACATCCAGGTGACGAGCTAATCATTTACAAGTCCATGCAAAAACAAAACAAAAGCCAGCTTCTGAAACATTTTATGTTTTGAGCATGGGGGCTAGAACTCCTCCTATTTGGGCAGTTTTAGAACTTCTCTCTCAGGTGTTGACAAGCACCTCGTAAGTATTTTTAAATGATTTGTTGAATTTGAATTTATTACCAGAAACAGCTAATGGTGCATTATATCACATTAAATAAAAATTAATCCAGTGAGACATGCCATTGATATTTGGGGCTATATGCAGGGCTCTTCTCTAAGGGCCACTGGAGGAAGGCTCTGGCTTTCACATCATCAGGCCATTTCCTCAAGTTTCAGCTTCTATAGCAATCTCTGATGAATGCATTTTGACTGGGGCAGGAGGCTCAGCAGTGTAATGGCTCTAACATTTCTCAGCCGCCTTTTAAGTCATAGCTCGGTGGTCTTGCCCTTTCCTATTTCATGGATTTGCTTTCTCTATTCGTTCTTAGTTGATTAGGAAATTGCTGAACACAGAACTTCTTCCCGTCCATAAATATCACCCAAGTTACACAGCATGGGGAGAGAGCTGCTATTTGTTTGGTTCACCGACTTTGGGACTTTTTGCAAATTAAAAGATTTGAAGGGATCTAATGTGGCCGTATCATCAGATAAATCTTTAGGGTCATGTTCTCCCCTTGGGGTTTTCATTTAAGTTAGTGTAATAGAAGGTGTACTCGGGCATCCAAGGACAAGAATTAGTCCTCTGTTAGTAACCAGATGCCACTGTGTGGGGGACGAGTCTCATTTCTCAGTGTGCTGCCTCGCTTTGTATTTCTGGATTTCAAATTGTCATGCTCTGCTGTGCAACACAGTCTCACTTCCTTGAGAACTTTAGAAAAGGAATTGCTGTTTTTATTGGCACTCTGTCACGTGTTTCCTTACTGAAAGATTGTGGGCTTTCGAGATGTAGTTGGATTTCATGGTGATATCTGGAATGGATGAAATTTAGTAAGTCTAATGAAAAATGTGTTGCACGCTCTCTGTGTAGTCTCAGGTCCGTATTAGCTTTTTTGAAGATGGAAAAGCTTTTCTCTGAAAGGAAGTTAAAATTTTGTTAGAAACAAAATCATACATGCTGGAAACCACACAGAAGGTAGAAATATCCACAGAAGTGCTTATCTATATGGTCACAGATGGGAGGGATCACAGAAACCCAAGAAGCACAATGATTAGGCTGGGGAAGTGGCCCCTAAGGAATTAATCATATTTTACACATTTCCAGCTGATTGATAGACCATGTAGTATAGGAAAATAACATAATCCCAAACTCTGCAAGCTGTTTCTAATTGCAGCCTTGGAACTAGAACCATTTGAAGTTCTTCAGAAGTTTTATCTCCTCTACAAAGCCTTTGTCTTGGAAAATCCAAACCATTTAGCTCTCCTTCCTTCCTAGGAGTATTTTATGGTTCGTTTTTACACATTTAGGCTTTTGTTTCAGTAAGATAATCTGTGCAAAGCATCTTAAAAGAGTGTTTGACTTATACCAAATTTTTGTAGTCTTCACTGTTATAATTTACTGATTTATGCTTGATGCATTTGGATTGTGGTATTGCTTTTGTCTATGTTGATCAACATTTATTTATTTTGTTTCTATGAAAGGACCAGTACTTTGCTAGTTATAAGGAAGTACATAAAAAGGGCAAAAAGTGTACCCCTTACCATCAAGGAGCTTCATGAGGAAGGAAAAATAATGGATGTGAAAAATTGGGAAGATAAATAGTTAGCTATTGGAGTAAATAGAGTACAAAGTGTTCTTGAAGACAATAGAAAATAGCAAAAGCTAGAATGATTGGAGAATGAAAGAATTAGGGCTTGAGCTGAACTTTTAAATGTTGGTGGACTTTAGAGAGGCAGAAAGGAAGTGGCATGTGACTCCTGTTTTTAGAAGAGCAGCTGGACCTGTCAACGATATTTGTTAAGCCTCCCAAAGGCGTATTAATGGGCATTAAGAAAAGAAACCAGGGGCCGGCTCCGTGGCCGAGTAGTTAAGTTCGTGCGCTCTGGCTGCGGCAGCCCAGGGTTTGGATCCTGGGCTCGGACATGACACTGCTCGTCAGGCCATGTTGAAGCGGCGTCCCACATCCCACAACTAGAAGGACGTGCAACTAAGATATACAACTGTGTACAGGGGAGTTTGGGGAGATAAAGCAGAAAAAAAAAAAAATATTGGCAACAGTCGTTAGCCCAGGTGCCAATCTTTGAAAAGAAAAAAAAAAAAAGAAAAAGAAAAGAAACCAAACATGGAGAGGAAGAAAGAAACAAACATTTACTATTTCATTTTAATCCTCACATTTAGGAGTTGGGTGGAATTATTCCTATTTTACAGAAGAAAGAATTAGGGCTCAGAAAGATTAATAGCAGAGCTAGTTTCAAGCCTGAATATCTATGACTTTGAAACCCTGCTTTTTGTCCCCCCATGCTGCCTCCTAAGACATTTTGCTACATCCTGTGGAGAATAAGGTTACAATGTGGTCTCAGATTCAGAGAATCCTTCATTCATTTGATTTTGGGAGAAAAGATGCAGATGTGGAAAATTACCACATAGGGCAGCCCATTATGTTCTGAATAGGAGATTAGACAGATTCACGGGCTCAGGGTCATCAAAAATGTTGGGAATTGGGGGCTGGCCCAGTGGTGCAGCGGCTAAGTTTGCATGTTCACTTTGGTGGCCTGGGGTTCGCCAGTTTGGATCATTGGTGCAGACCTACACACCCCTTGTCAATCCATGCTGTGGCAGGCATCCCACATATAAAGTAGAGGATGATGGGCATGGATGTTAGCTCAGGATCAGTCTTCCTCAGCAAAAAAAGGGAAGATTGTCAGCAGATGTTAGACCAGGGCTAAACTTCCTAAAAAAAAGGAAAGATGGGAATTGGGTTGGGCCGTGGGGAGATGGAATTTAGAGGATGACTTAGGACCAAACTAGATTTTGACATATTTTTATATCAGCCTGAAATGGTGGCCAACACAAGAATTTATGAACATTAGTAATCCAAGTGTCCTGTATAAAACAGCAAGTCTTGTCTGCTGTTCCTCATCCTTTCAGGTATGCTTTTCATATAGAACCTAGACAAACAAGTTTGGAGTAGTACATATGGGAGAAGATGGTGCATTTGGGAAAATGCATGTGCCCAGGAAACAGAAGCTTGAAAGCCTGTTGATCTGCCCTAATCAGGTCTGGGAGAGGGAGGGGATTGCTGTAATGGAAATAAGTAAAATAGGCAGCTTTATGCCCTAAGTATTTATATCGTCTATTAAAGATATTGCTATAGTCCCTTTTCAGTGATTTGCTGGGCAGTTAAATTCAGACTTCAATTCAGTTTAACACCCTGAAGTGGTTGTTTTACATAATTTATGTCACCGACATTCTTTTTGAACTACAATCTGACCTTCACAGGGTGAGGACGAGGCTGCAATCTGAGGCCCACCTTGGTGCAGCAGGACCCCTACAGGAAGCTCACCAGGCCTGGTTTCTTCATACTGAATCGTCAACCCCATCCCTAGAGGCCACATTATAAAGGCAGATTCATTCTGGAGTACTGAACTTGGTTAGATGTTAATTTATTAGCATCTGTCACTGGGCAGCTTTCTATGTGTATATGTCTTGTCTCTACAATTAGGCTATGAACTTCACAAAGGTGGGCACCACATCTTATGTCAGACCAACTGTGTTAGCTTTTGTGCTCATCAGGCCTTCTACAAGGTTTGCTCGCTTCATCTTGTAAAGGGAGGAGGTGGGAGAGGTGGCAGGAAGAAGAAAGATTACAATATTCATGCCCAGGCTTTCCTTTATAATCATCTGTTTTCCACTCACTATACCACATTCTCCTTCCCTCCCCAAACACACATACCGTACTCATCTCCCCCTATGTAACTTTCTTAGTCTATTTGACTGCTATGACTAAATACCATAGACTAGGTGGCTTATAGACAACAGAAACTTATTTCTCACAGTTCTGGAGGCTGGGAAGTCCAAGGTCAAGGTGCCAGGACATTTGGATCTGGTTCTGGCTCATAGATGGCCATCTTCTCGCTGGTCCTCACATGGTTGAAGGGCAAAGGAGATCTCTGGGTTCTCTTTATAAAGACACTAATTCCCTGCTCTCATGACCTAATCACCTCCCAAATGTCCCACATCTAAATATTATCACACTGATGATTAGGTTTCAACATATGAATTTTGGGGGACACAAACCTTCAGTCTATGGCATGACTTCATTCATATATTATTTATATATCTTCCTAGCTTTCTACTCCTTCTCTCTGCTTATTCAAATTACTTTCTGTTGCTTCAGCTGCATGCATATATGTTGTTTGTTACTACCCAATGCTCTTCTTTCTGTTAGGTAATCCTTGATTCCGTGGGTCATGAGGAGACCGTCTGTCATATTGCCTCACTCACACTCCTGGCCTCAGGGTTGGGCATTTGGCTATATTGTGATACTCCAGTCTTCTGTCTATGGTACTTTGTCCACAAGCACCTGAGCTCACAGCCGGGTAGAACCAGTAGGCATCCCTCCAAGAGACTAGATAGGTGCAACTGAAGCGGAAGGGTGTCTTTGTCTCTGGGTTGGATATGGTAGGGAGGACTGTGTGCGCTCAGAACTGAGAGTGGCCTTCTTTCTGCCATATGAAAAGAGCTGCCAGAGAGAGAAAACAAACTCTGAGAAAACGAGTGCTGTGCCAGTGGTGGAGAGGGAGAGTGTGTGAGTGTGATAAAAAATGAGGACATTGTTTTAATACTGTTAACCAGACATGCTTAAAACCAGCACTATCCTGGAGTTGTGGTCAACCAATAAATTTCTATGTTCAGCTGGATTTCTGTTGTCTGACATTAAAGGATTCTTGACCATTTCAAAGATCAGGGTCAAATTTTATCAGCTTCCTCCCTGCAGCGTTTCCTGATAGTTTGCCCAGCTCATCAGGTTCCCTCCTTCTGTGGCTTGCTATTTTAATATAGTTCTTTCTATTTGTATTGAATGTGTTGATGTTTTCTGCCAAATCCTTAAGTTCTGAGACAATGTTTTCTAGACCACTCGTCTTTAGCCTGGTGCCTGGCATGCGGCAGGGTTATACAACAGGTGTTCAATAAAGATCTGGCTGCTTCCTGAAAGGAGGCCCTAGAAAAGATAATGCTATTTCTAAAGAGTGTGGCTTTGCCACTCTTTATATGACCTAAGAATGTTAAAATCCACTCTCTGTAAGCTCTGGGACATGAAGTGTGTGAGGCTGTATGATGATCACAACGACTGTCCCTTACTTTGCATCCTGTGTTCTAGGTTTCATTTTCTCTCCCACACGTTTGCTAGTGGGATTTGATCTTCACAACTTGACAGTGTACCTAGATCAGATGAGAATACTCTGGGCTATGTGCCTCACCCCTAGTCACACCAAACCACATCGCTCACCTGGATTTTTTGAGTCTGGATGCAGGTTTCATATTCAGATAAGGCGATCCTAAAATTCAAACACAAACAAAATGGAAAGTTGGCCCTAAACAGGTTTTCTTAAATAATCTAAGAAAATCATTTTGCAACTGGCAAATTTCTAGGAGAATGTTGTAATTTGTGTTTAGAAGTGAACAGAAGGCAATAATAAATAAAAGCAATAGTAAGAAGTCCTATAACAGTACAATCTGCACTATGTAATGTATTTCTGGTTCCCGCGCTGTCTGCCATGTGCCCTGATTCATTTGTGTGCAGCCACAGCTTCAAGAACATAATGATCTGCAGAGCACAAAGGCCTTCTCTTAGAGTTTTTGTGAACGCCTAGCACAGAGGAAGGTATACGCTGGGGATCCCAGTACACTTTTATTTTTTAACTTGCATTTGTGAATTTTTTTAAAAAGGTAGTTTGAATCAAAGTAATGTGGCTGAGTTCTCTAAATCACCTACCCCTCCATGCCTCTTTTACATGTGTCAATATCTTCCTACTTCCCCTTCTAAAGTAATAGAAGACATTGTGGGGAGAATAGACTTCAGTCCACAGATGGATTCCAAATACCAGAAACTCTTTCAACCCAGGTCCCAGGGCCCCTCCAAAGTACACTCCTGTCCACCCCATTCTCAGAGACATGCTAATCCAGTGAATGACTTAGAAGTCCTCTTGGGAGCAGAATCGCACCAGCATGCTCCTTGGTGCAAGGCTGATTCACTGGGATGCAAACCAACAATAAGAATCGGAGGGTCGTCTTTTCCTTCTGTCATTCACTTTCAGTCCAGAAACACCCACAGAACTGACACCTGACCTTTTGCCCCTCTAAGCTACAAGGTTCGCTAATTTTTAAAGTGCTAGAATTTAGAGGATGGAGGCTTTTCAGAGACAGAGTCACCCAAGATGGGTCCAAGGGTCTGTAAATGAGTAGGTCTTTCATTTCTCTCTCTTTCCCAGAAGGATCCTGGAAAATGATTTTTAAAATGTTGGATTGAGGTGTGTCTTTTTTTTCATCTACATCATTGAATATGCAGTCAACAGGGAGGGGGTCATGGAAATTCTTTAAAAGCATTTAAAGGCCTCAGAAATTCAGACAAGATTATTCATGTAGTTCATAGAAAAATTTTTTCATATCTTCTAGATTAATTTTTATGTAATACATTTTCAGCTTTTGGTACATTTTCTTCACTGGAGCTCACCACACTCCTCCATGTAGCTATACATTTCGGTGATTTGTCTGAAGATTTACTATTTCAGGGTGCCATTGAATATTTATGTGAATTAGCAGTAATTGTTAGAAATTTATTAAGTCCTATATTGATTAAAGCAAGAATAAAGAAGTAAGAGAGAAAGGCAATATTGCTTAGCAGTTAAGAAAGTGGGCTTTAAGTGAAAGAAACCAGACACAAAAGGCTGCATATTATAGGGTTTTATTTTTATGACATGTCCAGAATAGGCAACTCCTTAGAGGCAGAAAGTAGATTGGTGGCTGCTAGGGCCTGTAGATGGCGAGCAACAGCTAATGGGTATGAAGTATTTGAGGGCTGATGGAATATTTTTAAATTGATTGTAATGATAGTCGCACAACTCTGAATATACGAAAAACCACTGACTTTTACACTTTAAATAGGTAAAGTGTATATGTGTACTAGTTTGCTGGAGCTGATGTAACAAAATAACACAGACTGAGTGGCTTACATAACAGAAATTTATTTTTTCACAGTTCTGGAGGCTGCAAGTCCAAGATCAAGGTTTTGGCAAGATGAGTTCTTCCTAAGGGCCGTAAGGGTAGGATTTGTTCTAGGCCTTTCTCCTTGGCTTGTAGATGACCATCTTCTCCACATGTCTTCACATAGTCTTCCCTCTGCACCTGCCTGTGTCCAGATTTTCTCTTCTTATAAAGACACCAGTCATATAGGATTAGGGCCCACTCTGATGACTGCATTTTAACTTAATAGCCTCTGTAAATGCCCTGTCATCAAATATGATCACACGGTACAGTATAAGGAGCTAGAACTTATACATATGAATTTTAGGGGAGAACACAATTAATCTCACCACAGTATGTGAATTATATCTCAATAAAGTTCTTAAGGAAGAAAGGGAGGAAGGGAGCTGGAGAGTCAGGCTTTCTAGGTTCAAATCCCTATTCTTTTAATGACTAGTGGCTTTGAGCATGTTACCAGGGCTCCCTGTGCCTTATTTTCTGCATTTGTAAAATGATGATAATAATAATAATACATCACAAGGTTATCAGGAGGATTGAACAAGTTAATACATATAAGATTCTTAGAGTATTGCTTAGCACATAGGAAGCATTCGCTATAAATTAGTTGCAATTACTGCAGGTAAGGGTAAAGGTAAATCAAGATTATTTCATTGAGAACAACATGAAAAGAGAAATCCAATGGCTAGGACATGGATATGCCTCTCTCTTGATGGTCATAAATGGCTTCAGAGGGAGGCCACTTTTCTAAGCTTACTTATAAAGGGTGGAAAACAATCTCTTCCACGACGAATCTGGGGTGGCATGCTTTGGGACTCTATACTCATTTATTCAACCCATATTTGTCAAACACCAATTGACTAGACTGTATTAGTGACGTTTTACATGGTTACATTGATAAGGACGGATATTATGCTATTAGTTTTGTTGATCTTCTCTTCCTCATTAATATCTTTCAGGGCTTACTTTCTTCAGGTTTCAAGGAAATGCTTAAATTGTGTTTTGTTTTGTTATGGAGAATACACATAGGAGGAACAGTTTGTAGTTTTCTGCTAGATTATGTTTCTCAATCCAAATTTAGAAATTCCTTCTTGATTCGTGATCAGCAGTTGTGTTCTCACACCTACGAGGCCCCACTTCTTTCCTCAAGAAGAGCTATGAGGATTAGCAAGAAAATCTGAAATATAAAAAGCCTCAAGGCAGGCTGTTTGAGTGTATATTCATCAACTCCTTTCCCCTACACCCAGGGTTACAGAGTCCTCACTCTGTTCCACAGCATGTGACATCATGGCCCCTTTTATAGATGCCTAGGCCCTCCTCACCTCACTGCAACCACTGAGTCCAGCTTACAGCCTGGATTTTATTTCTGCTTATTTTCATGTATATCTTTCCCACAAGCTTACTGCAAAAACCTGCCCTTTCTTCCTACCCTCCTTTTTACTTCCTGTTTTTGTTTCAAACCTAGTTATTTCTTTATTTGAATTATTCTCAAGAGAATTCTCACACACTAAAAACAAATTCTTTGAAGTTCTGGAAATGCATATGGTATGACTACATGTACCCTAAGAATTGATTTAAAGGGAACTTCTATTTGATATTTTAAACTACTTGATGCTACCCCATGCTCATTTCAGTTATGTTTGTTATATTTCCATTCATTAGTAAATATTACCTGAATGTCTAGTGCTTTGCTAGATATTAGCACAGGAAGTAAAAATACATAAAACACTGTCCCTGTCCTTGGGGAGCTTACAATCTAGTAGGGAAAATAAGAGAAATATATATAATATATAAGATAAGGCTGATGAGAGGTTCCATAAATGAGATATACATGCTTTTCTTTGGAACAAAAGAGAAAGCCTATCTTGTACGCAAGAATAAAAGCTTATTATAGACTGATCTGTACAATTGTACTCCCCTAAAACTCACTCCTACATATCCTCTAATTTCCTATTATCTGGAGCATCATCATGGAAGTAATAGGCATGTTAAACTAAACTGTAGGTCTAATGAGAATAGAAATGAAATTATTCTTTGGAGTGAAATAAATAAACCAGAATAAACCCGTCTCCTATAAGAGAATGACGCAGCAGGTAGCTTACTAATGAAAACAATGATTTCCAAGGGGTTGTACATTCCAAAACTTTGGGCAAAGTGCTAGTTTCTCAGAGGCTTTTCATCTGAAGGAGCGAACAATATGATCAGATGACTTCAGCCTTGCCTTCACCATCTGAAATTGAAGGAAATGATGTGGACAATTACCCACTCCCTTCTGCACTCCAACCTAAAAGTGAAAACTTGGTAGGAGTGTGGCACAAGCTTGACATAACTAATTGGGGCAAATATTCAGCACAAGGCATGGGAAATTAACCACCAAAGTCTCATTAGCATTAATGGCAATTGAACAGCTAATTCCCTCTCCATTGTGCACAATATTTACTTCATAATGTCGATCCTGACATTCTACATCTTCCAGCAGGAAGCAATGATTTAGGGGCATGAGGCAGAACATTCTGTTGGATCCTTTGTCAGATCCTTCTTACCCTTTATCACGGACTCCCAGCATGACCTCTGGGTGCCCTCATTGACTTGGCAGTGGCCATATATATCTCTTGCCCCCCCCAACCCCTTCCTTCCCTGCTCCCACAGTTAGGCGCTGCAGGAATACATATAGAGTTTGTCCTCATATTTTTTCCAGAAACCAGAGAAATCCAAACTCAAGATATAAATAGTCTGGAAGGGTCAACTTGGCTGGAATACATGAAAAGACACCTATTAGTATCCTTTCTCTCCCCTTCTCTCCATTTTTCATGTCCTACTCCACTCTAGTCAGAATCCCTTATGGCAACAACCTCCTTAGACAGTGTCAAGCCATCTGTCTGTTTCATTGCAGTGATGTTTAGGGGATGTATGGAGTCATATTATCCAAATCTTTCATTTTTCAATTTACTACCTTCTTAGAAAGTAAACAGATTTTTAGGTTTCTAATTCCATTTACCTGCTCCTACCTAAGAGTGTCTTGTACACATGAGGCTTTGGGCCACACCATTTATGCTAACACTGTGATCTACAGTGAATACCTGTTTTGGTGTGCCTGGGACTCTGACCCATACTGTACCAGTTTGACCTCTGCGGAGGCTGGAGCCTGAGTAGCTAAGACCAGTCATGTAGGCACTCCAGGGCTCCATGACTGTCCCTGATGAAAGCCCTTAGAAAGCATGAATAAAGAAGCCAGACAGAAAGGAGTATATACAGTATAATTCCAATTACATGAATTTCAGAATACAGTTCGAACCAAATTTTAGTATTCAAAGCCAATGCCTAGGGAAAAAACTACAAATAAATACAAAAATGTGATTACATTGAAACCAGGGTAGCAGTTCCAGAGGCGCAGTGACTAGGAGGGGTCAGAGTGGGTTTTTTGACGTAGGTGGTCATTATACATTGGTTTCATAATAAACCATTGATCACTGATAAATCTTGTGCACTTCTTTGTATGCTGATTTCACAATAAAAAATTAAAACATATACAGTGGAATACGTGGGTACACAGACCTCTCTCGTTCTAGTTATTTTCTGATAACAATTTTATGAAATCGTTGCTATCACCTTGTTACTTTTCCATACCCGGTATTCACCTTATGCTGAAAACCTTACCATCATTTTCCACGCTTCTGTGTCAGTCCTTATGTGTGACGACAGTGGTGGAGATAATTTAATATATTAAAATGACTATCTTTAGAAAATTACAGTTAAATCAATGAATGAAAACAAAAATAAATAACTTTGTTTCAGTTTCGGAAAAGTTAGTACCATACCAAGTTTTGAGTCTGGCCTGGTAGGGTGCTTGCCAGAAGTCTTTGACACCTTGCCCTGCCTTGACGGAAGCAATCCTGCCTCTGTGATGATATGCTACTTACCTCGATTCTTCTTAAAGATTAGTAGAGGGAATTTTGCGGGCGAGAGCTCTGCCAGAAGCATTTATTCTGAAATTGCAATATGAGTAACTATATCAATACACTGAAAACTTGGACTGGAAAAGGCTCTTCTTATTAAAAACCCAGGCTTCCAAACCTTGCTTGGGGGTTATCTAATGAAAAGTGTGTCCTTTCACCTGTCAGATCCTTGTTGGAATCTCCAGAGGGGACTTACTGAGAGAACATGCCATTGGCAATGCTGCCTTATTCAGTAGGCATCAGAATAATAACAATAATAATATTTATGCCCTGGCCTCATAAACTGTATTTTCTAAAAAAAACACCACAGGCATTCTAAATTCACTATCTCATCGCTCCTCCTTCGGGCCCTCTGAGGCAAAATAGCTTGTTTACCTCCTATTTACATACAAGCAATGAGAGAGCGACCCCGGAGCCTGTGTAACAGTTTTGCCCTGCGCTTGCTGGCCCGTGTTGCAGTCTCCTCAGAAACCTGGCAGCGCATCTCTGAACCATCCTTGAAAGTAAAAGTGCTGTTAAATCCCTTTAAAATAAAATTTTTAAAAAGGTGAAAATGCTGCTACCTTAGGTTTTGGGACTAAAAGGGTATCAAACAATTAGTTACCTACAGATGAATGAGAAATCCACTTTTTTACTAAAACACTTTCCAAATCGTCTAGGGCCGTGTGTTTCCCGTAGTCAGTCCCTTCTGGTGACAATAATTAGGTTTCTGACCTTAGGTTGAGGATCTTTCAGGGGCAGGCACTTAAGCTTCATTTAACCCAATTTGATTTCATCAGGACACCACTGAACATTAGATGTTATGCCCACAACCTGTGGATAACAATAGAGAAGGATCAGAAGATGAGTTCAATGTATAAAAATCCCTCTTTTCATTGTCTTTCTCTTCCAAACTGAGTTTAGAAAAATCTAGTCTCAGTATTTGAGACAATCTAAGACTCAACTGTGTCCCCGTCCTCCCTTCAAAGACCCTTCTGCAGCTCCTCGCTCAGACGTGGCACCGCCTCCTTTGTCCGCACAAGGATACACGCTGCTTTATGAGCCACTAAAAGGATCAAAGTGACCCTGGGCTCAAGGAAGATTTATATCGTCCATGTGCACATTTAATAAAGGCTGGGATTTCATAGTTCTTGACTATTTTAGATTAACTATTGCATTCACGAATGTTTGGACTTAAAGTAATAAGATGAAGAAAATGCTGGTGTTAACCCTTATGTAGACCAGTTTCTACTACATGGTCTAAACTCAGATAATTTGTTTTTTTCTGTAACATATGTTAAGAATTATTGTTCATCCCTCACCGTCTTATACTCTTTTCATATGCTGCACTGATTTCTTTATTGAAAGTATGAGTAGGTGTGTATAGATGTTTATTATTTAAAAACTAGAAGTCTTATGTACCTATGCTATACTAGATTCCAAGACGTGGAACCAAATATCTTGAAGCTAGAAGAGGAAACTTGTTTAACTTTAAACATATACTTATCTTGTAATTATTTTCCTGGAGACTGCACTAGCAGTATTAGCTTTTACCTTACTATGAAAGTGATGCATAATTATAGACCTATGATTAGATATCTAGTGGGTAGGCTGTCCTCTCACCGATCCTCCTGGTATTTTCCTAAGAACATATGAAGTAAAACCATCTCGGATGACTTAGAGTATCCCAGAGCCAAAGCACGATTTCAGAAAAGGGAGAATCAGTCTCCTCTCAGTCAATTGACTTAGGCAGGACAGTAGTCTTCTTACTAATTTCTAATCCTTCCTGCACCAGAAGCTGTCTGTGTGCAACCCCCAGGTTCCAAACTCATTGGACAGAATTCCTTCTCCAAATCTCTTTCTGTAACTTCCTTTATCTTCTGATTGAGCGAATGTGCAGATCTGGGGCAGAACTTGGCCACTATCAGCAACTCTTGTAAAGGGATCAGATCAGCCAGCCCGGGAACCTCTCTAATTGGAGGTTTATGGTAATACAATTGTTCCCCACCTGTGAGGCAGCTCTCAGCACTCCAAGCATGCAGGAGGAGAGAAAACCAGGATGATGGGCAGGCAGTCCCAGCCCAACCTTGCCTGTGTTGGAATGGCCCAAGGTCGGCCCATCTGGCCACCCCACAGCTCCAAATTGCAGTTGATTGCCATCGGTGCTGCTGCAAAAGGCTGCCAGACCATAAACTTTGTTGTATTCCCAAAATGTTGGGTTCAAGATCTTTCTCCATGTAACAGAAATGAAAAGGTAGATCCCACTCATGACCTGCTGAGGACATAGCCTTTCTTTGAAATCATATGGATGTAAATATCGGGGAAATTACACAGAGCATTTCCTATAGAGAGATAGCACTCCTTCCAATAATTTCTGACAGAAGTCTTGGAGTAGAGTTTTGTTGCCCTGGCTGGTTCAGGTGTCCTTTTCTGACCCGATTACTATATCCAGATTGGTTAATTGGTCAAACCTGGGCCACAAAAGAAAAAAAAAAAAACAAAAATGTGATCTTCCCCTTTTACTTCATAAGATGAGCAGGAAGCCCTTTGAGTTCTTGATTTCTGGGGCCTCCTTTACCAGGATGGCAATTCCCAATTTGTTTTTACTACAGGGCAACAACTCCTAGTTCTGTTCTGGTGATGTAGGCTAAGGACTGAATAGTACTGCTCCCTAGGGAGTGTTTGGGAAGTATGGTATGTTTTTGACATTTATTGGAGGAAGTCTAGGAATGCTAAATATATGGAAATGGGCAGAACAATCTTGCAAAATAAAAAAAGAATTGTCCTCTGTCTACGTGACTTTCAAATGTTCTGTCAGTTAAAAGAAAACAAAACAAAACAGAAAGCAAAATGTCTGCCTAGAGTCTGGAATCACCTCACTGTTAACTATAAAGCCTAAATATTTTAGGTGCATAGGAATTTTGAATTGTTGTGTTTTCCTGGTGAAATAAACCTTGTCTTTTAATCTGACAAACTGCCTTTTAATAGAAATAGTTAGATCGTGTATGTTTAATGGAATTGCCTATCTATATGTTAGGGTTTAAGTCTATCATCTTATTCTTCATTTCCTATTTTTTTGCATGTCCTATATTTCTTTTTCACTTCTTTTTTTTTTTGCCTTTTTAAAAAATGTATAAGATTTATGTATTGCCTTATTAAATTCTAGTATAAATTAGCATTTTTTTCATTCCCATGACAATGCAAGGACCTGGAATACTTTACTCAAATTACACTCTTCTCAATTTTTCTACTATTATTGTCATTTAATTTAATCCCAAAGTATAGTATTTATAGTATATAGACTTACCCATATATTTACCCTGTCTGATGTTCTCCATTTCTTCTAAGGTAAATTATTTTCCCTCCGCTTTTAATATTTCATTTATGATGAGTATGCCAGTGACAAACTCTATCAGTTATTGATTCTCTGGAAATTTATTTATTTGACCTTTATTTTTGAAACATTACTTTTTCCTCACTGGGTATAGGATTCTGGATTGTCAGTTATTTTCTTTCACTACCTTGAAGATATCACTTCATTGTCTTTCTTATGGCTTTTTCTTTTTTCATTTTGAGAAGTCAGCTGTTGCTCCTTCAAAGGTGATAGGTCCTTTTTGTGTGTACGCTTTTAAGATTTTTCTCTTTTCTTTTTGGTTTTTATCAGAGTACTATGATGTTTTTTAGGTCGTTATCCTTCTTGAGGTTTTAATAATTCTTGAACTTTGACAGATGTCTTTCAGCTTCAGTTTTGGAAAATTCTCAGTTATTGTCTCTTCAAATATTGCTTCTTGCCCATTTTATCTCTCTTTTCTCTCCTGAGATTCCAATTGAAAGCATATAGAGCTATCGCTATAGCCCATATATCTCTAATGCTCTATTCTGTATTTTCCACCTTTTTATCTCCCTTTGCTGTAGTCAGGATATTTTTTTCTAGACTATCTTTCAGTTCTCTAAGTCTCTAGTCAGCCAAGTCTAATCTTCTGTTACATCAATTCTTTTCATTATCGATTTTGGTTCTTTGCATTTTTTCTTTTTACTTTTAGCATTTCAATGTAATTCTATTTCGTAGTTTTAGATCTTTTCCAACATTATAAAATTTATCTTTTAATTCCTGGTATATAGCAATCATAAATAAAGTCCCTTTTGATGTCTCTATTATCTTGGTTCCCTAGAGGTCTATTCCTATTTTCTATCTTTTTCTGTTTGTGGTCATGTCTTATCTTCTCTATACATGGTTATTTTTTGTTGGGTGCCAAAATTATGTATGAAAAAGGGTAGATTAATGTGAGGCTCTGGAAAGAACTCAGTAAAGTGGTATACCTAGGATTACAGTTTTATTATAGCAAAACTATGCAAATAAGAGCCAGCCAAAGGAAGAGATGCAGAGGGTGAAGTCTGGGAGAGGTCCAAATGAAAGCTTCCATATCCTCAGGGATGCACTACACTCTTGGCATCAATGTATGACAATATGAACAGAGTGTTGCCAATCTGGGAAGCTCACTTGAGCTTCAGTGTCCAGAGTATTTTACCAGGGATTTATTATGTAGGCACTATTTATTGAATCATTACCTGTGTCACTAAATTCAATCTCCAGCCATGCTCCTTTAACCAGAGGTCTAGGTGATATCATGTGGCTCAATCCTCTGATCACATGGTTGGTGTTCCTGGTATTGCCTTCTCCCATGCTGAGTTATCTAATTAGCATAAACTATAAGGTATGGTCCAAAGGGCCCACCATGAACAAGAAAAACACTCCAATCAAAAGCCATACCTCTCTTTGGGCTGAGACCAAATTCTTTATTAAACAGGGAAATATTGTAGAAATTGAGGGGGGATTTCAATGTTTTCTTCAGAATGCTACCATTACCATATTACGAATTAAAATCATACTTGAGGTATTTGTTTGCTAATACAATGTAGCTGTGTCAGTTCACATTTATGGCTGCTACAAACTTAATGATTCTTTGTGGTGGTACAATCACATGACTTTTTCCTAAAGCATTGACATACTGAAACCTTATTTTATCATAACATATTTTTCTTCTTATTTCACTTTTATAATACAAATAGGGCATTACCTATTTCTTTCTTTTTCTATTTCTTTTTTTTTTGAAATCACATGGATAGGTAGTCTATCAATTTTATTTTAAGATAATAAATCATTCATTACCAAATATTTTTTATAAAATAGATGCCTTGAATCTGAAAGGGTTGCAAAATACCAGTCCAGGCCATTTTAGGTAAGGATGGGTGGGGAAGATATTCAAATACAGAAGGAATGCTTATCTGTAGAGACTGACTTCCTTAAGATTGAGAAAGGAATCTGGGATTTGTTGGTTTTGCTAGTGGTAGAAGTATGTGGCATGCTTGCAGGACTGAACAAGACTCCAGATGGGAGATGCTTAGGCCTAGTGAATGAACATGGAGGCTAGGTGCAAGTACTGCAGCCTTGGGAACAGTAGAAGGGTGCCTACAGCCAGCCTAGTACTGATCGTTACAGCTGGTAACAGAGCCACCAGCCTTTGGCACCTACAGAGGGCTTGTGTGGATGACCAGAAGTATTTCCCCCATTTCCTGGACTTTGTAACCCTCCTGGTCCTGTCAGGACCTTAAGGCATAGAACATGGCTCTAAGGGATCTTGTCAAGTTTGACAAATGCAAGTTTGAAGCCAAATTGACTTGAGTTGGAAAAATATGTAAATGTCGCGAAACGTTACGAATTATTTGTGCCTGTTATGTATCCAACTTGGGAAGCACTTGTGATGCATACAGGAAGTGTGTAAAATAAGCAATAATTCATCCCTTCTGTCAATGGAACCTGATGTCCACTAGGAAACAGGATTGTATCATACATACCTATCCCCACCCCCATACATACACACCACACATACAGAAATGAGCCAACATGGAACACAAAGAAGGTGTCGAATATGGGCTGAGTATGGAAAAATAAAACTGGCCTCATGTTTGCAAATTGGAATTTGCTGTTGTGTTAAAATCTTATTTGAAATATCCTTCTACCATCTATGTCATGGGTGGGAAGTACTAATGGACCTGTTTTTACACATCTTTGTTTCTATTCTAACACACTTAGTATAGTAGATACTGAAGACATGAGTGAATGAAGGAAGGAATCATCAGACTTCCCATGTTCATTTGACATAAAGGAATTCTCCTTATGTTGTAATCTCCATATACTATTTCAAAAAAAGAAATGAAGATAATGATTTAGAGTCTATTTAACTATAATCAAGGAAAAGTGCAGATATTTATAATTGTGATGAATGAGCAAAAAGAGAAGGAAGGGAATATAGGCGAAGTGGACAGAAACCATCCCTGATGACAGGAGAAAAATAAATCAGAAAAGAAAATTTTTACATTTATGAGGTTTTCTAGATGTCACACCTAGGCAAGCAATGCTATATAAAATATTAAGCAGCTCTAATGCTGACTGAAAAAATTTATGGAGTCTGAAGTACCTGTCTTAAATCACATCCACCACTTACCTCTGTTTCTCACACTTTAACCAAGCTTCTCTGAGGGCTTAAGCTGTGTCTTTTTATTTCTTTGGATTTTGTGCAAAGGCTAAAACTTTCAAGAAATGAGGAACACCAGGGAAGAGTATTAAACATAGAGAAGAAGATTATTTCCACGAGAGGATGTACTCAAGCAGCTCTTGGCTGGAGCTGTTTATGTTGGATGCTGAGCTTGTTATCACATGAAAAGAAAGGTACTTTGTTCCTTCATTTCCTCCCATTCGATTCTTCCATTTATTCTCTCAACAATTATTTACTCAGCAATTCCCAGGTGGCCAATAATATACTGGAAACCGTGAGAGATCAAAAGTTATATGAAATGAATCTCCAGCCTCCAGAATCTTTCATTGTATTTGGGAAAAATAACACTTGCATATAAACAACTAATATATTAAGTTATGAGATAGGTGCTTGTTTAACTGAGTTAAAGAGTTATTAGCAAGAGGTGAAGAAGGAGAGAATTATCTTTTATTCATGACTTCATTTATTCATTCATCAACTAATTTCAGAAAAAAATTATTTATTGAGCAACTATTATGTGCCAGCATTTTCTTAGGCAGTAAGGATTAGCGATTTCTAGAAATTTTCATTCTGCTGGAGAAGACTATAAATAGACAATAAATAATATAATTTCAGATAATGACAAGTCTCTGAAGGAATTAAACCTGGCAGGAGATTTGAGGGTGATCAGGACGGAAATTAGTTTACATGAGATAATCAGGGAAGGTTTCTCTGAGGAAGTAACATTTGAATTGAAACCTGAGCCAAGTGAAATAGCCAGCATGCATGTTCTTCAGGAAGAACCTTCTAGCAAGAGCGGAGAGCACCTATAAAGAAGCTTCTTAGGAACGAACTTGGTAGGTCAATGAGTGAGAGAGGAGACGGGTGGGAGATCCGGTTGGTTAGTCTGGAGAGGGAAGCAGGGCGATCATGTAGGGTCTCACAGACCACAGGAAGGAAGTTGGATTTAATTCTAAATGCAATGGGGAGTTAGTGAACAGATTTAAGAAGAAGAATTAGAGATTGGATTAGCATCTTAAAATGGTCATTCTGCTAGCAGTGTGGAAAGTGATTTGGAGGCAACAAAGAGAAGAAGCAGAGAGACCAATTAGTAGTTTAGCAAGATACACTGGTTGTTTGAACCAAAGTGGCTGTTGCAGAGTCTGAAGATTCCATACATACTGTAGAGCCAGGGAGAGTGTGCAGGATTTGGTGGAGATTTACAGGAGGGGGATAGAGAGGAGGGAGGAGGAACCACCCTGCTTCTCATTTGAACAGCTCGGTGGCTGGAGGTATTCTTTAACCGCTTAGGAAGAGAGGAAGGAGTTCATTTTCAGAAATACATTTTGAGATATATGTGAGATATTCAATAAGAGCTGCTAGATAAGGACCTTTATATACGTGCTCAGAATTTACCGAAAAGGTCTGATTTGAGATTTAAAAATCTTCCATGGCATAAGCACATTGACAATATTTAAAATAATGAGACCTGAGCCATCTTTTAGGAAGAAAGTGCAAAGATAAAGAGAAAAGAGCCCAAAGAGAATGCATGTGGGAGATGGAACACACAAAGAGCCCAAGAACTTGCAGTGAGTAGGAGAACAACTAGGAAGGCAGCTTCATGGAAACTAAGAGAAAAGAATGTGTGAAGACAGAAGGCATGATGAGTCCTATTCTCCCCCATTGCATTTGGCACTTTGAATCCTCCGTAGTCTCTTAGTTCCTTTGCTCTTTTTGTTAAATTTCAGTCAGTAGAGAGATCGAAATAATAATATTTCAAGGAGAATATTTGGTGAACATCTTTGCAATATTCCAGGCAGAAAGAGGAGGCATTGGGGAATGGCGGCCATAGAAGAGAGCCTAAGTGTCTTGATATGGGAGGATTTGCCTATCTGGACTTGGGGAACACCCATGGGCCTCAGGATCCACACCTCAATGATTATTTATTAAACTCTTCTCTGTTATATTGCACTTCTCAATCTACCCTCCACCTTCTCTCTGCTCGGGGACTGACCTCTATGGATTTCATCAATGGGCTCACTTGCCCATGGCTTCTGGTTTGGTTTAGCCACTGGGGAACTCTAGCAGGAGATAAGATGGTGATTTGGGGGATATTTATTCACCCAGCCCCCTTTGTGGTATCATCTTGATCTGACTTCATTTCTCTAGCAGAAGTCACAAATCCTTTAAAGGAGGCCCTCTCTGTATAACTCGTTCCTTCCAGTTCTGGCAACTCTTCTTTCCGCCACCACCTCAGGCTTAGGCATGGCAATAGGGCTATTGTCAGCCCTGGTATTCTATTGGTTTCTCTAAAGCCTATCTCCATTTTTGAAAATCATTCTTCTATGAAATCTTCCTCAATTTATCCCGACTTAAATGTGCCATCTGTTTCTTGTTTGACATTAAACAATACAGAAGTTATGATCCAGCTGGAGCCAATCCAATACTAACCAAGCTTGTGTTACAGATTCCAGGTATCACAGGAACTCAGAGAAGGGGAAGGGAGATAAGGTTGACAAGGATTGGGAGGCCAGGAAAAGAAGGCTTACACAGGAGGTGAGCTCCAAATGAACCCTGGGGACTGGTTGATGAGGAGAGGGTATTAAACAGACATGGAAAAAAGCATCAAAGTTATATGAGCAAGATCACTAGATGGATGTAAGTACCCTCTCTTAAGAAGTGAAATTTTAGATCCACTCGAGGTAAAATTTCTAACTTTGCCTTAATCTGGCCTTGCTAGACTGGACAGACTGTGTCCAAGTGTGGTATAATAAAGAATATATTTAGTCTTTGTTCCTGATCCCAGCACAGAGTTCCTAAAACCCTTGGGTTTTTCCGAATAATAGGAATGTCTCTTTAGTTATTCATAACGAGGCCCTTTCACCACACCTCAATTTCTGCTAATGGTTACTCAGGTTTGGGGCCTCTAGACAGCTTCAGGATGGGGGCTGGTCACCAGAAAGACCAAGCACATAATTAGAGGGCCGGAAATTTCAGCTCCACCCCCTAACCCCTAGGGAGGGGAGGAGAGCTGGAGATTGGGTTATAAAACTTGAACATTTTCTGGGGTAAATACATCGCTATATTTAGAAGGGCGGCATCCCTGGAGAGTGAATGGAAGCTATGTGTTCTTCATCCCCATCCTTTGCCCTATGCAGATCTTTCATTTGGTTGTTCCTGAGTTGTATCTTTGTTAATCCTAAGTAAAGGATTTTCCTGAATTTTGTGTCATCAACAAATTATCAAATTTGAAGAAGAAGTCACAGGAATCCTTGAATTTGTAGTTAGCTGGCCAAAGTGTAGGTCACCTGGAGACCCCACTGTCGCTGGTATCTGAATTGGGGACAGTTTTGTGAGACAGCCCTTTAACTTGTGGGATCTGATGCTAATTCCAGGTAGATCGTGTTGTAACCACATGCCCTCTAGGATCAGTTCAACTGATCCCACTGATGAACAATTAAGAGTGGTTTCTCAGGAACTGAGAAACGGCTCCTTGTCCAGTTCATGCTGGTTGAGGCCACCAGTCCATCAACTGGGCCTGCACAAATGCCCCATAAGTGACCCTTTTGATGTCAAAGGGCTGAAAACTCTACCCTCAGATAGTGCTAACACCACCATTTTGTGAACATGCGTCCTATGAAAAGCCATGAAGCTTGACTATGCTTACACAGATCATCAGTTACCTCACTTCTCCTTACCTCCACTCATCCATCTCCACACTTCATACTTCCCTGCCCTTCATCTCATAAATTTTGCCTCAAGCCCTGGATGGGGGAGACAGACCTGAGAGCTGATGCCTCCTGTCTCCTTGCAAATGGATCTGGTAATAAAGCTACATTTTTTCCCAAAAGCTGCTGCCACAATAATTGACCTTTTTATGCACATCAGGTACGAGAACCCCATTTTTGTGTGGTAACAGTGTCAGAACTGAATTATACTGTTGGACAATTAGTTGGTGTCAGAGAATTGGTTGTTAGTGTTGGAAAAAAAAATACATCAAGACAATACAATCATAATTTCTTTCACTTTGCGACAAAGTACTTTGGATTTAAAACAATTATAGGGACCAGTTGTGTGGGGTTTGCCCATGCCTCTCCCCAGTGGCTCCCAACAGCAAATCCATTTTCAGAGTCAGCAACATGAGCCAGTCTGCAGTGCTCCAGTCAGGCCAGTTTTGGTCTGGCCCTTCTTATGACATCACACAATGCAGGGACAAAAGTGCCCTGTGGGCAGTCACTCCATAGCACAGGAACCCACTGGGGAATAGCAGCAAGTTTAATGAGGATAAACATGGCAAATGTTTTCTCTCTTCTTTCTTTCTCTCTTTCTTTGTAAACTGGAAGGACTTTAGCTAATGCTCCATAAAAACCGGCTTAATATACAGTTATTACAAAGCTTCAGATTTTTGACAGATTAAGTGCTATTAAATCACCTTACTGTGAAAGCACTAAAAGGTCACAAGATGAATTAGTTCAGGCCATCTTCTCTCAGTCTTCAGCAACCAGCTCCTTTCAGACTTGCCTTCCCCCACCAAGAAAAAGAAGGAAGAATAAAAGAAAAAGGAACTGGAAATTATGACCCTCTAAATGTCTTCAGGATGGGAGGCTGTGAAGAATGGCACTGCCTTGTCATGGGAGGCAGATGGGTTTTTATCAGCTTGGAGGGCGATTTTCTACTTTACTTTTTTCCCCTCTTTGGTTGACTGTGATCCATAATGTTGCATTTTGCCCTTTAGGAAGAATTTTCCAGTTGACAGACTCGAGAGCCATACCCTGTCCCAGTACTTGGGAAAGCCAGGAGAAAAGACTTCAGCTGGATTCAACATTTTTAACAATACAGTCACAACTGTTTTTTAGAATTTCTTTTCTTTCTGTGGTTGTTGCCAGGAGAGCTAAACCTCAATTTTATAAAGCAGATTGGTACTCTCATGAATGCAGTTTTAAAGGTTCTGATAAAAAAAAAAACAAAACAATAAGGCAATGCAGCCCATACATTCAAGATTACTGGCAAGAAGGAAGTGTAAGGAATACTGTTACTGAAGCGTGGCAGGACTGATCAAGGATTACTAACAGCCATGGAGGTTGTTGAATTTGAAAACAGTAGCAGTGTTTATTTTTCTGCCTTTTTACTTGCCTGAATAACCCATTTACAGAAAAACCTCAGACAGGAAAAAATAAAAGCCAGTCTGAGAAAACAGGAATGTTATTTCCTACAATGGCAAATTTGGAATTAGTTTTTTCCCATGCAGGTAAAAACGACACAAAATTCTAGGTTGTATCTTCGTCCTTAACTAACATAGTCCCATCTCTCAGTCACTTGGCATCCTGTGTGGCTCTGGGCAGGGCTCTGTTAACACTCGAGTGAGGACGAGTTGGTCTGACAGACAAGCTACAGCGGCCCTGAACGGGTCCTGGGGGCCCCTCAGTACACTCTCTAATTGCGTGTATACATATATGTATATGCTGTTCCATATCCATCTGATCTCTTCCAGTTATTTTTTCATCCAGGTCTTACTAGGGAAATCACACACTCACATTCTTGAACACATTCAAACATACACACACTCAAACTCACACCAACACAAACATTAGTAGTGGCTTGTTGTGTCTCCTGGTTCTCTCTCTAATCTTAAGGCTTCAGAAGCTGTGGTTTGCTAACTTGGAGGCATTTCAACTGAAGACCCCTTTGGAGTGGGGTGGGCAGCATAGTCATCCTTATACAGCTTTGGGCGCAGATTTTCAGTAAGTGTAAACGTACATCAGAGAGAAAGTAGAAGGTCTGGGGTGATAGGTTGTTTTGAAGCAAAAGGAAGGGAAACAGACATTTTTTTTCACTCCCCTCTCCCTGTGCTAGGCCTGTCCCAGGTGCTCTCATTTAATGAGATTCAGAGAAATCTCATGATTATCCGCAGGCAGACAGCACCAGTGGCAACCCAGTTTCTGACCCCGTTTCTCTGACTCAAATGGCCACACTCATTGTGCAGTCCTACTCTGATTCTTTAGACATCATTCACTTATTAAATTAGCATTTGTACTTTTCTATAATACGTCAGGGATTGTGTCAGGTGATCTCACTGAATCCTCACAAGCACACAACGAGCCCATGAGATGGACTGAGGCCTGCAGTGTGCAGCTGGTAGTCGACTATCCACATTTTACAGACCACAGAGCTACGATCCTGGAGAGTCATGACTGGGAAGTGGCAGATCTCAGCCCAGGTCTGCACCTTCCAATTCTCAACCCAGGAGGTCTTTAGTTACACTTAGCTGCATTGGTGACTCAGGCTTTCCTTAATTGATCTTTCCCTTGTTCTTGGTGTCCATGTGGTAGCTCTGTTTCTCTAACAGTACAGCAGAGGGAAAAAAAGTGCCATGTTTATTTACATGATCACTTCTTTTTTATTCTGAATATCTTTTCAGTGAAATAAGAGATGAGATTATCTGAGGATTTCTCCTCAAAGAAAGTCCCAGGGAACAATGGTCCCTGATAGTTAGCCATGGCTATAAACAGCATCACTTTTCTTCAAAGTGTTGGTTCAGATAGTTCATTAAGAGAAGTTCAAGAGGTATAATTGTAATTAACTCTTTCACATACTTTGAACAAAAATGATTCAATGAAACCTAATATACTTACTCTTAATCGTTCTGATCAAACCCTCAGATATTCAAGAGCCATCAGGGAAAATTGGAGAGAGGATGAAGGAAGAATACAGAAAGCTGCAGAAGTGTATGCACAATTTAGGTTTAATATCAAGTTCAACTTCTTCATTGGCAGTTGCCAGATATTTTTAAACCTCTGCTTTGACCTTGAGTAGAATATGAGAAGTAGCATCTGCAGAGAAAGCGCAGTCCTCAGGGCTCACCCCTGTGCCTGGTGCTGAGGGAAGACCTGCCTTTGAACTTCCCCTGCTTCGTGCTGAGGCTTCCATCTGAACTCCTGAGGGCTCACTCTTGGTGGGAGTGTGTCACCATCTTCTTTTCTTACCACCCACCAAAGCCCTCACTCACGAAAAGAGAGATGAGGGCTCTGCTGGTTCTACGCACTGGATAACACTTGCTACCAGCAGGAAGGTGGCCTGCTATCCACATGCAAGCCTTTCTTCTTCCATTTCTTCCGTTCTTTCCATCAGAAATGCCCTTATTCCAGGTCTCCTCTTGCTAACGCCTGTTAATGCTGTAAATCAACTCAGATGCTCCCTCCAGGAGCCGCCTCACCTGTGTGCCCTGGATGTTTCTTACTTTCTACCTTCTCAATTGGACTACCTCATCTGCACATGTCAGTCTTCGGACTCCATCTCTAATACTCGGTTCCTGTTTATCGAGTGGGTGAGCAGATCATTTCACTTATTTTTAGGCAGCACATTGCAGTAGGGGAGGTTGTAATACGTCTGAGTTCTAACTGGTTAGCTCCGCAACCCTTGAAAACTCACATTATTCTCCATGTGAAGAATAAGCCCTCAGCTGAGAAAGCTCTTTTACACATTCCCACATGACAGGCTTACTTACACTTTCTTTAGAACACTTTTCTTTCAAATATTAGCCCAAATCCAAATTCTTCGATAAACCTTATTCAGTCTACCTTCCTCCGAGCTCTTACATCCTCGTATTTTGGATCACTCAGTGGGCATTTACATATAATATTGTATTTATAATTATTCTTTTATTAAAATTTTCTGTCTTCTCATTTGTGCTGTAAACAACTGTGGGGTGGTTAGTTCTAAGCTATGAAGCTAGGACAGTTTCTTGATGGTAACAGGTACAGGATAAATGCTTGTTCTTGCTCTTAAACTCTATTTTTCATCTTTGATGTCCCCTGATGCTCCTTCCATTATAGTTTCCCTCAAGGAGATGAAACTACTTCTCCATATCTACAGATGCCCTCTTTCTCCATTTGAGGGCTAGTCTCTGTGTCTCCCATTGTGCACAGTTTGGTGTCCTGTCCACAGCAGCTGCTCAAAAAATACTTGCTAATGAACTTATCTCCATGGATTTTTGTTTTGAGCATCAAACATCATAATGTTTGTGAAAGCGATTTGAAACAAAAAAAGTAAAATGTAAATGCAAGGGATTAATGCTGTGATTCAATGAACCCAGTCCCTGGCAGGCATGTGATTTGATGGTGATGATTTAAATCCTGTAGGTCAATATGCAACAAATCCTTCTCAGATTCACTTTCCTTTAAAAGGCACAATATTATACTGGTTTATAATCTCAAGTTTCCTGGTTTAAAAAAAGTACATTTCCAGCTGAGTGTGTGTCATGCTCTGGGGCCCTACACATCTAAATATTTAACAGGATTGCTCTATATGCCCTTATGCCGATGCTGCCGATATGCGATTTGGCTTTTGCCCAGTGGGTCCCTGGGCTTTTCATCATCCAGTGCATATATTGGCTGCAGAACGCCTGGGCAGCAAGAATAGTGGGGTTGCTGAGGCATCGAATGCAATCAGAATGTTATTTAGAAAAGCTGGCTTGGCAGCCAAGCCTCGCACACATCTTTTATTACACTGTATCTTTGTGACATATTATTTCTGCTTCACAAGGTCACCTGACCCTGAATGGGACCTGTGGTCCATTGATAACACGGCTGGATGACTGCCGTGGCGTGAGTTAGGACTGGACCAAGAGAGGGATGAGTCTCCAAAAGTCCCAGCCCGCCCTGGCTGAGTTCTCACATTTCTCTTGTGCTCCTTAGCTCTCCCTTTTCCACGTTATTGGTGTGAGAGGAGGGTTAGAATGGGCAGAGGATGGTTTAATCAAAAGCTTCTTTACATGATTGGAGAGGTGGGGTGGAGTGGGAATCATAAGGATCAGGTAAAATTCATCACTTTCTACACGTAAACTTCAGTCCTGAAATGAGAATCTATGTCCCAGCCTCTGGAGCAAGATTTCTTCCACTGGGTTTTTCCCTTTCTCTTTATATGTCTGGTTCTTACCAATGGCCAGCTTTCAGCCATTAGCTCAGAGTTCTACTATGAAACATTTATGCATTCTTGGTGTTTGATCCTCATCTAAGCAGGGAACCATTTGCTTTTTGACCAATTCACTCAAACGTTATTGATTCAGCATCTACTATGTGCCAGTCACTGTTCTGGTTGCTAAGGAGACAGCATCAAACATGACAGAGGTGGCCCTTTCCCTCATGGAATTTATGTCTGGTGGGGACAGACAGACATAATCAAACAAATAAGTAACTAAATAATACAATGTCAGTAATGATAAATGCCATGATGGAAACATAAAAAGGTGAATTGATCTCATTTAGATTGGAGGTGGTAGGGGAGGATTTCTCTGAGGAAGTGGCATTAAACTGAGATCTGAGTGACAAGGTGCCAGGAAAGCAAGAGTCCTAGGAAAGAGTGGTCCAGAAAAGGCTTGAAGGCATGGGTGTGCCTGCTGCGATCTTGAAACAGGCTGAATTCAGTGTTTGTGGAAGGCAGAGGCCCAGGGGATCAAGTCAGAGGAGTGGGCAGCGCCGGATCCAGCACTTGTGGGTTAGAGTAAGCAAAAAGAGTTTTATTTTCTATGCAACAAGAAGTTGCTGAAGGATTTTAAGCAGAAAGATGACGTTGTGATTTATGGTATTAAAAAATAACTCATTTATTTGTTTTTCTTTATAGTTTTGCCACATATATATCTCTCTCTAAACAATATAATTTTGTATTTTAACTTATTTGAATGGAATTGTATTCTGTAAATTTCTTAGTGTCTTACCACCTTTGTTCAATGTTCAGTTTCTGAGAAAAAAGGGGAGTAGGTTATTCTTTATGTCATAATAATGTTTACCTTTATGAGGAAAGGAAGGGGTCACCTGGGAGCTTTTGAGGTGCTAGAAAAGACTTATTTCTTAACCAGTATAGCGGTTATGCTGGTGTTTGTTTTGTATATAAGTGTTAAATGGTACAGCTAGGTGGATAATTATTTCTCAATGTAGTTTTTTTTTTTAAAGATTTTATTTTTTCCTTTTTCTCCCCAAAGCCCCCCAGTACATAGTTGTATATTCTCAGTTGTGGGTCCTTCCAGCTGTGGCATGCGGGACGCCGCCTCAGCATGGCCTGATGAGCAGTGCCATGTCTGTGCCCAGGATTCGAACTGCCGAAACACTGGGCCGCCTGCAGCGGAGCGCACGAACTCAACCACTCGGCCACCGGGCCAGCCCCGCTCAATGTAGATTTTAAATAAACATTTTAAAAGGAATTATCATTCAGGACTACATTTAGTAAATTTTTCCATGAAAGTCTAAATATAAAGTTAAAAACAACTTCCCAGGAAAGACTAATTAGCCTTCCTCTCACAGTGAGCTTAGCAGAGGAGCAAAGAAGAAAGGCAGAGAAAGGAAGAGAGTTTCTTACTGTGTGGCAGATGTGCAGAAAGTTTAAGTGCATTGTAGGAGAAAGAGCCAGGATACATGGTGACGAGCATGCTGGGAAGTCAGCACAAGTTTGACTCAGCCTTAGCTTGGTCACTAGATGGCTTCATGTCTTGAACAAATCACATCTGCCCTCTGAACCTGGTTTCAGCATCAACAAATGGAGAGATGATCTATCATATTGCTTGGCACATGGTAACTAATTTATACATATTTGTCTATTTGGATATATTCACTGTAATAGACCCTAACATTAAACTCTTCCTGGCATCTCCAGCCTCCAGATTCTTTTGCTCTGCAGCCTAGCCTGGAATACCTCACTCATATAGTATTTTGCTTCTACCTCAAGGACAGCAGTTATCCCATTGTGACCTGACAATCAACTGTGTACATATGGGTGGAATCCCAAGAACCCAGCACAACCCTGAGTTCATGCTCAGCAAATGATTTTTAATGCAAGGCTCCTCTTTTTCAAGCGCATAGATTCCATAGTGAGTTCAACTGAAATATATCAAGGGCCAATACCTTGGATATATTCTTATTCTAATATATAGATTCAACATGATTTCGAGTCAGATAGAGCTGAGTTCCAATCCTGCCTCTGGTTGATAGCTGAACAATTCGGGTCAAGTTAACCTCTCTGAGTTTATATTTTCTTAGCTATATAACCAGAGCACCAGTACCCACCTTGTAGTTTTCTGACAATCAATGAGTGCTGCACAGTGCCTGGCACATGGAGGGGCCCTCAGCCCATGTTAGTTTCCACCCTAATCAACTTCTTCACATGGCTCCTGAAATCAAATCAGGAGTTACAAGTTGAATCAGCCAAGCATCTCGACTGAGGGGTCATTTTCATCAGCAGCATCATGGTGATAAACCAAAATGTCATTTGTACTTTGAGGTGAGATGCACAGAGAGGGTCAGTGCATAAAAATAATGGGATATACCTTTCCTTTCAGAAAGAAATGTATTGTTTCACTAGGTGATAATACCATGCTTCTTTTGTAGCACTGGGCTGAAGTGTAACAGTATTTTTTTTTCAAAAGTATATTTTCCTGACCAAGTGGGTGCATTCTGTCAGGCAGGGCAGCTGCTGACAGCTAGGAAAGGAAAAGAAAGGAATTATGCAGACATTTGGCAGTGTAAATGTTAGGACAACTCAACTGTATGTGTGTTCAGGAGAGTTCAGCAGCTTAGGTGAATGCAACTCCAAGAAATAAAATGACAGCTTCCCTTAACCATTATGCTAATGGACAGTATGGGGGTGGGGAGTGTTTCTGTTACAGCAGACACTTGGGAGACAAGACTTCTGGGCTCACATCCTGCTCCCAACAACATCTCGCACTGTGATCCTGGGCAAGATGCTGAGCTTCGCTGTACTTTAGTTCTATTTCTCCATCTACAAACCCAAGCTAATAATAGTACCTCTGCTGCAGGGGTGGTACAAAGATTAATGAATTAATGAGAAGAACATACTGTGGAGAGAAGGCAGGCTGTAGCAATGTGGTCATTTCCACAAATCTCTGATTTGCACGGGGGCTGCTACAGCAGCTTTTCTGAATGTTATGCTCATTCCCCTCTTCTTCCCCGATAATGAACTTGTACATCCCATTTCTGCTCCTGCGAGATATGGATGCTCTTGTCCAGGCAATGATGAGTTCTCCATGGCCTCCAAGCCTGGGTGCAGTGTGAAAATGATAAGGAGAGAAGAGCCTGAGTCATAGCATGATGGGAATTGGAGATAGATATGAAAGATGAAAGAGCTTTAGCTTTAAAATAAATAAATAGCTTAACCATCTTCACAATTTTGCAGTTCTATCCAAAAGAACAATAAGCAGTGATGAGTGGGAATATTTTTATAAAATGAGTGTCACAATGCAGAGAATATGAAAAACTTAAATTAAATCTCATTTTCAAATTTAGTCATGACGTATTATGCCAAGAAGCAGTATGTTGTTTTATATATTAGGGTGTAGGGTAAGATGGTTCCACTACTACAGTATTTTGCCTGGCTTCCTGCCGCCAGCACAGGTCAGAGTTAAAAAAAAAAAGTAGCAAGACAACTAATGTCAGGTGTAGATAAAAGCATCAGGCATTCTAATACAATCTTAGGGCTGGGAAAATTAAATCAAAGCCAAACAATCAACAAACGAAAATTTAGTTTTCAGACTATGGTATGAAAAAATTTTATCAAACAGTCAGAAAAAGACAAGTAATTAATTACGTTATATACATGATTCCATTCATTAGTCTTCCAATGTGGAAAGTAAATTTATGATCCTACTTTTTAAAGACAGAGAGACTGATGTTCACAGATTTAATGATCTTGTTCAGAGTTACAAAGCTAGAGCAGTGAGCTGGGCTTTGAACCCAAGTATCAGTCATGTCAGTATCTATGTTTCAACTGCCTTTCCCCAACTTTCTGCAGAGAACAGGCTTATAGCTTAGGACAAAAGAAATTATCTGTTAGATGCTACATTGTCTGTTGCAAATGCATCCAAGTATCCATCCATTCATCCAACCATCCTAAGTATTTGGCAAACACCATCAAGGGACTGTGATCAGTGCTAGTTTACAGAGTGCAGCCGGGAAAGAAGAATGCACCCTTTTCCTGAGTCTAGCAGGCAGGACTCAGAATTGCAAAGGGAAGAGGGTGAACAGGAGCATCACAACCCAGCAGAATTTAGCTGTTTCCTTAGAGTAGTGGCTGCTTGAACATTGCTGGTGCAGTGTCTCTGGGGCCTGAGGTTTTCATCTCTGCTGGAAGAGGATTCCAGTTCAACCCATCCCATCTAGGGTAGAGATGCTAAGATAACAGGTCCTCCACTATTAAGCAGATCTGAACACTCTTTGTATTGCTGTCATTTGCAAATGAGCCTGGAGATAGGAAATCCCAAGATGTAGTATAAAGGCTATAAAAAGCACACGTTACCTGTGTGCCAATTTTTCATAGGCAAACTCTATGCGCTGTACCCACGTGGTTTCCTGTGTTATTTAGGATCATCACAGATGTATTTGAACACGGTAGAGTAAGGGGAATGAAATTTTCCACCATTGCGTATCTGGGATTAAATAAACATCAGGAAATCCAAATAGCCCTCATTGCCTAAAACGATGAGTACAGTAAAATGACTCAATAGAATTCCTTCCACATTAGCCTTACCAGTGGACACCAGTTTGCCAACACTCTTCTTTCTTGAATTCAGCACTTTTTTAACTGTTCTACTTACCTGACACAGAATCAGCTACTCTCTGTATGATTCCTATCTTTCTTCATTGCTGTCTTGGCTCTAGCTGCTATAACAAAATACTATAAACTGAGTGGCTTTAAAACAACAGAAATATACTTCTCACACTGGGAAATCAAGGTCTGAGATTAGGGTGCTAGCATAGTCAGGTTCTGGTGAGGGCTCGTTTCTGGGTTGCAGACTGCTGACTTCTCCTTGTATCCACAAGGTGGAAAGACAGCTAGCTAGCTTTCTGGCCTCTTCCTATAAGGGTGCTAATTGCATTCATGAGGGCTCCACCCTCATGACATAATCACCTCGCAAAGGCAACACTTCCAAATGCCATCACTTTGGGAATTAGATTTCCACATATGAACTTTGGGGGGACACATTCAGTCCATAATAGTTGCTATTCAAATTTTGAATTATTCAACTTTGGCACTGTTATTTCATTTGTTATGTGTTTATACCTTAGATCCCAAAGCAAACCTACGTGGACTTTATGTCAGAGACTGCGTCTTATGTATCTTATTCCCTCTCACTCCCTGTATGCTGTATGCCTTGAATATTGAAGGTGCTTAAAATGTTTACTTCTTAATTCATGCAATTAATGAATCTACCTGATGCTGAGGCCTGGCTTCATGTGAAATTCTGACACTAGCAAAGTATGTCTTTAGTGTTCTTTCATCTTGCTTTCAAGCGCCACTATTTCTTCACATAATTCTTCCAACAACGTTCTGGTTGCCGAGGAGGTGCTCCGACCAGGTCGGAACTGCAAACTGTTATGAAAGCAATCCTGATCACCATCTTAGCATTTTCTTATCAAAAGTTGTGAGTGGTCTACTCATTCATCCATTCATTTGTTCACTCACACATTTTTTTTTTTATGAGAAAATTATGTTTTGTTCATAAACAATTTAGTGCCTACTACTATGTGTTGGGCTAGTCCTAACTAGCTAGTCTAACTAGATACTGGGGATTCAGTGGTGGGTAAGAAAGAAAATCATTGCTGCCCTAATGGAGCTTATGTTCTAGTGGCAGAGGCTGACCCTAAATATTCAAAATATCCATGAGTAACACCATTCCAGATGGAATGAGCACCAGGAGCAAAATAGCAAGATAGAGAGGAGACTAGAGAGATCCAGAAGGTCTCTCCAAGAAGATGACATTTGAGCTGACACATGAGTGACGAAAGATGTGCCGTGCAATTACCTGAGGGAAAATCCTTACGTAAATCTCAGAATTTGGAAAAAAAGAAACAAGGCAGGTGTAGCCAAAGTATAATTGATGAAGTGATGTTATAAACTTGGAGATAGGTTTGTCTAAGCCAGCAGGAATCAGAGCATGCAAACCTTGCAAGCGATGGCAAGTTTTTATAATAAGGGCCTGAGGGCTGATAAAAAGGTTTAAGCAAGCAGATGAGATGATTGGATTTATAACTTTAAAAGATGTCTCCGGCTGCTGTTTCCATGGGATCATTTTTTTCTAAATTGCATTATAAGAACTAATGAGTAAATAGAAAATTTACTTTACAGAAATTTTCTTTAAGGCCAGATTTGTTAACCTACTCTTTTGCAAAAAGTCAGAGGATCTTATCAAAGAAAACATTTAGCAAGCTCACAATAGCCTGTATCGTAGATGTACGCATCTGGAATACACGTCTGTATTCTACATGTGTCTGTAACTTTTTAAGTTTGCTGTTTGACTTTCAACACGTTGCAAACTCTCTGGGCCTGAAAAATGAGGAAGTTTGAATGAGATGATTTCTAAGATCTCTTTCAGCTCTAATATTTTATGACCATGAAATTAGTGCATTAGAAACTGATTAAAATCTAAGAAGCTATAAAATATCCTTTCTCTTCAATCTTGTGAGAGAAATGAATCAGAGATATTACTACTATTCATGATGATCAACATGTGTGCAACGTTTTATAGTCTGTAAAAGATACATCCATTGTACCTTTTGAAATCACATAATACCGAGAAGTAGGTATTATGATTATCTCTATTTTACAAGTGAGAAAATTGATGTTCGGAGAATTGTTTGTTGTAAAGAAGATAAACAACTAGCTAGTAAAAGAACCAAGAGCAGAACCAGGCATTCACTGCATAGACAAATGAAGAAAATTTTACTTTGTGTTTCCGTCATGGATTTTGATGGCTCTATGGGCTTATCTAGAAATTACCTCTCAACTTCCTTAGCAAACAATCACACCTGGTTTATTTTGTTACTTACTTATTAACAGTTAGAAACTCTGCTCTTTCTTACTGTTCAAAACATATGAAAGCATGAAGTAAGGATAGCTTTGTTAAACCCACACTATTGGTCAAGGTCTAACCTACTTGTTCTCCGTTATTAATGTTAAACTCATCGATGAACTAATTTAGACAATTGCCAAAGTTTTACTCTTTTCTCTGTAGAGGGACAGGTTTCGAGTGTAGGAAAAAGACACCTATGTATCTTTTTTGAAGTTTTATTTTGCTTGAGGGCCCTCCTGGCTCTACCTTGCTCATGCGTGTTGGTGTGTGCATACAGACACACCCCTCCACCACCACCATTTCAGACTTGGTCAGCCTGAGTGATAGCAGAGGCCTGCCACTCTCTTCTCTGTGACAAAGTCCCTGCCAGTTGAGATTGGAAGAATTTTTTTGCATATTTTCCCTATCATCCTTCCTTCTTTCCAGGTACACTTTTAAAATTTTCACTGCACGCCTTAGCTGCTGTTTGGATACTAAACTGTTGTCTTCTAACTACCCCACAAATACAAACTTTTTATCATGTAGATCACATACATCATTATATTTATATGACGGATCCAAACTAACAGAAATCAAACAAACAAGAAGCCTTATATAAAATCATACAAGGATTGAGTCCAAATTACATTAGAATCACCCAGAAGAGTTTGGCAGTGGAAATATTTCAAGGATAAACTTGTTGAAACGGCTTACTTCTGACAGTCCTTTCTGGCTGGAAGTTCAGCGGTGTCTTCCCCACCCCCTCTCCCTTTCCTTCCTTCATGTCAGACTGGGCCATGTTTGAAATTCCTGGGCCCACCACGCTCGTGCTGTCTTTATATATACACTCCTCTCTCCTGAGGAAGGATTTCAACTTCATGGCAAAACTGAAGAAAGCATGTCAGAATGCTGTCGGAGAGAGAACCTTCTTTGCTACAACTGTTTTTGGAGGCCAGCCAAAATTTCCCTTCCTGGCTTTTACTCTTGACACTATCTCCCCACGGAGTAGAAGGGATATTTTAGCAACTGGCAGGTTTTAACAGTGCCCCTCAATGCCAGCATGGGCAGTCCAGAATTCAGAGCACTGACTCTATCTTCATGTCGGTATTAAATAAGCATGCCATTTAAAGACAACGCCGGGCAACTTTTCTTTTGAGGCTGTCTGGGGAGATTTTTAAAAAATTTTATTTTATAAAGGGTTTTATATAAGACATCAAATAGTTATGAGGAACGTGGCGGTGCTTTTTATAACACAAGAAAGGTTAAGAGCAGAAATTTTTATAGACACTGTAAGAACTTTCAAGGGACTAAAAAGCTCAGTGGCCTCTGAAGACAGATTTCACCTTCAGGAAGAGGATTCAAGTTCACGAGAGGATTCAACAAGTTACAAGGGGTGGGATCCCTGGCTAGGTCCCTGTTGTTGGTTGGGCTTTCCTTCTGAAATCCACTTTGCCATTAATTGAAAGAGGACTGTTTCATGTGAAAAGATTTTGTAACAACACAGCATACATGGTGCTGGTGTCCGGGAATGGTCAAATGGTATGATTTAGGCTCTGGATTTGCTTCCAGAAAAGTGTTATTCTATTTTGGGGGTCCTCAGTGCCCCAAACTAAAGGTAACTGTGCTGCATGTGTGCATAGAGGTATTTCTTTGCAGAATATTGTTTTCTGGATCATTTTTTAAACTCTCCTCTAGGCTGGAGGCTCTTGTGTTGCACTATGGGCCACACATAGGAAATAAATACTAGGTAGGTGCAATTCCCTGAAGCAGGCAGAAGAGCTAGATGCAGAGAAGACAATCTCCAAGATAAAGAATGGATTGAGCAAGAAGGTAGGGTAGAAGTGAAAGACAGGGGATGGAAACTAAGAAATGCCATAAGAGATTAAAAATTGAGACCATTAAAATCAAATTGTATACAGTTAACTGGCATGGCTGTTTCACTAAGGATATATTCTCCGAAACTGAGAAGGCATATTCTCAGAAGTCAAGAGTTACATGCTAATTACATAATTTGAACTCAGCCTTCTGTCCAGCAGGAATTCAATTATAAGGAATATTTAACCTAAGACTTTGGCCAAATTAGTGCCTGTGATTTTGGCCAAGACACAAGCAAAGAATGAGTTAAATTAACTAAACTGAACTCATTGCTTATTCAATCCCTGGAATTCTGATTCCAGAGGAGGATCTGTTTAGTGACAGCTACAGTGTCTCTAAACTACAAGTCCAGGAGGCTGATACGATTTCTCTTCATCACCTTTCCTAGATCTAAAGACATCCAGACTGGAAACCAGATGGCTTGGATTGTTTTCTGGAAGGAAGAGAACTTGTAGAGAAGAGAAATTTCCTGCACATGCATAAAAGAAGCTCTCTGCACAGGGGCGGCTCTACAGTTCTGTCTTTACCAATGATCTTCTCCAACCCCAGGTCTCCACCTTCTCCTCTGTTTTTCAAAAGTTCTTCAAGGACTTGGACATGTTTTACTTCCAGCATAAGCCATGCCCCAATAATTTCAGCTCATATTGGTTTCTCCCTACTCAACGTCCTTATAGTGATACTCTTTCTGTAATCTGTCCCTGGGTTGTGTGCTGTGGTAACTTTTTTCATTTGAACCAGAAATTACTTGTTTGCTTTGATATTGTACTTTGGCTCCAGCAATAGAAATCCCATTAGGTTTGTTGGTAACCACATCACTCTTTTGTCCCATATTAAACACACTGTCTCCTCATATTTAGGATTTTTTATAACCTAATGATAAAAATAATATGTGATTATGTGAGAACATTTGAAAAACACAAAAAGAAATACAGAAAAATAAGATAATTTATAACTCTATTTTCCAGAGACAACTATGTTAAATTTATTGTATTTATTTCAAGGTTTTTTTCTGTAAATGTGTCTAGGTTTCTATGTATGTGTACATACATATTTATAATTAATCTATAGACATAGAACCATGTATGCATGTATATTTTCTTAATAAAATTCAATCTATATAATATATATTTTGATATTGAAATATAAACATATATTTTAACAAAGATAAATTTATATGTGTAAATGCGTTTGTATTCCATTTTCTATTCAGAATTTCATCAAATAGATATTTTTAGACTAAATTTTCTTCCTTTTTATTACCTTTCAAAAAACATGTCATTAAAAATTATTCTAACAGAAGGTGTTTTCGTTTAATTTAACCATTTTTCCTCTCACTAGCACATAGGATGCTCCCATTTTTTGTCTTTTGCTGATATAGATAACGCTTTGATAAACAATCCTATAGATGGATTTGACATGCATAGTATCTTTTGAATTAAGTTTCATTTTATTATTACTGGTAAGGTTGACTATTGTAATTTACTTTCTGGTTTATTTGAATTCTGCCAGGATATTGTCAGTTCATGCCTTTCATCTGCTTTTCTATTGTTTTCCTTTTTGAAATGTCTGTACATGTCTTTAACTCATTATTTTTTTATTTTTGCTATTGATTTGTAAAAACACATTTATATTAAACATTTTCTTGTTTATCATTGCTTTTAATTTGGCTTATGATGTTTGTTGAATTTCAGAAGTGTTCTATTTTTGATACAAACACACTGATTGTTTCTCACACCCCCAAATGGCTTTTCTTTCATAAACTTTATGCTTGGAAAAATCTTTCTCATCTTAGGAAAATATTGATATTCTCTGAATTTTTTTCTAGTTCTCTGTTGTTTTATAAAGAGAAATATTTAACACTTTGATATACCTAGAGTTTTCTAATTCACATTCTCAATGGCAGTTATAAAATAAAATAACCCATCTTTTTGTCATTGATTTGTAATGCTGTTTTTATTTTTCTTCGCTTATTGCTATTATTCTGTGTAGTTTTTTTCCCTCCATGGGAGAACTATTTGTCAATCAAAATATCTGTCAACAGAAAGTATGGCTGTAGCCATTGGTCCCATTCTATCAACTTGAGCAGTGGCCAACTCTCTTGGAACCTACAGTTGGGCTTCAGGCGCATACTCCTGCTCCTTGGCTCTGGAGGTCAGATTGTCATCCAAAACTCTTTGACCTTCCCCACTGCCTGGCTCATGCTCTGAGGTATGTGAAAATCTACATGTTATAGGAAGCCTTGCTTTTAAGACTTCTTTTCTTTCCTTAGCTCATCCATTCATCTCAGTGTTTTACTCGTAAGTGGATTAGCTCTGTCTCTTAGGATGCAGTTGAGGCTGCCTATACTTATCCTTGAAACCATTCTCTAGCCTTTTCAATCCCCGTCGACCCCCATTTTTTGGTTAGTCTGGCTCCTTTATTTATAAACCTAGATGACCAATATTATTCTGATGTATTGACGCCCACCCACTCTAGGTTTTTTTGTAGGGCATGCTACAGAGCTATGCTATCCAGTATCGTAGCCTTTAGCTCCATGTGGCTATTGAGAACTTGAATTGTGGCTAGTCTGAATTGAGATGAGGTTTAAGTGTAAAATACACAGTGGATTTATCAAAAAGTGTAAAATATCTCAGTACTTTTCCATGTAGATTATATGCTGAAATGATAATATTTTGGATATATTGAGTACTGTAGACCAAAGGCTTGTGTCCCCTCAAAGTTCATATATTGAAACCTAACCCCTAATGTGATGATATTTGGAGATGAGGCCTTTGGGAGGTGATTAGATCATGAAAGTACAGCCCTCATGAATGAGATTAGTGCCCTTATGAAAGAGGCCTCAGAGAGCTCCCTCATGCCTTCATGTGAAGATACAGCAAAAAGACGGCTGTCTATCAAGGAGGAAATGAACCCTCACCAGGCACCAAATCTGCCATCAGCTTGATCTTGGATTTCTCAGTCTCCAAAACTGTGAGAAATAAATTTCTGTTGTTTATAAGCCACCCAGTCTATGATATTTTATTATAACGGCCTGAACTAAGACAATTAAGTTAATAAAACTGTATTCTAAAAATTAGGTTTTTTGTTTCTTTTTACTTTTTTAGTGTGATTACTATAAGTTTTAAAATCAACTGTGACTCACATTTGTGGGTTGTGTTATATTTTTGTGTGTGTGTGTGTGTGTGTTTTTTTTTTTTGGAGGAAGATTAGCCCTCAGCTAACTACTGCCAGTCCTCCTCTTTTTGCTGAGGAAGGCTGGCTCTGAGCTAACATCCGTGCCCATCTTCCTCTAGTTTATACGTGGGACGCCTACCACAGCATGGCTGCCAAGCAGTGCCATGTCCGCACCCGGGATCCGAACCAGCGAACCCCGGGCCGCCGAGAAGCGGAACATGCGAACTTAACCGCTGCGCCGCCGGGCCGGCCCCGGTTGTGTTATATTTTTATTGGACAGCACTGTATTAAGAGAAAATCTTCCCATGTTCTGGCAAAAGACCGACTGCCAATTTTTCGTGGTATGAGTGTGTGTCCTAAATCTTCATAAATTGATGCTTAGGGGAGACCATATTCCCCTCAAGTATGTTCTCTTAATGCTGGTTTCTGTTGTATTGGTTAAACAAAGTGGCTATGTGATCCTGCCTCTCTCTGCCCCTAACTAGGTGCTCAGCATCGTGAGTGTGTGTGCGTGTGGCTGCATTCTTTCAGCATAATTTGGTAATGGATAGAGAGATGTCTTTTAAATTCCTTCAATTGGATGCCAAGTAATTGTGTAAAAATGTAGATTCTATGACGTGACATTTACTCAAAGTATATATTCTTTCCTTATGTATCACCAAGAAGTGCACATAACATGGTCTTTGAAACCAGAGAGTCCTGATATCAAACATGACACCTTTGCGCTTTGTGGTCACCACATAAATTACTTTCTCTTAGCCTCAGTTAACCCATCTGTAAGAGGGGGTCATCCATTACTCTCATTTCACCCAGCCTAGACCTCTCCTCTCTCTTTCCTTCTCTAGTTTCATGCATTTAGACCCACTTGGCACAAGATGAGTTGTCAGCAAACATGTATTCGAATATGAGACTGGTAGTGGGGGTGGGAGTTGAGTGATTTGCTGAGGAGAAGGAGTGCCTTAGTGGCTGTTAAATGAGGACCTAATTCCAAATGCAACTGTCAGAATTTTGCATATTTTCGTGCCATAGATTACAGAAAATAACGATTCAGTATGCCAACCTTGGCATCAGGAATGCCTACATCAGAATGCCGAGAGTGATGCCAATCCCTTTAGGAGATATGAAGAATGGATTTGCCTTAAGCTTCCTTCTTGAAAGAGCCCAAGAAATTGCAAAGCTTTTAATTTTTACCAAATAGAGCAAAGATGCTATGAGTCTCTTACATACCCTCATAAAAATAGAATTTCAGCAAGACATTTGAGAAATTATCATAAATGTGAAACCAGTAACTGCCTTAAACAAGAATGGCAGTCGCTGTGCCAAAGTTGCAATGTGTATGGAAACGATTGCAGGGCCGCGTGTGGCAGGCTGTCATGGCAGGCGGCCATTTTGGAATGAGGAAATAAGTAGTGACGGATGAAAGGTAAAATGTTCTGACTGGGTGGATAACACCCCAGAAGGTCTAATATTCTTCTTGCCCATCTGAAGCCCAGTACTTCGAGTTCTGCCAAATTTGTCTGGAAATTTCTGAGTTGACCACTTTGGGCTATTTATTAATGTCCATTACATTATAGAATGTCAGCAACAGGAAAAAAGTGAGGGTTAGAAGGGAGACTGTGCTTTATCTTAGATGAAGAGAAAAATTCATCCTGTTGATTTTGAGCTCTAAGAATCTCCCTACTGATTAATACTTTAAAGGAGGGTAAAGCTTCCAATATTTCATGGTGCTAGCGCATCAGCAGGTATTGCTGCGTTCTAGTTTTGGTATATTTTTGTTTTTCCTTTGGTTACCATTGTTTATTATCTTCTCTCTGTTTTAGCTCTAGGCTCTCGGGATTAAATCCTGTACCAGATTAAAAGGCTAAGGTATTTAAATAGTAAGATAACCAAACTAGGTAGCCCAAGGCATACACAGTGTGGAAGCAACAGAATGTTAGGAAAAGCAGGGAACATTTTTGGGTTGGGGTTTAAATATCTACAAAACAGTCCAATATTATTTTGCATTAGATTGATTATAAAATTTTATGTATGTAATACTACACTCAAGGATTTGTAATATTTACGTGCTTCTACCCGTACATATGTGTATGCACCCTGTTCACCAGAGCAAGTCTTTCACATAAAGAGGTTTATGCAATTGCCATTTGGTGTGATTTGAGGGTCACTGATGGTGGGCTTCTTTTTACAGATGATATTCTCTACTACTTTGTTACTGAGGAAAAAATTGTGCTTCTTTCAGAGAAGCAGCTCAACACGCTGGAAATATTATGAGCTTTAGAGCTAAGCAGAACTGGCTGTGAAACCTATCTGTGCCATTTACTAGCTGGGTGACCTTGAGCCTCAGTCACCTCTTCTATGAAATAATGGAAATAACTGACATGGAAAGGTTTGAATTTAAACAATTCATTGAATGTACTATGCCTACCATATGGTAGTAGCTCACAAAATGGTAGTTGATAGTAAGGTTAACACTGATCAATTGTAAACAGCTCTGTACAGGGTCCATTGAGCCCTGCCAGTAATTCACCATATGTGGATTGTGCATAGATGTATTTAATTTCTTTATCTTTCTGTGTTGCTGGGCCTGCGTTTGGCCATGTGCGAAGGAGAATAGAGGAGGGGCATCAGCACAGATGTCCTTATAGCAGCAGACCCAAGGAAGTGACCACAGAGTTAAACACAGGACGCTGGTCTGTATAAATCCGTATATACACTAACCCTGTGACTTGATTTCTTCATGCTCTCCTACTCTTGTCAGAAATCATATTCCTTTACTTGTGACTGACATAGGTCCAGGCTGTAAAGCAGATGACAGTCAGGTCCTCAAACTTCTCCTGTAGCCCCATTCTCATCTATGATATTTTCTTTGCCCCAGTCACCTTGAATCTTTATATGTATTTCCCTTCCACCAATCAAATTTGTTTTAGAAAAAAGTCTCAGATCTTTATTTTCCCCTTAGGAGACATGAAAATTTTCAGTTTCTAGAAGGCACTCTGCCCTAATTCCAAAGAATAATAATCTTCCTGAGGAATTTCAGATGTGTTGGACGTGCAGACTTTGTTGGGTTGAAGAGTCTTCTTAACATCTCCCTCCACCATCCTCCTGAAATATTCTCACTGAATGTAGTTTATATATGGTACTGCCCTTATTAGTGATAAGCTTCCCACAAGTAATAACTTTTATCCAGATTTTTCATAGATATTTTGAAGGACAGTTCTGAGCAGGTGGTAAGAAAGTAGGTAAATGAAGAAACGGGTCTTATTTTAGAGGAAGACCAAAAAATTATAAAGAAAACTGCAAAATGGAGAAACAGTACTTATCAGGGTATTTTCATGGGCTAAGACAGAGGAAAAGTGTGAATTAAATAATACATATGGCAAAAGTACATTTTAAGACTTTCTATGTATGCCCAAGAATATTTAGAGAAAATTTTCTTATTGTGTTTTGTAGGCAGAAGTAGAATACATTAAAATATAGAATTAGAGGAACACTTCTCAGGTAACAAGCTTCCTGAATATGTATAAACGGTATAAAAAGGATAAAGGGAAAGAGATTTTATAGCATTGGCATTCTTCTAACCATAAGAGAATTAGGACCTGGATGGAGTTTGAGAGAAATTTGAGACAAAAACTTGAGAATATAATGGAAGGGCTTGAACAATGGATGAGATGAGGTGCTTTGCATCCATGCGTTCTTTAGGGTTATAGGCCTGGCACTTACCTATCTCCTCCTCTACTAGCCTGCTCTCAATTGGCATCAACATACACAGTGTTCATGATGCACTGACTCTCTCTCCAGCTTAACACAATCCTGTATGGAAGGGATCCTCGAAAGTGTCAGCAGTTATCTGAGGGCATCTGAACCTATGATGAACTTGTCCTGGCTAGTAAAGTATTGTCTGGAAAGATCAAGAAAGTTCCATAGAATCAAACCAACATGGACTTTCAATTTTCATGTTTGGGGAACAAAACTGCCTACAACATCAGAGCCCAAGTGTGACTGCCTCTGGTTGCACACATCCAACTTTGTTCAAGCTGCTGTGGCCCTGGACTGCAGGACGTGCTTTCACCTTATAAACTATCATTAAGTAGACTAACCCATTTACTGAATGTTCTCTTTTGACATCTTATTCACTCTTTTAAAAAATAATTTTCAAAATAATTTTTACGAAAGATATACATTTACCTGGTTTTAAAAGTTAAATAGTTTTACTAAATGTAAAAAACCAATCTCCTCATTCCCAATTTCTCCTCCCTCAAGGCAATACAATTTTAACTCTTACAGTTCTATCTTGTAGTATACATTTTTATGTTTAGAGGTAACATTTTTGTCCTGTTACTCCTAAATTTTCCAGCTAAATATAGTATCTTCTGATTCCCTTTTTGGAAAATGAATTGAGCTCTGTTGCATTTACCACCCTCTGCATACACACATCAGCCTCGACCATTACCCTTCCATATTCTACCAATATAGATAAGTCATAATTTTGAGATATCTATGCAATATTGACTTCATTATGACAAAGCAAACTTTACTCATAGCTGAGCCATGTGGTACACTAGTTTTGTTTCTTGTCTTCAACACTTTCATTTTTGTTTTGGATTTAATTATACATATTTTACATTTGCTAGTTTTCTTTATATATCAATCAATAAATCATCCTCAAATAATCCGACAGTTCTAAGTATGCTTTCAGCTGATTCAAATAAATCAGATAGGCTTTTTTCCATTCTTCTCTCCTTTCTTTTCTCCTTCCTCCCTCTGTCCCTTTCTATTTTCCAGGAATCTGGGGTCACAGTTCTCCATGCAGGCTGTCATCCTGGGATCTTCCTTCATGGGAATCCATATGTTTGAAAATTTCCTTATTCTCCCTTTCACATTTGGTCAATAATTTCTTCTAGATTGAGGATCGTTCCCTTCAGAATTTAGCAACGGAAGGTTACCGTTGGGAACAGAACAGAACATTGTGACTCCTGACCTTTTGTATGTAATGAGTGGGGTTCCTCTTGTTAGAAACTTTAAGGGTCATCACTTTGTCCACAGTATTGTGAAATTTCATGATATGGGATGCCTTGATGTGGGTCTTTTATAACCGTCATGATTGGCATTCAGTGGGCTATTTTAATTGCTTTCTAGAAACGTGTACTTTTTATTTCTGGGAAATTTTTGGGAATGTTTTTGGAAAACTATAATTGAGGGTTTTTTTAAAAGATATTTATGCTTCTGGATTGATATTCTAATTTTTTTCATTTTTATCATATTTTTAATTTTTAATGTCTCTTTTTGACCATTGTCTATGTTCCTTTTTACTAAGCCCATCTTTGTGTTTTATATATATACTATCCATTTATTCATTGGTTCATTTAACACTCACTCACTTCTTTGCACTCTGTGCAGTCAGGGAGCTATTTGTGGAGAGGCTGAATTTCAAGCAAAGCCTTGATAGAACTGAGCAATGAGCCATACAAATAACTGGGGGAAGCAAATGTCAAGGTATGGATTTAACAAAGGTCTTGCGATGAGTTTGTGTGAATAATAGGCCAGGCTATTTGGACCAACCCTTCCATTACAAACAACCAAACATTCTGGATAAATATATTTTTAAATTTTCTTGAAAAGCAACAATGAACTGACATGAGGGAAAGGAATTGTGATCTCAAAAAATGTCGTTTCCCACTAGAAAAAAGCAGAATTCTTTGAAGAACTAAGAGAATCTAGGTCTAAGGCTGGAAATGTATAAGATGAGCCTGGGAACTGGCCCCATGTCTGAGTGGTTAAGTTCACACACTCCACTTCGGTGGCCCAGGGTTTCACAGATTCCGATCCCAGGCACGGACATGGCACCGCTCATCAAGGCCACGCTGAGGTGGTATCCCACATAACACAGCCAGAGGCACTCACAGCTAGAATATACAACTATGTGCTGGGGGTCTTTGGGGAGAAGAAAAAAAAAATAAGATTGGCAACGTGTGTTAGCTCAGGTGCAAATCTTTAAAAAAAACAGATGAGCCTGGAACATCTTGTCAAATCAAAAAGCAGAGACGCTGCCAAGGACTCCTAGGTCATGTCAAAAGGCCTCAGGAGCCAACTTGAAGAGGTTTTGAGCATCAGTAAGAATAGTAATTGTGATAGATTGTAGCAGATCAATGATATGTAAATGTATGTGTTTATAATGATATTTAAGAAAAAAAATCTCTGATTATATTTGGAGAATTCTAGAGAATCAACCTACTATTGTGAAAATTGGCTTAAAAAGGTAAAAGTTAAGCACTTATCATGCCTTTCCTACCTATACAAATGTATCTCAAAGAAATCAATATTTGATGATAGGAAGTATCTCTTTAGAGAAATATTCCAGCTAATAAAATGAAGAAGAAATTATAGAATTAGGATATTTTGCAACCTTTAATGAAATAATCTACCTAGCTCTAGGCAGTGATTTTCAAAGCTGAAAATGTCACAAAAAAGTAGACAACCAGACACTATGTCCCCCTGATAGAAGTACATATCATGATGATATAAAAAAATAATTTAATTTTTGATGTGATAATGCTATTGTAGTTATAGTTTTAAAAAGAGTACTTGTCTTTTAGAGATATGTCTTGAAATACCCATAGATGATATGTTATTAGTCCAGGATTTTCTTCAAAGTAATCTAGGATGGGGATTGAGTGATATTTTAGAGGTAAAAATATTGACCACAACTTGATCTTTAAAGCTGTCTCATAGGTACACAGGGCTCATTTTATTATTCTTACTTTGCCTCTGATTTTCATAATTATTGTTTGTCTTCAAAAGTGGTTAAACAATATTTTACTTACCTCTGAGAAAGTGAATTATAATGATTTTTTAAAGTTTTCTTCTGCTGGCAAGATTTCTGCTTTCTCCTCTTTTTTTATTGTTTCTGTTTGGGTGTTTGTTTTGGTCTATAGTTTTCCCATTGGAAGCTGTCCTGTGACACCTGGAGACCCAGGCTATCTGCTCATATGTTAGAGCTGTTGACACTCTGTGTATAGAGGGGACTTACTAGTGGTGAATTCCATTGTAAGGTCCAGGGCGGGCCCAGAGCCCCATTGCCAGAATCGACAAATATATTTCTTATTGAATTGTGAATTTTCCCCAAAGAGCATCTTCCAAACCTCTTCTGCTGGAGAGAGTAAATGGGATGGCTTAGAGGGGATATAAACCTGGTTGCCAGTGTTCTGGAAGCTGAATAGGGACCTTGGTTTTTAGTATATCGATATTCATCTACTTTTTTTAGCTTTCTTTTCAGCATGAAGCAACACTCCTAGCTGGGTCTAGTATTCCTGAATACAAAGTAAACAGCTTCCACCTCTCTCAAGTTACTTTTTATTCTGCTGCTGGGACTTGGGAGGGAAAAGTCTCTGAATATTATTTTTAGCAGAGAAAATGCTCTTAGAATTTTAGAATCTTAGGACTGGAAATTTTTTTAGATATCCTGGAACAAACTCTCTCATTATCTTTCTAACGTACCATGATATCAATTATAAAATAATGAGCAACTAACCAGTATGTAATCAATACAATAACCAACTAACCAATTGTAATATTCATGGTCAGTGGTCATGGTCAGAGATTAGCATTTAAGGACTGTTCCTGCCTTTTCATCCATGCTTGCTAGCTAGCCTCTAAGCGCAGAGATTCCTAGCTTTTTCTTCTCTTGTCCCCCCAACAACCTGATGCACAAATCTGAATAAACGTTAGGTACTTATTAAGTATTTATTGAATGATTTTTTTGCTTGGACCTGCAGCTAGCTCTTTTCTGAAAGTATTATTCATGCCACTGGCAGGATAGATCTCAGCAAAGGTCTGGCTCTTCATTACCTGTCGTTCCTGTTGGGCGGGAAGGAGTGCTTGTTAATAATTGTCCTTTTAAGCTCATCTTGCAGCTTTGAATTTGCTCTGAACCTCTATCTTCTCTTACTTCTTTGTAATGTTAAGTCTTTTGTGTGCTTGCTAATTTGTGGTGCTCATTATGTAAGTTGCCAATTTTATTTTGTCGGTACATTTCTGCAATTTGCCTAGGTACATGGTTCACCTCCTGTACACCATCAGCTATTTCTCTCTCATCTCGGATCTGTGTCTGTGTGAGGATTGGCTGGCGTCTAGAAGATAGAATGCCAGCTTTTATAATATCTCCTGAAAGCAGCCCTCCCAATATGCCTCTTATCTTTTCAAATATGTAATTTAATAATATCTTCCTTCTTTTTTATCTCTCTCACGGAAATGATACCTTTAGAACATAATTAATACCTTGCATTTGTGTGGTGCTTTGAGCTCTTCAAAGCACTAGTTCATCCATTATCACACTGTGTTTCATTTTTTATAACATCGCAGTGAGTAGGTGGAACAGGCTATTGTTATTCTCATTCAGAGAAGCAAAAGTGGAGGTAAAGAAAGGTGAAATGATTTCCCGAAGGCGATACAGATGATTAGTGGCGAATCTGGGACAAAAATTCCACTTTTCTGACTCCCAATGTTGCCCTGTTTTCTTTATCTGCCTCTTCCACCCCGTCACATAGTTGCTCACCCTCAGCATTTGGATTCCCCTCTGAGGCTGAGTGGCGTGGCCATTGTCACCCCAGAGCCCACTGCCTTGTTGCTTTTCTGTTGAGTTATTTCTTCATTTATCATCCTATTGTGGCACCTGTGGTGGCTCTAGACTCACATCTGGGAAGAAGACCTTTTAAACCTGCCATAAATCAGATACATTTTACCTTGCTGTTGTCTGTGGTCTTTGAAAAATCTATTTTTTAGTTAAGACATTTTTCTTAGGCCAGTAAAAGTCTCTTCTCACTTTAATGAAAACATTAAGCTCTATTCAATGTCATCTGATTTTTCCTATGTGATGAGGTCCATCTGCAAAGTGAGTGTTTCTGCCCAACTACAGATAAGGTACATCAACTTCCATTATCTTCACCCCTCGCTCAATTCTGATCCCCACTCTCTTTCCTCTTACGGTGTTACATTTCTAGAAATTTATGGAATCAGTCTGCATCAGCAATAAAACACTGCATAGATTCATCAAATCTCCCTCCGTATTTTTCTTCATCTGTCTCTGTCCCATTTACCTGGAAGGAAAACAAGAGTCAACACACCGATTATGCTACCTCAATGAGAGAAAAATAACCATATTTCTCAAGAGAAGGTCAATTTGGCAGTAAGACAAATGCCTGGGATTTCGAGAGGGTGTAGTTCCATCAGCTACTAATGTCTATCCCTGGCCAGTTCACACCTCCCTCTCTAATGGTACTCAGTTTCGACATTTGTGATATTTAAGTTCCCCAGTGAACTGTGGTAGCTGTATCTAGGTTATGAAGAGCCGCCCAGGGTGTGGGCAAATGCTTTTAGAGGATGCAAGGTTAATTAGGCAATGGAGTCAAGGGTCCAGGTAATTCAGGCCCAAATGTTGCTCAGGTCTGACATGTTTTTATAACCAAAGCAGGAAGTACTGTTCTTAATACTTTGGTTCCTTGTCTTAATTTCTTACCTTTTTGGGGGGATGAGGCAGCCATATGAGCTATCTTTAAAGGCAACCAGGACATTCAAATTCCTCTGCTGTTGACAACAACAGGATGAATGTAGAACAAGTGTTGTGTGTTGGAACACGTCTTGTGTTATCAAATTTGTGCTAAGCAATGTGAGTGGTATGGTAAAATTTTCTACCTTGAAGTGCTTACAGCAAGTTTCTAGACAAGAGAGATGGGTATAGAGCAGTGTGAGAAAATGCTGTCCAAACCAGCACTGGTCTAAATCCGGACTAGTTGGTGTAGGTCCAAGTGCAGTTGGGTTGCAGAGAATGGAAAGATTGTACATGGCCTAGGAGATGAGACTGCTTCATAGGGGAAGTACCTTGATGTTGTCTGTGAGGGACAGTCACATTCGGATAGACAGAGGCCAAGGGGTGGGCAGTTTCGACCAGGTAAATGACATGCTCAAAGGCACGGAAGGCGGAAGGACTGTGACATTGCAGGAGACCATGGTAAAAATGGCTTGTGTGGAGAAGCAGTCAGCTCCTGGGAGACCTTAAAAACCTCTGGAAACGAAGCCTCTCAGGACCTTTTCAAAGATCTTTTCTTTAACTCCCAGCGGATGACAACCAATTTTCAGAGAGCCCTATTTGAGTGCCAAACTTGGAAAATGACATTCAGCTGACATTTAACAATTTGCACACATTTTGCAAGGGCTTTTTTTTTTTTTTTTTCATGTGTGAAACCAAACTGAGAGAAGACAAAATAAGATTGTATAGCAACACTTGATATGAGATTAAATCAGAACATTGATTCAGCTAAAACATTCTCCCTTTTAAGGTTTTATGCGTGGGAGTGCTCCACGGAACTTAAGAGTCCTACTAGCGAGATTACTAGGTATAATTTTTCTTAAAAAAGCTTTAAAATGTCTAGTGTTAGGTGATTATTTAAATGGTGTGCATTTACATAGAATTCAAGTGTCTAGGAACCAGAAAGGAATATAGATATTGCCCATATCAGTATCCCAATTATAAAGATTAGGAACCCCCACCCATGAAGGTAATGTGCTCCTCCAATGTCACAGGTTAAAATGTAGAGCAAGGATCAAGGTTAGTGTTGGCATTCTGACTTATTATTCAGCACTCCTTCCAGAGTGTGTGCATGTGTGTGTGTGCGTGCACGTGCATATCTGTGTGCATGCATGCATGCTTACACACAGACACACAAAATAACTCAAAATAAAATACATCAAAATAACTCAAAAGAGTAGAACTTTCAAACCTCACATTTATCTTATGCCTATAAAGGCCCACAGGGAATAGCTGCTGAGCAAGTTTGACGAAATGTTTCAAACAGCAGAGAGATAAACAATTTAAGTACATCCAGAATGAAAAGATTTCTTCTTGACTTTTAATTACATTATATTGATGTTCCTTTGGAGACATCATTTGTCGACCGTGATTATTTCTCTTCCACTCTGTTTTAGTTTCTTCTTCTTTTATTTAACCTGAAAAAAATCATTATATGCCTCCAAATCTATAATATATGAGTATTTGACCATGCTAAGGTGGCAGATAGTAACCTCCATGAGGTTCTCATCTAGTTTGCTAGTAATTGTTTAATAGTGGTTCTCCAATGTAGATAACTGACTTGGAGACAACATCAAGATTACATTTCTTCCATGTGTTAACTTATTTCCCCTTAATGACATTTATTTCATTTAACACAATGACTTTTTCTACCAGTTTCAGAGACTACAGAATGTAAGTTAGGTAAGGTAAGGTCAGGCCATTCAAGGAAATAAACATTGTTTAGGCTTAAACTTTTTGCAAAGCACTTAGTGTTGAGGATTCAGATAAATAAGGCACAATCCATTTCCTTGAGGAATTCACAATCTAGCTGGAAAGACAGACATGTCCCCAAGTGGCTTTACTAATGATCTCCTTAGGTCTCTTTTGCATGAGGTGAAAAATCCTATACCATAATTCTGTAACCTAAGGCATAGTGTCCTAGGCCCTATATGGAGGAGAATTTGATATGACTGGGCAGTGGATGCAGCTTCAAAAAAGAGATGTTCTTTTAGGCAGAATCTTAATAGTTGGAAATATGACAGAAGAGCGTTCCATGTGGAGGTGTCTGGAGCAAAGGTGTGATTATGTGCAGGTCAGGCTCTGAAAATGGCAAAAATTTCAGTGAGCTGCAAAGGTGCGACTTGCACTGAATCGTCAGCCTGAGAGGGTGGGGAGTTAGAGCCCTGGAGGAGGGCCTTGGATGAAAGTATGTTGGTTATGGATCTTAAATTGCAGAGGGAGTGGAAGCAGTGAAGGATGAGGGGCTGAGCCAGTGGCTTAGAATCCCGGAACACTGGCATTGGGATCAGTTTAGACACTCTCTGAGGGGCATGTAGCAATTCCCTTCTCTGTATGTCTCTTCTGCCTATACTCTTGCCCAGCCTCTTATAAGACAGGACTTTTGCTTCTGGGCCAGGTGCACTCCCTTTGAGTCCTTATGTGCCAGGTTGAGCCTTGGTACTTGTTTCTCTTGTCACTGTTGTCTGTACTTGACTTTATGTCACACCAAGAAAGATAGCATTTTCTAAAGCTTTTTTTCTTTGTCGAAAGACTGCAGAATACGTTATCTTCTTTCTTCGTCTCCTCCCTCAATCCCCCCTCCCCTTCTTTAGTCACTTCAATATTAACTGAATCCCTTCAGTTTGTAAAACACTGCAAAGACCTCTAGGAAATAGAGGAAGAAAAGCTTGGATTCAGGACACTTTCATTCTAGTCTCAGTTCTGTCACTAGTTCCCCATATAAACTTGACTAATTCTCTTGACTTTTCTGGGATGAATTTCCATACCTATAAAATGAGGTATTTGAGTCAGATGAATTTATGGCCCTTCTAGTGGTAACAATCTTTGAAAATATGTTTGATTTTTTTTTTTTTTTTTAAGTATCCTCTTTATACCCGTTCACCCTACAGTCATTTACTGCTAGTGGCAAAATCCACTGCCTTGAGAGGTCTTTTTTATCTCTTTCAATTTAATCTCTTTCTACCATTTTGTAGATTGTTTCTCTATTGGTCTGACAAAATCTCCTCTTGCTGAGTGACAGGAAAACCCTTTTGGGGGTAGTAATAGACAAGCCAATGACAGGTAAGTGTGAATATAGGTGGTTGTTACTCAGACCCAGAAGTAGGCAGAGTCAAAAGATGAACATGATTTCCACAGAGCTCAGGAGGCCAAAACTAGGTAGTAAATGGTGATGGAGGAGGGTTGCAAGGATGGCGCTATAAATAGATAACTGCGGGTAGCTGAAGAAACGGGGTCGAGGTGAAACAGTTTGACATAATTGCTGTGCATTATTGGTCTATGAGCTGGACACATCTTTTATTGTTGTTGATTTATTTAGTACCTATTAGAATAGACATTTCTTAAAAAAGACAGATTTTGTTTGTTCAGGCTGTAGCCAAACTGATAGTATCCTAAAATAAAAGCAAAGCATGGTAAAGTAATTTTTTAAAAGATTTTGGTCACACTGTAGGCTATTTCTTAAACCTCACTGATTTCTCCTCACCCTCTGACATGCTGTGGAAGAAAGTTCAATTGAAGTATTGCAAGTTTCCTTTTATTTTTCTCTCCTAACTGACATGGCTGGAGAGTTTAAGGTTATAGTCCGTAACACTTAGCCCTTGTTTTGTATGCATGTTTGTGACACAATTTGAAAAAAAGCGCCACTTAAGACTGGGGTGGGCGACAGCGTTTTTCCAATCGACCTTCATGGGTTCTGAGTTTAGAGCTAAACTCAAGCCTGTCTGTGTTCCAGTCCAATTATGCCAGTGAAACGTGATTTCATTGTTCGAAAGGAAATTGCTTCTGTTTTCAAAAGGCCTTTAGACAGCAAATAATTTCTTTAAAAAAATAAATTGCAAGTGAGTCAGACCAATGCAGAATCAACTCTCTCTGAAATATACTTGAGTTCCACAATTAAAGAGGAACAAAATCCTCAACAAATTATCTAAAGAACCTAAGAAGGCAGTCAATAGCATTTATTGACTTCTTACTGTATGCTGTACCCTGTCATAGCATCATTGGAGGAGGCAAGAGGAATAGAAGACTGCAATCTTTCCCTCACCATCTAATGACCTTCATGCTTGGACAAAAATAACTTCAAGAGGTTGCTCCACTCACACCAAGATTCTGGATCTTGAGGACTCTATGAGCATAGCTCTGAACAGGAAAAAGAGAATTCTGACATTAGTAGCCCAATTTCAGATGTAAGGCACATTCTTGAATCATTCTGATCAATTTCCGGAATAATCATTGGTAGGATGGGGAAACAAGAAAACTGGCTTCCAAGAAGGAGTGGCAGGTAACTGAAGCTCAGTGAGGGAACAAACCAGTGAATGTGAAGGTGGGGACTGAATTTATTCTCCAGTCCAAAGGGGCACAATGTGCTGGAAATGAAACAAAACACCAAAATGGCCTAAGGTGATGGCAGAGCATAATCTAAACATTCCAACTTGAAAAGTTTATGTCTATGAAAGTTGCCTTAGTCTATTCAGGCTGCTAAAATAAAATACCATCCATGAGTGTCTTATAACAGCAAAAATTTATTTCTTACAGCTCTGGAGGCTGGAAAGTCCAAGATCAGGTCACCATCAGATTTCAGCGTCTGGTAAAGACCTGCTTCCTTGTTCATAGATAACCATATTTTTGCTGTGTCCTCATATGATGGAAGGAGCGAGGGAGTTCTCTGGGGCCTCTTTTATAAAGACACTAATTCCATTCATGAGGGCTCCCCATGACCTAATCACCTCCCAAAGGCCCCACCTCCAATTACCATCACATTAGAGATTAGATTTCAACATATACATTTTGAGGGGGCACATTTAGTCTATAGCAGAAGGACAAGGAAAAGGAAAGGAAACACAGAACTCATTAAGGATCACCTTCCTCTCCCCCTTCATGTTTCAGATGAACCTAAGCTCATGGACACTGCCAGACTTCCAGATCTCCATGTGAGCTACACTGAGAATAATGGAGAGAAAAATAAAGTAGAAGTTAAGTGGGTAGGCCCTGGAGCCAGATTGCCTACACGTGAAACCCAGATTTACCTCATAATAACTGCGTGTCTTTGAGTCATTTACTTAACTGACCTCTAAAAAGGAGGGAATAATCTGATTTGTCTCACAGGATAGTTGGTAGGATTGAATGCGTTAATTCACAGGAAGTGCTCTGAAGAGTCTGGCACATGGCAAGCACTCGACAATACTGTTAGGAGTTATTATTACTGTGGTGTCCATTGGTTGGCATGGTGTGGGAGAAGATTGCAATTACTTACATGTTGGATAAAGGAACTCCAGTGAATGATTTCAGAAGTAAGAAGCAAGTTTTCCCAACCACACTCAAAGTTTCATCTCCACCAGATCATCTGATTTTAGATCATTAAAGTGGGTACAGAACCTATCAGATCATCGTTGCAGGAAAGACTCAAAATGCAAATTGTCTGTCATTATAATGCATTTTTAAGCCATACATATCTTTGTCCCAGGTTAGATTTTCATAAAGAAAGAGCAGAAGACACCAGGAGAAAGGGGGATTGGAAATGAGAAAGCAGTTCCATGGAAATGGAGAAGCCGTTACCACTGCCAAGACTTGAGGCAGTAGCACAAACCTTGTTGACCTTGTGATTCTGCCATCGAGTGTTCTGAAGCCAGATATGACTATTAATAACACTTACAGTAACACATAAAAAGGAATGGTTTTACAGAATTGAAGGCTGAAAGTGTTGAAAAATAAATTGTTTTCCCCCTTTTTCTCCTTCCTTAAGTCTTCACTTTCTAAATGTGCTTGGTAATTTTTCTTTTTATGCCATTGTTGCTGTACATTTTGCCAGTGGTTTGTGCATGTGCTGAATATTTATAGAGAAACTCAATACACTATAGATCTTGTAAGTGCCTCGAGGGCAGGACCTGGGTTAATAAAGTCATAAAATTATTCATAACCATTCTGGGTGAGAGCCATATAGTATTACAAAACTATATGAATGTTACTAAAAGACATAGAAAAAGACCTAAATCACAGATCACTGAAGCTAAAATGGTGGCCATAGGAGGTTTTCGTGTTCAAATCAACCTGAAATCTTGTTTCAGAAGATAAGATGGTTTTATATACTACTCAGCTAGGTTATTCTGTGGGTAGCAAAAATCCCAGTGGCTTAAAACAACAAAGTCAACTTTTTACTCACATTAAATATCCATCAGTGGTCAGCCAAAAGCTCTGTTCCACATCATCTTTATTCTGAACACAGACTCCTGGGCAGCCCCCATCTGGAGCACTGCCAGAACAGAGCAAAAGAAATTGTCATGAATCCCACACTGATTCTTAAAGCTTTCACCTGGAAGTGACACACATCACTTCCACTCATATTTCCTAAAGCAAGACTTATAGCAATGCTTAACTTAAAATAGGGTAGAAAAGTACAATTCCTTCATTGTGCCTGAATGGTGGAACTTAGAAATATTTGGAAACTATTACTAAGTGTCTACTACAAGTGAGATTATAAATAAATATTTCATTGCCAGATTATCCATGTTTACTCAGGGTACGTAAACCTATATTGGCCAGCTGTTAACAGCTTCATAAAGAACATGACATAAAAAAAAGAACATTAACATTTATCTATTGAGTAACTACCTCATGCCAGGAGAAAAAGGTCCCACCCAGACACCGTTGGTAAGCTAGACATATAAAATACTCCGTGTAATAAACTCTCATAGCATATTGGCAGTTGGGTGTGCTCTTTATGGGCTGAAAACCAAAAAAGCTTAATTTTCTTCACATAATAAGAATTTTGTAGACTAGCATTTGCTGGCATTGGCTTGGCTGTCAGTCATGCCGTCAAGGACTCAAGCACTTACAGTGCTTTTTTCTCTGCCATTCTGAGCATGTTCGCCATTTGTTCTCTCTTGGTGCTCTGGGTCACAAGACAGCCATTGCAGGTCAGGGTATTCTATTTCTACTAAAAGCTGGAGGAAAATAGAAGGTGCTAGTATCAGCTGCAGCTGAGGGCTATAAGGAAAATCAGCTCCATGCATCTTTTCTGGTTTCTAGTGCTTTGTTGACAATCTTTGGAGTTCCTTGGCTGATAGACACATCAACCCGTCTCTGACTTCTTGTTCACGTGGTATTCTCTCTATGTGCATGTCTGTCTCCAAATTTCCCCTTTATATAAGGACACCAGTTGTATTGGGTTAGAGCCCACCTTAATAACCTCATTTTAATTTGATTATCTCTGTAAAGACACTATCTCAAAATAAAATTACATTCTGAGGTACTAGGGGGTTTGAATTTCAACGTATGAATTTGGGGGGAACACATTTCCACCCATAATAAGAGGAACAGCATAAACAAAGTCTCTGAGGTAAAAAAGAAAACAAAACTAGAAAACAAAACAACTAAACACCTACTTTATGTAAAACTACTATCTATCTGATATTAAAACATATGAGGTGAATAAGAATGGGAGGGTTCTTGTAATGTCTTGAAAATCAAGTGAATTAATCTACTTACTGGATGCAGTAGACACTAGAAACCTGCACAGAGGAATAATCTGGGGGCAGAAGGAGGAAAATTAGAGGAATTAGGTATTAGGGAATGTTTAGGTGTATGTGCAATGATGAGGACCTAAAGCAGTATTAAGAGAAGGGAAATTAAGACCAGTAACAGACATGAGAGGCATTTGCAAAGGATGAAAGCCAGTGTTGAGTGATGGGTGAGTATAGTACTCTCCCCTTATCCACGGGGCTGTGTTTCAAAACCCCCAGTGAATGCCCTGTATGTACTATATTTTTTCCTATACATATCTACCTATGATAAAGTTTAATTTACTAATTAGGCACAGTAAGAGATTAACCACAACTTCTCTTTGTCATATCCAAATTACCAGCATCATTACTCTTGCACGTCAGGGCCATTACTAGGTAAAACAGTGGTTACTTGAACACAAGCACTGCAGTACCACGATGGTCAATCTGATGACTCAGATGGTTACTAAGTGACTAAGGGTGGGTAGTGTGTGGATATGCTGGACAAAGGGATGATTCATGTCCCCAGTGGGACAGAGTAGGCTGGTGAGAGATTTCATCATGCTACTCAGAACGGCGTGCAATTTAAAACTTATGAAATGTTTATTTCTGGAATTTTCCATTTAATATTTTTGGACCTTGGTAACTGAAACCACAGAAAGCTAACCAGGGATAAGAGGGGACTACTATACACTGGAAAAATGAAAGAGAAGGGAGTCAAAAATGACATTGAGGAAACATACCAGACTGTAATCATGCTTCGCCATGGGAATCTGGGAAAAGTGGGAGAAGAGAGATTTTCACTTTAAATTTCACATCTTCTTTATTACTGCTTTGAAAAATAAACAATGAGTATCCAAATCTTTTTTACTTTCAGGAAATTTGAGGATGCATTTTTTAAAACTGATGATGTTTTGTATTGCATAGATCGAATTAAGATAATTGAGACATTTGAGTAGAGGTTCCTGAGTGGAGATAAAAGGCTTGAAGTCACATAGGAATCATTCACATAGAAGTGACTGATACAGTAAAAAGTTAACAGCAGGGAGATGGTAATTATTTAGATGCTTGAATAATAATAGTAATTATTGAGTGCCCACCAGGTACCAGAAACTTTATATATATTGTCTCATCTAATCCTCACAATTGCTCTATAAGATAGGTATATTATTTCTGCTTTACAGATGAGAAACCTGAAGCTTTGAGACATTAAGCAATTTGCCAGGGATCATATAGCATGTAAGGGTTGGGGGAGCCAGCCTTCAAACCCATCCCTGTCAGACTTAAAAGTTTATGTGCTCCAACTCCACTCTACTTGAGGATAATTACCTCATCTGAGGATAATGAATTCCTTTCACGGGGCAGTGTATTAAAAAATCACATAGGAAATAAAACTTAGCTGTTTTCTACAGGTGGGTGGAAATTACATTCCCTCCTCTTTATGTGACACAGGCCAGATGAGGGGCATGCAGAATATGAGATGTCTGACAGGGGAAAATGATCGCCCATTAAGCTACAAAAGTTCTGCTCAAACCAAAGATGAAATTGCTCTTGAATGGAGAGAGGGACTTCCCTAGCAGACATGGTAAAGTTACTGACACAACCTCTAAATTCCCCACACTGGATCTGTAGATTCAACATTTCCTACTGGGGAGAAATCTTGCATGATACTATGCCAAAGGTATTTTGAGCGAGAATTAGCGCTTCAAAATGGGCATGTAAATTTCTCATTTTAATAAAAATACCATCGCTCTACAGAGAGAACTGGAGAGCTAGGCTAAATTTGTTACTCTTTTGGAATAGACATAGTAGAAAGAAACTAAAGAATTATTCTGTTCTGGAGTCTCTATAGAATGACTGAAATAGAAACTTGACATCATGTCCACGAATGGATCAGTGTTGACAGCAAAATTGTAAAAGAAAATGGGGTTTAAAGTGCTCTGTAATCATAAATTTGAATTCTGCCTAAATATGTGGTAAAAATCCTTAAGCGATAATAATTATTTTGAAAAAGAATTCTAGTGCGTTCTTGATTATGTTGACCAAATCGCCTGACATTTCTTTGTGATGTAAGTTCATGTCTATTGTGAGTTGAAGGAAGAGACCAGGCCCGTATCTAACATTTGCAGGCTGGCCAAAGGGCACAAAAGGAGGTCCTCATACCTCATATCTAAATATTCAAAAATTGTAAATCAATGGAACAAGGTGGTAAATGTGTTAAAGACCAGGAGCACCAAGTTTGAATGTAGAATCCTCAGACTTCTTCCATCCATGTAGAATGCCATGGCATAGGAAGACCTGGCCCTGGCCCCTGGATATTGACCTTCAATCTAGTTCCTGTTCTTCCCATCTCAGCTCTATCCCACACTGTAAACAGCCTCATGCTTATACCTCATGTGGATACCTCATCCTGCATATCCAAACTCCATCCTCAGCACTGGAGTGTCCTGGGCCAGGAGGGAGATGGGGTGCACACTGGGATTATGGTTGACCCTGGGAGGAGAGATCTGAGGAAAAGGCATTTACAGGCCTTGGAAATGGGTTTGGGGTCAATGGGAAAAAAATTCCTGGGTGCTGGTTACCTGCAGGTGATGTTAGAAGGGAATTTACTAGGGTGAGAGAAATCAGATATTCAGTTTGCCTGACTCTACTGGTCCTTGGCTTGTAACGCATAATCACTTATAGAGGAGAACCTAAAGAGAATTGTTGGTTCCACCAAACCATTAGTGCAAACAAAGTGGAAGAAAAAACGATAACAATTCACTTGCATATGCATCGAAAACAATACTTTGCAAATATTTATGGGAAAATGGGATTTGTTTTAGGGTCTTTATGATAGAAAATTGTCTCCATTCTCGACCTTGAGTGTACGGACACTAGAACTTTTACCAGGAAAGAGATGATACAACTGTAATGCTATTCTTTTCAAACTATATATTTATTTCTTTTCCTCATGATTTTGTGAAAAAAGAATGTGGATAAAATAATTCATTCATGCCCAGATCTTCTGATTTTCCAGCCATACTTTCTCTATGAAGTGAAAAACACATTTCCACTTTGCTTTGGCAAAACTACGGTGCTACTGCTGATATCTAGGGAAGTTCTTGGGAGAGCTGGGTTTATTGAGTCAAATTTTTCTGATTTCCTCTTTGTTCTGCTATTGATTTACTACTTGGCTTTTGGAAGAGCTTTTGCTTCCTTGTAACTGTTTATTCATTTGAAATGAGATTGTACATCTTATTTTATTTAAGTGGGTAGAATGCCAGGTAGGTATTAAATATAGAGGAGACACTGGGACTGAGCCATGAAGGCTCACAGGAGAGGAATTAACCCAGAAATTGAAAGATGGTGAAGTCCTAGACACAGCGAACTTTTATGTTTCTGGGTATGTGCCATATTCACTGTACTGATCCTTTTTCTTTTTTTTTGATAGGTGTGGGCAGAAGCAGAAGATTTTTAATAACAAGTTATACTGTGAGGCATAAAGGAAGGATATTATCAGAAATCTGCTCCATGAAACTGAGGAGAATAAAGGATAGATGCAAAGAATCCTGGGAAGAAATTTGAAATACCCAAGATGAGAAATCCTCTTGGATTTATGTGTATAGATTAAATTAATGATTAAAATGTATTTTAGTGATCACAAGTACTAATAATTTACTATTTCTTATCATATTTAAGTTTCTGAGCCAACAGAAGCCAGCACAGATGAACATTAAACATGTATTTTAGAAATATTAACATGTGGTAAAGGAAAGAGATTTGAAAAGTTTAATCTGAAAAGTTTCAGAGCTGTGTACACGATGATAGACAATATAGTTCCTGACTCTAACAACTGAGAAAGAATACTTGATGCTTCCAAAAATAACATGAAATTGCTTTTGAAGGTCCTGTGATTTTGTTCAGTCTTGATTTGGGTCCTGTTGAATGCAGGCCAGATGGGACAAACTGATAAAAACTAAACAGCAGATGTTGGTAGATATTCTGGCATCTGTTTGACATCCAGCCACATGAATTATCAAAACAAAGCCTTATTTTCAGGGATTCTGACAAGAATGGAAATATTTTGGAAGAGTGCTACAACAGTGGATTCTGCTGTGAAGAAGTGTTGAAGTTAAGCTTTCTTAGAGCAGAACACGGATTTATTTGGTGGGAAATGAAAAACATGAATCTTCAAGGATCCAGTGTGATACTGAATGTAACTATTATACGAGTTTAATCTGGTTTGGCTGAAAAGAGATTTGTTTGCTTTTCCTAGAATAATTTTGTCTTTCTAGGATTTCCTGTAATTTGAGGAGGTCTCTATAAGAATATTCTCGGGGGTCAGCCCTGGTTACCTAGTGGTTAAGTTTGGCATGCTCTGCTTCAGTGGCCCAGGTTTGGCTCCCGGGCACAGACCTATACTATGCATCAGTGGCCATGCTGTGGTGGTGGCTCACATACAAAATAGAGGAAGATTGGCAACAGGTGTTACTCAGGGTGAGTCTTCCTCAGCAGAAAAAAAGAAAGACTATTCTTGGTAGTTTCCACCTCCAAAATACTCTTAATCATACCATTATGATCATCAAATTGATTTTTGAAAAAATGAATTTGCTATTTGTCACTATGTTTTTTCATTTTTCTTTGTAGAAGCAATTAGTATTCACATATTTGAGAAGGCAAACCTACAAGATACAATCCAAACCACTCAATAGTTCTTCCCCACTTTGTTCCTTACTTTCTAAGACCTTCTAAATGAATAGTCTATGCTAGTTAGATATATTCTTGTTCCCCAAGCCTATCTTGGTCCTTGAGTCCCTGTACTGTTGTTTATATCATCTCTTCCATCAGGAAGGCTTTCATATCAACTAACCCCCATTCTTATCCCACTGTCTCTCAGAGATATAAACAATATTTCTCCATAGAACATACTTGACCTCTTTGGCTCAGGAGATCTTTGCATGATCTGAACTCCTACAGGACTGTTAACATGCTGGAGTCAACTGGAACTGGCTTGCTAGACCTGTTTTGTGTATCTCTCCCTAAGCCAGTGCTCAGTGACCCCACACTGGTAGCTTGAAATTGACCAGTGTGAGAATATTTACACCATGGAAATTGACAAATACTAAAAATCTGCTTATTTTCCTCCCTGGAGAGTAAATTGTTACAAATTCGCTGGCATACCATAAGACAGTAAATACACCAAGAATTTGGTGTTTATTATGCATTTCCTTGGGTTGTCAGCTAACTGTTCATTTCCATGTGCTCTACTCCTCAGCAAGATTGTTGGGCATTTGAGGCCAAGATCCTTTCCTTACACCTTTTATATTTCTCAACATGGCTTACATAATGTTTTAGAGCAATAAGTTTGTGCTTAGTAAATATTAACTGATCAAAACACTCTCAAAGTTTAAAGAGGAATGGGCATTTTTCTTCTCAGTAGAACTTAATTAAACCTGCCACATGTCTCCAGGAACCGTATTTTGATTTCTAAAACAAACAGTAAAATCACTTGTTAACTCTTCAAATATGCATAAATAAATGAGCCAAACAAACTGAAAACCAGGTGAGCTATACCAAGAGTTGATAATAAATACTGCCTCTGTTCAAATATCTGCTCAAATAGCATCATGCCAAGGCCCAGATAATAGTGTAGACACAGATAATAGAGCTGAACAGTAGAGAAGTCACTCCTAATTATCAGTGCTAGAGGGAGGTCAGTTATAAGTATTAGACTGGAAGGGATGTTTGAAATCAACTCCTTCATTTTCTTGAGGCTACAGATGCCCAGTGCAGAGATTTGCAAAACTAAGACTAATTCTTTTCCTTCACTGAGTTTTCTTTCAATAATTCTGCTTTAACCCTTGTGTAATCCTTTATTTTGCTACTTTATGAATGTGAAGGAAGTAATTTCTTTGGTCTACCAAACTCGATGGAACCTCTTCTTTTCCATTGCATTTCAGCAACACTGTCTTGATAATGTCATTAGCTGGAAGAACCTAAAGTTTATTTTCCTTAAGTGTACAGCAAGTTTTGTCAGTGTGATTTGGAGTTGAGCAAATCATCTAGGAATCATGAGTTTTGAGTTCTAGACTCTTCCACTCACATGTATAAACACATGCTCACATACACACACATATCAGTCCTATTTATCTTTGAAGGTGATTATGAGGATTAGTCATATCAGAAATAAAATTACTTTGAAAAGTAAAAATGTACAGTTAATATTAGAGAGAAATTTCTCCGACTTCATAAGAGAAAGTAGGGACCTAATAATACATATACTTTATTTTTTATCTGTCTTCTTTTAAATCCAATCTGTAATTAGTAATAAACCCATTAAAATTGTTTTATTAAGAGTATGCCACATGCCATGACATGTACCAGGAAGGAAGAAATATGGTCACCTATCTTAATTTGCTTAACATGTAGCTGGGGAGACAAAACCAATGAGATAAAACCAAGGAAAATATAATTAAATGATAAATTGCACAAGACAAATTCAAACAACTTAGGACTTTAAAGAAAGAGGAGGTGAGTATAGCAATGGAGGTCTCCACTGGGAGAAAGTCTCTATGGATTAGGAAGAATGTGACTGGAACCTTAGAGATGGTATACATTTTTGACCTGTGAGTGGATGGCAATTTCAAAAGGAAGAAACAAAAATTTTGACCTGCTCTCACAAATCCTTTCTCAAGAGACTCTCATTTAAAACCAAACTGTTTTTTTGAAAAGTTTATACCTGCTTTCGTGAAGGCACTCTGGTCCTCAAATAATCTTAAATGAGCATCTGAGCCATTTGTGGCTTATGCCTTTCTCAAAATGTCTTGTCTCCCAGCTGTATCACAGTGAAATAAATAAATAGTGGAAGAAGTAGTCTTCGCCTTTAGTTAATTCCTTGGTTAAAATGATGCCATCGGATACTTGGTAAAATAACCTCGCTCATCCTGAAGTTGCAGAGGCCGCCAAAGCAAACCAAGATAGACAAAACAAAGGGCACATCAACATAATGTACATATTGTGGGGATTCTTGAAGGTCAGAGCATGATCTTTTACTTCTTAGTGACATATAATGCCAATATTTGTCAGCTCTTCCTGAAGACTAAAGCTCAGGGAAAGAAAAAAAGTGCATTGCATGACATTTGTTTTCTGTCCTATAACATTAAATATCCTATTGTTATAAACAACCTGCTTTGATGATTAAATGGTTGAGGTTATTGCTTTTTTTCATGAAGTACTGTCCAGACACATTTATAATGAATCACAAGGAGACAGCCCAATGTTCCAAACTATGATGAATTTCCTTTCAAATTCTACCATTAAAAAATTAGATAAACATCTATTATAGTTTCTTTTTTTGGTACCATATGACACATGATCTGAAAAGAAACTGTCTTCCCTCCGTTTGGGAAAATGTGGTCTGTGGATCTCACAGATATCAAAGTTGCAGTAATCTGGTACTGGACACCTGTTCCTAAGTAAGAATGGAGTGTGCCATTGTTATTTGTAAGGGTATGATGCTAGAACTGGGGCCCACAGGGACAATCTAGTAGTCAAATATCCATGTTTTGGAACTAAATAAAGGCTTGGGATTGTTTCTAGCTTTTGTCAATATTCAAAAAAAATCCAAACTTATGAATGAAATCAAATCAGAAGTTTATAGGCAGTGAGCCTATTCTGTCAAATGCGTTGTGGTTTTGGGTGTCCATCCATTTGTTAACAAAACTTTGACCAGAAATTGGAAACGCTGAGGATAAGTTCACACTTGCTGGGAGGAGCTGAAAAAATCTGGCCATAGCCAGTGAAGAGCATGGTCAATTACTATGAAGGCATTCAGGCTCCCACTAGTGGATGAAGGGCTTCCTAGCGCTCTTCCTTCTGTGCAGCTTCCAGACCTTGATGACTCCAGGTGAACACCCAGAACTAAATATCACTTGCAGACTACCACCAGAAGCAGGGTTAGTGCTGTTAGTATAATCTACTCTCTCAACAGAGCAAGCAGTATTCACATAGCACCAAATGTTCTGATAATCTGGTGAGGGGGATGAGGTTGAAGGGCAGATAACACAAAAGTAAAATATTTCCAATCACTCTCTGAACATAAAAGAATATTGCTCCCTGAACTTGAACAAAAATAAGAGATTAGCCTAAATATTTTAAGATAACAAGAATGACAAATCTCAGCATCAAATGGACAATCCAAGAAGATGTCTTCTGCTTATCCTTTGACTTCTCATCCTTCCTTCCTCACCTTTGCTTATCCCCGAGACATGCTGTATACCCTAATTTGGAAAAAATCCATGCCTTAATCAGCTGTATTTTATTTTGTTTTAGGGTGTGACATGCCAATTTAACTTTATATTTCTTTTGTATGGTCAACCTCTCTTCCAAGAGCTTGAATTTCAATCAGTCGCTATCAGTTGCCAAAGATAACACTGTGTATATGTGGGCAAATGTACACTCCTCATCATTAGAGGGTGCTTCAGATCCGTATTCACGGTGAGTTGATTAGACAGTGTGTGAATGTTAATATCTCCTTCACTTCTTTTTTTGGTTTAAGATCTGTCTCCTGACCCCTATCTTGGCCCATGTGATCTTCCAATGACAGAAGAGCCTCTTTTAAATGAGAGATAGTTTCCAATATGTCTTAAAACCATCACGGCATAGGAGAGAAAAGAAAGAGTCAAGATAATGAAAAAGGGTCTTCTAGGAGAGTCACAAAGAAAAGAATGCTTTATTTCTTAACTTGTCCTGGCAAGAATTCCGTCAACCATGTTGGCCTAATTTTGTAATTTTGACCAGTATCAGAGTTCTTTCTACCGGGAAGTGTAGCTAGTGTAAGTGACTATGGCATTTCCTAGAGGGAAGAACGTGTGATGAACAAGTTTTCAACCTGAAAAGAGTTGAAAATTACGCAAGTACACATCAGAGTGTTTGCCATAATTTAATAACTGGTTTAAAGCAATTTTAAAGGGCACTTAAAGTCTACTTCCTCAGCACAATTCTCCTTCCTTCCTGACTGCAGGCTGCTGGGTGTCACTTCCAAATTTTTATGCATGAGTAATCTCACCATATTCAGTAATATATTCCTCTTATGAGAAAGTAATCAAGTACAATATAACTGATGACTTTCCTGATTCAGTAATCAGTAATTTGTGATCAATTTTACTTGATGGTGACAGCCTGGTGTATAACTTAGTGCTAATGTATATTACTGTGTTTTCATTTCTGAGAAGCCTGTCGGCTGAGTAAAGGAGGGGGGACTGGGATGGAGAGCTCCTCCTTCTCCATCCATAAGTGGCACACCACTGGCCTCCTGGTTTTATTAAAGGAAAATTGGAAAAGTTTCCAGAAGATTAAGCAGAAAGCTTACAACTTGCACAAGACTCTCAATTTTCCAGTGGCTCTGACAGAAGGATAAATCTTCGGCTGTTTTAACTAAAATGTAAGCAAACCCAATGTCTAACTACAGTAAACAAAATTTATTATGATTCGGACGTGGCAATGGTGTTTACATCTAGGTTGAAAAAATTGCCAATGTGTGAGACCCTTAGTTAAGAAAAATGTAGCAGGCTGTTTCTTATCCATCAGGCAAAGGAAAGGGGAATTTTTTGAGAGCTATGGACATACAAAGTGACTTTGAACTGTACGCTTTGATTATTTGTATATATTAAACCTGGTCCAGCTTTAAACATAAGTGAAGTAAATATCCGATTATATGGTGTGAGTTGCATCCACCTCTGCTCTAAAATAAATTCTCATATAAGATACAACTAATGTATTATTTCTCTCTTGGTCTTGAAGTTATTCCAGGGTAGAGTTTATTAATCCATTATTACCCATAACCCCCACCCTGAAAATAGTTACTCATACATCTTTCTATCACCAGAAGAAAGCCCTTGAGGAGATGGGTCATAGACTAGGTTAAGGAGAGAGGTTAAAAAAAAAAAATGCATCCAGAATTCCAGGTTGTCTGGACCTTGCTGCTATGTGGTGTGGGGCCTCTGAAAACTCAGGGAGATCAGCCTGGAGAGGGATTGAGGTTGATAGGAAGACCTTGCATCTACTTCACACTGTGACCAATCCTACCAGTACTATTTGATTAAATTAAAAACATGCTGGGCACACAGAACTAGCAGTGTTGGAGCCTGCAGTTTGATAATGTTCACTGCATGTTGCTCTTGCACCACGTCTGCACATGGAGCCATGGAGCCATTTCTATTGTAGGGCTGTGCCTAGGTGAGCAAGGGATTGACTATAGGATCTGACAGGTCTTCAGCATAGCTCAAATATGAAGCTTTCATGGACAAGGTAAAGACTACATTCTCTCCTGTAAAACTTCAGCTTTCTGCTGACTGTGCATCAACTCTTTCCAACAGAAAAGTTTAATTTTATAATTAGAAGAAAAAAATGAAAATTCTACTTGAGAACTGTATCATGGTAATTTCAAGTAATATTGAAGTATATTTTTCTAATATTAGAAACATTATTGAGAAGCTGTGGGGGAAGATCCTTAGGAGTTTGGAAATAGAAAATAAAGAGAAGTGGATGGAAGAGAGTAAATGAGAAATAGATATTTCATTTTTCTCACCAGACCTTGGACTGGCACTATTGGCAAGTAGTATCCAGCTTTTTCAGATTTATCTTTCTTTGGATTGCAATCCAGATTCTCATGAGCAAAAACTTTGGTTCCAGATGGAACTCTATCCAGGCCAAGCTCCAAGCTTTCAGTCCCCAAAAAGTTTTCTATCTTCTGTTGGAAAGAGATAATGTTTATAGATAATCAAAAGAAGTCCTATGATCCATAATGGAGGGTATATTGTCATACCAAAGAGAACATAAGAATGCGTTCAACTTGTGCAATGCAAACAGTACACTCCCAAACTTATTTTATAGGTCTAAGAATTCAGTCACAGATTAAGTCTGGTGTTTTCCATCCACTTGATTGCTTCCTGTTAGTTACTTCAATGTTTACATTACCATAATTTAACTTGTGTACACTTTGTATTACTATAGCCGTATATACCAGTGTTGGGTAATTTAGAACATAAACATACTTGCCCTGAAGCCTGACGACTGTTCAGTAAGGAGCATAATTTCACTAGAATTTATTTCTTTATTAGAAATCTCCATGAAGTATTTTATTTTTAATTTGAAATAAATTTCTTTCATCCTGGTCTAGACTTTTTTCCCCAAAATGTATCTTAGCCCATGTACATATACATTATTCCTCCAATTTTGCTAAGTCATGAACTCTAACAAATGAATTATCTAAACAACCATTGTGTGTTGTGTATAATTTGTTGTTTTGTTGCATTAACGTGTATTTACTATTTTTCTTCTTGTCTTTTCTTTGCTTTTTGAGCTTATTTATATTCTATTTTGGTTACTCTTTCAGTCTAGGCTTGCAATTCACATCATTTACTTATTTTCACAGACTATAGACTCATTGTTCTGATTGCTGCAATTACTTCACAATATTTTATGTACTAGTTATCCCAGAGTTGCAATTTTATTTTATTATGGAAATAAAATTTGCCCATTCAAATACTTTTAAAAAATTAATGATTTTAGCTTACTCCCTTTGACTCCCATCTTTTTCTTGCTCTCAATATCAAGCTTTATTGTTCTACCTTCATATTCACCATTTATGGAGCTTACTTACTGACATTTTAGTTAACTTAAACTTTCTGAAATCTTAGATTTCATATCCTAAAATGAAGCAGATCTTTTACCATGATGAGCTCCTTGCAGTTATTCACGTTTATTATTTCAACTGTTTACCTAGAATATTTTACCTATCTTGGGTCTTGGCTTAAATATGCAAGATTTAAAATTAACAAGAGCTTAAATACATGTACCAAATTCCCTCAACTCTGAGTTACCAGTCATCATAAAACACATATTGATTTGATAATAGCTTTTTGAGTAAACACATAAACACACACACACACAACACATATTTTCTGTATAAACACATACACACACCACATATATTCATATTCACATAGAAAATAGTATATGTTTATCTCCATAAATAATTTCTTCTTCATTATCCCAATCAAACTTCGATTCCAAATATTTTTCTCAAACACTTTTGGCCAATGGTAATTATATATCAATATGACATGCTGATTTTCAAAACCCAAACTTAAAATCTTAACCTTATTATCACCTTTTAAGACGTATCAAATGATTGAATCCACATTTACTATTTACCATATTAAAATTCCTGCTTTCAATTTTCTCTAATTATAATAATATTGCTTGAAGTCAAATAGAGGCTCTTAAATATTAACTGAAAGTTTTCGGTTGATAGGTCTTTGGTGCCTCACGGGTAGTTCTTTCAAGTATTTTTTCAGTCACGGTAACCTTTCTTAATTCTGAAATATCTCTGATGTGAGCCAAGTGATTTCGGAATTTCTATTGCCTACGGTTGAATTGACTGTCATGTGTTGTGCAATCCTTTTTCATTTTAATATTACATCATTATATAATCTAATAAAGTATATTGTAAATACCTTCATGTAACACAACTATTATACAATAATAGAGGTAATTCACCATATTTTCAACATAAAAACAAAGTTTGCACAATTTTTCTATGTGTTCACTACGTTATAAAGAAATATTTAGGCACTCTGACTGTGTAGTTAGTTAGACCAGGCTTAACCTGAGCTCTGGCTTATTTTCTCATAAGTATAATAGGGAGAATAAGACCTATTCTACAGAGAATAAATGAGAAAATGAAACGTGTTCTCAGTATGGTACATAGTATAAAATAAGTAGTCACTAAATAATAGATTTGTAAGAATAATGATGCTAAAATAATACTTCACATTTGTAAATACTAGAGATTGGTTTATTTTTTTCAAGGTGTGTCGGCTTTCGATGTAATAGTGTATCTCTACAGTAGCTGTGTAGGTTATGCAGGGTAAGAATTGACATTATCCATTGAGTAAAGCAGAAACTGATGCTCATAGAATTACTGATGTCCCCAGGGCTCCAGGGCTGGTATGTTGAGAGCTGGGACCAGATCCCATGCCTCTGGCTGTTCTTCAAACTGCCTGGTCGTCTCTCTGGTTAGGAAGTGATACGTGAAAGGAGAGCCCTCAGGACCCTAATTACATTCATAAGAATCACAGAAATTTCCATAGATTCTCCTTACCAAAGGGGAAACATAGGCTATTTAGAACTATTTTATGGAATTTAAGCCAAAACCCTCAAGGATGGACTAAAACTCATGGTCGATTTTACTGCTTTCAACCTTGATGGGGCAAGTGAGGTTGATGCTCTTCATCACGGACCTAAATACACCTGATCAGGAGTCTGAGCAGCTGAAAGAGGATCCAGGGGAAGACGGAACAATTGCAGGCCCGTCTGCTACCCACATGAATATGGGAACCAGAAAGTAAGTGACAACATGTATGAACTATAAAGTGGCTGCTCCTTTACCTTCATTCTGCAAATATCAGGAAAAAAGGTCACTTTTGGCCCACCCTAACTGGAAACATACAGGGAAGAGAGTTATGGTAAACGTAGTTCACCCTAGCCAAGTTGACACATTACAAAGCTGCCAGAGGGGGTTATAGAAAAAGGTGGATATTCACAAATGTTCATTTGTGAGCAATGGCTACAAATGCAATAAGGCAGGAAAACTATGCAACAAGAGGTGAGAATGTTGTATGTGCTGAGCTTAGAAAATGCTTCCCTGATTCATTCTTTTATTCATTCAACAAAGCCTTCTTAGGTATCTACTCTATATAGGGGACGGTACTAGATAGAAATTACAAATACGTAATTAAGCCATCACAAATTTGTTCAGCAAATATTTGAGTGATGTCTATGTTCCGACATTGCTTGGTGCAGGAAACAGTGAGACAAGATACAGTTCTTCCTCCCTGTGTGTATCACATCACATAATGTTCCCATGAGTTATATGACACTATCTCTCCATTTTTCAGGTAAGAAGACTGAGGCCTAGGGGTGATTAAATAACTTGCCTTAGACCATCCAGCTGGTAAGTGCTAATATCAAAATTTGAACTCAGTTCTGTCCAAGACCAAAGCTGGCGTTCTCAATATTTATGTGATACTGCCTCCCTTTTGTCATTTATGAACATTTCTGCCTTATCCACTAAACTCTAAACTCCTTTGAGGCCAATGCATATGTCGCATTTATCATTTTATACTCTTTCCCCAGTGCCTGCCACGGTACGATATATATTCATCAAATCTACTTCTTCTGTAGTACAACTATGAGACATTAGTCCATTGGGAACTTTATTCCACAATATTCTTACAAGTATTTCTTGAGTCCCTCCTATATTCTAGGCCCTGATGGAGGAGCTATGCTAGACATGATACAAAAAAAGCACTTCTCTTGTCAAAGAAGCTGTAGAAATACTGGACCGAACAAAGTTAGATTTCTTTATCACAGGATTTCTTAGAACCTTTAATATGACAGTAAGCATTTGGGATTCTTTAAGAAGGACGTCGTGTACAAGATCTTCTCAACTTGTCTGATCAAAGGTCACTTTCCCTTCTTTGGATACACTCTGAATTGTCAATGCCACTCTAAAGATGTGATTTCCAGAATTTAGCACAGCATCCATTTCTAAAAATCTGGCAGAGAATATGGTAACACTTCTAAAACTGGAATAAAAGCCTAAATGGTTCACTTTGATTCACATTCCCAACCCTGGTCATTATGCCTGACTCTGGGAACACTTTTCATTCATAAAATGATGCCTCTCCTTTCAGGTTCCAACACCCCAATAATCCCTCAGGTGCTTAGTTTTTTAGTCACTTGTAAAATAATTCCTTCAGCTAATAGAGGTAGAGGTGTAACACTCCCAAAAAATGTTTGCTAAGATCCAAAATAATGTAACTTTAATCAGCTTAGTGTACCTTAATAAATGTTGTTGGAGCAATCTGTGGGCAAGTTCCACTTTAACATCACACAGGTAGTTACTTACATGCAAGGCAAGTCTCTTGTAACACAACCCCCTGGGTCATAGACTGTGAGACAGCAGGATGTAGATGGTCCAGCATGATCCCAGTGCAATTCCTAAAAACACACTGGGAGAATGTCTTCCGCTGCCGATGAACCAGGAGCATCATCATCGTGGTAGCATCAGAGCTCATGGGTAAGAAGTGTCTGGAGCCATCCTAATAAAACCCTAACCTCTTACTAGGTGTGTGAACTTGGAAAGCTTCATGATTTCTCCAAATCACATTAGATAAGATAATGTATGTGAAGGATATGTGCAAGTGATGGTCCTTTTCCAAGATAAAATGCTAGCTATCACCAAGGCAAAATAAAATTAAGAGATTCAGCTTGAGCCTCTATAACAGGCAGTTTTTTGAGGGTGTACTTCTTTCAAATTGAACAACACAATAGTATAGTTTCCTTGGCAAACATTGGAATGGGATTCTAATTGTTTCAATAGTTTGCTTCCTTAATCCTCCTGTACTGTGTGTGTATATATATATCTCATATGTGGTATATATGTATATATATCGATATTGATATATTTGATATACGTAATATAATTGTCCCCTTTTGGCAAGTGAAGAGACAGAGGCTGAGAGACTTGCCCACGGTGACACAATTAGTAAGTAGAAGAACCAAGATTGAAACCAGGTTTCTTTCCCTCCAAAGAACATGCTTTGCATTGTACTCCCATTGTCTCCTCATTAACTAATATTGGTGATTCACTTTCCTTCCTTTACCTCAGTTTCTTCTGTTGTTAGAGAATGAGCATCAACTAGATGATTTCTACAGTGTCCCTTTCAGTTCTAACTCTCTTTGAAGAGAAATATAATTCCCTTTAGTCACAGCATCTCCTGTGAGGCTGAAAAAATATATTTATATCATCTATCAATTTGCTCTCCTCATTTTTATTATTGTTATTCTTTTCTATATGCCTAGGCCTCCTGGGTCCAGCATCCCGGTCTTCCTGTCAACTTTTCAAGTAAAGTAATGCCTTTCATTACATTTTGGATGCCACACCAGTTTAATCCCATTGATAGAGGGCTATGCAATCAAGCTGACAGTTGGATGATGATTTGAATCGTCCCTGACTCATTACTTTGTGAAGGATTTGGCATGCCAATCAATGGGGAATGATGTGCCGTGCCTTGAAGAATGACAGTAATCCATTTTCCACCAATTGACGTGATGAGTCCTTGACAGAATCACAAGTTATGGGGCCAAAGCCAAACATGATTTGGCACATGCCTCCCAGCACTGCCATTTTGTGGACCCTTAGGGTATTTATCAAAACAGTAGCTTTCTTGTCTTCTGCTGTCATCAGCCACACATTCTCAGGAGGCAGTCCAACTTTAATAGGCTTTTGCAGGTGAGTAATGGGGTGACTTCCTTGACCTCACCTGGCATACTTACCCCAAGTGTTTCTGCAAAGAAATAAATTGGACCTCCTAATTAGTCCCACCCAGGTTGACACGCCGAAATTTATACATCCTAGTGAAAGCTGTCTTTCAAAGTAGTCATTTTGGGAGTACATGCATTTATTCTAATGAGGCTGTCCGCATTCAAAATATATTTGGAATTTCTCTTTTGAAATGTTCTCCCTAACTAACATGCAAGTCCCACTACGTTCCAACAACATCTTTTTGAGGTCAGAATTGTATCCCCAGCTTGATCATCTAATTTGCTTTCTGCCTACTTCCCAAAACGATTCATTCTTAGGGTGTTGAGAATATTCATAAGAAGTATTTTTGAGTCCAAATAAAAATCCAAAAGGAGCTTCAGAATTTTTTTAGTAATATCTGACCATTCGATTAAGGGTTCATGTTTCTAAGGTGGTTGGAGTGAAAGCTTTGCTATGACAGATTTTAATAAGTTCCTATGTATATATATTTTAAGTTTAGTAACTCATTTCTGATATAGGATGTTAAGTACCATCAAATTACTTAAATAAGTTGATAAACTACATCCTTCCTCTATCCCATTGTTTTATTTGCAGAATACTTCTGGAACATATTACCCTATCATGAATGATCAAATCCATAAGCACTTTCCCCAAGTTTTCTAAAAACACGACAGCTAGTCTTATACATTACACATAAAAGATTTGAGTTTTCCTTTTGGATATATTGACTAGCCGAAGAGAAAAGGATTCCCCATAACAGAAAGCTGAGATTCACTATAAAAAAATAAAATAGCAGGTGCTGGCCCTGTGGCTGAGTGGTTAAGTTCGCATGCTCCGCTGCAGGAGACCCAGTGTTTCGTTGGTTCGAATCCTGGGCACAGACATGGCACTGCTCATCAAACTACGCTGAGGTGGCGTCCCACATGCCACAACTAGAAGGACCCACAACAAAGAAAATACAACTATGTACTGGGGGGCTTTGGGGAGAAAAAGGAAAAAATAAAATCTTTAAAAAAAAATAATAAAATAAAATAAAATAGCCGAGTCCTTGACCAAGTAGCCTAAAGAGAAGGTTAAAGAGAAGCTCACCATTTCTCAAGCTTGTCCAATTAGTATTTCAGTCACCTACTCTTAAATATGAACAAATGGTCAGGGACCACTTGAGGAAAATGGATTTTATTAATCAAAATTGTGTTTAGCAATATCTCTATAATCTCACTATCCCTATTAGTTTGCAGTATTCTCATGTAAGGTTTTTGTGGGATTTTGATATCTGCAGAAATTCTTGTGAAGTCACTCCTTTCATTCTTGATATTTGTAATATTTTATCTTCTGATGTATTTTCCTGTTAAATCTGAATCCAGAAGTTAAATGAATTTTCTTTATTCTACTTATTCTGCACTTAATTTGGTCTTCTTTTTCTGGTTGGCTAAAGTGAAAGTTGAGGTCACTGATATGAGACCATTCTTTTTTCAGACAGGCATTTAGTGCTATAAATTTTCCCCTAAGTACTGCTTTAGGGGCATCCCACAAATTCTGATGTCTTTTTATTTTTATTCAGTTCAAAATAGTTTCTAATTTCACTTTTAATTTCTTATTTGACACATGTGCTATTTAGAGGTATGTTATTTAGTTTTCAAATATTCCAAAACATTGTCCAAACATCTTTCTGTTATTTAATCTCAATTTAGCTTCATTTTATCAGAGAGCATACTTTACATGACTTATATTTTTATAAATGTATTGTTTTTTTTATGACCCAGAATATTTTATATCTTGACAAATGTCCCATGTGCACTTGAAAAAAATGCCTATTCTGTTGTTCAATAGAGCATCCTATAAGTGTCAATTGATCAAATGGATTGATTATGTTGTTTAAGACTTCTATATACTACTGATTTGCTGTCCACTTGTTCTACTGATTACAATAAAAAGATTTTGAAAGTTTTCATTATATGCATGGATTTTTGTCTTTCTCCTTGCAATTAGATCAAGTTTTGCTTCATGTATTTTGAAGCTCTGTTCTTAGGTACATAAACACAGGACTGGTACATTTTTCTGATGACTTGACCCCTTTACCGCTATAAAATGATCTTCTACATCTCTGGTAATATTCTTTACTCTGAAATCATTTTGTCTGATATTAATAGAGCTACTCCAGTTTTCTTTTGATTAGTGTTAGCATGGTATATCTTTTTCTATCTTTATACTTTTAACCTATTTCTGTCTTTTATTTAGAATGAACTTATAGGCAACATGTAGATTAGTCTTACTCTTTTTATCTAATCTTACAATCTCTGACTTCAGTTGTTTAGAACATTTACATGTAATGTGATTATTGATCTCTAATCTTGCTTTTTATTTTTTATTTGTCTCATCTGTTCTTTTCTTCTTCCTCTACCTGCTTTCTTTTCCATTAATTGAGGATTTTATTATGATTTCATTTATTTCCTTTGTTGCCCTACTATCTGTTATTCTTTGTTATTTCAGTGATTGTGTTAGGGTTTGTAGTACATGTTTTAACTTATCACAGTCTATCTTCCAACAATATTGTACAAATTCAATACACTATAAGAATGTTACAATAGTATACTTCCTTTTCTCTTCTCTTGTTTTTTGTGCTATGGTCATGCATTTTACTTTATATTATAAACCCTTCTGTGCTATGGTTGTGTCTTTATTTTATGTTATAATTACTTTTGCTTAAACGGGAAATTACCTTATAACAAGATTGTTTTAAAAATAAGAGAAAAACTCTTGCGTATTTACCTATGTAGTTGTCATTTCTGGTGTTCTTCATTCCTATGCATAGATTTATATTTCTGTTTGGTATCATTTTTCTTCTACCTGAGGAAGTCCTTTAACATTTCTCGTAATGAAGTGCTGGTGATCATTTCTTTGAGCTTTTGTGTGTCTCAAAAAGTCTTTGTTTGGCTTTTATTTTTGAAAGATAATTTGACTAGGTATAATTCTTCAGAGAAATAGTAAAGAGACTGCATCCATGAAACAAGGATAGGGTGCTAAAAAAAGAAAACAAAGAAAGCTCCTGGAAATTAAAATGAGAGCAGAAACATTAAAATATGATAGAAAGATTGGAAGATTAACCTGAGGAAAGTTTCCAGAAAGATCTAAATACCAGCAGAATGGAACATAACAAAAGAGAAGAAAATTAGAGTTAGTCTTGGACATCTATAATTTGACTAACTGAAATTTCAGAAAGAAAGAAAAGAGAAAATTGAAGGGAGGAAATTATCAAAGATATTGTTTGGATTTCAACTGAGTGGATCTATTGAGTGCTCATTGTACTAGATTAAAAAGTGCCCACACTAAGAATAATGAGAATATTCCAGAAGCTTCCAGATATAGAAAAACAGAATTGTCACATAAAGGATCAGAAATAAGAATGGCACTGGACTATTAAATATTTACTGTAGAAGCTAGAAGACAAGGAGTAATGTTTTTAAAATGCTATACCTAATCAAATTATCAATCTAGCATAAGCATAGAATAAAGCAGGGGTCAGCATTTTTTTTTTTTTTTTTTTGGTAAAGCATCAATGAATAAATATTTTAGGCTTTATAGTCCAAATAATCTTTTTTGCAATTACCCAACACTGCCATTGTAACATGACAACTGACAATAAGTAAAAAAACTGAGCATGGCTATCTACATTCCAATAAAAGTCATTTACACAAATGGGAGGATTTTAGCCCACAGGCCGTAGTTTGCTGACCCCTGGAATAAAGACATGTTTAGATAAACAAAACCGTAGAAAAAAATCTTGCTTTTCCCAAGAGATATTGCATAAATATACCCAGCAAAATTAGGATTGACACCAATAAAGAGGAAAAAAAAAACATTGGAAGTGGAAGATCCAATACAGGAGAGAAACAAACACAATTCCCATGTTGGTAGTGAAGGAGCGTCTCAGGATGATCGTGTTGCAGTGGCCTGGAGAACAGCTAGAGCAGGAAGACGGAAAGCACTAGGAGGGTTGTGTACAAATAAGAAACGAAACATACAATTCCTCATATGTTTACACATATTGAGACAAGATTTCAATTTCTGTTGGCAAGTTCAGGGTGAATTAGTGGTAAGTACATAGAACGCTAAGCAACTGAAAATAACCAGGTAAATATTAAAACCCAGTAAAGTTCTACAAGAAAGGAAATCTAATCATACACTAAATGGGTTGAACTGCAAGTAATATTTATATAATCATAACTATATAAACTCTGAACATTGCTTTAACTTAAGCTATCTGGAGGATGAGAAAAGCAGAAGTGTGTTTCTGAGTATGTGGGGAAATGGTGAAAAGAGCCAGATTCTCATCTTCCATAGCAGGAATTCAATAGATAATAACAAAACCTGAAAAAGAATAGAATAAGCAAGTTATTTAGATGTATGGAGGGGAGAAACTAAGAAAACTATAAAAGAATTCAAAGTAATTACTTCTAGGAGTGGGAATTTAGAGTGCAAATGGGAGAGGCTGAATACTGTTATTTTTGTTATGAATTTTGAGAAAACTTTGCCTATTAAACTTAATAGATATACACATTTATACAAATACAAATTAAATTAAAATAAGAACTAGCTAAACTTTCATGTAAGAAAAGAACATGAAACTCTGAATGGATAATTGCTTTTAAGAAATGGAATATTTAATCGGGAAATTGTTATTCGTGTAGCCAATAAAAATAATGAAAACCATAATATTGATGATAATGCCTTAATATTTTTGAGCATATGCTAAGTGCTAGAGACTGTGCTAAGTGCCTTACATTATCTTAGTTCTGGTACATACTATTTTTTTTTTAAGTTTTGTTAATGAGTAAACAGTCTTCGAGAGAGCCAATAAGGAAGAATCTTAGAGAGGATACATGACCAGAAAAAGCAGAGTCAGGGTTCAGTTCAGACCTGTGATCCCATAGTGAGCACCTCAATCTGTAAGTTAATTGCCTTTTTGGGAAGGATTCAATTTCAGTCATTCACAAAAATTGTGCCACCTTCTTAAAACCTATTCGTTTGTCCTTCTCTGTACTTATAACGTTCTTTAAAATGTCCATTAACTTTACCATATTTTTTCTCATCCATGCTTTAATTTGTGCCACTTGATTGCAACTTTTCCCTTGCATTTGATTTGAATGTCTTGTTTTACTTGATGTTTTCTAAAAGTATATTAGAAGGAAGTACAAACTAAATGGCTCAGCAAAGGCATTTATTTTCCTTTTTCAGGGTAAGAAAAGCATGAAGACTTATGAGGGCTAAGGGAGAAAAGTCTCTTGGGGTGGCGAGTGGAGAGGGGCATGAAGGGAGAAGAGAACAACGGGTATGAATAAAGAGAATGGAGAAGGAGATAAAGATAACAGACACAAGGTTAAGGGAAAAGAAGGAGATAGCAACAGAGATGGAAAGGGAGACCAGCAATTCAATGACGGATGCACTTTAGATATTTTAGCTAAAAACAGCTCTAAGTATATGGACCATTGTTTTAGCGATATTACTATATCCTGAAACAATGAAAATAATTGTGTGGGTTTTTTCCCTCTGATTTGGAGCTGATTAATCAACTTTGTCTTTGCAAAGTGGTAGAAACAGGACTGCACAATACGCTGTGACTGCACGTCTTGAAATGTTCTGCAAAGCAAATATAGTCTTGCCCTCTCTTGTGTCATTTAAATATTATAAAATTCTCATGAATAAGAGGAATTGGGAATGACAGAAGAATCTACTAAAATCTTTTTTTTTAAAGATTTTTATTATTTCCTTTTTCTCCCCAAAGCCCCCCGGTACATAGTTGTATATTCTTCGTTGTGGGTTCTTCTAGTTATGGCATGTGGGACGCTGCCTCAGCGTGGTCTGATGAGCAGTGCCATGTCCGCGCCCAGGATTCGAACCAACGAAACACTGGGCTGCCTGCAGCGGAGCGCGCGAACTTAACCACTCGGCCACGGGGCCAGCCCCAATCTACTAAAATCTTTGCATAGCCAGTTAACCAGGCAAAGATCTGTCACTTGTCAAATTTTAGAGATTTATTAGTTCCTTTTTTCCCATCTCTCTCTCCCTCCTTCCCAAGGTCTGAATTGTAAAGGCTTATCTGGCACTAGAATCTTCAAGGACAGGAGCTGCATACTTCCATTCCTTTATTAAAAACTCCTGGTGTTATATTTTTAACTGAATTTCATATACTAATGGATGGGCCAGTCAGACCCTTTTATTGCTTTGCTGATCTCTTGCACTGTATCCTCTCTGCAAAAAGGCTCCTGTGGCCTAAACTCCTGTTCTTTCAACTCTTTAGATCCAGCATCAGAGACAATTCAAGATGTCTGATTTTGTATAAAAGATAAAATAATTGGGTACAAATAGATCGCAGGGTTATAAACCAATCAGGATTTTAAGATATATTGTGCATGAGTACATTACCAAGGTTTCATGTAATCAGCATGTGAATGGAATCCTGAAAGATTTAGCCCATTGAAGATTCAAATATTATGTTACTGTTACCGCTGAGGTTTCAGGAAATTACAAATAATTTTATAGAAATACCAGCTGCAGGCTACATAAATATGCCTAGTGTCATCATCCACATACACATAATCTGTCCACGTCTCCAATTTTGATTCTGTAAACTCACTTTTATCACAAGATTCATTTGCTAAAACTTTCCTTGAATTCCCTTTGTTTATAGAAGGAGGTAAAACTTCCAGGCTTCCGTCATCTCACCCACCTGTTGCCCATTTCATTTTTCTCTTCCATTAACCTTCTCCTCCATGTGAATGAGAATGTTTCCATCCACCCTCCAAATCTAAAAATTTAAAATAACCACCACCAAAAAATTGACAAAGAGCCCCTTTATGCTCCTCTACACTTGCACATGTTCAAATTACTAGGTCTTTTCATCTGGTCCCATGCTCTGACCACAGCTTGGGCAGGGGCTCACCTGACCCATGAGTAAATTTTCTTTAAGATGAATATAATGGGGTTTCTTGACATACGAGGTGGCTTGGACAATTTTCCATGTCATCAAAAGACCCATGTTTGGGTCCTGAAAGAATGAGATGGAGGTCTTAAAAATTCCTACTTCCCACTGGGAATCTGGGTGCCTCTCTTTCTTGACATTAGCAAGAGCCTCTGTCTCATATTGCTGATTACAGACCATGATAAGACTTCTCTTCTGTTCTCTCTCAGGGGTAATTGTCCCAAGAATAGTTGTAACTTGACTGTGATTGTGGGAGGAGGTGAGTTCAGAGTCTGCCTACACCGCCATCTTCATACCAACCCCAAGACTTTCCTTCTTTGACCTCCTAGATCAGTTATTTTCAGATGCACTTATTTGATATTAGTCACGTGTCAGCTTTTGACAACTCTTCCACTGCAATGTTTGTGAAATTTTCATTGTTATTTATATTTCCAATGGGCTTAATTACAATTTCCCAACTATATTTTAAACACCTGTAGGGTCTAGGCTATGTTGATTACATGGCATTTTCAAGCATCTGTTTTGATTTCAGGCACCTTTTGATGCAACTTAAAAGAAAATGTCAAAGTGCTGGGAGGAGGGGTTTATGGTTGAAGCTGGCCTAAGATTGGACGAGAGATGATCGATTTCAGAAATTATATGAGGTTCAAGAACGGTATGAGGGATGGCGGCAGGGCTTAGGAATGAGATGTGATTCATGTAACAGACAATTGTCATGAGTTCATGTCGCTTGCATGGTTAATTAGGTAAGTAGCATATTTTACTTTCATTACTTGGCTATAAATGGGATGTGTAAAAATGGTGCCAGTCACAATGTCCAGCTTTGGAACATGCCCTGAACCTTTTGAACTCTCTCAAATAATAAATAATAACTATTTCCTCTAAAACCATGTATCACATGGAGTATTAACTGACTGACTATAGGGTCTTCTAGAAGAGGCAATTCTTCCATCGTACTCATAGTTAAGGATTCATTACTTTGAATTACGTTTGTATTCTGGTTGAACGGTGCAATTGCTCAGCTATAGTTAATGCATTTCAGAATCATTCATACACTCTTCTTAAACTACTCTGAGGCTGGGTATAGAGGTGACAGTGAATGTGGAAATAATTAAGAAAACCCTAATGGAGAAAATCTTCCTAGGTCGTTAAGACATCTTCTGAGAATGGGGCAACCATGTGTACCTAATGAGAACAGTGTGTCTTTCCACCGCACATGGAGGCTGCTGGGTGCATTCCTGGCTCCCTCTTGTTCTCTGAACTCATCTTTTCATTTGTTTCTGAGCATTTCTGTGTGGGTCTGTTTCAATCCTCATCCTGACCTCAGGTCTGCCCAAGTAAAACTTGTCTTTTTGGAGGATGGAGGCACAGCTTTGTTTCATGTGGTGGCAGTGGGGTCTAGGATCTGGAGCATTTGTCTTCAGAAGATATAAAATTTCTCAGGTTGTAGCTGCTGTTGCTTGTGGAAACTGATTGAATTCAGATCATTTGAGATTCAACATGTAGGGGGCTCTTAGTGGATTTTTAAAATCATTTGCTCTACTATTGCCTTGTAGATTTATGGCCTTTTGCATGAATTGGAAAAATACACTTTCCCTCTGTGAGTGCATGGCTGGAGAGTATGTAATACTTTCCTGAGAATAAAAGAGTATGCGTTCTCCTTAATCAGATGCACAGCTTGGTGAACCACCACTCACCCTCTTGGCTGTACCCTTATGTGACACACAACCTGCACAACCATACATGGCAGCCATGTCTGGTTAGTACAATGTTATGTCAGTCACAGAACATTGGTAATTTATTACCATATACAACATGTGTGACTTGATTTATATAAACGTTTATGTATCATTTAACCAAATAAATTTGTGGGTTTTTTGTTAATACACACCTCCAATCTTCTAGGAATACTTGTAGCAGGGTTATAATTACTAGCTCCAGCAGGAAGGACAGAACGCCCATGGAACAAAGCAGCCATGAGCAGTTCTATGGGAAAATAGCACAATGAACCTAAAGAGAGGTAAACAAATATGCAACTTACTTTTTCAAAAAAGGATTTACAGTGATAGTCAAATAGGAATAGAATGTGGAATTTTAAACACAGCCTGTCTGCTTGGTATCTAGCGTGCATTCCTCCTTTTGAAGAAGGAACTTCCTCTAGCATATACAACTTATTTGATGAACTCAATCATGGAAGCCAACCAGTGGTTTCCCCATGTTCGAACAACCACTTTCCATCAACCAGTGAGTCCCAAAGGAACTTGTGAGTGACTGCTTAGCACTGAGCAGTAAGAGTATCCAAAAGAAGTAGAAAATGGGCTCCTTTCCTTGAAGAATTTACATATGGTTGGTTCCATGATGGCACAACACAAATCTTACTGTAATCAAGAGTTAAATTGCATCTTATTCTTGATCTATTTGTTAGAAATTAAGGAGATCAAAGTCATTTATTAGACATCCAAATGTGCTAAGTTTCTGGATGTCTGAAAGAGAATTTGAATGATGATTTAATTTGTTTTTACTATTGCTAGATGCTGAAGATAGAGGGCTGCGTTGTCCTGGGGTTTCCTTCCTGAAACAGGACAGCAGCAAAAGGCCAGATCATCCAGCCCATCTATGCTCCCTCAATTCTAGTAACAATAGTGATTCTCTCAGATACCGGTTCAGGTGAGCAGGGGCTGATAGAGGCAAAGGTAAGATGGGAAGTTATTTCTCCAGAAGCGTGTGTGTGAGGAGTGTGTACTGAGAATATTGGACTGTTAGAGCTCATAGGCACCTTAGAAACTGTCACATCTTACGCCATCATTTTGGAGATAAAGATCCCAAAGACCTTGGAGTGGCTAAGTGATTTGCCTAAAATCACACATTTTAGCCTTCAATTCATGGAAATCATTGTTACTCTTGGTAAAGTACAACTCAGCACTGCTCCAAGGGGCACCAAACTTTCTTTTTCCTTTTCCAGTATCATCATAATCTGCCAGTCTTTACTGTGGTACCTCATGAAGAAACGAGGGAGTCTTAAAAACCATCCAGCTCTCCAGATTCAATTGGCAGGTTAATCGAAAACAATTTTTTTATAGCACAATAAAGGACCTTGGAACAGTGGAACATTAATATTTGTTTCCCAAAGAGTGGACCCTGGGAGAATAAAGCTGCATGCAATTGAATTACGGTACCCATAGCGTGGGGATGCATTTTGCATTGCTTCATTTTATGCCACCATTTATCAGGCAGCAGAGAGCAAAGGCTGCCTCACCAACTGCTGCCAGGGTGCCCCGAGAGAGATGTCACCCCCAATCCAGGGAAAGTAGTCAGCTTTTCTAAGTATCTTATGTGATTACAATATAGTTTTCATGATGCATTCTTAATAAAACAAAAGGTGGCCCTCTGACAAAAATATCATCTGGTTTTTATAATGTAAAATACAGCAATTTTGTCAGCATTAACACTGATTGGCTGCCATTAGCCCCTTGCCTTCTAATAAAATTTATGATACCTTTCAGGAGCCCAATTTGATAGAAAGTGAAGTGATTGCACCCTGCTTAGATATCTCTCTGGCATCTATTCCAACAATAATGCGGTAATTTTATGCATGAAATAGCACAATTGGCATAAATAGTTATAATACTGAGTGCTGTCTAAGGAAACTGGCTGGTGGAAAATTAGAAAGCGCTTCACACTTTTGAAACAGGTAATTAGGATTTTTCTTCATGCTCATACAAGGCAGACTGGAGTTTCATTTTATATTTCATGTTTCATTAAAATATAGGTGTTAAAAATAAATGTTGAATTTAAAACTGCATATATTATGAAATTAAAGGTATAGTACACAGTAGGGGTACAAAGCATACAATGGGACCTGGGAATGGCATATCTAGTTGTAACAGGGATATTTTTTAAAAATAGTTTGTGCAGATAATATAGCCTTATTTCAAATATGTTACTTTGGAAAGGATTGATTTAGAAATAAGTTGCATTCAATCTCCAGGTCTTTAGCCCAAGAAGTAGTGTGCTGCCTTGATTTAAACTCTAAGGATGAGCTCCTTTGTTTAATTGGCAAGTGAAGGTAGGCTTTGGGTCATGTGGGATTCACTGAGCAGTTTTGAACTTTGCATTGGGCTCAACAGTTCCCTGTCTATTCCACATTTCCATCCTGACCTTGGCTGCTCATTCAGACCTGAGCCAAACCTCAAAGGAACATTTTTGATTCTCTTGAACTGTGCTGTGGTTTGGGGAGGCGGGCAAAGGGCTGTAATGACACCATTGTATTAACCTCCACTTATGACCCAGCCGAAAGCAGGCTTTTAAGTTTTCCCAGCTGTGTCATTAAATTTGTTGCTCTGGCCCCACTGACATGACACCATCGCAATCCCAGCCACAGACTAATGACCACAGTTACGAAGGCAGCATGTTATAGAAGACACTATAAGGGCTAAGAGTTCAGAAAACTGGGCATCTGTCTTGCTGTTTATCCATAACTACCCATGTGAAATTAGGGAGGAGTTGAATCTTTGTATGCCTCAGTTGCCTCATCTATAAAATGGGAATTGCAGCCTCATTCTCTTTCTTAAAATTTGTTGTGAGAATATAGATTGCAAAACAAGTTGAAAAAGAGATAAAACAGCACTCCTCAGATACACAGTGTACTGCTATGTTCTAATGAAAAAGTGCATGCAAAATGAAAATAACAGTGTTTTTGAATAATAAAAAGTGTTTCTCTTACAATGTTTGGAGATATGAGAGCAAGCTTTGTTAGTGATTTAAAAAGATATTAGAAAATTCTCTCATAATTTAAGATGTACAAGAACCATACCATAGAAAGAGCAACAACATTTTTGTGACTAAATGAAATTGCAAGTTCCCTGGCAGTTATTCTAGTTTCAAAAGAAAATCATAAAGTGAGGAAGAAATTCAGCATTTATAGTAATATCACTGTAAATTCTGTTCATTATTCCTACCATATTTTCCAGTGATTGCAATGTAAAGCTAAGGCCTGTTAATGTAATAATATATTCACATTCTTAAGCAATTCTAGAAAAAAATATCTAGTCCAGCAGAGAGGTGATCATGCAAAGGAAATTGGGGACAAATGCTATTTTTGTTAACCTTTATCAATGACACTCAGTTCTAGACAGAAGTCACTTCATGTTATAGTTATTATGCATCCATAATTAAGACAACTTGACCAAAGATTTTTATGAGGATCTTTTACAAAAGCTGTTGGGACTAACATGTTTCTTTTCACTTTATCCTGCATTCTGCCAATAGCATGATCTTTCTAATTCATAAAGCTGATCGTATTCTTTTTTCCATGTTGTGGAGGAGACTTATGCTCCTCAGGAGAGAATGTCATGGGCAAAACATGTCAGTCTTCTTTCTCCACACCCTCTCACTTACTCCTTCCTGAATGAGGAAGGTGAGTTGTTCAGTAATTTGTGAAACTGACAGAAGATCTTCTGTCTCAACCCATCCTCTTTCCCCATTTTCAGGTCTGCCTGACTGATGGACGGTCATAGATTTTCAGCCTCATTTTCTCCACAGTGAGAAACTTTGAGTGGAATTATTTTGTTTGGGCCATTATGCTATCACTATAGTATCTACAGCATTGAGAACCTGTCACATAGTAGGTACTCAATCAATATTTGTTGTATAAATGAATGACTAAACTAACCAGAGTATGGGGTGGTGATCTCTGGTAAGTGCATCAAAATTGAAGACACAAATTTTCCTTGGGGTGGATTGTCTCGAAGTCTAGACCAAGAGAGAAATTACAAGGCAGCCTGATTATGGCCCTCCATCTGTGCCACATTCTCAGATCCAATTTTGTCAGATATAAAGTGAGTACTTGCTCCTCTGCTTGACTGCTGTGTATTTGTTTCTTTTTTCAATTTGATTCAAAACTGGTGGAAGAGAGGACTGTGATATACTTTCATTCCCACATACCAACCATCGTCCCCTGCTTGAAAATAATGATTCCAATTTGTCTAATACATAAAGTTCAAATTTGTTAAGATGACCAACAAGAACTTTCATAAGTTCACCCAATTATCCTACATTAAGAAAACAGTGGAAATGGGGTGAATAACTGAGACACTCACTCAAGGATAACTGAGTGAACAGAAGTTTATGTGGAAAGCTAACAAGAAATAGAGAGAGAGTAAAATTGATACAGGTTTCAACAAAACACACATGATAAAAATTTGTTGATCAAAAATATTTTCATGATAAAGGAAATATTGACATGAGGGGACCGGCCCGATGGCATAATGGTTAAGTTCTCGTGCTCTGCTTTGGTGGCCCAAGGTTCACAGGTTCAGATCCTGGATGCGGACCTACACATCGCTCATCAAGCCCTGCTCTGGAGGCGTCTCACATAGAAGAACTAGAAGAACTTACAATTTTGATATACAACTATTTGCTGGGGCTTTGGGGAGAAAAAAAAGGGGAAGATTGGCAACAGATGTTAGCTCAGGGTCAATCTTTCTCACCAAAATCATTCCTTAAAAAAAATTGACATGATAAGCTGATAATATATGCTATTCTTATATATTTTAATTGGCTCCACTCTTTTTTTCAATTTTAAACATCATTACATCTGACATTTTTCTTAGCTTTAAGATGGTTCAGTTCCAGTTTAGATGTCTGGGGGCCTATCCACATGTTTGTAGCCCTAATGTGAACTTCGGCTCTAGTCACGAAGAAACATATTCTTATAATTCCAATAAAACAGTGCAGAATGTGCCCTTTGAAGAAACAGACTCAGACCATTGGGAATTGCTTCTTAGATATCTCAAATCCAGGAAGGAAGTGACTGCAAACTCTCTAAGGTATAAGTTAAGGAACATAAGAGTTTACAAAAAGGAGCCTGTTTTACTTCATCTAGATATAGTCATCACACTGATTCACTTTGAAAATTAGCAATGTGCCTTATTCTCTGAAGAAAGAGAAATTGATATGTGGAGGAAGGAATTTCCAGAGACAAGAATGAGAAATTCTTGCTACATAAATTTCAGAGAGAACTAATGAAATAAATTTGCTTTGAGTCACTTTTTGCCAAAGAGTAAAGTTCCCAAATGAAAGACTGAAGAGCTAAAATGAAAATAATTTTAGCCTGAAAAAGTTCACTTATCTGTAAGTTCATTTATTTAATGAATGCTTATTGAGAGGAACAACGGGATCCTGTGAACATGCAGGCTGTGATGTGAGACAAACTTACTTAGATTTGAGCATTCGCTTTCTTAATGGTTCATTTGACAAATTATTTACCCTTCTCAGGACTCAGTTTGCCTGTTTTGTAAGCTGAGGATAATAATAATTAATTTATCATGCTATTGTGAAGATTAAATAAAATATTATATGAAGAATTTAGTACAATATATTCAGAAATTATTACTTTCTATCTCTGTTCCTCACTCAACTTTTCCCCACCTCCTTGTTATAAATGATAGGGAAGTAGAGATGACCCAGATATTTTATTGCCCCTAAGAGTTGTCAGCTTAGTGGAGGAGCCAGGTAATTCAAAAGCAAAATCACTCATCAATGTGGTGAGTGCTATGTAAAGGATTCTGTATGAAAATCTAACTCTGCTCGGACCTTCCAGAGTAGGTTTCATACAAAAAGTGTTGCAGAGGCACTGGCGTACACTGAAGCACAGGGAAGAGAGCATGCTCAAGCCAAGAAACTACAAGTGGGTTAATATAATAAGAGCATAAGTTGTTCTTGGAAGTGTGGCAGGAGATGGAGCTGAGCAGATGGTCTGGAACAAGTCATGCCATGACATAGAGTGCCATGCTAGAAGCAGGGGATTTTCCTCTGTGGGTGATGGAGATTCTCACCAACCTTTAAGCAAGGATTAGCTGACTCAATTTCATTTTAGAAAGATCACTCTTACAACCATAGGGAAAGTAGAATAAAAACTAATTAGGAATCAATTGAATTAATTTAGGAAGTTTCCTTAGCAAAAGAAATTCAGATAAGGAAAAACAGATTTGAAAGACATAAGAGAAAGCTATGTACAACTGGAAATGTCATGAGGGGACACACACAAATACATTCTTCACCAAAGCAAAAACATAATGTGTTTTGAGGACTGGTAGGATCTAGCTGGTAGGATCCCATTGACTTTGTACTTGAAGCCTCAAGGGGAGAGGGATATATTTCTGTGGCGGTTGCCCCTATTGCTAAAGGGGAAGCTTTGGTACTATTCACAGTTTCATAGGTGACCTCTATGCAAAACGCCATCAGACAAACTCAAGTTAAATGAGGGATGTGGAGAGAAGAGTTTTATGACTACTTTCTGGCAATGTATGGTAACAATAGATCCAAACATTTGTGTGCTAGAGGAATTAGAGTTTGCACATGGTTTGCCTTCTTTGGCAATGTGGTTAATCTATTTTGGCATCTGGTTAATGAATTTTTTCCTCAATTACGTCTTCCTTGATAACTTCCAGAAGAGTTTGCTCCTTGACACACATACAGCGACATAAACAACTGTGACCCCTCTCCGTACATGGGTAGATCTCCCTCCTCCCAGCTCTTTCCTCCTCTTCTTGATCCCTCACCCTAGGTGATTACTGCCCCTCTCCACGGCTCTGGACGCTGGTTGGAAAGATACACTCAGTATACTAAGGAAACTCTGAAATGTTAGCTATCCAGAACAAGACTTTTTTTTTTTTCCCTCAGAACAACTTCTAGTTGTTATTTTCTATAATTTCCAATATTAAATCCATACATATATTTTCTGAATATCAGAATTCAACATCCTGGAAGTACCTAATGAGATATGCAAATGCTGTTGTTTAATGTTGCACTTCACTTAATCTTCTTTCCTTATCAGAATAATTTTTGTAGCATTGCCATCTATAGTGGCTGATGCCTTTTGCAGCCTCCAGGTGCATAAGTTTTGCCCCAGAACCAAGTAAGTGGAAAGCTATTTCAGATAATATTAGAGTGTTTCTTACTCTGGGATCAGAAATAATGGGAAGGAGCCCTTAATGCTTTAGAAGCACTGTCTTCCTTTGGTTTAAAAGTTCTGAACACAATGTAAGGAACTAAGAGAGATAGGAAAGTAAATGTGGTTTCTGTCCTCAAAGGACTTTACCATTTAGATGAGATAAAAGATCCATATATGTGTATGTGTATGTGTAGACTCATGCATTTTTACAGCACCTATAAAGCAATATACATCATTTTATGATCAGCTGCCAGATTATGTGGATATATGCCAAATAAAATTGTACAGAGTGAAAATGCATATCCTTCAAACAATTATATAACAGAATGATGTTAAACTAAAACAAAACTGTTTAGAGATGAGAGGAAACAATTCATTCATTCATTCAGTCATTGTGAAAACCAATATTGACTATCAGATGACAGATACTCTTCTATGCATTAGGATACAGTGGTGAAGGAGCTATAAAAATCTCCTGACCTAATGGGGTTTATAGACTGGAAAGAAGAAAATAAACAATTATGTAATACCTTTTGAGACACTGGTGTGAGGTAAAGATGCAAATGAAGAATGATCCTTAGGTTTGAGACTAACTGAATTGTGGGACCATTTATGAAGAGAGGGAATAACCAGATTTGGATAGGAGTATGAAGTGGTGAAAAGAGTGCTCAGAGTTCTGTATTCAACCATGTTGAGTTTGATGTTTATTAATCACTCAATTCTAGAGTTGAAGAGAAAGGCATGGGTTAGGGACATAAATGTGAAGGTATTAGTTACAGATGATGCTCAAAGCCATGGACTGGATTGATCTTCAAGGCAGAGATGATTGTTGAGAAGAGAAGAGAGAGAAATCTAATCCTAGGTTGAAAAGATAAGGACAAACCATCCAGAGGGACTGAGAAAGCAGCCACTGAGGTAATTGAAAGACCAGGAGTGTGAGTGAATAAATTGTTTTAAGGATAAGGGAATGATCAGCTGTGCCAAATACTGCTACGAGAAGAGGAAGATTAGAATTGAGAACTGCCTAATGATTTAACAACATGGAAGTTTTTGGTGACTTAACAAGAACAGCAACATTGGAGTGACTGGATGAAAGCTTGATTGGAATGGCTTCAAGATAGAATTGGAGTTGAGGAAATGGAAAGAATGAGTATAAATGACTTTTTCTATGAGTTTTTCTATAAAAGAAAGGAGAGACATGTATGAGGGGAATGTGGGGCCAAGGAAGCTATTAAAATGAAAGATGTTTTAGACTGATGAGAGCAATACAGTAGAGCGAGAGATTGATGGCACAGTAAAGAGAGAGAAGTAAAATTGCAGGAACAAAAGCCCTGTGAGTACCTAGAGAAGATGGGATCCAGTGTGCTAAGAGAATGTTTGGCCTTCAAGATGGGCAGGAAAAATTCATTCACTGTAGCAGAAGAAAAGCATTGTAAAATGAGAGTATAGGTATATTGGTGACACTGGTGATGGGAGATGAGGATGTTGTTCTCTTATGATTTCTCTGTTTTCTCCCTAAAATGAAATGTGAAATCATCAACAGGGTAAGGAAGATGAGGGAATGCTGTAAGTTTGAGGACAAAGGAAAAGTGGTGACAGTGTTCTCAAAGAAATTTGTGGAGTGGAGGAATTAGGGAAATATAGGGAGAATGCAGGGACATTCTGAGAACCTGCACGACATGGATGGTTATAAATCTAGAGTGAAACCAATCAACATTATCATGTTGTTGTTTTTCCCCTTCAATCCACATTGCATAGCTTTAGAGCACGTGTGGGCTAGGTAAGGAAATACATTTCAGTAAGAGGAGAGGGGAAGGCAAGAGAGATGAGAGCGTATGCATGAGAATGAGTAAGGGATTGACCCTGGAGTCTAAACTGGGGGAGAAGGGAAGAGAAGACACTAAATGTGTCTTGGACAATGAAAAATAGATGGACTATGGATTGGAAAACATGTTGATGAATTGTTACCTTGGAGGTAGTAGCATAAATGTATTGGGGATTCCTGAAGTTAGGCTTAAAGCTGAAATTTTGGAGGGAAAGAAGTCACTGACAGGGCAAAGCCTATGGTGTAATATGAGAATGAGAGGTCTTATTGAAGTATTTATTTCCTTACTTATTGAAGTAAGGAAATCATAGGGTCAATAAAATCATGGATAGTTTGAGAATGGGTGCTTTTGGTAAGGTAGCTGTGAATATACACAGGAATAAATTGATTAAGCCTACATATTCATTTGAAGAGGAGTTAAAAATGGAGACAATTAAATGTAACCTTAATACCTGACTGAATAATAACTTTGGCATAAAAATAATGGTCCTTCCTATTCTAAATCTTTTATTATAAGAAACAAAATCATCGAACATCAGGAAGAAAATCAAGCTCTGTGTAATATATTCCTAAAAATTGCTGTTTTCTCCTGTGATTTGCTAGTCTAATACCACTTGTAAGAATTAAAAAGCATCTGGTTTACTATACATTGACATAAGTGAATCCATGCTGGTTTCCAGTAATGCTATCTTATTTTTAAAGTCCTATGGCCACTGCAAAATCATAAATAAAAATGATTATGTGGTATTTGGAAGATACAGCTAAGCTCTTCCTGAATTTAAAAGAAAAATGTGTACAAAGCACCAAGGAGAGAAAATTCTTCAGGAATTAGCAAGAAAGATATCACATTGAATACCTAATTCTTCATTTCCCTAAAATATATTTTAGGGGCCGGTGCCAGTGGTTTAGTTCACGTGCTCTGCTTCGGAGGCCCAGGAAGACTCAGGTTTTAAAATGGGAATAAATAAAAGAGGGGAAGATACTTGTTTTTATAATAAAATTCTCTCTTAAGAACTGTTCAATAATATAACTAAATATGTCAACATCTAAAATATATACATATATATATATATATATATATACATTCTTTTTAAAGATTGGCACCTGAGCTAACAACAGTTGCTAATCTTCTTTTTCTTTTTATTCTCCTCAAATCCCCCAGTACATAGTTGTATATTCTAGTTGTGAGTGCCTCTGGTTGTGCTATGTGGGACATGCCTCAGCATGGCCTGATGAGCGGTGCCGTGTCCACGCCCAGGATCTGAACTGGTGTGGCAATGGAAGAATTCTAAAGTGTACACTTTTGTTCATGAATTATAAAGCGAGGACAAGTGAAGTCACCCAGATGTGGAGTCTCTACTTGCCAGGGGCTCCTGATGACTGTTTTATCCCAGACCAGTCATGAGTACATTGACATAAAAACAGGAACATATGCTTGAGATAAAGTGATATTCATTAATTAAAAAAAAAGTAGCTGATTCAATTAAGAGGCCAAACACTATGCCCAAGTAAGACTTTGTAAAAAATATATCCTTTCTTTATTTCGTTAAAGAAATTAATTTTAGTTGTTTGAGAAACCACAATGAACCCCAAAGAGCTAGTTTGGCTGACAGGGTAAATATGTAATTAGGCTGTCCTGCCAGGTGCCTTCTGAGCAGACGTACTGTAGCAAACTGCACTGAGATAGGCTCCACTGATCTAAAGGTGATGGTGGCCAGGTGAGGACAATTGATTATCTTGGTCTACATTTTGGAAGCTTCTTGAGTTTGCACAATTAGACTAGTCCACTTATGTAATTATACCTCCAGGAGCTTTTTCTCTTAAATGAAGGACCATTTTATTTTAAGGAAAAGAAGATGTGCCTGATAGGAGTCCTTTAGCCATCTGTTCAGTTCCTGGTTATAAACAGGGTGGTAAGGCAAATATAATTATCAATTGCACTAAATATATACATTTGGATTTATCTATCAAAAAGCTAGGTTTTTGTGTACTCAAAAGTGTTTTTTAAGGACAAAAGAGGGAGAAGTAAATGATTTTTTTTTTTAACACATTCTATGGTCCAGCTACTCATAGGCAGTTTTCATACATTATTTCAGCTAAGACTCTCCTTCATATCTAATTTCTGCTGGAATTAAACAGAAATAGTGGTCCCAATCTGCTTCTCTTCCATTCACTACAGAGTTTTGACAGAAAATAAGATACACAAATTAACTAAAGAACATCATAATAGAGTTAATCCAGTATAAGACTTACATATGGGATACGGGATGTATGTGTATGGAAAATTCAAAGAAGGAATATATGATTGAGTTGGAATCGTTACATGAAGAAAAAATATTAGTCTTGAACTAGAGGAATTCTTTATAGATTAAAGGAGTTGGTGGTGGGTATGTAGAGGGGAGCTGCACACACATAAGAACTCATTTAATCAGGATTGGAATGTGGAGATTGAGAAAGAGGGTAGAGAATCTACTGAAGTCTCCTGAGCTTCTGGGCAGCTCAGAAGAGAACCTCACCCTCTACTCTTGTGATCAACAAAAGTTAAAATTGTTCTAGAATAATTCACAAACTGATTAAGAAGATGGGTCCTATACACAGGAAAATTCTAACCTACCGTCACGACAATATTCCATTAGATACTGTTTATGTAGTGTTTTCTCGCTGAACTTTGTTTCTTTTTGATGCAAATAACTTTGGGAGGAGGATCAATTATGTCTGTAATCTCAGAGTAAACCAGTTTCTAAAATCACTTTCCTTCTGGGCAGAAAAATACCTGCATGAGTGAATTGGGTACAGGTGGCATAGGCTGCAGAGGCTCAGGACTCAGGTGGACGGCCTGGCTTTATATCTTAGCTCAGCCACTCACGTAGCTCTGAGGCTCTGGGCAAGTTCCTTAACCACTTTAAGCCTAGTTTCTTTGACTCTCTGAAGTCAAGACCAAAATATTAACCAATTTCAAATTGTACTTGTGAGGATCAAAGTGGTAACCTATGAAAAGTATTTAATGTAGTCCCTGGTACATAAGAAGCAATCTATAAATATTTGCTATTATTATTTTTATTATGAGAACTGATAGAGAGCTATAGAAAGAATAGTGAGGGGCATAAGGACTCAGGCAACAGAAATGTCCCAAGGATGCTGGGGCAAAGAAAAAAAAATGGAAAAAGAAATAACACTTTGGCTAACATTGTAATTTATTGGACTGGCACTGCAGAGTAACTCAGAGAAGGCTTTTGTGAATGGGCCACAAGGCTTCTTACCAATATAATCCTTTGCAAATTGGTAACCATAATATCCTGAACCTGCGATATTCTAAAATACCTCCTGTCCCTTTTGTCCCTTTTCTCCTCATGGGTTTCTGAGGATCTTTGGAAAGTAGTGTGTCCAGTGCCCCTTCCACCAGGCCAGAAGCCATTACTCCCATGCAGCCAAGGCTCATATGCTGCCCTGGGCCTTGGGACAGAGGTACTGGTAGGGTTGCTGACCATCTGAGTGGTATCTGTTGAGTTATTTCCCCTCATAGAATTATCAGTCATAGGCTGGCAGATGACCCCATCACTGCCAGGAAAAATCACACCAATTTATTAGTAAAGGAATGAAGCCAGAACAAAGCTAATGGCATGGGCATTGTTCAGCTTCGTTGGGAATTTCAATGCCTTGTGGTTGGGGCCAGGTGGCCAAAGCAGCTCTCTGAGGCCAGCCTCCCCCTTGGTCTTCCCAGATAAGTTTCTAGTGAACTTGAGACTACGAAACATCGCTGCCGTTCTCCCTTATTCTCTGGTCCAGGCAGGAGGATAAGGTGACTTTTTTGGGTTCTTTTGGTTTTGTTTCTTTCCCATTGCAGGTGTGTGGAACATGCTGGAGGTTATTTCTTTTCCTCCACAAGATGAGACAACTCAAGCCAATTTGAAATATTTGTTAAAAAACCAATAGTATTTCATTTTCAGATCACTGTTTCTTGATGTTTCCATTCATTTAAAATAAAAATCTTATTTCAAATTCTCTTAATAATGCTACTAAGAATATCTCATTTTTTGAGCAGAAAACAATATTAAATTTTTAACACTCTTTTTAGGGTTATCGTTTTTAATATGGAATTGTGGATGAGTTATTTAATCTTTTGTGAGGTTGTTCACTTTAAAAAAATGCTCAAGCCATATCAATCTGGCCAAATTTCAAGTTAAATGATGTTCTAGGAAGTCCCCTGTCTGTGATGGATTTGCATACCGGTTGAGGAGAGAATAACAAACAGAAAACAATTAGAGAACCGAAGAGAAGAATTATAACCTAGCACCAATTTGTGTAGTTCCGAGGATAATTATGCTGGGAGGAGACAGGTGGGAGGGATTAATGTCAATTGAGTAGCTAGCTATGGTTTCACAGAGGGTGTGAAATTAAAGTGGGCTTTGCCAGATGGATCGACTATGGATTGACATGGAGAACATAGGAGGGCAATAAATTGAGAGACAACAGCCTAAGTAAAGATGCAGGGTTGGGAACGAACACAGTAAAGTTAATAATGATATTCATACTTGACTTTATGCAATACAGCTGAGACAACATTCAGACCAAGAGAACATTCCATCAATCACAGTTCTAAATATTCTCCGTGTGCTTTACAAAAATACTTTAAAAATACATGGACATGGTGTTAGCCAAAACAGTGGTAAGATTGGAGTCAAACAATCCTGGGCTTAAATTTCAGCTCTACCACTTACTAGCTGAGTGATCTCCGCCAAAGTATTTAAACCTCTCTGTATCAGTTTGCCTATTTCTAAAATGGCAATAATAATGCACCCATCTCATAGGAATTTTGTGGAGAGTGAAAAAGTTAGTGTAAGTGAGATATAGTGCTTGCCGTAAAGCAGGTAATCCATGAGTGGTTGCTAGTATTACGATTTCCATTGCTGATATAATTTTTAGTAGTAGCAGTAGTGTTCTGACCTTTACAATAAGATTAGATTGATTTTAAGTGGCATGGGATATGGTTACTTGCATACAGTCTCAAATACAAGGTAGGGAACTTATATCAAAGGTGACCATAGACCTCTGTTACCCAAGGCATTCTCCATTTACACCTGTGGTCCTGACATAAATATTGAAAGTGATTTTTTTCACTCTCAAATATGTTCTGATTTGGCCAATAAATTATATAGTCATATCTCATCACCAATGCAGGACAATAAAGAGCAGAGTAGCTTGCTGAGCAGGAGGAATGATGGGATGGAAGCAGTGTTCTAGGAAGATTTCTGCGTCTGTGGCATCCAAAAGGCTTACAGTGAAGAGCAGGGAGAAAAGTGGGGAAGCTGCTCTTACTGATAGCACCCTAGACACAGACAACAGTGATAGAGATGAGAGAGGAGAGCTCGAGATACATCCTAGGAACAAAAGCAGGGCCCAGGAGGAAAGGGGCACTTTCTTCTTCATGATCTGACCCCTGACCCCTCACATTGCTCACTTAGTTCTCAAACCCTTCTTAGTACAACTCCTGTGTAGAATCACAACCCTTTATTGACAGAAACCCCTATGATCAGGGAACCAACTCTAGTCCATCCAGAGAAGGGGAGTTGACGCTCCTAATCACTCTGACTTGATCTAAGGCAAGTGGCATAAACAACCAGGACTGCGTAAGAAATAATTCCTCTGCAATGATTCTTTGACTTTCATGGGTGTATGATCATTGCACCCTGTTTACTCTGCCCTGAACATTTATGTCGAATGACCGTGTGCCATGCTCTAAACTTGGGCCTGTTCTATTTGATATTCAGACCATGCCAGTCTCAAAGGGAGTAGACTTCCCTAGTGAAGGTAAGGCAGTTTAATTGAGACCAAAATATTCACTTCTATAAAAGAAAAAAAGCAGGCAAGATAGGATGCTGGTTCTCTGGTGTCTGGAAAGCTCTTTCTATCTATCTATCTATCTATCTATCTATCTGTCATCTTTCTATGTATCACTGTGATAGATGATAGTAAGGAGGTAGAAGCTAGACGGAACAGAGCAGAATTCTCTGCATAATTTAGGTGAAGAGACAGACTCCAAGAGGATGGAGACCAGAGACCAGAGTCTGGGCACTGTGTGGAGAGGGCAGAGAGGAGAGGACCTGTGACATTTGGACAGGGACTTTAGGGAAGATAAATGTCTGTTTTGGGTATCTATGTGGTTGTGTGTTATAGAGTATGTACAGCAAAACCTTCCTCCATTTCCCAAGGTGGATTAGAACATAGAACATTCTAAATTGCTCTCTGATGATTTTCCTGCCTGGGCATTTTTCTGGGCACTGTAGGGAGGAACTGAATCTTGTGGCTAAGCTGAATCTTGAGGGCAACGAGGACATGGGGTGAGTCTGTTCAGATCAGGTGCAGTGTATTTGGAGCTACAGTTGCATGTAGATGAGTGAGATGAACTCTGGACCAGGAGGAAATCTGAAGCAAAAATTCTGGTTTGGGGATGTTCTGTTTCAAATGTTTTGTGCATAGGCTTTTGACCAATCAAGTTTGAAGGAAGACTATTGAGTGTGAATAAGGCATTTCTTCTTTGGGAATGTTTTCCTGAAAGCTCCACACTAATTAAGCTCATAAACCTTTAATTGCTGAAGAGGAGGTCTTAATTTAAAGAAACTCTAAAATGAACCCTCTGGTAAAGCATGGAATCCGTTTGTAATGCAAATAACCCCTCCCCTGTGCCATTATATTATCCTGTAAGTTTCTGAGTTGGGAAAATGCTGGGCCCACCTGTACTCCATTCACCACGCACTGAGAAAGCAGAGCATAATAGATGGTGAGCCCTAGGAATATTTCAACCCTAGCAGCATGGTTCACTGTTGTCTATGACATGTTAAATTATTGATACCAAGCCAGGCTTTGGGACACAGGCTTTGTTGTTCCGAGCTAACAAAGCCACCTGAGAGAAAGCTGTAATGAGAGAACAGGGACTTAGCTATGATGGGGTGAGGCTTCTGGGCAGTGAATCCTGCCTGTAACAGGAAAGGGCTACAAATTATTTGGACTGACCACTCTTGCAAAAAGGAAGAGAAAATAGGTGCATTAATGAAATTCTTACAACAGATGGCAAACTGTCCTTGGATCCTCTTGCGGGGGAACAGGGAAAAAAACTTTCAAAGAATATTTTATATGAGTATATCACACAGAATCCACTTACTCTGAGGACTCACAGAGAGCTATCTAAGAGACATTCCATTAAATTATTTAACAGAAGATGACAAAAAAGAATTAGAGAAAGACATTTCCCATCTCAAGTTAAAACAACAATCCACTCTCTATCCATGGGTAAATCTCTGGGTCCAGATGGTTGCCCAACAGAATTTTAGCAAACATTTGGAGAGATAATAAGGCCTGTAACAGTAGATAATTACTCACTTATATATGGCTCAGTGCCCCCTCATCTACATTAGTTTCTATAGCAGGTTTTTTGCCAAAAGAAAGGAAGCAGACCCCTGTTCCATTTTCTCATTTGTAATATTCTCTTGCTTCACTCTGCGCAGATGCCAGGAACTGTCCTTTTTATTTTAGTGTCCTTATGAAGACCTCTGAGCACAATAGGAAGGTGAGGAGACGTTAAATATCACTGAAATGGGATATGAAAATAACCGCTAGGAAGTCCTCCAGGAAAATAGGTAAAGGTCCAGTTGTCAAGTAACATCATCCCATTAATGTGTTTCAGGGAGGGCTCCCATTTACTCTTTTTCTCCATCTCCTCTACCCACTTTCCAAGAGGAGGAGTAAAAACTGACATTTTAGGAGCCTGTAGGACTGAGCTTCCACTCCAGAGCATAAAGAGCAAAGGTCACGGACATTTTCAACAGCAACTAGTTCACAGCCATTTTGCCAGGCGCTTAATGGAGGCTTGATGATTTAGCTACAATCTGTGCTCTAAGGCGGAGAAGCCAGGGTGAGGCTCAAACTGCAGGCTTCACTGCCCAGACTGGCTATAAATGTCTGTCCGAATTATAGATGCTTTCAGGAGACCATAATCCTTAGTTTTTGTAGATGCTTTTTCCCTTCTGCAGAGCATTTTACAAAGATGAACTAATTAATCCTTTCACCAACCCAATGATTTCAGGCAAAGTGATTTTTCCCATTTTATAGATGGAGAAACTGAGTGCCAGTAGTCCTGCCTTTTAGCTGTCAACGCTTTGAAGATGCAACAAGTTTGAAACAGCCAGTAATTACTTAGCCATTTCGACCTCTGTCAGGAAAATCTGTCTACTAGATTTCTGTTAACTAGATTGTGTCATCTTTGCACAAAAAGCACACTAGTGTTTATTGATTAATGCAAGGATAATAGTTATCATTTGAGTACTTAATATGGACTGCACTGTACTTATGCTACATTGCTCATTCTGCAACATCCTTTAGAATAGTGGCTCTCACCTTTGGCTGTATACTAGAATACACCTTGGAAGACTTTAAAAATCCTGCTGTGGGGGCTGGACTGGTGGGATAGCAGTTAAGTTCACTCACTCCCCTTCAGCAGGCCAGGGTTCCCTGGTTCGTATCCCGGGTGCAGACCTACACACCACTCATCAAGTTATGCTGTGGCAGTATCCTACATACAAAATAGAGGAGATTGGCACAGATGTTACTCTGTGACAATTTTCCTCAAGCAAAAAGAGGAAGATTGGCAATAGATGTTAGGTCAGGGCCAATACTTCTCACCAAAAAAAAAAAAAATCCTGATGGCCACTTCCAAGATCAATAAAATCAGCACCTCAGGTGGGTGGGGAAAAGACAACAGCATTTTTTAAAGCCTCCTCAGGTGATTTCAATGTGCAACCAAAATTAAGAACATTCTGGATAAAATAGAAGAGAAATAGAGAAATGGAAGGATATCCAGAGTTAATAATTTGGTGGTGTTTTCTTTTATTTTGTTTTTAGGTGAAAGAGAATTGAGTCAACGGATGAGCAGAAAGGGCTAGTAGAGAAGAAACATAAGGGAAGCAGAGGAGAAAGGGTCATTAATGGAACAAATTTCCAGAGGAAATAAAAGAATGAGGATTAGCCACTTTCCCCTTCATGTCTCTTTCGCACACACAGCAGATTTCTATTGTAGCACCTATTACCCTAAATCTTTTCTCCTTCCTTCCTTCCTTCCTTCCTTTCTTTCTTTCTTTTGTTCTTTCTTTCTTTTTTGAAAAAGATTAGCCTTGAGCTAACATTTCCTGCCAATCCTCCTCTTTCTGCTGAGGAAGATCAGCCCTGAGCTAACATCTGTGCCAATCTTCTTCTACTTTACATGTGGGATGCCTACCACAGCATGGCTTGAGGAGTGGAGCATTAAGTCTGTTCCCAGTATCCAAATCAGCAAACCCAGGGCCACCAAAGCAGAGTGTACAAATTAACCACTGCACCACCAGACCAGCCCCCATATTACCCTAAAATTTTGTTTACATATCTGTCTTCTTTCCAGACTTTGAATTGTTTGAGGTGCAGAGCATGAGTCTAGTCATTTCTTATGTTCAGCACCTTGAGTAATATCTGGGAAATAGCAGGCTTTTAGACACTGGATAAATGACAGAATGAATTTGGGAAATTTAAAAATCTTTCCTGCGTGGAAAAGGCTCTCTGACTGTCTCTCACACAGTACTTGAAACTCATGGCATTAATCAGTCTTTTAGACTAAAGTTCTGACAACCTGAGCTAAGAAGTGGTTGCAAGGCCATTACAATGCACCATGTTACCTTCAGCCATTTGTGCCTCTGCATAAATTGTTTTGACAGATTAGCCCATCAGTCACCAACAGGAACCAAAGGGAATAAGAATCTAGACAGGTCATCAACATTTGGTAGGGTTAAGCACAAGAAAGGGTAGAGCCCAGAGAACTGGGATCTGCTTTAAGGCCTCTGGGAAGCAATAGGGGGAAGGTCTGAAAAACCTAGAGCCAGGATAGCCAAGCCAAACATGGTGGGTGGGGGTGGTGGTCTGGGAAGTCAACTGCATTCAAGCCCCTGGTGTCTCAAAGGCTGTCTCTGGAGTCAGATTTAGAACCACATATCTTGCTATCATGCTGTCACTTAGCATTATTTGCGCTCCCCAGTTTTCTATGTATAGGCTTCTAGGAAATTAATGGATAGCAGAAGATGCTGCTTTTCATTCAGATGGAAAGATTCATCCCAGAGGAAACATCATTTGGTGATTTGTGGAATATTCTGTAAGCACAGAAAAGCATACTGTACAATGCTCCAGCTCATGACTATAGCCAGCAGGAGTCCTTAGTTCATGTCATCACCCAATGTTCAGTCCTGCCATTGGTCAATATCCAAGGGACAAGTCCATCTTGCTCTCGCCCCACATTGGAAACTGCACCATCTTGCCCAAATATTCTGTACTGCCTTGCCTTGACTCTACCCAAACCTATTCTTTTCCTCTCTGAAATGGCTGCCTATGGTCAGCATATTTCTTCATAGTCTCAATTTCTGTCCTAAATGTGTTTTCCAATCCCTTACCTTAATCAGGAAACAATTTCACTTCTAAAATTACTAGTTCAAAGTTACTGATCTCTAACCTCAATTTCCCTTCTTTCTAGCTTACTTATCCAAGTAGCCTTATCATGAACGTTCAGACTTTTGACTCCTATTGTTTTCTTTTTTAGCTATCCATGAGCTTTTAACCTGCTTTCACTCTCCTTCCTGTCTACTTTAGATCGTTTGACCTATCATTACAATTAAACCTTACACAAATAAATTCCATGCCTCTTGTCCTTTGTTACTCTCGTTAGGGACAAATTCAGCTCTAACTTTTGGGTAGAAAATGGCTATTTCAAACCTATTCCACTTTGATTAATCTTCTGGCTTTCCCCATCTACCCCTCCCCATTCTCAGCAGATGATCTTATTTCTCACTTAGGGAAAATTGAAGCCTTCACTTGGGAGCGCCTTTGTTTTTACATCTCCATGTCTGTCTATACACATTCTTTTCCCTCTCTGATTTGTTAAAAAAGAGGAGGTATATATCTTCTTATAATGTCAATTCCTTCCTACATCTTTAGGAACATCATATTCTTGGTCATATGTTCCCTCTGTTGGAACTTGCACCAGACAGAGCCTTTTATAGCATCATCCGAATTAGCAGTTAAACAAGCTCCAGTCATCATAAATAAAGTTTTTCTGTCAACTCTACTCTTACTTTACAATATTACCCCATATTTCTCCTTAAATTAAAACTAAAAGTTTCAAGTGATTTTCATGCTGTTTCACTGTCTTTATTTCTCGTGAATTCTTGAGCTCATTTTGATCAAACTTGCATCAAAATCCTTGCTACCCTGCCAATGCCCTTGTTGTCAGAGTCCACCATGTCCTAGAATCAACATAACATTTTTTGTTTCATTTTTTTTCCTTTACTTCCCAGTCAAATCAAACATTTTTATGTTGAATGAACTAAGTCAGAGGGAGAAAGTCAAATACCGTATGATCTCACTCATAAGTAGAAGATGAAAACAACGACAAACACATAACAATGGAGATTGGATTGGTGGTTACCATAGGGAAGAGGGGGAGGGCAAAAGGGGTGATTAGGCTCACATGTGAGGGGATGCACTCTAACTAGTTTTTGGGTGGTGAACATGGTGTAATCTACACAGAATTCGAAATATATTTACGATGTACATCTGAAAAAAAATTTAGCTTCCTCCCCTGGAAATTCTCTTTCTATTGTTGACATCAACACCATATTTTTCTGTATTTACTCCTACTTTTCTGGAAAATCCTTCTCAGTTTTGCCTCTAAATATTATAATTTTTGAAACGTTCAATCTTAAGTACTCTCCCTTTTTTTAACCTTGTTTTCTACTCTTTCCCCAGGCAATAACATTCAATAATAGAGCTTTTTCATTTGTTCCCTAATGAATCGAATTTGAATCCCTACTCTAGGATTTCCTTTGAACTTCATACCCATATATTCAACTGTCTAAGTGGTATGTCCAATTCTACATTTCATAGATGCCTCAGAATCTTGTGCAAAACTGAATCTATGATGTCCTACTGCCAATATGCTCATCTTCTATGGTTTTCTCTTTCTTTCTTTTCCTCTATCCACTATTTTCTTGTTCTTGCATTGACTGGAACTTTCAAAAGAATGAGGGAAGCAGTGATATGGACATCCCTAATCTATCCCTGACTTTCATTGGAATGCTTCTAAAGTATCACCATTAAATATGATGGTAGTAATCCAGTAGCTGACACTTCAGTTACCTATGCAATATTTATTACCCATCCTCCATCTTACTAATAGATAATTGCTTTTTAAAAGGGCAGAAATATGTCCAGAATAATAATTTAAAAAATCTTGCTTTTTCAAATTCCATTGCAGCTAAAAACACAGTTCTGGAGAATGATAAGCAAATTGAGCATTTCGGGGAAAGCTTTTTGCATTCTTGACATAGGCACTGCCTCTTCCCCCTTCCTCTTCCTTCTTCCTGCCTAGAAGGCAGATATGATTCCTATAAGATGAACAGCATTTTTCACCACCAAGAATTATGTGTCAGGGGCCGGCCCGTGGCCGACCAGTTAAGTTCATGCCCTCTGCTCTGGCAGCCCATGGTTTTGCTGGTTTGGATCCTGGGCACGGACTTGGCACCACTCATTCCATCCATGCTGATGCGGCGTCCCACATGGCACAACCAGAGGCACTCATAACTAGAATATCCAGCTATGTACTGGGGAGCTTTGGGGAGAAGAAGAAGGAAAAAAAGATTGAAAACTGTTGTTAGCTCAGTTGCCAATCTTTAAAAAAAAAAAAGATTATGTGGCACAAAAGTAGAAAGATCTGGAGACCTTAATATCATTTTTGTATTGTCATACTCTCCTGGATTGCCATTTATTAGACTTATAGCATGAAACAAATGAAAACTTTCTGATAGAATTTTGGTTAGTCTCAGCTAAAAACAAGCCTAACTTATATGTACTTAGGATAGACAGAATAATGGCCACCCAAAGATGTCCACATCCTAATCCCCAAAATCTGTGAATATGTTACAATACAAGACAAAGGGGAATTAAAGTTGCAAATGGAATTAAGATTGCTAACTTGAAACTGACTTTAAAATAGGGAGATTATCCTGGATTAATCAGATGGGCCCAATGTAATCACAAGGGTCCTTAAAAGTAGGAAAGGACGTAAAAGAGAAGCTCAGAGTGATGGAGTGCGAGAAGGACTCCACCAGCCATTACTGGCTTTAAAGATGGAGGAAGGAGGCACATGCCAAGGACTGTGGACAGGCTCTAGACCCAGAAAAGGCAAGGAAATAGGCTCTCCTCTAGGGCCTCCAGCAGGAACACAGCTCTGCTGACATCTTGATTTTAGCCCAGTGAGACCTGAGTCAAGTTTCTAACCTACAGAACTGTCAGATAATAAAGGTGTATATTTTAAGCCAGTAACTTGTCATAATTTGTTACAGCAGCTCTAGAAAACTCATATAGTACTCTTTATGAATTTTAGGAGGTTTTCTGCTATTTTTGTTGGCTAAAAGTTTATCATGAACAAATCTAAAATTCAGTCAACTTTTTTCCTGCCTCTACAGACAAAAAAGTATGAATGAGAAGGTCCATTTTTTCATTTCTTCTTTTAATTATTAACATGCTGCATTACATTTGGATTACTTTAATAAGTGTTCTCATTTAAACAATCACTGCATTCCTAAAATAAACAATACATGAACATGATGCTGAAATTGGTTTGCTAACATGTTATTTAGAAATTTGTCAATAGGTTCATCAATACAATTGGCCTGTAATCATCTTTTCTTATATTTTCCCTTGCCTGGTTTTAAGATTAAGGCTAAACTAGCCTTGAAAAATGACTTAGCCACATTTAAACGTAGTCACATTTCCTAGTCTTTGAGAAATTCTGAAGATCAGATACTTTTTTTAAGAGTGTGGCAAAACTTTGCTGTACATTCATTTGGGACTGGTTTCTTTTTGAAAGAATTTTATTATAATTTACATTTGTAAGTTGTTATTGAGTTTTTATTGAGAGACTTTGGAAATTTATATATTATTCTAGAAAATTATTCATTTTATCTAAATTGTATATTAACACTTTTTTTCATATTACATTCTGTTGTTTTTCAGAATCCTTTTTATCTATATTTTATTCCTTTTTTTAATGCTAATGTTGTAAACACATACCTTCTCTGGTTCTCTCCTTTTATGTTTCTTTCTTCTTCTTCTTCTTTTTTTTTTCCGTCAGTCTTGGTGGAGATTTGGTTAGAAATTGCTTTTAATTTCATTATTTTTTCTCCTATTTTCTTTAATTTGCTGCTCTTTATTATTTTCTTTCTTTTTAAAATTTTTCTCTAAATTATTGCCTCTAATGCTAAAGGTCCCACTAGTCCTATGTTGGCTGCAACTCCCAAATTTGGTTACATTATAGTTTAACTATCATTCAGTTCCAATTATTTTACAATTTCCATTGCAACAATTTCTTAGACACATAAGTCATTTCAAAGTGCACTTTTAAATACACACACAAACGCATACACACCCCCCACAAATCTGCAGTTAATTTATTGTATATAGTGTAAGGGGGGAAATCCATTAGCACTTTTTGCTACAAGTATAGGCAAGTTTTAAAAACTCCATTTCATAAATATCACCATATATATCCACTTGTGTGGCTGGCCACTTTTGTCGTATATACGTGATTTTATTTTGAGGCTGTTTTTCTCTTCTTTTCGTCACTTTGTTTCTGCCTATGGCAGGCTTCTATGGATTTAATTCCTCTAGGTCTGTAATGAGGTTGATGTTGGCAGGACCAGTCTCCTCTCCTTACTCTTCAAGAACCTTGACTATTCTTAGCTTTTTTTTTAATACGTATTTGTAAAACTTCAGTTTGGGGCCGGCCCTGTGGCCGAGTGGTTAAGTTTGCGTGTTCCGCTGCAGGCGGCCCAGTGTTTTGCCAGTTCGAATCCTGGGCGCGGACATGGCACTGCTCATCAGACGACGCTGAGGTGGCGTCCCACATACCACAACTAGAAGGCCCCACAACGAAGAATATACAACTATGTACTGGGGGGCTTTGGGGAGAAAAAGGAAAAAATAAAATCTTAAAAAAAACCCCCAAAACTTCAGTTTATCAAATCTATAGATAAAGAAATAATTGACAGCTTTACAATACTGATTCTTACCTTCTTTGAACACAGTTTCTCTCCACTTTAATAACTCTAACTAAATATTATAATTTTCTTACCACAGGTTTTGCTTATCTTTTGTTAGATTTATTCCTAGTTTCTTGGTCTTTATGATATTGTCTTCTTTTTAGTTATTTTCTGGTGTTTGGAAATTCAGTTCACTGTTTTTAGTTATCTTCTTATCCAGCCATCTTGCTAAACTCCTGCATGATTCTAAAATTTATTCACAATTTCTTTAGATTTTTTCATATAAAATCTCATATCATGTATAGTAATGAGATTTTGATTGTTCTTTTCCAAACTTGAAGACATTTGTGTTTAAATTGTAATAGCTAGGATCTTCAATTCAAGGTTATCATCTCATTCCTTATTCTTCTAACATTTCCTGCTTATAATGCTGCTTGCTGTGCACCCACACACAAACACACACACACACACACACTCACACTTTTTCATGTTAAGAAAGTTCCTTCTCTTCCTAGTTTGCTGGAAACTTTTAACATCGTTTTATGTTTAATTTTATTTAATGTTTTATGGAATCTGTTGCAACAATTGTATGGATACTCTCTTTTAATCTATTAATCTGCATTTTTAGGATAAACCCAAATTGGTCATGATGTGTTATGTTTTATGTGTGACAGTGATTCAACTGGAGAATATTTTGTTTAGAATTTTTGCATCTGAATTCATGACTTAAATGGGCCTGCTGTTCTCCTTGTTATAATATCTTAGTCTCATGTTACCTCTTTGTTTCTCTGTGCTGTATTTCGGGGATGAGTTTTTCAATTTTTTTCCAGTTCTTTAAGTATTATTGTGATTGTGATCTATTTTGAGTTTACGTTACTAATATAATATTTTATATAATGAAAATATTTTGGTCAAACAGGATTTTCTAGTTATTTATTTTTTATATACATGTTACATGTGTTTGCTTTATGTCTGTTCATTTTTTTCATAATTTCTTTTTCTAAAGTAATGAAATGTCATCATTTTTATCCTTAAACACCTAAAACATAATTATCTTAAATTTTTTTATTTGACTATCCCATAACTTTAATTTTATATGGAGAAATGGCATTTCTGGTAGAATTTTCTGTTTGTTTGTTTACTTATTCAGTATTAGATTTTTTTCCCATGTGTTTTAAATTTTGAATTATAGGCACATTTTTTGTGGAGACTTTTCTCTTTCTTTTTCCTAGAATTCTTTCTACACCTATGCTCATCTCTTCATCCCAGTAGTTTTGCAACAACTTCCACTGGCCTTGCAGGACCAGGTCTCAGAAGTGCAGGTATGGTTTCCTGTCTCATGGTGTTATTAAAAGCCTTGCATGTCCAGCCACACAGACAGTGGGTGTCTTGGCTCAGTTGCCAATATGGAGTCTCTGTCTGCACCTTTCTGCACATCATTCTCAGAGCCATAACCCAGGTTTAATTTTCATTTATTTTTAAATTAGCATACAGAATAAATAATTGTTTTTGTTGTACAGTTCAAGGTTTTGACAAATGCATGGAATCTTATAATCAACACCACAGTCAAAATACAGAACAACTCCATCACACATACACAAATCCCTTCGTGTTGCCTTTTTTTAAAAAAATTAAACTTTTTTTTTTTTAGAGCAGTTTTATGTTCACAGCAAAATTGGGCAGAGGGCGCAGATATTTCCCATGCGTCCTCTGCCTCCATATATGCATAGCCCCCTCCATCATCAGCATCTCCCACCAGAGTGGTATATTTGTTACAATTGATGAATCTACACTGATGCATCATTATCACCCAGATAGGGTTCACTCTTGGTGGTGTACGTTCTATGGGTTTTGGACAAATTTATAATGACATGTATCCACCGTCATAGTATCATACTGAGTGGTTTTACTACTCTAAAAATCCTCTGTACTTCACCTTTTCATCCCTTTCTCCTCTTAACCCCTAGAACCACTGATCTTTTTACTGTCTCTTTAGTTTGCCTCTTTCAGAATGCCATAGAGCTGGAATTATACAGTATGTAGCCTTTCAGATTAGCTTCTTTCACTTAGTAATATGCATTTCAGCCTGCTCCATGTCTTTTCCTGGCTTGATAGCTCATTTTCTTTTAGCACTGAAAATATTCCTTTGTCCAAATGTACCACAATTTATTTATCTATTCATCTACTGGATGATATCTTAATTGCTTCCATGTTTTGACAATTATGAGTAAAGCTGCTGTAAACAAATGTGTGCACGTTTTTGTGTGGACATAAGTTTTCAACTTCCTTGGGTAAATATCCAGGTGCAATATTGCTCGATCATATGGTAAGAGTATGTTTAGTTTTGTAAGGAATCACCAAAGTGTCTTCAAAAGTGGCTGTACCATTTTGCATTTCCAGCAATGAATGAGAGTTCCAGTTGCCCTACATCCTCGTCAGCATTTGGCGTTGTCAGTGTTCCAGATTTTGGCCATTCTAGTAGGTTTGTAGTGATATCTCATTATTGCATTAATTTGCATTACTCTGATGACATGTGATGTGGAACATCTTTTCATATGCTTATTTGCCATCTGTATATCTTCTTTGGTGAAGTATCTGTTAAGGTCTTTGGTCCACTTTTTAATTGAGTTCTTTGTTTTCTTATTGTTGAGTTTTAAGGGTTCTTTATATATTTGGGATAATATCCTTTGTCAGATATTGTCTTTTGCAAATATTCTCTTCCAATTTGTGGCTTGTCTTTTCATTCTCTTGACAATGTCTTTTGCAGAGCAGATTTTTTTTTTATGTGTGAGGAAGATTGGCCCTGAGCTAACATCTGTACGAATCTTCCTCTATTTTATGTGTGGGATGCTGCCACAGCATGGCCTGATGAGTGGTGTGTTGGCCCGCACCTGCAAACCTGCAAACCCTGGACTGCCAAAGCTGAGTGCACAAACTTAACCACTACCACACCAGGCCAGCCACAGAAACATTTTATTTTAAAGAAGTCCAGCTTATCAAGTCTTTCTTTCATAGGTCATGCCTTTGGTGTTGTATCTAAGAAGTCATTGCCAAACCCAAGGTCATCTAGCTTGTCTACTATGTTATCTTCTAGGAGTTTTATAGTTTTGTATCTTACATTTAAATCTGTAAGACATTTTGAGTTTAATTTTTGTGAAGGTTGTAAGATCCGTATCTAGATTCATTTATTTTTGCATGTGGATGTCCAGCTGTTCCAGCATCATTTGTTGAAAAGACTTTTTCTCCATTGTATTTCCTTTGCTCATTTGTAAAAGATCAGTTGATTATATCTATGTGGACATGTTTCTGTACTCTGTTCTGTTCCACTGAACTATTTATCTATTCTTTCACCAACACTTGTTGCTCTTTTATAGCCAAATCCTCCACCCACTCAACATGAGAACCACTGATCTGTTCTCCATCCCTATAGTTCTGCTTTTTCCAGAATGCTGTATAAATGGAATCACAAAGAATGCAGTCTTTTGAATCTGGATTCTTCACTTAGCTTCCTGAATTTTAATTCTATGCTTATTGTAGTGTGTATCCATATTATATTCCTTTTTATCACTGAGCATTATTCCATTGTATAAATGGACCAGTTTGTTTATCCATTTTTCAGTTGACAACCATTTGGATTGTTTCCACTTTGGGGCAATTACTTATAAGGCTTCTATGAACATTTGATATAAATGGGCATGTATATTTTCATTTCACTTGACTGAAACCAGGTGTTAAGAGTCAACAGTTTTTTTTCATAGCTTATTGGTATCCATGGGGGTCCTCTCCTGTGCTTTCAGACAAAGAGCCTGTATTCGGTCACCTCTCTAAATGCAGGGCAGTTAGTTTCCTTTGCCCCAGAGAAGCAGAATTGCTGGCCATCATTATCTGTTTTTAAATCTAGGATGAGAAAATCTGTCTCATTAACCTCTTTCTTCATTTTGTGTTTCTGTTCTATTTGTGGTCTATGGAAATATTTATTTTATTTTTTCCTAAGTTATATGTTTTTGGGTTTTCTCATTATATGTTTTGTCCATGATTACTATGTGGCAAAGAAGGGGGGTGATCAGAGTACGAACTCATAGAGCCATCTGGAGCCAGAAGCACCTGAAATTCCCTGAAAGTCCTGCATGTGCAAATGGTCCCATCACCCCTCCAGCTGAGAAGTAATCCAGCAAGTCAGAGAACTGAGAGTTATTCTTGATATTTCCATTGCCCTCAGCTTCCATATACAATCAAGCACAAAATTTTATTGATTCTACCTTGTAATTGCCTCTCAAATCCTCCCATTCTTTTCCATCTCCTATCTCCACGCTGGTCCAAGCTCTTGTCATCACTCACCAAGCCTCTGCTGTTGCCTCCTAAGTGATCCCTCCGCACTTACTCTCCTCTTTCCACTAACCCTTTCTTCGCAATGAAGCGAGAGATATCTTTCTACAGGTACATATATAATCAAATCACTCCCTTGCTTTAAATTCTGTGGCTTCCATTGACCTTAGTTAGAATTAAAGCCAGGGCTGGGGGTTGGGGGGGACTCTGTCTGTTGCCTACCTCATTCATCTTTTGTTGAGCCCCTTCCTTCATTGTGTGTTCTATTCATCCATCTCCTCTCAGGCAGTGCTTTGTGGAGGGCATGCTTGTCTCACCTCAGGGCCTGCACATCTGTTAGTCTTTTTGTTTGAATGTTTTTTCTTCTTTCTCTTTTCAAACTCCCTTTCATATATAACTTCTACTACAACTTAGTAAGAAGCCTTCCAGGAAGTCTTCCATGATTTCCCAAACCTCTTCAGGTCTGATTACATACTCTCATTACCCCTTGTGCTTACAGTAATTCTTTGATCTATTGTTGAATGTCTATCATGCTTTCTTTGCTTACGACTGTAGCTTTATAAGTTGACAACACTAAGTTCTCACTAAATTCATTTTTGTAAATGAATAAATAGCTACAAAAATACTCTGTATTTCAGAGGACTCATTTAAGTGGTATGATTTCATGGATGCCAAGTCCTTCCCTATCTTCAAATATCTCACCTACTGATGTCTGAAAGTTTACCAATTTTCACTGCTTTTGATTAGCCACTGCTCTGTCCAGGTTCCTCTTTTAAAAGGCAATAGTTCCTTCTCATAAGGCTAAAACATGAGGTCCTTAACACCTTAGTGTAATGAGATTATCAGATTGCTTTCATTCCTGAGGGACAGACTGTCAGATGACATAGATAACAGTACAGGGGACTTTCTAGGTTAAGCTCTTACAAAATTGGGGTGGTCACGTAAAATCGAAACTATACTGCCTGGTTCTTTCCCACGGTATATACACAGCAAATGGATGAGATACTTTTTATTGTGATGGCTTCATACACATCCTAGAGTAGTCAGGACAATCTAGGTCAATTGATTGATGATAGAGTCTCTCTAGGCTTAAACAATGAGGCTGCTGGTTCAGAGTGAGTTAACCTCATTGGTGCAAATGCCTTTATAGTGCCTAGAATTGTTTCCTTTGACTTATTCTTGGAAGTGGGTCAGATATTTGACATCTGCGACCCCAACAATTTGGCCTATAACTTGGGAGAGAATTCCAACCTGCCAGCTGAAAGCCTTCTCAATAACCAGTGATTGTTTCACAGCATGTAAATTGCAAAACAAATACCAAGTAGTTAGTTTATACTGACTTTTCAATTTTATTTATTTATTTTTGCAGTAAGCAGATATTGGGACAAGGGACTTCTGAAAATGTTTATAATGCTATAAAGGAAAGGCTCTTTCTTTCTTTCTGAGGGTAGCAGAATCTTGTGACAAGGAAGAATGGTAGATTAAGAAGTTTGGATTTCATTAATAGCTAACATTAATCAAATATAGAATATGTGCTATATGTTAGGTGCTATAAGTAGCTCTTTATATTTATTATTGTATTTAATCCTCAATTCTATCAGCTAGCTACTACTGTTACTTCTATTTCTTTTTCAAGGAAAATAATGATTTATTTCACTGAATCTATTTCAAAGAATGGAGTAATTACACTAATCTTTATTCGTGAAAGAGAAGAAATCGGTATAATTACTCTTGAAAAAAATAAGTTTTACTAAGAATAAAATCTAGAAGTATTTGTATCCTTTTATAGTAGTCTTCATTATATGAATGACTTCATAATAGATATCCCACGTTACTCTCTATCTGAACACAAAATCTAAATGATTGTACACAAGTAACGTCTTGAGGTGAATGAGATTAGGCATCTGGGAGAGTAGAATTTTCATATCCTTGGTATCAGCCAAGTTGTCATTTAGGCTCTGCCCACTGCGGTCCTCACTTTCATGTGCTTCACACTATACTGGGGAGGAATGGGATGCTCATAGTGTTTCATGTTCTGAGCAAGACTTTGGAAGTCATAAGCTCCAAAGACTTTGTTAGTTTCTTGAGAAGCCTATATTTAATGCAAAAAAAAAAAAAAAAAAAATAGAAGAGAGATTCCTGCTGGATTATATAACAATACACGTGAATGTGCCTCACATTTGGACTTTTGGGTCAAATCCAAACAGAGTAAAGCTGATTTTGCCAACATCTGTCATAGAAATGTTGCACAATTTTGTACCTGAAACTCGATTTAAAACGGTCTGTGGAAAGACTTTTTGGTCTGCAAATACAGTCTTAGATAATATTATAGGAAGGTATAGGAATACTTCGTAAGACCATGTATGTATCCAAAGTGGGGTGAATGCAAAAAAAGGTTTAATTCATTGAGCCGCGCCTGGAAAGTTAGAAAATGCTATCAGCAGGAACAGACATGATGTGGGACATTTCCAAGGCACTGTTACCTCTATTTTTATAGATGAGGAAATGTATCCCAGAAAGGTTAAATAACTGGTCCAAAGTCAACTTGCCAAGTCAGGATTGAAATCCCCCAGAGTGATCTTCTCCCTGGGTGCAGACCAAAGTTCCAAGGGGCTTGGTATGCAGCCAGTCTCAGATGATTCTAAGTGGCTGCCAGAACCATGCTAGCTGTGAAAGAAATTATTAAAGAAAATAAAAACAGTCAACATAGATACAGACACGGGTCAAGTGCATCAACTGAGAAAAAAAGGAAGCAAAGTGGCATAAAAACTTGGAGTTAAAAATGTACTGCAGCTTTTCCAAATACAGCCTTCTGCTGCGGAGCATGGACTAAGCGGCCAGGGTGCTGGGGTTGGGCTCAATGTGGAGGACATGAAACCTGTCTTTTGTTCTTTAGAGAACAGTGCCTAAAGGACTGGAAAAGAAGTTTGATTTCTATAACGCAAGAAAATATATTTAAGAATCAGAATTTAAGCCAAGAACTAACTGTACGCCTCTGTGGCATGATCTCAGGGATCTCGGAATGCCACCGTGAATCCTTCACTCTTTTCAATGCCATGTGCCTGAAAACTTGCTTTTCAAGCTTTATTCCCTTAGTTTTATGCTCTAATCCCTGTTGAAATGCAAACTCTTCTTCAAAAGCTTGTCACATCCAGCAAGTGATTCTCAGATTTCTTTTTCTTTTTTTTTTTTTTTGCTCAGCTTGTCTGAAAAATATGCCACACTTGTGTGAAGAGGTGTGGTTCACTATGGCAGGGACTGTCAAATGTTTCCACAACTTCTGAGGGCAGAGAATATCTGAATTTTAGGGAGAAGTTGATGCAGAGAGAGTAAGAAATCACACTGTCAAGAAGGGAACTAAATGTGGGTGTATGCAAGGGGGAAAAAGGGTGGCAGTGAGCACCTGGAGCAGAAAGGAAAGGAAAAAGGTGGAAATCTTATCAACAAGCTGTTGCGGCTTCACAATTTACCAAAGATGAGTCTGTTAGACACAGTGATGGAACAGTAGTTTACAGGTTTACTTAGTAGCATCTCTTGTCATCTAATAGATGTCAAGTCCACTTGAATATATTACTCCAAGGTGCTAGGCATTGCTCTTATTATGGAGGCAAGCTGAAAGGTGGGAAAGAGGATGGACTTTGGAGGGAAACTTAGATTCTAATCTCTACATCTTTGTGGATTGGCTCAGTAATCTGGCATATATTAATGAATCTCTCTGAGAATGTTTCTACGCTAAGCTGTGACATACAGATAACAATATTTATGTTGTAGGAGTTTTTGTGACAATCAAGTAAGGTGGAATCTGAAGGATGCTTAGCAGAGTACTTGCTCAAAGATATGTACTAGAGTTTACACCTCCCCAGTTCCCTTACTGGCCTTATGTGCTGCTTCTCCTCTCCTTCTCATATCTCTCCTCTTCTGCATCTTGGCTTTCTGAGGGCATCCCGTTGAGAGCTGCACATCTGAGACTGTGCTTTACATGTTGGCTGAACTTTCTATCACCATTCTTTCTTATCTCAAGGAAGGTCCTGGGTAAATAAATTCACATCACCATGTTTATAATTAAAAAGCTAATTAATATTATTCTCTGAAACATAGCTTCATTTTAGTAGGAGGCAGCAAATGAAGAGTTGGACTTTTAATAGCAAGAAAGGAAAAAATATGAGGCATCAGTGACTGATCGTTTGATGATGAATATAGGCTGTATTATTCCCAAATTTTGGCCTCCAATTTAGACTGGAAGGCTAATTTCAGCTTTGGCTGGAGGACACTTGGGAAGAAAGTTTAGACACAGGAGAGCTGAGGGTTAAGTACAGAGGACTAGACAGCCAGGCATTTAGAAATCAGGAAATGGGGAAGGGACCTGAGAAGAAGCAGCCAGGAAGGCTGGCGGAAAATCAAGATATTGATGCACAAGTTACTCCATATCCGCGTTTCTACCTGCTTAGATGGAAATGGCCCTTGGGCTTGCAGACAGAAGGACGACATGCTGAAAGTTGTTTATATGTTCTTACTCTTCCATCCTCATCACAATCAAAGATATCTCTGGTTCACTTCTTTACCATGAGTCACCTGCTCAATCCATCCTTAGTCTTTTAGCTCAGAGTTGGGATGTTTTCATTTATTTAGTTTAAGCTGGAGTCAGAGATATTGCTATACTACTTTTGAATTTATTTTTATGTTCAGATATGACCTCCTCATCCCCCTTCATAGTCTAATCATTAAAGCTTAGAATTTGAAGTCAGACAGGTAAAAGGTTTAATCCCACTTTCATCACTGATGAGGTATTTATTATTTTGCCCAAAGATGAGATGACCAATTCTCCAAATTCCCAGAAGGAGATCTTTCTCCATCTCTCTTCTCCAAGACATCAGCAGTATTGCCAGAGGTTGGTCTTTCATATGCTGCTGCTCAAAGGGTTTGATGCAAGTGTCTGGAGTGGGGAGAAGCTGGGGTCCTGGGTGGTCAGAGATTCCATAGCATAGATTGACTGATGACATCTTTCTGTGCTTCTAATGTCATGAGGAAAAAAAAAATTAATCCTCTGGAAGGAGGAATAATGTTACAAAAGAAGCAGAGCAGAGTATAGGTTGTAATTATGCTTTCTTTAAAGAAGGTCCAACCCAAAGCAGCCATAATATATTTTAATGAATGTTTCAAAGCTATTCAAGATATAAACACAAGTATCAAGACCAAGCCATGTCCACTGCTTGGAAAATTGGTTTGTCTGGGGAGGAGGTAACTTTAGGAAAAGTGGAAGCTACTCCAAGCACTTGAGGCATTATTGTGTGACGGAGGGGGAAAGGAGAGCAGCATCGTAGTTGGTATCAACTGGTAGAAAGTGAGGGAATTTTGGCTCAGTGGAAAAAGTAACTTTCTCTTATACTGTGAGTCATTCAGCAATGGAACAGGCTACCTTATAAACTAATATTGTGGATTTTATTGCTAGAGGAAATTCTGAAATTATCTTAGCTCCTCTTTTCAATCGACTTGTGAGATGACTGAGGCCAGATTGGGTTTAGTGACTTTCACAGAGTCACATAGGAGGGACATAGAAGCAGAAAACCTGACTTGAGTTTGTGCTCCATTATTCTCTAGCTACGAAATCTTATTTCCCATGTTCTGTTTTTAGTAGTCCCAAGAGAAGCCAAGGGGTTCAAGAGATGAGATTTGAGCCCACTTCCCTTAATCAAAGGTGTGGCTTGGGAAACTTGGAGATGCAACCAGAGCAGGGTGATGCTTTTATATCCTAATAATATTAGCTTTATGGGTTCATCTGTAATAAAAGCAAAGAAGTATGTAAGCAGGAATAATATTAATTTCTCATTCATATCACTTCTCAAGTAACTTCTCAACAATAGTGAGAATCAAGTTTTGTCCTCTTCTTGTCAGAAACCAGGTGAAGAATAGCTTTGGCATTTATCAGAGAGAGGAGAGTAAGTAAATCATCATATATATAAGTGGATTTAGGTCTTGAAAATTTCTGTGTCATGCTCTGGGAAGGGGGCAAGGGACCCAAGTAGAGGCTGGTGATAGAAGAGAGAGGGCTGCAGTGTGGAGAGGAGAAGGCAAGGGTTGGGCATGGAAGAAGCGAACAATGAGGCTAAACCCAGAGGCCTAGGGAGCATCCATTGGACTCTCCAGAGACCTAAGCAGTAAATTCGTTCTCCTTTTTAATGTTACATGAAAATAAAGTAACCAGAGCAGGAACAAAATTCTGTCACTCACCCTAGCTCATGTGGTTTTGAATCTGACACTTAAATATTTGGACATGAAAGTTCTGAAAACTTCCTTGGAGAAAACTTCACTAGTTTCTGTGAAAGAAATGGGGACAGTCCTTCCACTTGGTTAACAAAGTTCATCAGATTCCGTGTGGACAGCAAAACAGCAAGGAGAATTGAGCCACGTGATGGAGGTAGTAGCCAGGGAGGCGGCAGAATAAGAATGTTTTGTTTCTATACCCTCTTATACTTCCATTCGAAAAGTTGATCAAGAGCAACAATTAGAGGCAGCAACGTGGCCATTTGATGAGTAGCAGCTGAGAAATCGCTAAACTTAGGAGCTGACTTTTCCTATTTTTGAAATTAGTATCATGGCCACAGGTACTAGTTTGGTTGTTATTTTTAGACTCACATTAGATAATGTACAGTACTGTGAAGATTAGTTAGACCGATCCAGTAGCATGATCCACATTGGAAACCACCAGAAGATGGGCTAGCTGTCTCTCTGGCACAGGAGGATAGGGATTCTTGCATTGAGTGGGACACGGCAAAAATGTGTGTGAAGATGCTCTGAAATGTGTGTGAAGAAAATATTACACATTTAAAACATCTTTCTATAGAGAGGAGAGAGGAGGAAGCTTGGTATAAGAGTAAGAACCTAAGTATAAGAACCTTGGTATAAGAATAAGAAACTTGAAATTTGAAGGCAGTCTTTTAATTTTGGTTTTCTCATTGTTATTTGGGTGACTTCGGACAAATCATCCTAAGTCTCATATGATAGTAACATTTTCACTCAATTGAAGAATAAATAAGCTGGTGGGCTTGAAAGTGTTTTTCTAACTATAAAATGTTACACTACTATTATTTAAGAGCAAGGAAGGAAACTTAGAAAATATCTAACAACGTACAATGTTATTATTGTAAAATGTTTATCCACAGGATGTACAAAGATAGATGAAGAAAGAGGAGCCCATCAGTTAACTCAGCTTAGACTCAGCCAGGACTGGACAAAATATTAGATTCATGTCTTAGCTATACAAGTCATGGGTCAGGGAGAGAATTTTATTTTACTGCTTCTCTTCCTATAAAAGTGTGGCTCAGAACTGAATACTTGTTCCAACAGCTGTGACTCAAAAAGTTTGCTGGACGAGAATCTAGGAGAAGTGATTAAAATATACTTTGGCTTGGCTATAAAACTGGGGAGAAAAACTATGTTATGGTGGGGTGCCATTTCAGATACTTCAGATTTCCAGGACAGCCCCAGTGATCCTTCGCTCTTGATTCCGTGCACGGCTCTCTGTGGCGTTGGCTGCATCAGCTGCTCTTAGCCATGAACCAGAGCATCTCCGAGAGGATCTGCTAAGTGCCTACTGGGTCTGTAGCATGGAAAACATGCCTGCCAGTTAATAGAGAGCTTCTGCTTCTGGGGGCTGAGAGATTTCAATCACCGGTATTGTCAGTGAGTGGGGACGATTGGGGCCATGGTGTATCCTTGCCTGGAAAAAAGAGCAGAAGCTTAAAATACGAAAAACAACATTGCTGAATAGGTGCCAGGTCCAGTTGCGAGCTGTTGCAGGTGTGTGAGCTGACTGGAGCTGGGCCGATTTCCTCCTATGAATGGGGAGCCCTCCTGCAGGGTCATGCAGCTCACCATAGCTCCATTGCTCAGAAACAGGAGGTTAATTAGCTCAGCGCTTAATGAGAGCGTCTGGAGAAACAGTTGAGAAAATACTAAAAAATAAATGAGACTGGAAGAAAGATAGAGAAAAAGCAGAGGGCTGCAATGTGCTCTGAAATGGCTATCAGGAGAAATAATACAGCAGAGATAAATTGAGAGTGACTACGCAGCTGAAGTCCAGCCTCAGTGCCCCTGGAGGGGTGCTCTTTTCATAAACAAGCAGCACAGAGATGGAGGAACTTGTGAAGCTTGGCAGTTATGGATGGTGATGTAAGTGTGTGTGTGTGTTTACGGGGTCATACGGAAAGGGGCAGAAGCTTTGTTTTCGTTTTGAGGACTTGAGAATCATAAGACTTCTAAGGCAAAGAAACAATTATCTTTTATCCCTAGGATCATTTTTATTGACTTCCTATCAAGCTTGGCATTTACTCAGTGAAAGTAAATATTTGTGGAATAAATGAATGAATAGAAAAATAAATGAGTTTTGTTAAGTCAATGTCATGGTTTCATGGCCATAGTTTTCAAACCATGCTCTGAATAGTCCAAAAATTCGATGGAGGTATGTCAGGAAACTCTATGAGATTGCTGGCCAAATTTCTTGGATCAGTGATCAGTTCTTTGGAGAAGTGCTTCTAAGACCAGACACTCAGCAGGCTTTGATTTAGAACTTAAGTTCTAACTGAGCTGAACTTCAGCATGGCTGTTGTAGCCTAAGGTCTTAGGGAGAGCTGGTAGCTGGGTTAAGGATTAAGTCAAGAACTTCTGACTTAAACTCCAGTGCTCTTTCCAATTCACCATGCTTGAGGCTGCATAAATATCAGAAGAATGAGTCAAATAATACATGAGATGTTCATAAAAAATTGTCAGTGCCTTGGAAATGTGGCAACACTTGGGGGGGGAGGCAGCAAATTTAGCCAAATTTTCAGGCAAACAAATGTCAAGAGATGAAGACTTCAACACAAACTGAAGGAGTAAGATTAAAACACAGTAAAAACGCACATACATAGCAGTGACGCAAAGAGATCTTAACACTGTGAAATCCCTCTCTCTTAATTTGGGATACTATTCTTGGAGGTAGATAATACTCTGGTTTTACAGATGAAGAAACTGTGAAGTTCAGAGAGATGAAGTAACTTGAGTGAGGGCACATTGCTAGGGAATGGTAAAGTGTAGATTCACACTCGGGCCTGCCAAGTGCCAATGTCCTCAATGGCTCTAAGTGAAATAAATGAGTGTGATCTAGAGGCAATCAAGAAAGTTCTGAACAAATGGACAAAATAATCAGAAAATTTAATACTTATCTGAATACTGACGAATATATTGGTGACAAGTGAGAACCCAAACCATGAATCTCCAGACAGTTTTGGCACTGAGAAGGAAAGCACACATTACCTTCTACACTAACAAGGCTATGCTATTCCTCTGCTTTTGTTAGCATACCTTTGCTACTGCTAGGGCTTCCTTAGCATGACCTAATCCCTTCAGAAGTCTCCTGCTTAGGCAAATGTTTTGATTGTTCATTACAAGAAGTTCCTGAAAGCCTCAACTCTTCAGTGGAAGACATCAACAGCTTATGCCCTAAAATTCTTTGAATCCCTTTCCTCAAAATACTTACCTTGTTGTTTTCATCAATCCTGGGCTGTTATATCATAATCCTTACCCAAGCCTAATCAAACCCCGACTTTGAAAGACCTGACTGAAGTTAATAAATTTTGACTTTACCTTCTCCCCATAAGACACTGCCAAAACTTTGCAAGATGATGTTCCCAATGGTAAGCAATAAATTCAGGTTTGTCATCTCAAGAGGTTGTGTTTGTAATACTTGGGGACCCAGCATTTGATACAAAATTAGCTTTGAAAAGTATTCAAATACCAAGACCACCTCACTCTCACCTTTTTAACAAAGAGTGAAATGAGGAACCCAGATCTGGAAAACTACCAAACAGAGCTTACAAAAGACTCAACTACTCTGCCAAGAATCTTTAAGTTCAGAACAAAGGCCAAATGTTCTGTTCTCTTTACTATTCCTTCTCTTAAATATAATAGATCCTTTTGCAGTCAAAGCCGAAATCAGTGCTGTTGGAGAGGGAGGCAGAGAGATTTTATCATCTGGAGGAACAAGAGGTAAGAGGCTGAAGGAGGATGTCTCTAAAGGAGGTGTGCCAGAGTTAGAGAGATAAGAAAGCTTAACAGTATTGCCAGGGTTGCCGTACTGCTCACCGAGGCTTAGAATGCCATGCTGGTGGATTGGGAGGGATGGATGCAAAAGTCATTTTCTAAGTAAAAGGCAAAGAACTCAACAAGATACCTTTCCACCCAGTCCTTTCACATCTTAAAATTCTATACCAAACTGATTTATAAAAGTCAAATTCCATCTCAAAAGGCATTGCTATTGATCTGTCATCAGGGGCAGAGGTAGGAAACAGGAACTAGTGTACGAATATAAGGGCATGAACTTGAGTTTTATCTGATGGGTGGCTCTGTTCTACTGTAGGCCACCAATATACTGCTGTCTCCCTGTCATTTAGCCCTCAGGCTCCTTGCTGTACGTAAAATTGCAAAACCCAGTGGTGCTGCAACTGAACTTCTAATGGAATTACAGGTGAAGTTGCCAAAATTCTTTCCATATTAATTGGCTTAATTTGAATTCTTTTAACCATTGAGCATGGTGGCTAACCCATAGTAGTATTTCTAAATGCCGGTCAGATGATCTGATCAAAGTAGGTGGGGCCCTGAAGGTGGCTCAGTATGTGAGATGAATGGTCCATAGGCCTGTTTCATTGAACAAATATTTAAAAGAAGTCACAATAGGCAGAGAATCACTATAGTCGCTAAAAGGGATGCCAAACTGTTGGAATGAGAAATCAGAAAGAAGGGTGAATCATATAGGCAGGCACACTGCATGCAGGGGAAGCTAGTTGAGGGAGTCGGAGGCAAACTGTTCCATATTCAGACTGTTTTTCTGAATCTGGAACTTCTTTAGGTTCTATGAGAAGTAAAATAAAGATTTCTCTTCTTGCCCTTAAATCTTTTCATGTGCTCTCAAACCAGAGGAGTTTTCTGTCCTTTGGTGTCGGTTATACCTCCTCTGTTTGCTTTCCAGCTAGAAATTTACAGACATTTCTTTAATGATTTTACTCACATTATATTTGCTGTTAGTTTTTACATTTTGTGTTGGATTTTTATTGCCATTTTTAAAAAGCCTTTTTAATTTCAGAGGGATGCTGAGAGAGGAGATGTGCAAAAGATGAGCAAGAGTATTGATCCATCACCTTCAACTAGAAGACCTTGCTTACAGGAATAAGCATTGTTAATTTGAATGAAGTTCAATTTATCAATGTTTTATCTTTTGGTTCATGTTGGTGTTGCCTTAAAGAGCTTTTAATATGGCATCTTACGTAAAGCCTTTGCCTGAATATCTGTAGGATATGCTAAATGGTATGTGAGTAACACAAAGTTCTGTCAGATTTCAGGGAAGGAAGATGTCACTTACAAGCAGATAGTTTTGCAAAATTGGTTAACAGTTTTCCAATAAGCTGCTGCTGACTCCTGAATTTTCTAAGTATTGAGATATATTGTTAATCTTTCAAGATTTGGCTTGAGCATATAAAGTTTAAGAAATGTATCTATTTGTGGCCAGTGAGCCCTAAACAAAGCCATTAGTGATATGAAGAGCCAAGAATGTTCCTAAGCTCTCAAGATCTGCCCCGTACCTCTTCCCCTTGCCAGCCATATATCCTTTTATTCCACAGGCGTTTCTTTAAAGTTTTGGTGGACACTTTGGATTTTATACATTCTCTGTGATTTATGAGGAGAAAACTATCTGTTTATTTTGCTTATTGCTGTGATCCTCTTTGCTACACTGAGATCCTTGATCCTGTTTATTTTGAAGTTACTTTTGAGGGGCTGATGGCTTATCTGATTAAAAAATTATCCTTTATTAGTGAACCTTCTTATAGCACCGAGACTACCTTGAAGTCTCAGTGTTTGTATTGTCAGGATTCAGCACATAGTAGGTACTCAATAAATCTTTGATGAAAGAAAGAATTAGTGATTAAACTGGTGACACAAATCAGAAAAGAGTTGAACACAGAACAAGAGTTTAATACTATACATCTATATGTCTACTCATATTAATACACACATAAACACTAAAACCAAGGGTATTAGAGATAATTCTGGGTCTGAGAGAAATGTTTTTCTCCCTGATGCTGAAGAGAAAAAAACGTTAAGTTTCTCTAGATGTGAAATGAAGGGCATTTTTTTCTTTTAGCTGTGAGGCAATGGCATTGGCTTCATTATATTACTACTTTATCTAGCTGTTCTTCCAAGGCCAACAAGAAATCTAGGTGTGGTAAAGGGAAAGAAACCCCAGCACCATTGCCTCAGTGCCCATCACTGATCAGTGGGATGACATCAGCATGGCAAGACTTCCCCTGAGATGTCTGTGATGCAGTCCTGTTCCTTGTCTCTCAATGGTTACTGTTTGCACTCGCACTGGGGGAACAAGTCCCGGCCCATTCCTTTAGCCTCAGCCTTCCAGCAGAGCTCATAACTAGCATATGCTCTGGCTGAATGACCTGGCTTCATTCACAACTAAATCAGTACTAAAGCAGTCTGGATGATAGATAGCAGCTTATCAATAATTGAAAAGAAAGGCTCAGAGATGTCCCATTATCTGAATAATTAATGCTCCACTTGGGCTTTGTAATTCCTTAATAAAACTGACTGATTGATTTGCTTAATTAATTCCTGCTTTGACAGGCTTATTGCTTTCTTTGGAGACAGGGATGGGCAAAAAGAGAAAAAAAAAAGATAATTCAAGCCAAGAGGAAAGATTTAAAATCTTCATAAACTTTAACCCCCTCAGAGTATTATGAAAACAAGTTCTCCAGTAAACCTGCTCCAATCTCTGCTTTTCCATAAAAGACCCCATACTCGAGTAAACAGGCACCACGTGTCATCTGGGTGTGTTTGGCATTGCAACTCATGAAACGTTATGCTAAATTGTAAGGGCCTCAACCACATCTGTAGTAATAAACTCAGCTCAACCTTAAACACTTTTGAATAAATCGATCTGAATGAATGTTTAAAGCCGACTTTCATTTAAAGCAATGAGCTCTAAGCAAGGCAGTGGCAGCTACCTCGATGCTAAGTAAGCTGATGGCTTTGCCACACGAAGCATTCCTCTGGCTGTATGTGCACCTGCTCTGACTGAAGAACTGTGCATGTCACTAGAATTTGGTCCAATCCCAACTCAGCTGCCATTCTTCCTATGATGATTGGGGCCAACCAAAGAAAGATCAAATCACCAAAAAAATTAAACAAAAAAATGGAAAGAAACAGGTCTTATGAGGAGAGAGTTGGAGGGTGGAGATTCAGAAAAAGAAAACTGTGGGTTAAGTAAGTGAATACGAAGTAGTACATGGCAGAGGGGAGAGAATTAAGGCCATTTCTTTTAATTTTGGAACTCATCTATAATTTGTGGCTAGAAAAATTTGTAAAAGGATAAAAAAATGTAGAAGATAAATTATTCAACTGGAAGAAGAAAGCAAGCCTTACTAGCATGCCTTCCAATGATTTTGTCAAGTTAAATAACTAGGATACATAACAGAAGTTTTAGCGTTAGATTCCATTTCAATTATCTATAGTCCCATGGCATGGATCCCTGTGGTTGTCTCAAGAATTTAGTCTTAGTTAGCTGGAGCTGCTATAACAAAATACCATAGATTGGGTGGCTTAAACAACAGACATTTATTTCTCACAGTTCTGGAAGCTGGAAAGTCCAAGATAAAGGTGCTAGCCTATTGGGTTGCTAGTGACTGCCCTCTTCGTGGTTTACAGATGTCTGCCATCTTCCTGTATACTCATATGGCAGCAGGGTGGAGGGAGCAGGGTGTGGGAAGAAAAAGAGAGAGAGAGAGAGAGAGAGAGAAAGAGAGACACCAAGCTCTTTGGTTTCTCTTATAAAGGTACTAATCCCATCACGAAGATCTTGTGAACTCATCTTAACCCTAATAAAATCCCAAAGGCCCCACCTCCTAATCCCATTACATTTCAGGTTAGGGCTGCAACATTTGAATTTACTGGGATGCAAACATTCAGAACATAACAACTTAGTTAAGGATACTTGATGGCGAAGGTGGGTTGGGTGTCCTGAATGGAAACCTATTTCTTTTTTTGTTTAATTGAGGTAACATTGGTTTATAACGTTGTATAAGTTTTAGGTATACAACATTATAATTCAACCTCTGTGTGCTCACTACCAAAAGTCTAGTTTCCATCCAACACCAAACAATTGACAACCTTTACCCATTTCACCTTGTCGCCACCCCCTTCCCCTCTATTAACTACCAATCTGTCCTCTGTACCTATATGTTTGTTTTGGGGATTTTTGTTCATTTTTTTCATACTTCATATATGAGTATTTGTCTTTCTCCATCTGACTTGTTTCTCTTAGCATAGTACACTCAAGGTCCATCCATATTGCTGCAAATGTCAATATTTCATCTTTTTTTTATGGCTGAGTAATATCCCATTGTGTACATATATATATATATATACAAAATATATTTACTATATCTTCTTTATCCATTCACCCATCGATGGGCACTTTGATTACTTCCGTCTTGGCAATTGTGAATACTGCTGCAATGAAGATAGGGATACAAATAACTTTTGTGATTAATGTTCTTGTATTCTTCAGATAAATACCTACAAGTAGAATATCTGGATCATATGGTAGTCTATTCTTGATTTTTTAAGGAATCTCCAAACTGTTTTCCATAGTGGTGTTATCACTTTACCTTCCCACAAGCAGTGTATGAGAGTTCCCTTTTCTCCACATCTTCTCCAACACTTGTTCCTTCCTGTGTTTTGAGTAATAGCCATTCTGAAGGGCATGAGGTGATAGCTCATTGTGGTTTTGATTTGCATTTCTCTAATAATTAGTGATGTTGAATATCTTTTCATGTGCCTGTTGGTCATCTGTATATCTTCTTTGGAAAAATGTCTGTTCAGATCCTCTGCCCAGTTTTAATCAGGTTGGTTTTTGTTGTTGTTGTTGAGTTGTATGAGTCCTTTACCTATTTTGGATATTAGCTATGGGAACCTATTTGTGACCAGAGGTTTCTGTGCAAGGACTCTAGATAATGGCAGTGTCTATGGAGTAGTAGTAAGAGTTTGTTTCCTTCAAGTTTTCATGAAAAGATAGACACATAACTAAATGAGATACATTTCTTGGTATGGCAACACCCAGTCTTACAGTGTGAGAGCTCAGCTAACTGGCTGGAGATGGTTGAAATGATCAGGGCTGATCCGAAAGTGACTTGAAACACGTTTCACAATCTTACTTTTGTCCCAGTTAAAGCTAAAAGTTTACCTTGATTTTCTCATTTTTCATAACCTAACTACATCTCTCATATATAAGAGAGACATACATCTTCCACGAATGAATGAACGAGTGGTTGAGAATACCTGAATAAACATTCCAAGCACAGTTCCAGAAGCTGTGTCACATATCATCTTAGCAAATCTTCATAGCAGTCCTGGAAGATAAGCATCATCAGTCACTTTTTACAGATCAGAAATCTGAGATCAAAAGGGATCAATTGCAGAGAAGTAAAAGCCAAAATTGGAACTAAGCTTGGTTCATCTTTTTTGACTCCATTTGTTTATTTTAGTCACTTTGGTTTACACCAGTTCTTTACCACTTTACCCAAGTTCTCTCTGCTCTTCTAGGTCCCTCTTCTCCGTGACGGCTTCCCTGATTACACCAGTCTGTAACAATCTCTCCTCTCCGAATTGCTTTCTCCCTTGTCATCAGATACCTCCAATTTAGCACTAGTTTTCTTCTTTTTTTCATGTGTTTCATTTCTATCTTTCCATATAGTATGTAAACATCTTTACTATTATAATTTCTCTACAGATAACAGAATATTTAGTACATTGTTAGTTACACAGATATCTTAATATATTTTAGGCAATCAATTGATTGAACAATTTTAGATATTTCTTTTGTAAAAGCTGAAACTAAAATATATCACATATATCACAATACACTTGAACAGGTTTTCATTGGCTGTTCATTAAATGATTGGTTCCATGAGAAATATTGCAAGAACTACAAGGGATTTTGGTAAGACAAATTTCCAAATTCCCATAGATACTTTTGTGTACTATTCTATCATTATTTCATGTATCTTCCTATTGTGTGCTCCTATTCCCTCTTCTTCTGAATATCCAAAAGAATGTTGAATTTCCTTATAATATTACTATATTCTCAGCCAGGTGGTTTGTTTAAGATTGTCTACCCTCCCAGCTCTAGAAGTAGGTCTGATTTAATAAGCCAATCATCATGTCCCATTACCTAGGCATGCTGATCTGCTTAGAGATGGGCATGCCACTTTTGCTAGCATTTCTAGGTCACCGACTCTTCTACTCTCATGAATTTTCTTTGTTTTTCGTAATTTTATTGCTAACAGTGCCCTTGACAGAGCTATACTAAAGATGAAAAACAAGATATGATTCCTTAGCTGTACAATTGCAATTCCCAACTATGTGTTCTCCCTACTTCCTCTTTGTGCCTATGTTAGCTCAGAGTTTCCTTTCCAAAGACTCAAGCTAATCAACTCTCCCCTATACTTAAACAAATTTGATAGTTCCCATTGCCTAGAGGATAGCGTCCAATTTCTTCAGCATAAGTTACTATTTCCTGACCTAATTCCTACAATGCCCAACCAGTCTTTCTGAACAAGGTGTGCTACGAGCATTCCACGCAAGATGATTCTTGCTTCTGTGGGACTGGCCAACACACTGCAGGCTACTGAAGATTTCTGAATGCCCAGTATTTAATGGTACCAATGTGACCCAGACCTATGAAAACCAAAAGCACTGCACATATTTCCAAATTATTCCTTGTGTTTGATACAGACCCCAGATGAGAAACTCTGAAACATCCCTGTTCTTTGTCCAAGTATGCTAAGCATCCATGGATTCTTGACCTTATAGCTCAGAGAACAATGCCAAACATACACTAACCATTAAAACAACTTTCGTTTGAATGAGTTGAATTAATAAGGCAAGAATTGACTCAAAGATATTTCTCTCTTTATATTGAATTGAGCTGGATATAACCTAATATCAAAGACATAATTATATTTTATTACTAACTTCAATTTACTTAAGATCTTCTTGGGGGAAAAAAAATCATCCATATGCAAAATGAATTAGTTGCACAGGGAATAATAACACCAGACAAAAATTTAAAAGAACTCACAATTTAGTATAGGATTAAATGTCTACTGAGTTAAAAAGATGAGTTTCTGAAAAGTTATTTGTAATTTCAAGGTGACTATAAAAAGTTCTGAAGCCTAGTGTCCTCAGATATGTTTCAGCCAAATAGGAATATGCCAGTCCTCCAGAGCTTTAAAATTAGGCATACACTTCTCAATAATAAAATCATATCACGCATTCTTTTCCAGAATATACCAATTCCTTTAATACTGAAAACAGAGGCAGAAAACTCCTTCATTGGTGACACTCTGCAGCTGTCATAGGGGACTCTTGATCAGGTATAGTGTCCACACTCACTCACTGTTATTGAAAGAATATTAAGTTAATTGAAATATAAAGTTCATTCATTCAAAAATATTCATTGAGCTTCTATTACATCAGGCAGTCTTTTAGGAATAAAGTATGTTGGGTGGAGGGAATAGAAATTTTAGATTGGCTGGTGGGAGGCGAAGAGAAAGAGAAAGAGAGAATGTCATGTGGACATCCTGGAGATGAACTTTCTGGGCAGAGAAAATTTCAGGTGCCCTAAAGTGGAAGAATACCTGGCAAGTTCCAGGAAGAGTGAGAAGGCTACTCTGATTAGGGTGATGGAGCAAAGGGGAGAGCAGAGGAGATATAGGCAGCGGGTAACAGTTCATGTAGAGACTTGTAAGTTGTAATACATAGAGTAAGTTATAATAAACCTTTACTCTTAGTGAGATGAGTAGCCTTTATAGAGTTCTATACGCTTCCTTCACTATATATGGATACCCAGTTTTCCTTTCCTGCTAGCCATCCTGGACCACTCCTTGAACCTATGGGAACAGTCGTAGGTAGCACTATTTGAGCTTTGGAGGCTGAATCCAGCAAGAAGACTGTAAGGGCTTGGAATCAATTTTCAATTTCATAAACCAGGAAAACTCTAGCATTTCCTTCTGAAAAGATGCCAGATTAGAAAATTTCCATTTTACAATAACTTTTGTTGTAGATACGAATGGAAGATATTAAAGGTGGAAATAGATAAGGTAGTATCTAATATAATCTAGATTCAATAAAATGTGACTCCAGAAAGAGTGAGAAAACTACAACTTATGTCTAATGGAAGGCAGTGTTTGAAGTGCCGATTGTTGGAGTTTACAGAGCACAGGCTTTAGAGTCAACAGATCACTCCTCGATCTTGATTGCTCACTCACAACACAGCATAACTTTGGTTCAGAGTTAACAAATCTGAAGATCATTGTCCTCATCAACAAATCATGTTGATATTGCCCACCTTACAAGGGTTCTGGGAGGAAGAAACAGTATAAAGCACCTTAATGACATCTGACACAAAATGTACCTCTTTATAAATGATGGATATTAATATTGTAGCAAATACTTAGATGTTAGGGAATTTAGCTATGAGGAAAATAAGAATGCCTACCGAGAGTTGAATGGCAAGATCCATATATTGTGGACGAGATCAGAGAGACCAAGGCTTTCTGACAGAGTCTCTCCTAAGTTTGCAACCATTGCCTGTCGCCTGAAAGAATACAGAAATTGCAAGGAATTGGGTCAGCCATGAAGGAATAGTGTTGAAAAATAAGAACCACATGGACCTACATTGGCAGTGATTTTCAACACGCTGCTCGGAGGGGAGAGAACTTTAGATAAAGGACTTTGGATGTTCTGGTCTCTTTGGCAAAGCCATCCTGTGGAAATGGATGCTAAAGGAGATACCCAATAGATTTCATGTGTTCTGGTCCTATTGACAAGACCATTCCAATTTCAGACTGATATTAATTCCATAAACTACTTTTTTCTGTCTATAATACTCACCAATCGTTATTGTTATCTGGTTTCCCAAATATACTTGCCCCCTAAGAAGAAAAAAACTGGTCATGTAGATTTTGCATGTTTCATTTCCTATGAGTGGAGTTTATTTTCACAGTAGAACCACATTGTTTCCAGTAAATGAGTAAACTTGTATCCTTGGTTTATTCCTCTGTCTCACAAGTTTGGTTAAAGTGAATATGTTTGAGAAAGATGAATGCAGTCACAATGTGCTGACAAAGGCAGTTACTGAGGCTGCAAGGAAAGGGGCCACAATCTGAGCCATTGTGAGAAAATGTACCAAGAAAATAAATGCCACTCTGTGAAGTATCTTGGAAGAGACACTTCTATCACCTTCCTTGGAGTCACATGCGCACATCCTCAATATAGTCTAGGACTAGCTTGTTTAAATTACTATAAATATTAATTCCATACAGTTTTGTTGAGTCTCTACTATGTACCTAACATTTTGTTAGTCAATCAGAATAGAAGACATCCTATATACGGTATCTGCCTCGAAAGACATCAAAGTCTACTAGATTATTTGTCAGTGAAGACATTCTGGAAACAGATGGCTATTGTACAATACTATACATACGCAAAACTTTAAAAAAGAATTTTGAGGCACAAAATTGTATGTCATATTCTCTATAAGGCCAACTTTCCATGAGCTGTTCAAGTGCAAATAGTCCGAATATAAGTAGTAGAATTTTTTCTTTTCTTGTTTCCCCGAGAAAGCATACCTATCATATGTCTTCAAGGTGTGAAACAATCATGATTTCAAAGGTCTTTAAATTTATGGGTCCCTCTTGATTTCAGGTAATTGGTTTTCTTATTACAACAAACTATTAAAGTGCCCTATAAATTATTGCTACACTTGAACAGTCAAATTGTGTCAAACTCCTAGACAGAATTAAAAAAAAAATTTTTTTTCAGGGAAGATTTGATTGTGTGCCTTAAAAAAAGAAAGCCACCTTATTCATAGTGCCTACCACAATGCCAGCTACATAATAGATGTCCAAACTGACGACTGGGTTGATTTTCAATATAGTATGATACTTTAAGATAAACTCTCATTAATGACATGGGAGAATATTGGACTCTTGTTGTTGTGTAATATGATGACCCATTTCATCCTGTTTCTTATAGAAGAGGCTGCACTGTCATCACTCAGGCATCACCACCGCCAACATCTAACATCTCATCTGCATTGCTAAGGATAACCCGGAAATACATTGCCCAGAATCCCCTTTTCTCTATAGCTCCAGATTTAGAAGGTGGAAGGGAACAGAGAGCATTGTTCTTGGGAAGCTGTGGAAGCCAAAGGGGGTGGGTTCTCAGACTCATCTATGAACTCCCACTCTGATGAAGTAGACTGGGACAGTAGTAAAATCTTCCCATAAACTTGAGGATTAAAGCAGTTTCTCAGGCAACCACCCGGTTCACTGCTTTAGACTGAAGTCATCAAGGACTGTTTTGCCAATTTTGTGACTACAGCACCCTGATCTTCACTCTTCATGCTCTTCTTACATGTGTGTAAGCCCTAATTCCTATCTTAATTGTTTTTATCTCTGTAATTCTTAGAGAGCCTCTGATTCCATCACCAAATCTAGATTAACTTATAGGAAACTACCCACATGGACGACTCAAATACCTTTCCAGCTCCTCAAGTGAGACAGCATGTGGATTCAATTTCATCCTGACAACCAGGTGTTATACCAAGCAAGCACCTTCCTGGGATGAAATCTCTCTTTAGAAATCTCAGGAAAAGTTATACACAAACATCTCTCAAACAGGCCTTTCATTAGAGAAGATCAGGCCTAAGAAAACCCAAAGAAAGGCCAGCCAGGTTGGCTGTGAAATGCCTGTTTCATGGATAACTTACAATGATCCAAATATCATTTTTCAGCACTTCTGAAAGAACTAAGTTGCACAGGGCAGAACTTTTTTGAGAATTAAAAATTAACTTAGATGTCAAAATAAAACCCTAGAATTTAATTTATCATAAAAGCTGTACTCTTGAATAGAATCTAATGGACCAAAACAGATAAAGCAATTAAATGGGAAACGCTATGAATTAATCTTATTTAAAGAGGCAGTCAAGATGGAATTCATATTTTTAAAGATACAATAACCAGGAAAAAAGAAGCCTTCCCAGCTCAGCTAGTGGTGTCATAATTTAAAATAATAAAGCACTATAATACTTAATTTATTCATTTTCTGCAGGTGCTATTTGTTAATTTTGACATTTCTCTCAGTTTTGATTGCTTGTGACTTTCTTCTCTTTGGGGACATTTTACTTTTTTCTATTACTTGCTAAACTTTAGTGGTAATTGCGTGTGTGCTATGTAAAGTAGAAAAGTATTGAAGCCCTGAAAAAATTTCAAGCTTAAACCCAGTGTTTCTAGAATAGTCTCTCAAATAATCTCTCTGTGCCTCAGTTTCTCCTGTCAAGTGATGAGAACCTTATGCAATAATAGAGTGCTGAAAGCAGTCTTTAAAAGGCTCTACAGCATCCTAATTATCACTATTATTGTTATTGATTAATAGAATGATTTTGTTTTATTATCTTCTTTTTTCTGAGAAGTGTATATAATTAAGGGGTACAACCTGATGTTTTGATATATGTATACATTATGAAATGATCACCGCATTCAAGTTAATTAACATATCCATCACCTCACATAGTTCTTTCTTCTTGTTTTATGGTGAGAACACTTAACTACCTTCTTAGCAAATTTCAAGCATACAATACGATATCGTTAATTGCTATTCTAGAGAGCTAATGGATGTGCAGCAGAGTGACTATGTTTTGAGGTTTGGTGTTAGATTTCCTTTGCTAGTGCTTTTTTGGCCACCTCGCCTGGTGGTTACCAGCATGGGCTGGCAGGCAGACTGCCCACATTCTCATACTGATCCTATCACTTCCTAGCTTTGAGATCTTCTACAAATGTATTCTTTCTGTGACTTGATTTCTCCATCTGTAAAATGGGAATAATTATAGTATCTGATTTATAGAGATTTTTGTGCTGATTAAAAAGACTTCATAGAGAAAGAGCTTAGAATATTAGCTGATATATAGTAAACATTCAATAAAGTTTAACTATTATGTTATTACTATTATTTTATGTATATTTTTTTTACTTAATCCTCAATACATGTGTTACAGTTGCAAAGGTTTATTTGTAACTGTACTTCTGTAATTTCCTTCTTGCTTATAAAATGAAGAGCAGATGGACAAAATAAACAAAGAAAACTCAAAGCGTTATCTTAACATAGATCTTAACCTTTAAAAAAATCCCTCATGGTAAAATATAAGAAACCCTAATGTTTATGAAATCTCACAGTAAATGGTATGATTTAAAACAAGTCAAACAGTGAGATAAGGTGCTAAGCCCCGCCCCTAACACAGCAGGCACCTGATGCACCCTCCTCTACCTACCTCACCTCACAGAAAAGTCACGGTCATGAGGACACAACCTCTATTCATTCTTCTCCCTCTCCCTTTTGTTGATAATCTCTCTCCCTCCAGAATGTTTTACATGTTGTCACCAGGTTTGTCTTCCTAAAATGCCCCTTCCACAGTGGGACCTCCACTATTCACCTACAGAGTCTGGTCTTCAAAGCCATCCACTGGCTATCTGCACCTGCCAATTGGTTACATCTGAGTTATGGCTACTTTATCCAGTATCAATTCAGTTCTTCTTATTAGCTCAGAATTCTGATCGCTTCCAGTCACATCTGCCACAGGTCCCACTGCTGTGGATCTTCCCGCTTCTTGGATGTTCTACTCTCCTCCACATTTATCCAATCCTATCCACCTTTCAAGATGGCGCCAGAGTACCTAACACTTCTGTTCCTTTACTCTCCCAGAGGTTTCTTTTATGAATCCCATAGGAATTATAAAGGATGAGCCTCTGGTTCAGATTACTTAATCTCCCCCACTGTGTTTTAAGAGACTTTGGGGTAGATTCTATGAATTATATACCTAATAACACAAACTTACAGACTGATTTTTTTTACTGTATTGTTGTTTAATTTGTTAGGGCTGATTTTTTAATTGAACTGTTCCCCTTTCCTCCTTCTCCAGGTCTCCTCTCACATTATGTATCTGTGGCTGATGGTAATATGATTTCCTATCACAACAAAACTTTTTATTTACTAAAATGAGCTCTTACACTTTTTTTACTATCAATATATATTTTCTTAATAGTTACTCCTTAGAGTCATATGAAGTTAATAGAATTTCAAAATTAACACTATGGATCAATACCAGTATAGCTAAAGTCAAATTTGATTATATAACAAGTTTGGCTTTATAATCAGTTTTGCTTCTGCCATAAGATTTAGAATAGTATTTAACAATGGAAAATGCAATAAGTGCATTGACTATGATAAGAGAGTACTGATTCTATTTTTCTTCCAGAAGATGGACAGAAGTCTAGAAGATTCTGCGAAAGATAAAGAGCTGTTAGTCTGTCATTGAAGAGACATCTCTGAGGTAACTAAGCCTAAAGCATAATTACTTCAGTTCCTGGTCATAAGGAGAATATACTGGAACTGCCTAGAATGATGAATGGTACCTGAAAATGAGTGGTGGATGTTTACCTGAGAAACAAACAGGTGACAGAAGGTTATTGGTCAGATTGTCAGGCAATGTTATCTGAGTAGACTTGTCTGAGTTGAGTCACAGAAGACCTAACTCTGGATTAATTAGATAATTATGGAAAAGAAGACTTGGAATGAAAACAATTAGTTTAAAAAAATAAACTCACAGCTGGCTATAAATAGTGAGATAAGATTAAAATGAGGAAGCATAGTTAAACCTATGAGAGTTTGATCAAATTAAATAGAAACATATATTTTATGAGGTAGCAACAGTACAGAAAGAGTCTCATTTCATTTGCAAGGTACTCAGATTCCTAATTATGATAAAATTTTGTTTGCTTTACATGTGTATGAGGTGGCCACTCTGTTATAACTGGACATCTGGCTTGTGTGGTTCACAGTGAGGGAGAAGATTCCAAGGGCAGCAGCACAAAGGAGTGAGACAGTGGTTTGACTGAGATTGCCAAGTGAGCACATTAAATGGAGGGAAACGGGCAGATTGAAGGACTGAGTTTCTCACGCATGGGAACCTAAAATATACAACTAGAGATGCGTGTTTCCTATAAAATAATTCTGAACAAAACAAAAAATAAACAAATAGATACATCAAAGTTAGACCTATATAATCCATACAACAAATTGTTTTTTAAAATGAAATATTTCCTTTTCTTCATTGTAGTAAAACATACAGAGCACAAAACTAACAGTTTTAGCCATTTTAAGTGTAGAATTCAGTGGCATTGAGTATATTCATAATGTTGTGTAATCATCACCTCTATTCATTTCCAGAACTTTTTCATCATCTCAAACAGAAAATCTAAACCCTTTAAATAATAACTCCTCATTCTCTCATCCTCCTAACCTTTTTAACTCTTATTTTGCTTTCTGTCTATGTAAGTTTGCCTATTCTAGGTGCCACATGTAAGTGAAAGCATAAAATATTTGGACTTTTGTGCCTAGCTTATTTCACTTATCATGTTTTCAAGAGTCAACCATTTTGTAACATATATCAGAATTTCATTCATTTTTCACGTTGAATAATATTCCATTGCATGTCTATACCACACTGTGTTTGTCCATTTATCTATTGATGGATGCTTAAGTTGCTTCCACCTTTTGGCTATTATGAATAATGCTGCTGTGAACATGGATGTACAAATATCTGTTTGAATCTCTGCTTTCAGTTCTTCTGGATATAGTCCCAGAAGTAGAATTACTGGATCATATGGTAATTCTATGTTTAACTTTTAGAGGAGTCACTGAACTATTTTCCACAGTGGCATCAACCTTCTCACCAACAGTGCACATGGGTTCCAACTTCTCCACATCCTGGCCAACACTTGTTATTTTCTGCTTTTTTTGATAATAGCAAGTAATGGATGTGAAGTGGTAAAATGACATAACTCTTATACTTTAATATGGAAAGAAGCACAAAGATATATTCTTCAGTGAAAAATGCCAGAATGAAATAATTTTTTAAAATATAGCCATTATGCTCACATGGTCTCCGAGGTCTTCCATAAGCTGACCTATCTCTGTTTTCAGCTTACTCACAGGTAAGCATTTCTCCTTAGGGAAACAGATACAACTTATCTTTCAAGTATTTATATCTTTACTCTGCGCCCTAGCTCAGCGGTGAAAAGCTTTTTTTAAGTCTATCATATAGAAGATTATGACACATTTCCATAAGTGCCCTTTGTTCACTGTGATGATGATTCTCACAGAAAGGAATGTCCCCTTGAGTGGGAACACCAGATTGACACAGTGGAGGTATGAGGAGGAATGAGAGGGTACAGAGGTTGTGTATGATTTCAAAAGCACCCCAGTGATGCTGGTGCACCTGTCCACACCAGAGTAGTCACTATTACAGCCAGACTTGAGGAGTCATCATTTCCTGTGATCAGTTATGTAATCGCTTAATCTCCCTGTTATTTAATAGTAAATCCTACTATGTGTCTCTTTTTGGTAGGTAATTCTAAAGAAGTGTATTATCTATGCATTGGTAGAATTCACAGTCTATGAAAGCAAAGTTGAACAGCATAATATGACAACATGTAATTAGATAGCATGGTACAAACTATAGGTGCTGCAGGAATTATGATGAAGGAAGATGAATAAAGATGTGAGGAAGGCTTCAAAACAGAGAGGAGAATTGAGTGGGCACTTGAAAGATGAGAGGAATTTGTTTAAGTTGAGGAGGAAAAGGTGAGCATTCTGGAAGTGATGAAAATTGTGAACAAAGACATAGAAATGGTGGTGTGTGAAGGGGTGTGCTTGCAGAGCTGAGAAGCTAAGTTTAACAGAATTGAAATAGATATACTAGGAAGCAGGGGGACATACATAACACAAAGTCAGTTTATGAAGGCCCTTGATTATTTGAATGATATGGCAGCAAATAGGACATTTTGGCTAGTGGGAGATTGGGGCATGATACATCTCGTTTGCCTAGAATAATGCAATTCAAACGCAGATACTGTCTACTCTGTTTCTTGTAGCTTGAGTCAATAAAACCAGTTGCCATTTACCTGGAAGTGAAGATTATCTGATGAGAATAATGGATGTGGTATTTATAGCACTATGCTTCCTTTTTTGAATAGAGGGAACTGGTGTAAGCGTGGAGGTGGGAGTTGTCCATTCTGAGAAGCTGATAGTCCGAGTTCCGAACATAAAGCTTTGTTGGGTTCTTATCCTGCCATGTAAGTATGTTTTTAACGTACACTGCCATGAAGCAGTAAATGAAATCTTATTTCAGGATCCAAAAGCTAATCGAAAATGTATGTATGAATGCTCTGCTTTTTCTCTTCATGAACGAACAAACAAGTGAGACGTGGATTTAGAGAGAAATCATTTTTCTAGAATTTCAGAAATATATTTTATGTACTAAAGAGAGGAATGGAGAAATCCAGTCCTGGGGGGGGCGGGGGGGGAGAAATGTGTTAATCGTGAAACTATAAGATAATGACCACCTTGTCATTTTATTTGACAATAATAATAATGATAATAATACAATTTGAAGAGTGCTGTAATGAAACTCAGTTGCTGAAAAACTGGTTCGTGGAAGAAGAAATAGCACAATGAAGACTGTCCCGCACACGGATGTGCCCTCCTTCCCACGCACCTCAGGTTGGTGGAAGGTGTGCCGACAACAAGAATGCACAGCAATCAACTCTTCACCTTAAAAGCTGAGAGGAGAAATCTGAGAGCAAGCAGTACCCCGCCACGGAAATAAGACGACGCTATTCTTTCCAAATATGGGCAGCCCAGGCTTTGTTTAAGGACATAAAGTATCTCTGTAACATAAAAGGCATAGAAATACACTCAAGATACAGAAGAGAATACTTCTAAGTGTATTTGTTACAGTGCATGTTGATGTCAGATTCCCAGGCTCCCTCAACCCCCAAATTCTTGTCTAAATATACAGTGTTGCACATACATTTACGTATAACACAAAAATTATGTTTTAAATAACAGTTCATCACATAATGCTGTTCCCTGCAATTTTTTCACACTTAAAAAAATACATTGTGTAAAACAATTTAAATAAAGCAAAACAACAACAACAATAATAAATATATTGTGGGAAGTGTTCCATGGGAGTAAATCAGTAGATTTCTGATTAACAGCTGCCTTATATTTTGTTGTGTGGTTTGTACCATGACATGTTCGTCTCCTTCTTTTGCTGCTACACGCGCTGCAACAGATATTGTTTTGCCTATTTGTGTGTTTCTCTATCAGGTGAATGTTAGGAAGATGGACGACTGTGTAAAGAGATGTACATTTCCATATTTTGATGGATACAGATGTTGTTCTCCAAATAGATTTCATCAATCTACAATCTTGTTAAGAAAGTATAACAGTGATTGTTTTCCCACACACTTGCCAAACTAGGTAGCTATTAAATAAAATTTGCCAATCTAGCTTAAAAATTATTCCTCTTGTTTTAATTTGATTTTAACTTTCTCTTTATTTTTCTCTAAGCTGCAGTGATACTGGCCTTAATTCAGAGGTCAAGCCTTCTGTACCCATTTCTACCCCAGGGCCTTTACACTTGCTAAGCCCTTAGCCTAAAATGTGCTTCCCCAAATTTTACATAGCTGATTAATAGATTTTTCTCCTAAAAAGTCTTTGGTATCACCCTATTGAAATTCTCCACCATTCCTATTCTGGTCAGCATTATCTACCCTTTTAATTTTCAGTCTTTTCTTAGAAATGCCTGAAATTATCTTACTTGTCAGCTTGTCTTTTCCCATTAGAATACATACTGCTGGAATAAGGCCTAGACTTTACCTTTTCCAAATATATAATTATCTTCCTCAATATCATTTATTGAAAAATACATCACTTCCCCTTCTATTTGAAATGCTAATGTTTTCATCTGCTGAATTTTCTTGAATTCCTGAGGCTGTTTCTTAATTTGCTTCTCTTTCCCACTGGTCAGATATGTATTCTGCAACAGAACTACATTTTTCAAGTCATTGCACTTTTTAATATCTTTGATCTCTGTTGGGAAAAGCCTTCCTTCTTAATTTTTCTTTTACAAAATATTTTTGGCAAACTTCATGCATCTATATTTTAAAATAAATTTTAAGAATCATTATCAATACGACAAATGGATAACAAAGAAGAACACAGGTTAAAGTACATATTTATTTTTCACAACAAAAAATCATTATCAATATGACAATTGATAATAGAGAAGAACACAGGTTAAAGTACATATTTATTTTTCAAAACTTAAAAATAGCTACAAGTAGAATTTAAAATTAAATTTGTACTTCCCAAATTAAGAAAAGGAGTTAGAGTGTGGGAGACAAAACATAGTTCATTTAGCAAAAGATGGAAAATCAAGAATGTCCCAAAGATGCATAACAAGCACAATGCATAACAGAGGAAAACTGATGTAAACTAAACATGACCATTTGGACAATACAGTTAATAAGACTTTTATCTGATTTATTAGATTATCACTTTCAGATTAGGTAAAATAAAATAAAGCTTTGACAAGATGCATATAGAAGCTACAAGGAGACTCAGGAGGTACAGAAAGAAAATATTCAGTAAGTAATAAAAGAAAGAAACAAAGAAAGATTGAAAGAGAAAAGGAAGAAAGAAGAAAGAAAGTAAGAAACAAAGGAAGGAAGGAAGGAGGGGGAGAGGGAAGAAGACAGGGAGGAAGGGAGGAAGAAAAGAAGGAGGCCAGGGAACAAGAGAAAAAACAGTGATCCCTCTGCAAACAGACGCATAAAAATCTGGGAAAATTATCTTGTGTGACAAAGAAGGTTTTCTTTTTAAACAAAAGGTATAATTTACATGGGATTTTCTCTTTACTATAAAATAAGTAAATTATGTAAGGCAAAAATTATTGTAGTGGAAAATATTAATATAGCTCTCTCAGTCTTTAATAGATTAAGGAGACAAAATTATAAACTGATTTTATAGATATTTGCCAAACTGTCTATTTGTGGTTAGAATATAAAAAGCAAGAAATTGTTTGGATCTTATTCTAAGATTCCCCAAATCCACAACTCACAATAAATAATGAAAGTAAGTGCAGAAAACATAAAACTTCATGAAATTTTATAAAATATTTTTATAAATAATCCTTGAGTCAAATTATGCACTCTTGAGGTTTTGAGGAAGAAGAAAATAATGAAGCTAAAAATAAAGAGACTAATAACTAAGAAAGCAGAAAAAGAATGGAATTAATATGTTAGTTTAGCTTCTTTGAAAAATAGCACAGAGGTAAAATGCTTATTAACATAAGCAATAAAAAAACATAAATATTCAAGTTAGCAAAAGAAATAGAATATGTGCACACATATACAAGATGGAAATAACACTAAGAGAAAATGATATACAATTATATTTGAATATATGGAGAAAATAGTTTTCAGAAAATATGATTATAATAGATGTGAGAAGATATAGAAAATCTTAGTAGTTGGAATTTATAAAAAATTTTAGAAACAATCAAATAATTATTTTTAAAATGTTACTTGGCCTAACTAAATGTTTCAACTTGTGAATTATTCCTAACTTTCACTGAAGAGAGAACTTCCCTGTGACGTTGGAAGATGAAAAGTCTTTTAATTCATTTTAAGATGCTAATATAATACTGACCAGATAAACTAGATAAATGTAAGAAAAAAGAAAACTATAAATGAAATTCACTTCTAAATATATACACAATTTGTAAATAACCTAAGTTTAATATTAGCCAAAAATGCTTTGTGAAATAAAAAATAAAATATTTCCTAAATATGATACAAAATATTTGTTTCAAACCAAGGCCAAAATATCCATAATGGTGGCTACTATTATCACTATTTAAAAAAAGTTCTTTGAAATAAGAGTAGAATGAAAGTGGAAAGATGAAAAATAGGATTAGTAATGGAAAATTGGAAAGTTATTGATATTGATAGATGATGGAATTGCACATTTAGAAAACCAATTTGAAAACTATTAAAAATAGTAACATACAAAACTGTGTACTATTCCTTCATACCACGTTGTATAATTAGAAAATATAAGGAGAAAATATAATTGGTAAGAATTGCTTAATACCTAGAAAGAAATGTGAATGAAGAATCTTTGTCTAGGATCTATATGAGAAACTACTGAAGGACACGTTAAAAAAATGGTAAACTGATGTGTGCTCTGCTTTTGTGGCCCGGGGTTCACAGGTTCGGATCCCAGGCATGGACATACACACTGCTCATCAAGCCATGCTGTGGCAGCATCCCACATACAAAATAGGCGAAGACTGGAACAGATGATAGCTCAGTGACAATCTTCCTAAAGCAAAAAGAAGAGAATTGGCAACAGATGTTAGCTCAGGGCCAATCTTCTCATACACATACACACACACACGAAAGTAAACTGAGACATCTATTCCTGCTGGTTGGCAGACTCAATTCAATGTTATTTATAGAGAGATGCTCTATAAATTAATTAAAATATTTAATGTAATTCTGCCAAGAATCTCAGTGAATGCTGAGAATGTGATCTGTAACAAAATAATTATAAAATATATCTCAAAAAATAAAATAGCTGAAAATGCCCAAGATATTTTTGAAAAAGAATAATCGAGACTTAGACTGTCAGGCATTAAAGTCATATAAAATTAGAACAATTAAAACATGACAGAGATATGAGGATATAATTGTTAGCCAAACCACCATCATCTCTCTAGAAATCTCCACTTTCGTCCTTGTCCTCTTGCAATCTGTACCTGGCCCAGCAGCTGAAAGCGTTATTAGAAGATGAGTATAGTACATGCAATCCTTTATTTCAAGATATTTGATCACTTCTTGTGCACTTAGAATATGGTCTAAACTCCTCACTATGTCCCAATGTCTGAGCCATCTTCCTTGCTCAGTGCCCTGCACTCACCCACCCTTCCGTCAAATGCTAGGCTGCTCCCACCTTCCTGGGATCTTTGGTGCCCACCAGCTACCTCGAGTGCTACCCTCCCCTCCATTCATTTCCGCTGACGGCTCAGACTTCAGCCTAAACATCACTTCCTTCAAAGGTCTGTCTCTCTGCCCTGTCTAAAGTAGGCACCTTTGTTACTTTTTTCATCCTGTTCTGTTCATTTACTTCTTAGCACATTCTGCATTTCTTTTCTTTGTTTGCTTGTTTACTTGACTGTCTACCTGTTTCACAAGGAGTTCAGCTTCATGAGATCTAGATATTTAGAAGGAACCAGCAAAATCTTGTGGCAAGGCAGGCAAAACAAAAAAACAGGACAGCTAAACTCTTACAAACAAATATCAGATCTTGATATGTCAAGTCCACAAAACATCTGTTTATTTTGGGAAGCAGGCAGCAGCTAATGTGTAGAATCTTTCTTCCCTTCCTTCCTTCTCTCTTTCCTTCTCTCCTTCTCTCCTTCCTTCCTTCCTTTCCTTCTTCCATCACTCCCTTCTCACTTCCCTCCTTCCATTCTTCATTTCCCCCTTCTTCTCTTCCTCAAAGCATCAGCACCTTTTCCAGCTTCTTCCAACCCTTGTCTAAAGAACAAACTTTTTTCTCCAAAGAAAGCCAGTCCTAGCAGACTCACTTCCTTTAGAGTTTCCATCGGCTGCCTATGACCTAGTTAACCACTGATTTCCCACTGAGGCAAGTTTAGCAAAAGTCCCGCAGGCCCTCTCAGAGGGAAGCTTGCTTTCAGTCTGTGGTGTCTGAAGAGCTGTGAGCAGGTGCCTAGGGTCTCGCTATCTGCCTCAGCATGGGTAATTTATGAGTCCCCAGCAAGTCCGCAAGAGGAGGAGAGATCCCAGATAGGGGACCCTGTTAATTGGCCCTTTCATTTCCTGGAAGGCACTACTAGTGAGAAGCTCCCTGGGCTCAGACTTCTTATGTCCTTTTCAAAAGGTAGAGAGACAGCTTAGGTCGACAAATTAAAAAAGAAAACAAGTGGGAAAAGCCCCCAGCTCTAGGGAGAGGCTGTCATTGGCTTCATCCCCCTGCATGGCCATCTCCTGACTACAGAGGAGCTGTACGCCTAATACAGGCTTTTGTTTTGTGCAAGCTGAAAGAGAGAGCACACTTCCTACTATCAACAGAGAAGTCAGGCCAATTCAGACTCGTGTGTATCTGATTCACAAGATCAGCAGCTATTTGGAGCTCAGGTGTAGCATCGGGCAGCCCAGAGAAGATAGTCACCCAGCCACAGTTCAACTCTGGTCTGAAGCTCGGTAAGGTCCATGCAAGGAACCAGAACTAAGGATACTCAAGACACCATAGGAGACTTCATGAGGAGGTGGCAAGAACTTGAAAAGGATTAATAACACATTGTGGCTCTGCCTCCTGCTCACACCAGCATCTTGCAATACGACAATGGGAAGTCTTACCTTAATTGCACTGCTATTCAGTGCTTTCTCGCCTACCTTCTACCAACACCCCAGTGTCTACTTATGTGGTTTACTTGACCCAGTTTCACCAGCACAAAAATGATGCCAACTGGGGCAGGTGGAGCGTGAATGAATGTCTGCAGAATGATTCATTCAGTTCACTTCTGAAAGTGGCCTTTAGCTCAAGGAACCATGGAAGGAGTGGTTAGTTTTGGTGGAAATGAAGGCAGACTGGACTAGCACCCTCTCCCAGAGTGTGAAATAGAGTTTAAAGAGAGACATAAGCATGGTTATGACAACATGTGAAAATACTTGAATTTCCTTCTAAGACTTTTAAGTCTACCTTGGCTAGTGAGGAGGGGAAAGGATATTGGATATCTGTATTGATTGGGGTTATGAGACATGCTCAGATTAAAAATTGGATTGGACCAGGGGCCGACCTAGTGTTGCAGCAGTTAACTTCACGTGCTCCACTTCAGCAGCCCGGGGTTTGCCAGTTGGGATCCCAGGCGCAGACCACTGTACCACTTATCAAGCTGTGCTGTGACAGGTGTCCCCCATATAAAATAGAATAAGATGGGCATGGATGTTAATTCAGGGCCAATCTTCCTCAGAAAAAAAGAAAAAGAGGAGGATTGGCAGCAATGTTAGCTTAGAGCTAATTTTCCTCAAAAAATAAATAAATACATAAATAAAAATGGGGTTGGACCAGAAGGTAAGTCCTTTTACAGAAGGGATCAATTATTTCCTTTCTGATAGCATCAAGATCAAACAATGCTGGATAATGTGTAGATGGGGAGTCAAGAGCTATTGAATTTAAACATAATACTAAATATAATCTCTTAACTTTACCTGACATTATTATTAGTATTGTATGTTATTTTTTAAAATCTTTTTATATTTCTCATCTAATGTCTTCTTCACAACAAAACTGAAAGTAATATTAATAACTATAATACTTAATACTTAATAAATAACTACAGTGTGCCAAGCACAGTGCTAACAAATTAATATTCACCCCTTACCTTAAAAAGCACTAAGATTAATAGGTATTCATTCAATTTAATTTTGCATGCCTTTTGAGGGAAATTTTGTAAGTGTGTCAAGAGACTTGGATTCTCAGCTCAAGCCTTAACTAACTTAACCAACTGTGTGACTCTGGGCTAGCCACTTAATATTTCTGGTCTGCAGTTTCCTCCCCATAGAAAACAACTCATATTCCTGTGACCCATCAGAGTGTATGATAAGCTTCCAAATGTACTATCCCACTTTCTCAGTCCGATTGTGTAAGGTAAGTGTGCATGTTATATGAGCCTGAACTGAGGCTCAGAGAGGACGACAAACTTGTTCAAGATCTCAAAGCCAGTAAATCTACATGCCTGGACCTGAAATCCAGGTTTCTGATGCCAGATGCTATGGAATTTCCCCTTCATCTTACCCCCTTCAGTATTATCTCAAAGGCTAACACGTTAGGATTTCACATATGTGATGTTAGACGACTTGAAGAAAAATTTGCAATTTTGAAGGACTACAAAGAGGGAGGAAGAGTGGTTTTGAGAGCATGGGCTTTGGAGCGCTCCACTGGGTTGAAAACTCCAGCTCCTGAGTTTCTGGCTAAGACCAGTCTCTTAAACCCTCTAAGCCCATGGGGCTTCATCTACATGTAATAATTACAGCAGGCTCACATGCTTGGGATGGTGGGCAGGATTAACTCTGAGGCCTTAGCTCAGTGTCTAGCTTTATTAGAGTGCTAGAACAAAGTTACTGCTCTTATGAGACAGAGAAGAGTCCTAGCTGCCTGGCCACATCGAGTCTGCCTGCTTTGGGATGTGACCCAACACTCTCTTCAGGCCAGGGAAAAGAGCTAAAGGAGCTACAAGGGTCACAGATCCTTAGGAGTGAAAACCCATCCTTCTGCGTTCTACTTGGTTCTCTTTCCTAAGTGATCCCCCTTGCTTTTGGACTCTGTGATCCAGCTGATGGGCTACCAGCAGAAGATTGAGACCTTGGTCGTGTTAAATTAAATCATGCCACTGCAGTATCAAGAAGAGGCAAAAAATCCCTTCAATCGCATCACTTCATGCCATTAGAGAAACTGCCAAGATTTCCATAAGGTACTGTGGCTGTGGGCTTATGTAGTGTCCACATATTGATTGTTTTCTCCTAAATTATTGACTGGGTGTCTCCAGCATACTGTAAAATGTTTACTGATGTGCACAGACACAGTAGGGTCATTCTTTAAATCTTCTTAAGCACTGTGCACATTCTTCTTGTCTTTGTGTGTCTGGAGCTAAATTTTAATAACCGTAAGAAGGGAAAAGGAAAATAAAATAGTCAGACACAGCCCAGATCAGGATTTTCTTCTCTTGCAATCTCCTCTGGAATTTTTCAAAGTCCAAACTGCAATTATTCACGCCTGTGAGAAAATTTGGAATTGATCAATACATTTCATCCTTGCTTTAATTATCCTTAAAGCTGTTTGGGGACCAAAGTTTCCTGCTTTTGGAAAATAAATGAATAAACAGGGTCTTCATTAAGATCCCACTCACTCTCCCTTTTACCAAGGTAGGGCTATGGACAAAGAAATAACATAGATAGAGAATTATGTTGACTCTTTTTCCCTCTCCCACCTCTTTCTCTCGTCCTCTCCCTTTCTTCCCTTCTCCTTTTCTTTCTCCCTGCTTCTTCCCTCCCTAACTGCCTTCCTTCTTTTCTTCCTTCCTCCCTGCCTCCTGTCCTCTCTCTCTCTCTCTTTCTCTTCCTAATAAGAAAATTAGAAGGTGATTTTCTTAAGGCTCCCTGAGCAGCAAGTGACAGGGCACTGAGCACACAGACCAATTCCTGAATTCAGTGAACAAATAGAAAGTGAAGGAAAAAGGAGGATAGTGGAGGTGGTAAGGCAGGAGATTAAGTTCTAGAATTTGCCAAATTCATCATTCAGTACATTCATGGAAGATTTCAAGAAAAACGCACCAGGCCGATTATACTGAGCAGATTATGCAGGAGTGTGCATTGTAATTTTAAAGTGTGGAACCTCTACTTGGGAGCCAAGCCTTTTGTTTCCTCATTTTATTGTAAAATAAAACAGATACATCAACCCACATACACACAAAATGTATGACTTAGTTACTTATTATAAGGCCATATCCTGACTCATCACTCAGGCCAAGATATGGAACATTGCCATCTACCCCAGAAGCCCCTCTATGGTCTGAGTCCTAATTCTGTCCTTCTCTCCCTCCAAAAGTAAGAATTTTCACGACTTTCTTAGTAATTACTTGTATGCATTCTTTTATGATTTTATTACCTGAATGTGCATCTCCAGATTAGTTTAGTTTAGTCCTGCCTATTTTTTTTTAATTCAATGTGTCTCTTTTGGTCTTCAAGTTCTCCCTCCATCTCTGTCTTCTCTTTATAATTTATCTGTTGAAATCTGGCTCATTTAAGCTGTAGAGTTTCCCATAGTCTATAGTCTTCGTGCTGCTGAGTGCGCACTCATGGTGTAGTTCAACATGTCCTTCTGTCCTTATAATTCCCTGCACATTGGTAGCTGGATCCAGAGAGTGGATCAGACTTGAGTCTGAGCCCCTTGAAGCATGTGTCTATATCTGCATGTATTAACAATTGAGGTAAACACATCTAAACTGTAATATATGGCCTTTGCTTTACAGTTTTTATTTTAAACTACCTTGATTTGGAGACAGTTATGTTTTCTGTGTTCTCTTCATGTCCTGCCAAAAACAATAAAAAATTAACCATTAAATAATTCACTGCTTTATTCATTCAACAGATATTTATTAAGCTCCTATGAGATACTGTTCATATCCCTAAGAGTAAAACAAACTCCGTGTTCTCATGGATTTTATTTTCAGTTGGGAAAAGATAGACACTATAAAGAAACAAATGAATGACTAAAATGTCGAGTGATGATAAGTCAGTGAGAAAAACAGAGCAGGGTCAGGGAGATTGAGAAGGATGATGGGAAGGGACTATTTTATATATGATGGTCAGGGAAGATTTTTCTGATTGGGTGACGTTTGAGTAGAGACCTGCTTCCAGTGAGGGAGTGAGTCAGGCTGATATTTGTGGAAAGAACATCCCAATAAGACCAAAGCCCTGAGGGAAACTTCTCTTGAAGTTTTGAGGAATGTCAAAGGGGCCATGGTAACTAGTAGTGAATATGGGAGTGACCAGGAGGAGATGAGGTCAGAAAGCTGGTAAGCAGACAGAACACGAAACACTTATCATCTATTCATTTAAAACAGCTTCATTTAGAGCTTCTGTGTACTTGAAGCCTAATTCCATGCAAAGTTCTAAAGAGAGGATTGGAGTGTAAAAAAAGAGGTATTTTGGGCTCAAGAAGAACATGTTCAGCTATCAAGGGGATTTGAAGACAGGAACTGATTCAGTCACTATTGCATATTCCTAACTTACATGCAAATCACTACAATTCAAGGAAGCATGCAATTGGTGTCACATCATTACAGGTCCTTTAGAATTCACCAAAAAGTACTTTTCTGATTGTGCCAATAAAAAATAACTTCCAAAAGGAGACAACAGTTGAGTTGGGCCTTGAAAAGAGGTAGGCTTTTGAAGTCAAGGGTAGGAAAGAGGACTCGAAGAGGAGGAAATGCCACAGCAAAAGTTCAAAGCCAGGAAGACAGAGCATATTCTGGGAATGGCCAATGGATACATTTGATAGGACTTGTCAAAGGAGCCGTGGACTAAAAAGACAGGTTGAGGTTAGACTGTGGATGGGCTTGAATGCTACAATAAACAGCTTTATGCTTTAGAAAGGGGAAACTTAAGGAAAAGTTTTGAGCTAGCAAATAGCCTGATTAAAATGGAATAGGAGAGATTGGAGAAAAAAGAGGCAGTGTTTGAAAGAGGAATTCACAGTACAATATCCAACCTAATGGATCAATCCAGAGCTGAGGGGTTAAGGACCTCAACAAAGGTAGAGGAAATTTAATTTAAAGAACAGGCTGAAGAGACACTGATTTTCAACTGGGACTTTAGTCAAGGAAGAATAGGAGGGGTGGACATGTACTACAACCTCGGTTCTAAGAGTTGAACAACCGCACATGGGAGCATAAATCATGATGTAGATTACATATGTGTATTTATTGTGAGATAGAATATTTACATATGCAATATATCCATATATATGCATGTATATTTATTGTTCATATTTGCCAATTCCTTGCTTTTTCTTTCATTTTTCTTGCTTTCTTTCCCTTTCTAATTCCACTGCCTTCTTTTTGTTCCTACATTCCTGAAACTTCTTACTGGTATAATTTAATCTTACTCCGGTTATCTAGATAAGTCCTTGTAGAGTCTGGATTTTTCTAGTGCTGCTGCCAAACACATTTCAAAACTTAGCTGTCCTGAGTGCCTTTCTTCTAGAACTCTGTTTTCCAAAGTGATAATTATTTTTAATGAATTATGTTGTGGTAATAAGCCTAAATGGTACTTTTCTTATATAACATATTTCAACTTTACATATATATAGCCCCGCTGAGAACAATGCATAGATTCACTAGAAGGTTCAGGAAGTGGTGAAGACAAGGGGAAAACATCTTGGGACTTTTCTCTCTTTTCAAATCACTCAGCATAGGTAACCATCCTTGGTACACTGATTCTACAGGGAAACAAAATTGGTAGTTAAGAAAGCAGCCTCTGGAACCGTATTGCCTAGACTACAATTCCACTTCTGTCCGTACTAACTGTGATATTGGATATGTAGCCTGAGTCTCAGTTTCCTCATTCTGTAAAGTGGAATAATCATGTTAATTACATCATTTTTCTGTATTAAAGATTACAAAAGGTTAATATATGAAAACACTTAGAACCGAAACTGCAGAGCAAGCATTCAATAAATGTTAGCAGTTTTTGTTATACAAGTAATTCTTTTATTAAACCTCACCCTTCATCAAAAAACTAACATGGGCTTGGCCTGGTGGCACAGCGGTTAAGTTCGAGAATGCTTCCTTGGTGGCCTGGGGTTTGCCAGGTCAAATCTCAGGTGTGGATATGGCACCACTTGGCAAGCCATGCTGTGGTAAGCGTCCCACATAGAAAGCAGAGGAAGATGGGCACGGATGTTGGCTTAGGGCCAGTCTTCCTCGGCAAAAAGAGGAGGATTGGCAGCAGATGTTAGCTCACGGCTAATCTTCCAAAAAAATCAAAACTTATGTGCTTCAGGGGGCTGCCCCTGTTGCCTAGTGGTTAAGTTCAGCATATTCCTCTTTGGTGGCCCAGGTTCAATTCCCAGGCACAGACCTACACCACTTGTCAGCAGCCATGCTGTGACAGTGACCCACATACAAAATAAAGGAAGATTGGCACAGATGTTAGCTCAGGGCAAATCTTCCTCAGCAAAAAATGGAAATACCCCTCTTCCCCAAAGAAAATAAAAAAAAATAAAAACTAGCATGCTTCATACCAGGGGCACACTAGGATGCCTATGAAAACAACTTTTTTGGTGTGACCCTCAGTGTCCTAAAATCCATCATTCACGGTGGCAGATATGAAAATTAACATCAGTAGAGATCTTTTATTAAACCACTAATCTATTCCAGCCACTGGGAAACCCATCAGTGGTTTGTTATGAGAGAAAGATTAATGGGCTGCTGCCATGTTCTGGTTCTGTCATTAACAAACTGTACAACTGTGGACCAGGCATTTCACCTCACTGGACTTCAGGCTTCCCATGAGTAAAATAAGGGAGCTGGATGGAAGGATCTTTATTATTCCTTTCAGATTGGCCTCTCTGTGTTTTTATTGTTTTCATCTTTAGACTAAGTTTAAGGGATATAGGGAAAAAAAACCTAGCAAAATGAGTTGCTTGTGGAATGCCTCCCTTCAATGAAAGTATAAACACACACACACGCACCCAAATGCCATGAACGGCACTCTCTTTGTTTATCACGTTTCCTGTTTCAGGAAGTTGAAGTTGTTTCCTGTTCTTTCTGTGTTCAGTGTCAGGTGGCACTGATTGTACAAATTTTGGTGCATAAACTTTCTGATCTCGTTGGCTTTTTACTTGAAATAAATGCAGGTTGGCATGAGAGCAGATTATACTTGTCATATTTCTTCTTGTATATATTCTTGGTCTGGAGGAACAACTGTAAGGCAGGAAAAATGCAGAATATATTTTTATCCCTCAGAAACAACGCTAAGAGGGCCATGAGCTAGGACATACACAACCCTTTTATAAATAGGATAAGCATACATGAAACCTAAAACTAATAATAGATAAAACCAGACTGAGAACTTATCCCAAACATTATCTAAATAACTGCAAGAGGAATACCTCCTCTTCTGTCTCTGATATCACAAGACTTATGTGCTGCAGGTAACTGAGTCCTGTTAGCATCTATTCCCACCTTAGACATGTATTCAGACCTAGAATTTGGCAAATGCCATGTCTACCTAACAGTAGAATGAGTTACATCAGTGCGGGGCCTCTTCCTTTGGAGCCATTTCTTTAAGAATCTTAACATTAAACTGAAACCACGATAGAGTCATTGATCTTCAGATAAAGAGGGACTTATTGCCCTAGGCAACTTTATAAGCCTCCCCAGCACTCAGATGTGAAGTGTCCTATGTCCTTGCTAGTCTTTCAAGCTCTACGTCTGACTCCCAGTATCCTAACGCATCTCATTCCATGTAACCTGGAGCTACTCTTTAGAATATTCCTCTTCATCCTTGGCTGAACTATGTCTCCATGTCACTTTCATTGATCACAATTTCACACACCACAATGCCACAGAGCACCTCAAATTTCTCTTCCATATGATAGGCTCTCATATATTTGAAGCAGACTGACCTGGAGTTCTTGACTTTTCTTGACCTTAACTTTGAGGCTTCCAGGCAGGCAGGGTTAAAGACAGACCCTGTCATTTGGAGACAAGTTAGGAGTTAGAGACATGGCCAACCCCAGAGTGGGCTGGACACAAAGATAAATAAGCCATATTTTGCAAAACAGATAACTTAATTCATGAAAATATCTGTGTTCACTTGCTATTTGTTATTGTAGATCCTTTATATATGTTTTAATTAAATAGTTTAGCCTCATCTCAGTTTTGGTACAGAGTGCTGAAGAAAGTGATGTGTCATTTTAGAGAAGAGAGCATTACAGAGCGAGAAACAAACGCTAGAAGACATCATTGATTTTGCCATAATTCACTAGGCACCCCAAGAGGAAAGGGACTATCAGCAGGCAGATCATGTGCTTCTCACCGCTACAAAGTGCTTCTTGCTATGCCAGAATCTTAGGTTATGACTTTTCTTTCTATACACTTAGATAACATTCTTTCAAAAGATAGTCTGGTGGAGGAGTGCAATATTTGGAACTGAAATTTCTATCTCCCCAATGAATTAGCCAATTAAAAATCTTCTGGGAACTCACTATGGCAAGATTATCAAGCCGGGATGTTCAAGATGTTCCTACACACCGCACAGACACACACGCCCCCACACACATAGGGGAGAAATGAGAGAATTGTTTACGTCATTCAGGATCCAATCTAACCATTAGAAGACTAAGTTCACATGCATTATCTTTTTCCTTTGAGTAAAAATCTCCCTCACATTTTCTTGCCTAGTGATGTACCCATAAGCAGAGGTAGCCCAAGAAGCATGGGCAGACAAGTTGAAGGGGGGCTTGACAAGATGAATGCTGAATCGTATTTCCATTTATTGCCTTTTGAAGGGGCCAGAGCCAGTCCTGTGTATTGCAAAGAGGAAGGTGCCTCCAGTGCTTTGGATTCATGAATCTGTCTCCATTTTTTTCTCTCTCATTGCATTATTTTCATCACTTCCCAATTAAAGATTGATTCATAATAGTAAAGTCATATTTCAAAGTGTACATAACTCTGGGAAATATAACTTGGATGGAATTCTTTATTTTTCTCCTATCATCTCATTGAAAGAATGGGAATAGAGAGTAAAAGAGAAAATGGGATGCTTCCTGGAAGAAATGCTGCAATTGCCACAGTGAGGGTATCAGGGTGGCTGATGGCAGGCACCAGGAATATGGGCAAGAGGGCATCTCAGCCGTGCTCGGGTGAAGACTCTGGCTCTGGGTCATACAGAGACCCTCATAGTCCACGGGAAGAGGTAGAAGACACCCCCTGCCATGCTCCCTTGTGTATCGCCTTCCGCCAGCCAGAGAGCACAAAGGATCCAGGGTTTCTGCAGGTGATTGAAAAGAAGAGCTGATTTTTAAGCATTTTACTTTAAAACGTACATTTCCTTCTGTTTACATCTGCATATATCTTCCCACTGATGTGGCAGCTTAAATGCTTTATTTACTTTTTAAAGCTCTAGGATTGGCTTTTAAGTTGTGGTTACAGCTCCTGTCCTTTTCCAGATGCGATCCAATTGTACACAAACACATAAACAATTAAAATGGCGAGATGAGGTGGGAAAAAGGGCAATAAAAATGGTCAGAGTCAATTAAACCAGTGAAATAAAAAAAAAATTAAACCATGGAATGGTGTACACAGTAACCCATATTTTATTATTTTCCCCTTACAACATTGTAAAAAATACATAAGCCCTTGATGTATGTACATTTCCTTGAGAAAGGTGCTCTATGGCTCAGAGGCGGATTGGCGGCATGTGATGTGGGCAGCTGTAAGGTAACAACATGTTTTCCCATAAAAAGCAGAGGAAATAGGCACATAAATTCCATATAAACTGTCAGTGTGTCAACTATGCTAACGCTAGGGAAGCCGGCGCCCTGGAGCTACGCTAACTTATGCACCTTCATTTTTCAAACACACACTTCTTGAATTCACAAAGCTAAGCTGCAGTCAGGCTACTTTTTTTCTGCTTCTTCTCCCATCGAGCAGTTGCCCCAGCACCCACTCCTACAGAGATCTTGCTTTAAGAAAGCAAAGGCAGAGGAAAAGAATAAAAGAGGGAAGAGGGTATTAAGAAGTGATCCTTACATGTAGTTGCCATCTTGGACAAGCATAGAACTTTCTGGATCCTTTGTGTTAATGACCAAACCCTATTGAATTGAATCTAAAGAGAATCGTGGCGCTAGGTCTGTGGCTGAGAAGGTCATGAGCACAGAGGGGACTGGAAGGAGTTCTCCCTCCTCCTCCTTTCCTTCTGCTGCTTCTTTTTCTTCTTCCTCTTCTTCTTTGTTTTGCCATTTATTGATCTTTTGGGGGTGACACCTAGGATATAAAATAAACTTAGTTTATTTGAGAATAGCACCCAGGAGGTAAAGACAATTTTCTCTAGCTTGTAATTCTGTGGATAAAGTTACTGAAAGTTAACAGAAATCTGAATTCAGGGTCCTTTGTTAAAGAGAAGCAGAGCCAAAGTTCTGCCTCCTGCCTGGGATGGTCCAGATTTGCTGGTGTGTGTGTGTGTGTGTGTGTGTGTGTGCGCGTATGTATCTAGGGTCCAAGATTTTTTTTTTTTGAGGAAGATTAGACCTGAGTTAACATCTGCTGCCAATCCTCCTCGTTTTGCTGAGGAAGACTGGCTCTGAGCTAACATCCCTGCCCATCTTCTTCCACTTTATATGTGGGACTCCTGCCATGGCATGGCTTGACAAGTGATGCATAGTTCCACACCCGGGAACTGAACCAGCGAACCCCGGGCTGCCAAAGTGGAACGTGCAAACTTAACTGCTGTGCCACCGGGCTGGCTCAGGATCCAAATTTTTGACTCCTATTTTCAGATTTCTCTGAAAATATTTGAAATATTTTTGTACCTATTTTATGAAACTATAACAAGGACTAATTACCCAAACTCAAAATTTCCCTTCTATCACGATGGTTGTCTACTTGTTTAATTCAATCATGCAGGGTCTCAGTGTCCAAGACCCTGAGTTTCTACATGCAGTTCCTGAGTAAACTGGCCTTACATTTCTTTTTTAGCCCACAGAGGTTCAGCATCTTTATCCTACAGCATCATAAGGCTGTTGTGATTACTAAGTGGAATACTAAATGTGAATAATATATAAGGGGAAGTTTCATGTGATCTTCAGGTGTGAGGATTTATTGAGACTGACAAATTCTGAATTCAGGATTTTGAAGGCATCTTTAGACTAACTTGAATCAAAATATACTCTTCTTTTTCTTCTTGAATATTGTGTTCTACCATCCTACAATTCAAAATGTGTCCAACCCAGTCTGTCTTTCATCTAGGATTTTGACAAAGTTAAACTGATGGAAAGCAAAAATCAAAAGATGACTGAATAAAAATCACTTCAAAAGAATAAATGGAATAAAATAAATAGAATGATCATTATTTTTGCATATCAGTGATTCAGTGGCTTTCAACTGTGTCTTCTACATTGACATGTAAACACTGTGATCATATTCTGTGCATTGGCTCAGCTTAGATTCCCTTTATGTGGTTTGGCTATTGATAAAACTCTATAATTCTTCTATTCTTTTGTACTACTTGTCAGAATCAACCTCAGGCAGCAGTAGACTTCTAAGAAACACATAGCCAAGACTGCCAACAAAATCATTTAGATATGGTAAGACCTAATCACGTATTAATTAATCACTCTGCGTCACAAGACCATGATTAACATTTGCTTCCTTATCATGCATACTGAGAAACTGACACAAAGATGCTATTGGACGCTTCATGGCGATCTGGAAGAAGTGACTGCACCAGGATTTAAACTTTAATTTCAAACTATAGATAATTCTATTTATAGCTCATCTAGGCTTGAATCTCCAAGATCTTTCACACATTAAAGTTGTTTGTTCATAATTCTAAAACAGATTAAGACAGAAATATGGTGTTTACCATCATAATTCAGGATTAAAATGATAATAATAACCTTTGGAGTTAAAAGAAAATAAAGCTGGGAGAGGATAATTAGTGAATCGCAGTGATTTACTTTTCCTTCTCTGCATTGTTTGACTCTCAATTTCAATCTACTCGTGTAACTGGGAAGCCAACTTCTCACTCTCAGAGTGAGCTTTGCATATGGGGCCTCTCATGTTCCCAGCAGGCGTATCTTGCACTGCTGTCGGACCAAAATGGTTTAACTTTAATTATCTAGATACATTGCTCTCTGCAGTAACCTCACTATTGTTCTCCCTGTAATCTACCACATTATTAATGCCAGATATTTCCTATTAGCTTTTAAACTGTTCTTTTACACAGAGTAGTTTGCCACCAAATTGTTACCAATAAAAATCCCAAATGCCTAAAGGTTATTTTAAACACACTGTGAGCAATACTGGTTTCATTTCACCATTTATTTTGTTGAGTCATTATCGGTATGCATTGTGTGAACTTATTGTATGCATTTTTTATGCTGCTGGAATGGCAGTATATTTTTAACGATCCCATTTTAATACGACTGTCCTAAAAAAAAAAAAATCATTAAACCCAGGGTTTAACAAGGACTGTGCAAACTTCACCTATCGTCTCTCTTTGTGTCAAATATTGTTGAGTGATAACTTTGGGAACTTAATATATTTGGAAGTCTTGGCTTCCATTTCTTTTAGAGCTATAATGCATACTAAAGGATGCTATAAAAGAACATTTTCCCTGCAGTAAGTGTTCTCTGCATCATATTCTCTAGTAGTCAGATAACCAAAGAGCTCAGGCGTAGAATAACCTTCTTTATAAATGTCAAAAAAATTTAGGCACATAGTACACATTTTAAGAAAACTTTTAAGTCGCTGAAAATCTGATTCAAAATTTATCATAAAAACCAAAGTCATATTCTAACTAATTTTGTTTCTTATGAATATACACTCTGACCTGTGGCCATGCCACTTTCCAGCTAAAATCCTATCAGGTTTTATAAACTAAGCAAAATTGATCTGGGTCAATATGGATGAGGACTTTTAATGGAAAAACAAAAAGAAAACAATTAGAACTGAGATAAGAAAATGTGTGGTCGAGTATCACCTAGATAAATCATTGTATTACCTATATACTCACTTTCCCAGAAGATAAAGATGAGCTATAGAAGGACTTGATACTTCACCTAGGTTGACTGAAACTCTCCTAGTTGGTAGAATCATCTACAGATACTTTATCCAGGGGTCCTTGTGTAATAAGGCCCTTAATGTGGCATAATAAGCCCCTAATTTTAAGGAGCAGTTCAGAGTTTTTATTATTATCTTGAAAATAAGGTGTGTCTGGTGGGGAGAAAAGAAGAGTGTAGTCCAGCCAAAGGCATGTCACTTATCCATTCATTCATCCATTCAGCCTTCCAACATTGATTCAAATTAATCAAATATTTATTGAGCACATACTGTGTGCCAAGCTCTGTAAGTAATTTTTGAGTTACACCAGTAAACAAGACAGATGGGCTCTATCCACAGGAAAAATAGTTTTGCAAAGTGAATTTTTCCACTTGATGGGTAATATAATCAGGCATAAACATGTCAAGGTTGCAGGAGTTCTTCCAGTCATGACATGATCACACTCTGTAGCTAGAGGTGTGAAACTAGAATCTCTTAGGACTTGGTTCTAAATTTTGATACATCATAAGAAAACTGCAACCCAACACAGGTCAACCAATCAGAATGGGAAGGGTAAGAGAGAGGCAGTAGAGAGCGAGGCAGCAATTTTCCCTTGTGGTTCTGATGAACTGTGTGAGAAGCATCGCTCTATTTGGAGGTCCTAGTGAGAGCTAGACAGACATATTTATCCTAGCTGTATAGGCTAAAATTCCTGGTATGGCCTCAATAGGAGAGGAAGATGAGTGAATTGAGAGAGTAATAAAATGAGATTCAAGGCAGACATGCCATAGGTACTAGTTTAGCAGAGTATAGTACTGGGGGCTGAGTGGCAAAGGGGGTTTGGAGAAGGGAAGACTACAGTTGTTCCTCCAAGAAATCCAATTGTTATGTCTATTTGTAGGACCAAGTTATTAAACTTTACTTTGTGACTGAGCTTGTTGACCAATTCCTCTTTCCTGACAATGGCTTGGTAACTATGGCAGTATGGGTCTACCTAAGGCATTTGGTTGATATAGCTCATGTGAAAAACAAAGACTGGAAGGGTGAGGCTTCCGAAGACCACTCAACACTTCTATATCTTCACCATTTCAGAGAGGGCTCTCGAGTCTATTGAGAGTGTTTGAACTATGGCAGTGGTAAGAGAGCTACCAAGAGAGGAACTATGATAGAGTGTCATGTGCTGGCTTTAGGGTTACAGACCTGCTTTGAATTCCAGCTCCAACACTAGGTAAACATGTGGCTTTGGTGAAAGTTGCTTAATCTCACTTAGCCTCAGTCTTCTCATCTTTAAAATAAAAAAGAACTGGGATAATTTCTATTTCATATGGTTGCTGAGATTCTTAAATTAAAATAATTTTTCTAAAGTGCTTGGAACAAAGCAAATGGTAGCTATCATTAAGCCTCTCTCTCTTCCATTAACAATAAAGTCTATCCTGTAAATCAGCATTATGCAAAAATTAGTCCCACAAATTTTTCGTGAATTGAATGATTATGTCAACCTCTTTGCTTTTACATATTTTTACTGGCATATACAAATACTGTCACACTTCTTGCTGGCTGACAGGTAACAGAGACATGTAATTCAACCACCTTGAAAGTGTCTGTATTTTGATGATAGCTGGAAAGAAGTGTCCTCTGGCAGAGTAGGTACCATCAGTTTGTAAATCATCAAAGAATGGAGCAGGATAAAATGTTTGATGGGATTCTCACAGCATTATCATATAGATTACAACATAAAGAACCGTTTGAATATATCTGAAGAAGTGTTACAGAATTTACATAATGAATTAAAATAAAAAGACAGATTTAGGTCTAAATCCTTTAACCAACATTCATCCATAGCAGAGTCAATGGTCTTCACTGAGTTCTATCTGCATTGAAGGGAACTAACGTGTCTTGTTAATGTTGTGAATGATGGACGAATATCTAGAATCTAGAAATAACAGAATATTCTTAACCTTTAGAAGGGTGGATAAATGGAAGGGGCTCAGTTACTCAGCTCTCTCTAAATATTATAAAATCTCAGCTATCTCAGGCAAACTGCATAGGCAGGCCATTGGCCAGATTGTGGAATAAAAAGAGAAAAAAAAAGTTAACTCATTGCAGTACTAAATACTTCTTTTAAAAATACCTCCCTTACCAAATACCCATAGAATGGTCTTGTGAGCCTTTCTTGATTTCCATTGTAGCTCTTCCAAATGAGCTCTGTCTGTTCCAGCTCCATCTTTCCTAATCCTTCAACCTTGGTAAAATTTATCTAACTTATAGGCTAAATCTAGTTATAGGTTTTATGTCAACCAGAAATTGAAGCTGCTGGTGTATGCGATGATGTCATTCTACAGGGAGAGCATTTACATTCGAATGTGTGTTTTATGCAGAACTGACTAATTCAGGGACTTCTGACTGCAGGGAACTACACTTTGGCAAATCATTTAGGAATGTGGGTATGTCTCTAAAATCTCTCAGGATACACAGCCACCTTCTCAGCCAGTATGTAGAGCCAGACTTAGATATGAGATAGGACATGAATTGGATAATCTGTTTTTATATGTTATTTTTAATATACGGAGAAGTGGCCAGGAGTGGTCTCTTCATTGCTCGATTTTTTCTTTGGTAAAGTGATTGTTCCTCCATGATAATAAGGATGGCCTTCCCGCCTGGATGGAGGACAAGCTGGCTTCCACAGGCACATGTAATAGAGATGCCTGAGACCCAGGTAGGAGTAGTTTCAATGGAAATGCTTACACTGAAGCTGAAGGGGAAACCGGAAGCAGAAATTAGCAGCACTCAGTCTATATATGGCTGTCTAAGAAGTCCAAATATCAGTAAGAGAGCCTGTCGACAAACGAAAAAATATGGACTTTGAAAACATCTGGAGGCACGAAGAGAAGAGAACAATAAGGAGCCTCCTAGAAGAGGCCATGGGGTTGGCTTCGTTGAATACGTTTGTTCTTTATTTAGGGTGTGGTTTCCAAGTCACACGGGTAGAAGTAAGTCATCTCTTTCACTTCCTCAAATCATTTCCTTTGTGATCTGATTGTTATCGTCAGTGGCTAAATGAAAATTTAACATTCTCCTTACTTGGAGCTCACCAAGTAAATCTATAATTTTGAGATTTGGTTTTGTACAGTTGTAAAATATTGGTAAGAAACACTCTAAGCACCCGATTCATAAATAAGTCTGCACAGCTTATACATTTAATGTTTCAATATTCCTAACAGGTGGATAGAAACTTGCCTTTAAACTTAGGAGATAATTTGTTATAGGGGTTGAATTACTTAATATTATCTGAGCCATTACTTGCTATATACTCATGTATGTCCTTATATTTTTACTGGTGAACTGTTATTGCTCTTTTATTATTAATAAAGCTTTCAAAATATTAAGTCTAATCTCTGTAGCAAGATTCTAAGTATTTTGAAAAGGAGGCATTATTGTAAACTTCTTGGTATCTGCAAAGCACTAAATTTGATTCTTTTTATAGCATGGGTTCAATATATATTTGCTGTGAATACCAGGTGATCAATATATATTTATTGCAAGTAGCCAGTATTTAATATATTATTGTTCAATGAGTGTCCAGAAATGACAGAAACAGGTTCAAATCCTGCCTCTGGCATCAAAATTAATCAATGAAGTCTAGTCCTTGAATAAAACTGATTGTGGCTCCTGATTTAATTGTTAATAAGTTCAGTAAATGCATTATAACTGAATTCCATTTATTCTTTCATAAAAAATTTATTGAACAATACCTATTATATTCTTGGCTCTATGTAGCAGCCTATATATAAAAAACGAGAGTCATAGTGAAAATACTTATATTCTTTATGATGTCAGTAGCACTTATGCCCTGTCCCTCCGTAGCTTCCAAAATACACTTCAGTCTTTACCTCTGGTATTTGAGGGCCTCCCTTAACTGACCCAAATCCATCTACTCAAATTTAGCTCACCTACTCCCCAACATATATGCTCAATCTAGCACCACAGAATCCTTGGCATTCTTTAAACACCCATGTTTACTTCCATTTCCATACCATTGATCACATAGAAGCAGTATGGTGCATCCCACTAGTACTGACTTTAAAGCAAGATGGATCAGTTCCAAAGTGTCACATGTTTTGCAAGCTAGGTTAATGAATATTGACTTTCAGGACTGTGATGAAGATCAGAGATAAGATACAATATGTCTAGCATAGGATCTGGACAAAACTTAATCTGATAAATACAATCAATTTATGAGGACAGCAGGTAAGAAATAAGGTCATATCCAGAAAATTTAGGTGTGTGGCTACCTGAGCTAAGGGAAAAGACTGCACACACAGCCTCCGCCTCCTTTCTTTCTCACCAGTTTCTTCCCAGCTCAGCTCAGATCCCAAATCTTCTGAACCCAATGGCTTGCATCATGCATGCTTGTGTTACTGATTTGCATTACTGTAAGTACTAAAGTTAAACAAGAGCTCAAAAATGCTACTAGGTTCAGCGTAAAGTTTTTTATTTGAATACTGACAAGAAAGATGATCCAAAAGACACACGTCGGCCCTTCCAAGAATCTAATTCACACACTGTCTATAAAAACGAAGTTCGTCAAATTGTTTAAATCAGGAAAACAAAAGGAAAAAGGAGGAAAAAAGCCTCATTTTGAGACCTTGACAATCTTAATTCCATTTATCTAGCATCAAGTATTTGCCAAATTATCCCTTACTTCCTGCCATATAGTTTCTGACCTTTGGTTTCTCAGATAAGGTACGAAGATTGTGGTGTGATCAATTGTAGCAAAGCAGAATGGAATCCTCAGGTAATTTTCAGATAAGTTGAAGCAAAAAATAAAGAGCAACACTCTCTAAAGTATATGACTCTCTAAATAAAGCATTTTTAGGGTCTAAAGTCTCTAGGTGATGCCCCCAATTCCCAACTAGACTTTGTGTAGAGACCTGTCCTGAGCACAGGAATTCTAAAGAAGAAAATGAAACTGTGTATCTCTTGACCTCCACCTCATCCCATCCCCTTGTAAAGATGGGGCTGAGGCTCCTCAAATAGACTCTGTCCGAGATGAGAAAGAACAATCAATGTCCTAGCTACGAGAGGTTTCTCTGGGGTTAATCTTACTAGTTATTGAAAGCCACCCAGGACAATTGCTATTCACTCTTTTCTTAAGGGAGAGAGGACTCCATATCTTACCATTGTCTTGGAAAAAAATCATGGTCCATCACAGTACCATTTCACTGCCATCTACCTTCAGGGAAGCAATGGGCTACAAAGAAAAGCAAGCAGGCAAACGAACGGACAAAAAATATAAGGCGATCAAGGTCTCACAGTTGGTACACTTTGTGGCAAAATGATGATGGGTCATGTCACCCAGGTCTCTTGCGTGCCTTAATGACACCCTATTCTTTTCTCCCTTTTTTATTTATTTTTCAATGTTTTAATAAATAACGGAAAACCTGTAAATTCATAAATTGCTTTAATTATTCATCTGCAATCCAGATTTTTATGTGGATAGATTTCAATTAGCAGTCACAACAGGGCTACAAATGTCAATGTATTGCACATTATAGATTTTATTGTTTTTAATTTTAATAGTCTCTCACATTTGGTGAATGGAATAGAAATCTATAAAGGGAAAGAGAAAGAAACCAGGAAGACACATGTCTATGATCAGAGGCATTTAAAACGCTCATGATTCCAACTCCATCATTTAAGAGTGGAGAGTATTATCCTACTCATCAGCCAGGGCATTTGACTGGGAAGTCAAAGACAGGACTATTTAATTACTACCAGCAAACAGAAACCCAGTGAAGAGTATTTGTGTCAGTTAGACACCAATGAAACTAAGCCTTTCCGAGATGGAGAGGATCGATTTAATTTTTTTCCCTTTCTCCAGATTTTTGCTATGACAGAATGACATACTCTTCATTCAGCCACTGAAGCAAAAGAGTGACTGACGATCCAATGAAGGTCAAATAGTTTTCCAGCCAGCTGACGCCGTTTCAGACAGACTTAACCCTCTTCAACAAAATGGCCGGACCAAAAGTTTGGGTCTGAAGATTCTATGGGCTACTTTTCCAGAGATGACCTCCCCTTCCTTCTGTCCCCCAAATACACATTTAAAGAGAACTTTCCAGTGGGTGGTTTTACTTTCTCACAAGGTCCCGCCCTTTCCTTTGTGCACAGTTGAAACATCTTGTGACTTTCATTCTACTTTGCTGGCATTTTCCTGGTCTCGCACTGTTGTTGGGCTCTGGCTTTATTTCTCATCAATGTCAGTGCGCCCCAGGGAATTAGTTTTTCTCTTTCCCTGAATGAACAAATGCTTTCCCTAAATGAAATCTAGAAATATATGGCCTTTCTAACAAAGTCATAAGGGAGGGCTCTCCGGGAGGTGGGAACATTTACATAAAACAAAATCTCAAAGGGACTAGTGAGTCCTTTGGTTTGGAGTTCTATTAGCAGGCCAGAAGAGATTCTTGCCTCTGACCTCTGATTCTTTAGACTGCACATTTTTCAACATAGCTTCACATTCCTGAGAGCTACATTAAGGGAGAAAGTTAGGGAGGATTTTGCCAAATATCATCTAGTGTGCAAAAAAATGTGACAAAGGCCAATGGACAGGCAAAAGAGAGGATCTTTGCATTTTGGGGTATGTAATCCTTGACATTATGAGCTGAAGTTAGTGGTTTCTTGCAGTTTTATTTTTGTTGTCTTGGAAAGTCAGCGCCTGCCACAGCTAGCCTGCTTTAGCACAAATCCCACTTGGCTGTTTGGCCCCTAGAACCCTCTCCAGCCTCTAATTCCTCTACCAGCCTCTTGGAAGATATGACTTCTATTTTTACCCTCCTGTTTCCCAATTTTTCCACTTTAAAAAATATGAAGAATTAGTGGATTCTTTTAAAATCCCTGTCAGGGTAAAGCACAGCAATGTGTTAACAGTGTGTTTCGTATTTAGCTTAAGCACATGCACAGACATTAGCTCATGCTAGCCTTTGCTCTGTCTTTTACAGATTAGAACATATGTTGTAATTGATATATGAAGAAAAAGAAGCTCTGAGTGGTTGCATTATTTGTACAGCTTCACCTGATAAGTTACTGATAAACTAACAACACGGATAGAGCTTCCTCGGTCCTTGAATGGGATTTATATACCGCATGTTGGTGGTGCCTCTCTGTTTTCAAGTATAGTCAAGTGTTACTGATTGAAAAAGTCACTCTTCATGTAAGTTGTTATTAACTCCAGTTGTACCCAACACTAAGATGAGGAGTATGGCCCCCACTGAAGGAAGAAGAGACTCAGGAAGATAACACCAGGATGCTGGACAAAAGCTACCAATGGCAGAAATTCTGTAATTAGTAAACAAGAATTCTATCACTTAAAAAAAGTAATGCAGCATTTAGCAACCGAGCTTACCAAATAACCTCAATTTCCCTTCTAAGTTGGAATTGATTGATTATCAATATTACAATACACCCTTGAAGTGAAGGAAATGTTGAGTTTGAAAGGAGGTGATTGCGCCGGTTGATTTAGGTTTTGGGGAATGTGCTACACATGGCAATAAACCTGGAGTGCCCTCCTGCTTGTGGTGGCAGCCATGGAGTCTGCGTCAGTGATTGTACTTCTTTTCAAGTGAACCTGACATAGAAGGTCCGAATATAGACGTGGGGTTTAGTTTCACCTGTGCCACTTTCTAACAGTGTAAATATAAGTAAATTACTTAAATCATCTTCAACTTGTTTTCACCTTTGTAAAATAAGGAAAAGAAAACCTGTGTCAGTGGGAAGATAAGTAAAATAACCCGCATACAGGACTTAGTGTTTAATAAATACATGATAGTATAATACTATTACTTTTATTTTCTCTGTGCATTCTACTTTTTTCCACAAAAACAAAGCAGGTGAAGCAGCTAAGAATCATTGACACCATTCGTGTGAGTGAACAGCCCTTTTCTAGACTTGCCTTTGGATGCATTGCTCCAATCTTGAATCTTCCACCAATCAACTCAAGTCATGGGCTACGCAGTTTATTAGTTACTCACCCCATTGCACCATGATGCAAAATAGAGGAGAATGTGAAGCTCAGTACAGTTCCAAGTAATGAGCTGAGTCAGGGGGAAAATATACTATATTTTAATACAGGTGAAATCACTAAAATATCTTTTACTTTAGAAAAAGCAAAATCATAAAAAATGGTGCCTCATTTGTTGGAAATGCTACAGTGCATAGGATATAAGCGGAGACTAAGAAAAAAAAATGGCCTGATTTAGATGCTATAAAATACCTGAGACTCATATGTATATGAGAATTCTGAATTTTTCCCCAACCTGAAATCCCTGTAGCATACCTCTATTGTATTGTTTTGCTTTGTTTCTGTTCAAATCTTCCCTCTCTTTTGGAAACTGCTGCACTCCACCTGTTACATGACTACCATTGGAAATGCCATGTGTGTAAATACTGTACAACTCCAGGTGACATCTTCCACATTGCCTGTACATAGTTTATAATGAATGGTACCCCATATAATTATGCAAGTGGTGGCCCTGGTACAACCTGATCCTACCCTTGACCACTGTTGATTGATCTAGAATTTACACGATTCAAGAATTGAAAGATGCCAAGAGAGAAGGCCCATTATCTCCAGCTGCTAAAACTGATTAATCTGCCATAGTTCTTCCATTCCTGAGGTTTGGATATTCAATATCTGCTTGGATACTCTGAGAAATCCTCATGTTTTTCTGGTAGATTCTCTGTTGCTGCAAGAGGTAGCAAGATTCAATAATTCAACCTGAGTGAAACAATGAAGAACCTTGACTGATAAAAAGATTCTAACCTCACATGAACATCCTCACACAAACCAGACCCGTGAAGCAGATGCAATGCCAACTCATTTTTTAAGACCCAGATCATGGTGACTGAAGATGTGGGCTCTGGGTTCAAACCTCCTGTACCCAAATCCTGATCCCAGCATTAACTGTAATGGCTTTATGCAAAATACTTAACAGTGACTCAGTTTCTTCATCTGTAAAATAGGAATAACAGTAGTACCTCTCAGAATTGTTGAGAGGATTAAAGGATTGAACATAGCCTAGTCTGCTCTCTATAGAGCTGGTCGTTATTATTACCCTGTGAAGTCATCTGAAATTTCTCTCATAAATTCTCCAAAACTCCATTTGATATGACAATTTTTTCTTTTGTGATGACACTCTCCTGAACTCTCCTCCATTTGATCTTCCAATATACTGCATTACAATTACTTATATATCCATCTCCCATTCCTATTTGGGATCTCCTTGAGGGTCAAGGTCTGTGTCTAATTCAACTTTTACTCACAATCCCCAGCTAGAACAATGTCTGTCAAATGATAGTGTTAATAAATACATTTGAGGGTCTGGACCGGTGGCAGAGCGGTTAAGTTTGCACATTCTACTTCGGAGGCCTGGGGTTCTCTGGTTTGGGTTCCGGGTGTGGACATGGCACCGCTTGGCATGCCATGTTGTGGCGGGCATCCCACATATACAGTAGAGGAAGATGGGCATGGATGTTAGCTCAGGGCCAGGCTTCCTCAGCAAAAAGAGGAGGACTGGCAGTGGTTAGCTCAGGGATACTCTTCCTCAAAAAAAATAAATAAATACATTTGAAAAAAAATTAGCAAAATTACTGAAAAACTACAAAATTATGTTCTGTTATTTGTAATTATATTTTTTCTTTGTCATCGTTTATCCAAATATTTCTCCACTCTTCCGCTTATTCATGCACTTAGTTGGCAAATATGTGGCTAGAAAACTACAGTGTGGTATGTTCTGTGGAAATATAAAATAAATTGCAATCTCTCTCCTCTAAAGCAGTTTGCAATCCAAGAGAGGATAAAACAGGTATCCAAATTGCTGTAATATAAAGTAGAAGGTGATGGGTTTTATAATAGAGGCACTAGGAAATTGCCATAAGATCTAGAAGATGTAGAGATCATTTCAGGCTGCAAAGCTTGAAAAAAACTTCAAGGAGGAAGTGCATGTGAGGTTGTTCTTATAGAAATGAGTATGCTTTCAATAGACTGAGAAAATATTTCCCCAAATGGGAAAGGTCTGCAGGTTAATGAATTTCTGCTAAGTCTGACTGTTACTGACAGTTCCTGTCTGTCAAATGGCCTTTGAGGAATGCAACCACCATCTTTGGCTTGGGTTTGATAAAGGTAGAGGTCAGGCTGAGAGATCTGTGTTTGCTTAGGCTTCTACTTTCCCAATGAGCCACTTTAACACTCTCTAAATCTCTGCAGATTGAACAAATTGGTCTGTTTTAGTTTCACTCGGAACAGAAATCAATATTGCAAAAATAATTTTGATATCCGCTGTTCACAGAGATGATGCAACTGACAATCTCTTTGAGTTGTTTCTTCAATACTGGCTGTAGTTCTTTGCAGGAAAAAATTACTACCTGGGATTCTTTCTGGGAATAATATCAGCCAACATGTATTTACTGAGTGCCTACTATGTACCAGGCATTATGTTCTCCATTGAATTTTTTGGTCAAGAATACTTGTTCGAGGTACGATTTATGTACAATGAAATGCACAGATTTAAAGAGTGAGGTTTCATAAGTTCTGATGAATGCATGTACCTGTGTATCCCATGCCTCTATCAAGATATGGAACATTTCTATCACCCCAGAAAGTTTTCCTTAACTGTAAATTCCCATCCTGCCTCAAATACAGCTACTCATCTGATGTCTTTTACCATAGATTCATTTTGTCTGTCCTAATATTTTTCGGAAATAGAAGCATACCGTGTTGTTTTGTGTCTTATTCTTTCACTCAGTGTACTGTTTTGGAGATCCATCTATGTTGCTTCACATATCAGTAGTCCCTATTCATTGTTCCACATTATTTCCTTGTGTGAATAAGACAATATATTTTTAAGCTGTTTTTCTACTGATGGGCATTTGGATTGTTTTTAGCTTTTGGCTATTATGACTAAAGTTACTATGCACATTCTTCTACAAGTTTTTTGGTAAACTTGTCATTTCTTTCTGGGAAGTACCTAAGAGTGCAATTGTTAGGTCATAGAATAAATGCATGTTTAACTTTATGAAAAATTGCCAGACCTATTACTACAACAGAGTTTGAACAATTTCACTCTTCTACCAGCAATGTCTGAGAGATCTGGTTGCTCGATATTCTTACCAACCAACATCTGGTGTTGTCAGGTAGTTTTCATTTTAGCCATTTTGGTGGGTGTATAGTAGTAGTGTCTCATTGGGATTTCATTTTACATTTCCCTGGTAAGAAATAACGTTGAGTGCTTTTTCATTCTCATACATTTGTATATCTTCATTTCTGAATGCCTGTTAAGGTTTTTTATACATTTTAAAAATTGGGCTGTTTTTTTATTTTGACTTTTCTAAGTTGTTTATTATGAACAAGTCCTCTGTCACATATATGTAGCACACATATTATTTTTCCATTATGTGGCTTACCTTTTCGTTTTCTTAACAAGGTTTCTTAATGAGTGGAACTTTTTAGTTTTGATAAGGTAACATTTATTGGGTTTTTAATTATGGTTAATGCTTGCTATGTTCTGTATAAGAAATCATTGCCTACCCTGCAATTTCCAATATTTTCTTCTAGAGCTTTATAGATTTAACTTTAAGTTTAGGACTAAAAGCCATCTAGGATTTAGTTTTTATATGGTATGAGGTGGAGGTTGAGGCTTTCTCTTTCTCTGTCTCTCTCTTCCATACAGCTATGCTATTGTTCCCAGATATTCCTGGAATGTTTTTTTTCTCCACTGCATTACTTTGACAATTTGAAATCAATAGAATAAATACCAGTGGGTCTATTTCTGAAATTATCATGGTCTTCCATTTATCTATTTGTGTTTCTTTATGCAATACCACATTTTTAGATTATTGTAGATTCATAATTTATCAGAGTATCAGCTAGCATAGATCCTCCAAATTTGTTCTTTCTCAGGATTACTTTGATCATATTAGGTCTGTTGCATTTTCATTTAAATTTTAGATACAGCTTATTTATTTCTCCAAAATATCTGGTTTGATTTTTGGTTGAGATTCCATCGAATCCATTGAATAATTTGTGGAGAAGAGGCATCTTAATGATTTGGTGACTTTCATTATATGAACATTTGTGTAGAAGTTTTTAAATTTCTCTCTGCAAAGGTTTGTAACTTTCAATGTGCAGATATTGCACATATTTTGTTAAATTTATCCATTTTTATTTCATGGATTTTGCTTCTATGATATGTAATATTCTTTATTTAATTTTTAATTCTAATCTTTAAAACACTCATAGAAATACAATTAAATTTTATATATTAATCTTGTGTCCTGCAACTTTCCTTGTTAGTTCTAGTAGTGTTTTTTATAGATTATTTAGAGTTTTCTACATATGTTATCAATTGTTTCTGAATAAAACACTATTTCATCTTTCCTTCAAATCTATATGCCTTTTATTCCTGTCTTATCGAATATGATTAAACCTCTAGTTCAATTTTGAGTAAAAGTGGTAGGAAGTGAACTCCTTTCTTTATCTTTGATCTTAAATGGGAAGCATTAAATCTTCCACCATTAAATGTGAAGTTAGCCGCAGATTTTGCATAGATGCCCTTTATCAAGTTGAAGAAGTTCCCTCTGTTATAGTTTGCTGATAGTTTGTATAGTTTTTAGTCATGAATGAATGTGGAATTTTTTCCAAAATTTTTCTGCATTTATTGAGATGGCATGTGATTTTTTCCTTATCTTTCTTAATGTGGTGTATAACATTGGCAATGTTTTTGAATGTTAATCAAACCTTGCATTTTTAGGATCAACTACAGTTGGTCATTATTCATTACTCTTTATAAATATTGCTGGATTTAATTTGGTAATATATTGTTAGTAATTTGTGTGTGTGTGAGAAAGATTGGTCCTGAGCTAACAGCTGTTGCCAATCATCCTCTATTTTATGTGGGATGCTGCCACAGCCTGGCATGATGAGCAGCGCTCCGTCTGCGTCCAGGATCCAAACCTGTGAACCCTGGGTTGCCTAAGTGGAGCACATGAACTTAACCACTAAGCCACCAGGCTGTCCTCTTGTTAGTAAATTTTGTACAGGTTCATGAGGAATATTTGTCTGTAATTTTGTTTTCTTTTAACGATCTTGTCTGGATATAGTATCAGGTTTATGTTCACCACATAAAATGAGTTGGAAAGTATTTCCTTTGTCCTTTAGTTTCTGCAGTTTGAATAGTTTCTGTTACTCTGTCTTCAAGTTCACTGATCTTTTCCTCCTGTAGTTTCTATTAACTTTTAAGCTAATAAGTACGTGTAAGTGTGTGTGTGTTTGTATACATTATTTCAGATGTCATAGTTTTTATTTCTAGAATTTCTATTTGGATCTTTGTAAATGATTTTTGTTTCTCTATTGAGATATTCTGTTTGTCACTTCATCATATTTATTATTTTTCTTTTACATCCTTGAACATAATTGGAATAGCTCTTTCTAAAGCCTTAGTCTACTGGTTCCACCATTCCGTGGTCTACGTCTCCTGGCTTTTAATTTTTTTCTCCTTCTGGTTATAGGTCATATTCTCCTAAGTCTTCACACATCTATTAAGTTTTGATTGTGTGTCAGGAATTATCATTTCTACATTGTTGAGTATCTGGATCTTGTTATTTTTTTTCAAAGAAGGCTAAGTTTTATTCAGGCAGGAAGTTAGTTTACATGTAGATCAGTTTGCCCCTTTAAAGACTTGTTTTCAGTTTAAATAGGCTGAGTCTGAATTAGCTTTTACTCTAGGATCAAATAAGCTCTACTCCCAAGTTTTGGTCTTTCTGGGATCTCTACTGAATGCTTTAACTATTCAGTAAATTCTCTTTACTCTGGATATCAGAGCTCAAAATCTCCCAGTCCTGTGTGAGTCTCAGGAATTGTTTTGGTCACAGCTCCCCCGTAGTTATTCTTTCCATGGTAAGGCTTTTGCTTGGCTTTGAAGAGTTTCATGCTGCACAGGCTCTGATTAGCATTTATTCAAAGACTCAAAGAGGCCCTTTGCAGGTTTCTGGAGCTGTTTCCTCTCTGGAATCAGCCCTGAAAATTTCAGCCATGTTCATAGCCTCAATTATGATCTTTGTCTCTTGTCTCATGATGTAAGATCATTATGCTTTGTTTGAGCTCCACATATGCTGTGTAGGCAGAAATACGTCTAGGCAGAAACACTGGATGATTATGAAGCTCTTTCGTTGTTTACCTTCTTTTAGGGTTGTAGTCAAGTACTACCTCTTACCCTTCACCTGGAATAGTATGTTTCATATGCTTTGATCAATTTTATAATTGGGAAGGCTAATTGGGTACCAATTATTCCATTATAGCTATAAGGAAAAATTTTATAGAATGTCCTGTCAAGACTAGTGATGTGGTCTAGGGCTAGAGAATTATGGTAAATAAAGTAACCAAACATAAATAATTTGGTGGGTGCAAAAGTGAACTTGTAATGCATAGTTTGATGGAAAATATGCTGACTGGAATCATTATCACATAAGGATCGTGTGCTGATGAGTTTCTTTTTATAACTACCATGGAAGAGCAATATGAAGGTCTGGAAGACAGCAAAACCTGATCTGTTTCACGTAAACTTTCTCATGTATACTTTTATATGGCTCTTCCCTCTGAAATTTGAAAGGTAGCTAAACCTATTGTTTAGTTTGTCATAGCAACATTTAGCATCACAATAATTTTATCATAGCATATCTGTTTAATTGCACTTTCCATAGGGAGTCCAGAATTAGACCTGACCCAGAAGTCTTCTAAAGAAATGAAAGTTAAATACTCTACTACTGGGAATATTTAATTCTTCCAGAAAAAAAGCAATGATCCAGTGTCTATGAGTTTAATTCAGCACATGGCATTCCAAGCTTTATACCTCAGAAACGCCTCCTTCTCATTGCTATTCCTGTACATGTATGATGGGTTAAGTAGTGTTATTTCTAATGATATTTTCTTGCAAATTGGCTTCTAAGGCAGAAAGATTAATCCTCGAAACAAGACTATTATATATGAATCTTCATATTCTGCATGTCATACAGATTTTCAGAGTGTCATGATTTTCAGGTATGTTGTGAAAAATAGATAAAAAAATGCAGAGCTTTGGTGTCAAGTAGGGCTGAATTTTAGCCTTGGCATATGAACTGCAAGTTCTGCAACTTGGGGAAATTTCTTTCACTTGGCTCAGATTTAGTTTCTACATCTGTAAAATTGGAGTCATGAAAATACCTCACCTATAGGATTGCTTTGAGAAAGAAAAGAGGTCATGTATGTAAAACACTTAGCAGAGTGCCAGGTATTTGCTAAACACCAAACAGTTTACTGTATTTTTAATGCATTGATACAAATACCTACAATAAGACAAAGAGTGGTTAAATTGAGAAATTATATATATAAATATTTGTACACATACATTCAAGAACCAATCACAGTCAAGCAATACCAAATGCGTTGCTTATTTTTATGTACTTGACTGGATCATAGGGTCAAAGATTATTCTGAGCATGTCTGTGAGGGTTTTTCTCAAGAGATTGACATGTGATTCAGCAGACTGAGTAAAGCAGATTGCTTCCCTAAAGTGATTGGGCCTCATCCAATCAGTTGAAGACCTGAGTTGAACAAAAAGGCCTAGAAAGAGGGAATTCCTTTTGCCTGACTGCTGAGATGGGATATCAGTCATTTCCTGCCTTGAGACTTGAATTGAAAAATCCACTTTTCTTGGATCTTGAGCCTGCTGACTTTCAAAATGGAACAACAGCATTGATTCTCCCGGGTCTCCACTTGCTGACTGCAGATCTCGGGGCTTCTCAGCATCCTAATTGCATGAGCTAACTCCTTATAATAAATCTCTTTTTCTCTTTCTCTCTTTGTCTATATAGTATTGGTTCTGTTTCTGGAGAATCCTGACCAATAAGCCAGCCCTTTGTAACATTGCCAATAAGCTAAATTCTCATAGATTACAGGGAAAGAGAGATTTTCTGTATTTCCAGGTATCAAAGACTCACAAAATCCAGGCTTATGTCCTGATGTTTTCACCGATTCTTACCTTACTGCTGTTACTCTGAAAATAAAAAGGATAATGACATATTTATTTACATGTACTGAGCAGTTATGAAGTAAATAGCCTGGGGGAGAGGAATAAAACTGCACCAAGAAACAACTGTTTTTCTCTTGCAGAGACCCACAAGATGAATTTATAATGTGAACAGTAGGGGGCCAGCCCATCTCTGACTTGAAATGCATTTGCCTTGGCTACTTACTCAGCCCTTTATGATATCAAACTGTCTTAGTCACCTTTAAAAACAAAGCAGAGATCATTTTAAAGGCATAAGGGTGAAAGGCCAAGTACAATTATTCCTCAGACGCTTTTAAACTGCTCCATCGGCAGGCAGTTAGCACTTACGAGAGTGGCACAAGTTACCAGAGAAACAGTGCTGTCTGAGTCTGATGCTGAGAAATAGAACTGGAAAGCAAACCTGGAATGCCACGATAATAAATGACAACTTCTTTCTTTAAAAGAAATTTTTTGAGATACACTATTCTGATGAAGGAGAAGATAAATGTGTGTTGTTTGACATATTTCTCATATCAGCTAATTGCCTGAGTTCTGTATCTGAGCCCCGAACCTAGAAATTAAGTATGCTCTGCCCTAACTTAGCATTCATCTTTTAGAGTTTAGCTCATATATTTCCTCCTTACTTTAAAGCAACAAATTGTCATTGAGTTCCATCTATTTACAAAGCATTGTTTAAGCATGTTAAGGATGTAAATGTGATCAAGATATAATTTCCTCTCTCAAAGCAGCTTACAATTCACTGGAACATTTTAACAAGCATTTATTGATCACCCTTATGTGCCAAGTTGTGTTCTAGGTAAAGGGGATGCACAGATATATATGACACATTCCTTGTTCTTGATAAATACCTACTGAGGGAGAGACACACAATACAAATAATTTGTGTAAAATAGAGGTATCTACAAGGAGGCCATAATGAGGAGTGGATGATTCAGGCTGAAAGAGGAGATGGACTTGGTTACAAATAAAATATTAAGATGAGAGAATGAGAAGATGTATATTCATGAATCAAGCACCTTTCTAGAATTCACATTTTTACCAAAAAGCATACAGTATGCAGGAAAAAAAAGCCATGTTGCTTAAACCCAATCCCAGCAAGGAGGGTTTGGCAATCCTCTAAGGGTCTGGTATACACCCTCTAAATCCAGACCTGGAAGATGTTCTCTACACTCCTTCAGTATGCATAGCATTTTACATTTTATGTAAAATTTACCTCTTACAAACCACTGTTGCTTCATAGGTGCTTAGTCTTAAGTCTCCACAGCCTTGTTCAGAATTTGAGGGCAGAGGCTGTGACTAACATGTCTTTTACATTCACCACGAAGTTTCATACAAAATGAGCAGGATAGACACCAGTTGACTGATAAAGATGGTTTTTCCTCCATGACACAAACATTCAAAGCCTACCTTCCTGAGTGTTCATGAAAAGATCCTTGGAGGGATGAGGAGATTCCCCTCACTGTTCATGCTATGAGATGCCCTCAGGGCAGTATCCATCTTGATCCAAGCGGTGTCTGCAGTCCATTGTGATCATCTGTGTGACCAAGAGAGCCATAAGGGCCCTACTTAAGAAATAGCTTACTGTCCAGTGGCTAAGGAAAGAACATTTCTTAGGATATCAAAGAAACACAAAATGTCTTCTAAATGGAGACTATATAAATAATGATTTTTCAGTACCCATTATTTTTAGCCAAATTAAAAAATAATAAAATGTGGATATGCTTGGTAGGGAGAGATAGGGGTACACTGGGTACATTCCTGGCTAAGTGATTGTTAGGAGTTATAAGAGTTCTTGGAGCTTAGTTTGCTTCCAGTAAAATACGGTAGATGAAAAATTATGCACCACAAAAAAGAAGACTTCTATTTCCTGGTTTTAGCTTATGTAAGATTTATAGATACTTAAAGTAAATGTAAAAAGCATGTAAATATAACTGGGAGGTGTGAGACAAGAGATAATATAAAGATCCTGGTTATTTCTGCAATAGGGACTGGGTAAATATTAAATAGTAAAGGATTAAAAGTAAAAATAACTGCCTTTCTGCAGGTCACACATTCAATTACTGGCTCCTTAAACTATAAAAAAAGATGTTCGTTAGAAGTGTTCAGATGCACTAAACCTGGAACACTCATTTTACTGTCAATGTAACCAATCGATATATATTTTTTAAATTCAACACCTCATACGTACAAAGCACCATCCTAATTGTCACAAGTAAATTCAAATAGGCATACAATGTGCCCTTAAAAAGCTTATAACCCAGCTGAGATGAAATACGAGACATACATACATATGTATATACTGAGATAAGTCGGCATCATCCCCTATAGAGTAAACACCCTCAGGGAGTGTTTACACAATCAGCACTATAGGTTTATAAGAGAGAGTGGCTGCTTTAATGGACGGGTTTGTCAGGGATGCCCTCTACAAGGCATGAGATTGCAGGTGGATCTTAAGGGTGAATATCATGGAAAGAAAGCACAGAGTGGTCTTGGGGATAAGCCATCAAATGCCTACCCTGACTGGAAAGGACAGTCTGTATATGGAATTATTGGGAGAGGGGCTTAGGAGCACATCTTCAAAGATCTTGGTATTAGGGTTGAGAAATATGAATTTTAACTTGTGAACAATGCAAAGAACTTAAAGGATTTTGAGAAGGGAGTTATTTATTGAAGGAGGCACTTTCGGATTTTGGGTCTGGGTGACCTATGCTAGGTGATTTTCAGAGAAGAGATAGCAAGTAGTCAGGATGATGATAACTAACCCGTATTTGAAGCTACAAAGGTCAGAATTAAAGGCTCAAAAGCAAAGTGCATGGAATTACCTGAATCCTGGAGTTAATCTGAGGCATCGGAATGTCTTTTCCATTCTACTTGCAACACTTTTTTTTTCTCATCGCCTCGTCGATTAGACTATAAAAATCTACATTCTGACACGACGCAGAATTTTGGGCATACATTTTTCCTGATTTTTTCATACTAAAAGACCCAAACCAATTCCCCTCAACAAAGATTTGCTTAGATCTCCAGCCCTGCCGACTGAGCTGTGGATTGTCTATTCCTGGGATATTTCTCTAACTTCTAACCTCGCATTTTTAAAGATTGCAGTTGACAGTGGGATTTAAGAAGTTTCTCTGTGTTCATTCCCTCATCCCTGGTTAGCCAAGCTCTTGCTTCCTGGGAGTGAGGCTCTCTCTGTCTGGAAAGAATCCAAGACTGTTGAGCATTCAGAAAGAAATAGTCAGAACCTTACCAAAGCGCCCACAGTGTATTTAATTCTCACAGAAAAAAAGAATGGGCTTAACAGAAATCCAAATCCTCTCTTAGACTCTCATTCATTAAACTGATGCTGTAGTTTATCAAGAAGCGATAGGAAAATGGCACAGCTGGGGAAGTCCGAAACAGGAATCTGGGACCCGGTCAATCAGAGCCTTACAGAAGTCTGCAATCCAGGCAGAAAAGCATCAAAAAAGAACAATTCCATGTGCTGGTCAAATTCCTTCCTCTGGTCAAAAACAAGAAGCTTTCCCCTTCCCTTCCTGCTTTCCCTCCCTTTTCTATTTCTCTCTCTTCCTACCTCCTATCTCCTTGGTTACCCTCCTTTTGTCCTTCCATTTCTCGCCTTTTTTCCTTCGTGTCTCTCTTTCTGATGAGGAAAATAATTTTGCTTTTTAGTTTCACTGAACAAAAGCTTGAGGATGGCGTGCATATTTCTAGTTGTTGCCAGTTTTCATATCCTTTAGCAAAAAAGAGCTTTCCCTTTAGAAGCCCAAAGGTGGAGCTGTTGCAAAAGGAGAAAGCCAGGCAGGACAGCCGCGCCCCGCGGGGGCCCCCAACACACAACGCAAACGTGCACAGGCCGGTCTGCACCCTGGAGCCGCAGAGCCTGGAGGCGCAGCTTCCAAAACAGAAACATTTCCTTTTTTTTCCCCAAAGAGAAATAAAAATCCTGATTACAGCAGATGCATTACTGCCAAATTGTGCAAAATAGAACAAGTATTAAGTGTCTGCTTAACTCTCTTTAATTGTTAATTCCATGCACTTTAGTTGATTCCAGTATTATCAAAATAGCTGCAGAGAGAGAGGATTCAAATTCATTTGGGTTCATTAATACCACCATTTATCAGTGTTATGTCCGACGGATAATGATTGGAGGACCATTCTATTTTCTTCACTTCTAGACTTCTGTATTCCCAGTGCTGAAATGCTATTGGGAGGGTTACATTTCCATGGGAAAGCTCTACACAAATGTTTTCTTCAGCAGCTGAAAAGAGGCTTCCGCCTCTGCATTTGGTGACCTCTCACAATGTTTTCCACAGAAGCAGCATTTATCTTTCAGGATCTTAACAGGATATTTTGCTTTCATCATCCTGAGAAGAAGCAGGAAATTTTGAAAACCCATTTTATGGAGAGAAACACGAACAGAGCTTGCTGAATTGTTCCACTTTGTCCCAGAGATGGGATGAATTATTACTATGCATTCCATAGGCCCTCAGCTCTTGTCTTTGTCTAATAGTTTTGTCTGTTCTGCTTGAAAAACAGAAAGCCCCCTTTGAATCATTTACCTCTTCTTTGTCTCCATCCCTAGGGCAAAGCCTTCAGATTGATGTCTCAAAAGTTATCGAAGCGAAGAATTTAGCTAATTTCAAAATGGCCTCATTTACTCTCAAAATATGATTTCACCCTCATCACTTTGATGTTTACTTTCCACTCTGAGTGGCTGGAATAAACAGGGGCAAAGTAACTCGAGATGTTTTATGCCACAGAGACAAAAAGGTATTGATCCTTTTTGCCTCTGGAAAAAACGGTTTCTAATAATTTCCAGATATATTGTACATTACACTGCTATCTTTAATTAAAACACGACACGGGGCAGAAACCAATTATTTACTCTTTTAAACAATAGAGCCACCTTTCTCCTAATGGATTCTGATGTGCCGTTTGTAAATTGGCAAGTTTGTTTTCAGTACCACTGTGTGTGTGTTTTGTGTGTGCTACCGTGCCTGAGTGCAAGCATGCTTGTGAATTTATTCTTGGCTTTGCTACTGGTGACATTTAAATGTGGGTTTATGTCGAGTAGTTAAAAATATATAAAAGGTTGAGTTATACCAATACTGCCTATTGTGTATGTCCCGAAGATGACTGAGGAGGGAGTTACCAAGGTGGTTTTATTTATGCAGTTTTGGTGCACTGTGAAATGGGACTTAGGAAGCAGAGGCTAAAGCAAAGTGGAGTAAGAAGAAACGTCTTGAAAGGGAACTGATTTCAAATACAGAAATAAAGCAACCTCATCCTATTATGAGAATACTTGAACTGGCTCAGTTCCCTCCTTATTTCTTATTCTCTCCCACCTGTTTTCAAAAGGTACATCTCATCACACATCTCTGGGGCTTTTCCTCAGATCCAGACCTGGCCTGTGTTCTGCTTTTTCCTTTCAGACGCTGCTGGTCTCTAAGACATCTCCTCGGCAGCTTTTGCCATCTGGAGCTGTCTGCCTTCAACTTGGCTGTGCAGATTCAGGCTCCTTGAAACTGTCATCTTGAAACATATTTATTACTTCTTCATGCTCGGGCTTCTTGATGCCACGTTCCTTCTGCTCTTCGATTATGCAGGACAGAGGCAGTGTTATTTTACCATCTGAATTAGTGCTAAAGGGTGCTGTTAGTGGGAAGAGTACAGTCTCCGAAAAAGAGGTGGGCATAACATGAGGCTGCCTCCCAACAGCCCAGGATGCCCCCTGCAGCCCCGATGCTGGCAAGCAGAGCCACCTTCTTCTCACTTTGCTGCTAGTGTCCATGCTGTGAAATACAACTGATGTGAAATGAATCTAATGTGACTATTTCTCCCTCTCACTAGTCTGATAATGTACCCAGGTACCTTAGGTGGCAATGCTTTTTAGGTCATTGCCCTTATTAGCTCCATCCCGTGGAAGAGCAGACTCACTCACAGAACAGAAGGGGAAGTTGTTTTAGAGACCACAGAACATGGATGTTCTGAAAAGCTCATTCCCAAAAAAAATGGCAGAATTGCTAAAGTTTTACAGACAAGACTGATCTAATGCACCATGAACAGTGAAATCCATTTGCACATTTGTATTTGCAAAACTATCCTTGGGGTCCATGCCTGATGACCTAGTTACAGTTAATCCCATGGTACTGCATGGTTCTCTCAGTATTTCTAGTAATAAAATCACAATTCAGGGACCCATGATAAATACACTGAACCACAAATTTGAGTTCATCCTCTAATGAGAGGGGTTACATCTCACAGACATTGGACAATGACCAAGATAAATTTTACTTTTTAAAAAAATATTGAACTTCCCTTTTCAATATCTTCATTCATACCACTGCTTCTTTGATTATTTGCTTAATTGATAACGTTAAATGAATGAGGGGGTAAGTGACTGCCAAATGTGTCCCACTGCAGTATTTGATGGATGCTCCGGTATGAGCTGCTGTAATAACACACAAGGAGGGAGGGAGATGCAAAAGGATTTTAGATCTCAGCTTTGGTTGAAGAGGAATCATTGGTCACATGTCAGAAATATTAACATTTTCCATTAATTCCAAAGAACTTCCCAAATTTACTTAGATTTTCATGGCTAGTATTATGGTGGAAATGTAATGGGGTCTGAGGAAGAGAAGGAAACTAAAGTTTTTGAGAGTCTACTAAATGTCAAGAACAATTGTATGTCTTACATCTGTCAGGACTTTGAATCTTTTAAGATCTTCTCAGCAACAGTACAGGGCAAATATTATCATTTCCATTTTATACATGAAGAAACTGAGGCTCCTGATAAAAAAAACCTTACTCTTAGGGTGTTAGTTTATCAGGAAGGCAGCTTTGCTTGTGTATCCTTTCAGAGACTGACAAACAAATAATGACTACAGAATTAAAATCCCAAGACAGCAAAGGATGAAAGGTAGGGAGTGTGAAGGACAATGAGGCAAAGATAAGATACATTTGGTGAATTCTATTCAGCCTCAGGGTTGCAGGAATAGAGAAAAGCATCACATCCCCCTGGATCTATTTCTTTGCTCATACCTCCCTACCAAGGACCAGGCTGAGGATCAGGACAGTTTGAAGGAAAATTCTCCCAGAGTACTCTCCAGGGGTCATTTCTGAAGCAGAATAAAATTGTTTTGCCCAATTCTTGGCTAATTTTCCCTTAGCAAAGTAAGAAGTTGTATTGGATGGGGAAAGAAAAGGTTAAGTTACTAACACCCTCTTGGACATTACGGATAGAATCAGGTTTCAAATGTTATTAAATTTTCAGCAAAGACTGAGAGGAAGTAAAGGGCCTAACATTGAGTTATTATTATTTTTTAATCTCTCTTCTCATTCTTTATGCTCTTAAGAAAGAGATGGATCAATGCCCCCAAAAGTAAAGGAAAAAGAAAAAAGCACAATGAAACACTCAGACAAATAAATAAAACATACGGGGAAATATAAATGGTGCTGTCTGAGCAATGGGAAATCCAAACGACCCTTGTTGTCTTGAGATTTATAAGTCCGCGTATCACAGATGCCCTGTTGCTTTATTCATACTGCTAAGGGAGAAAGGCAGCCCCCAACCATCAGCACCCATCATTAAATCATTACAAAATCACTGTTGTTAAAGAGACAGAAGTTTAAAAAAGACACACACAACATCTTACAGTTTTATTTTACTAGAACTCAGAGTGTTTAGATACTTTTTGTATTGCCTGGGCAACACATAAAGGCTTCAAAGCCACTATTTTAGAGAAATAAATACATTTAAATAAACTTTTAATTTTTTTTCTTTTTTTCAGTCTTATCATTGTTTGGAGACTTGGATCAAAGGCAGGTTTAAAATGGATGGAGAGGAGATAAATGGACTGGAATGAGATGCATTCATTTTATGCCAATGTTACATTTAAGAATGCTATCCCAACCACTACATATGTGCCCATGGATTAGACCGCTTTTAAGAAGATCACAACATATGTGCCTATTGGCTACATCAATTTTAAGAAGAATCCGGAGCAGAAACACTCCCATCTTCCTTGAATCCTGACACCATTTTCTCCTCTGCTAATTAGATCACACATACTTTAAATTTGCCTGAGGTGCTGTTGGATTCAAGTTTCCACTAAACTTTCCATCATGTGTTCTAAATCAAAGCAAGGATAGGTGGTAAAAGCATAATCTGTCTTCAGAGAATTACAGAGTTGTGATTTCAGAGAGTTGCTTCATCCTAAAAAATGATGGCTTCTTACAGCTTAGATTTGTAAAGCAAAGACTGTGCTCATGTTGGTAAACATTATGGTGACATAAAAATCATGGCTCTCTTGGCCCCTTTTAGATGAATATTCCTCAGCCATTAAGATCATCCATCTTTATAAATAGATATGTATAAATTAGCATGGTTTATGGCAAATTTTATACATTCATTAGAGGGTAGCTCAAATCTCACTTCCTGGGGAAATTTCCTGACCAATCAGCCCCTCATGACTTGTGCACCTCTGCCTTGAATTCTTATAGCAACATTATGTCTACTGTCCACTTTACTATCTACTTGGACCTTAGCAGAGGCTTAGATCTTAATTTAGCTAGTTGTGGTTTTGAAACTTCAGCTAAATGTTAAATTCCTCAATGATTTGCAACTTGGTCTTGAATTTTCCTTTAGTAAACTCCTGCTCCCACAGATCCCTAGCACAGTGTTTCACAGCCTCATTCACTCATTAGCTCATTCACTTATTTGCTCATCAAACATCATGGAGGACCTATTCTCATTGCTTATGAATGTAGAGTAAGTGATTACAGACACATAAATGAGAGATTAAAGCAATACAATCTACAAAAATAAAAAACAGAATGAATCCAACTGTCCCCCAATCAGGGTAGAAAGAGGAGAAACTTTGATAAACAATTTTGTCCATGGTCATGGCAGATATTAGCAGAGTCTTCCAAACACTACAGGAAGTTTCACATGACATTTATAACTGACAAGACAGTCTGGTTTGCAAATTATGCCATTGGTCGAGATGTGCAGAGAGCCAAGGTTACTCACATTGTTTACCAAATGTATCGCTTTTATTCACAGATCATTTCACTATTTTTATTTTATTTAAAATAAATAAGCAAAGAAAGTATTCAAGTATTATATATATATATTTTCTTTTTTAGATGTCTTTCACAGCTTAGTCAAAAGTTTGAGGTAAAATTTAGTTGGAATTGACCAAAAGAAGACACAGGTGGAAAAGAGTTACGCTACAAAATTTTAGAATGTTTCACCCAGTTTACTTGTGGTGAAGGTGGGAAGTGGTAGGAGGTGGAATGTTGGGCTGAGGTACTAAAGATTTTCTGATGAACCACAGGCCTGTTGCTGAGAAGGGACCCTAGGTGTCAGGTGGCCATTCTGCATAACCTGAGGTGCCAGTCATATCAGAGTCCACGTGAATGGTGCTCCCTGGGGATGGGCCGTGGAGTTGTGCAGGACACAGCCTGCAAGGTCATCCTGCTTAATTGCCGGGGTCTGATCTTAGGGTTGATATCTGAGTGTCACCACTAGGACCATTTTGAGGCCCCATGTGTGAAAGTTTCTATCCATGGCAGTTATGCTATTAATGCCTAAAGTTTAGAGAATACTTGTAGAAAAATCCATTCACCTCTCATTGCTCCAGGAAATTATGTTTCTTCTTTGACAAATGTTACTGTTCATGTGCATATTCTTTGCTTTTCTATCCCATGGGTGCCACATACTTGATGTGAGGTTTTTTCCCTTCCTTTTTGGCAATTAGAGTGTGAAGTTGCCCATGAGGACTGAGGTCTTGGCAGAATTTTACTAGCGAACGCAGGGGTGCCTAGTGCTGGCAGACAGAACCACAACTTATTTTGAAAACATTCATTTGGGCTAAAAATGATAAATCTGTATTTATCTTCTTAAAATGCTCCCAAAGGGGAAGAAAAAGGTAAAGAGAGCTTGGATCTGGAAAGCGTAGAGACCAGAGAAAAAAAGAAGGCAAAATCTGCTTTTGCCAATAATTTATCTTCTTTGATACTTCCCAGTGGGCATTGGGTACATTTCCAGTCTGTATTTTGAAAGATAAAATGAATATTTCATTTAACCAGCTGTATTCCAGAATATGTAACTATCCAAAGCCTCATTATGAAAAGCCAGAAGAGGCTGCTTTTCCTCGTCATATATAAGCCAGAAGAAAGTGTTTTCCAAATAAGAAATGGTAGATACCATTCCTAGACATCATAGTAGCTGGCACTTTTGATAGCTCTGCCATATTTTCCAATAATTCTTTCTGGCTAAGTTAGTCATTTTCTAATATGCTACACATATTACGTAAGACTATTTTCCCCCAATGTTTAAATATTTGGTAAACAAGAAGTAATTAAATATTTTGAAAGATAAATTGGAATGAATGGGGGAATCTTGGAGGTTCATGATAAGAGAAACAATAACTCAATTTCCCCCAAAATAGATTCCAGTGTTGAGAATTAGTCCAATTACAATACAATCATATTATAATAACATATTAATAAATATATAAATGATTATTTTTCTATATAACCTAAATAAAATACTGTAGGAAATTTTTCTTAATTTTTTTTTGTTTTAGTTAAAGGCCAGTGACTGTCTTGTTTTCTTATACAGTGCTTATCCAACTTTAACGTGCATACGAATGGACTGGAGATCTTGTTATAAATGCATATTCTGATTTAGAGGTCCTAGGTAGGACCCAATTTTCTGTATTTCTAATATGCTTCCAGGAGGTGCCAGTGTTGTTGGCCCACAGATCATACTTGTAGCAAGGCTCCCTGTCCCACTACTTAGAATATTGCTTGGCAAATGGTAGACACTAAATAAACATTTGCCAATGGTTGATTAGCATGTTCTTGTTTTCAAATTCCCTTTGATACTGTCTCCTAGTTGAATTAATTACTGAATTTAGTTAACACAACCAAGATTGGTATTTATATTAGACCAGTCAGCGCTAAAATATATAGGTTTACAAGCTAAGAATAGCACCTTCTTGCTACAAGGAAAATAGAATGATAGTATGTAATGCCATCACTTTATCAACAAATTAGGAAAAGAGAGCCAGAAATGTCAAGTTCAAGAAGCCACATGACTTAGTTAAGAATAAAAATTGGGGAAGGAGGGTTGTTATGTTAGACAGACCTGGTGTCAAACCTTGTCTGCTGTGTGGCCTTGGGTAGTCACTTCACTAAGCCTCAGGCTGCTTCTCTAAAAAACGAGGAGAATGCTTCCTATTTAAAATTATGAAGAGAGAGACTAAAATAAATTATGTAAATGTTAGGTTTCTTTTTCTCTTTCCTCACCCTCACCCAAAGTAACATCATAGGGAAGCGTCACAGCAAGATGGCAATTCCAAATCAGTTAGTTGCCACATCAGTCAGTTGCCAACTTTTTCACAGAAGGAAAGATCAGATTTGTGTAGATATGCTCCTCCAGTTTTGGAGATCAGCTGCAGGCAGGTGTTAAATACTCTTAGGAGAATTTATTTCTCCAGCATCAATTATCTTTTTACTAGCTTTAGCATAAGAAATGGCCACTAGCTTTATGTGGCCTGAGAGTCTGAGAAATTTCCTCCAACCTCTTTACTTCAGAAAGCTTTTACCAAGAGGAAAACAGGACATTGGCCCTAAAAGGCAGGTCTCTTCTACTATTTCTTTCTTTCTTTTTTTTTTTTCTTTTGAGGAAGATTAGCCCTGAGCTAACTACTGCCAGTCCTCCTCTTTCTTCTGAGGAAGCCTGGCCCTGAGCTAACATCTGTGCCCATCTTCCTCTACTTTATATGTGGGACGCCTACCAGAACATGGTGTGCCAAGTGGTGCCATGACCTCACCCGGGATCCAAACAGGCGAACCCCGGGCAGCCCAGAAGAGGAATATGCGCATTTAATTGCTGCACCACCAGGCTGGCCCCTCTTCCTACTATTTCTCATTCTTCTTTAAATTTTTACAATTTTCCTCAATAGCACATTTTTGGTTTTGTTGTCCTGATGGCAGGAAATTCTCATGTGCAAATGCAGTAATTTAAATATATTTGCTTTTCCCTTTTTAAATAGAAATAGAAGAAACTAAGCAACTTCTTCTTGAGGAGAGGAGAAAAGGAAGCAATCTTTAATGTGCTGTTTACTTTATATTTTCTCATTCAATCCTCTCAACAATCTTGAGCTGAGTGTTATTAAATTCATCTTATAGATCATGAAATTGAGCTTAAAGAGGTTAAATATATTTCTCACAATCATAGCTAGTAAATGGAAGTGAGGATTTGACTCAAGGATTCATTCATTTGAAAAACATGTAAAGATGCCACGTGGCCAGTTTGGTGCCCTATACATTGGATATGATGCTGCAGGGTCAAGAAGGCACCTCCCCTGATGGGTATTCTAGAATCAAGATGTGGACCACCAGACAACCTTTTTGGCTCAACAGAGTAAATGTTCTTATGAGGAATCTCCTTGCCTGGAGCTGTGCGATATGAGCTCCTGACCAAGGAGCTGTGGGCTTTTTGAACCCAAAGGCCCCACTTTTCCCCCATAGTGTGTCACTTCTGAATGTTGATAACAAACGAAAACGTTGTAACAGACTGGAACACATGAATTCAGGCCCCCTCACCTCATAGTTCAGGCTTACATAAAAAGTAATACAAATACTTAGAATCTTTAGTCAATCCCTTGGGTCAAGAACTTTATTTTTTCAGGCTTTTCCCTGAAAAAGTAAATGGAGTTTGCAATAAAGTCAGACTTAGTTAAAAAAAAAAAAAAAATGAGGGTTGGAAAGACCATAAACCAGGAGTCAAACATTTCATTTATTTTCCTTTGGTAGGCAATGAGCATGAATATCAGGTCTTGATTATGGTGTCTCTCCAATACAGGACTCCCACCATCAAGACAGGATTCCCCTCATAGCCCAAGGAGAAAGCACTATTTTTATTTTTGTTTTTAGATGAAAGCCTGACTTAGTCCATGGTTGTTCTGGTCTTCAGAACTTTCTCTCTGAATTTCAAAGAAGTTACAATCTGTACCACATAACTATTTAGTCTTCGAGCCTATCCTCTATATTTCTCTCATTGTTTCAGGCCTCATAGATTAGCGCTCTCGGTAAGTTTACACATTATGTGGAGTCAAGTGTTGTGGCTTCTTTCTCCTCCTTCTTTGCAGCTTCTTTTCCTTCTCCTTTTCCTTCTTTTTCTTATTCTTGTGGAAGTTAATGAAGACCAATCAAACGAGAAAAGCAAAGGCTATTTATTTTGAACTTACTATAGCAAGGGAGTCAGCCACCAATAGTTGCTTAGGGCTGAGACTCAAAGGCAGGCAGAGGAGTGGGAAATCTTTATAGCGGAAAAACGGAAATTCTTCAGGTCTGTCCTGATTGGTGTCCGTTGGCGTGGGGAAGCTGTGGTTGGGCTAAAGATAAATGGGGCATCTATGTGACTGGTTAGTGGTACATATTTGGGTTTCTACAGTTAGTTCTAAGTTGGAAGCAGGGCCAAAAATTAAGGAAGCTGTCAGCTAATAATCAAGTCCTGGCTATCTTGGGCCAATTATAGAAGTTATTGTTTAGCTTCCTGGATTGTCAATACCGATAACAATCTGGCTTCCAAGGCTGATTTACAGCAGGCTGGCTTTCTGACTTTTTTACTGCGGATAACAGGTTGCTTTCCTGTGCAGGTTTCTGCAGGCATGGGTCAGAGTTCTATTGTTACGTATGGCCTGAGCATTGTCCATTTGTATATTCTGTCTCTTCCCTTTCTCCTCTCCCCCTTTCTTCTTCTTCTTCCTTTAGTATGCTCTACACCAAAGTCAGTACAAATATGATTTATCAAATATTTTCTTTTCTTTTAGAGACGTTAAAATTACAAAATTTGTATATACCTATTGAAAAAATGCCAACCAGTGGAGTGTGTAAAAGACAAGGGAAAGTTCACCTCTTCTGTATCATTGTAGAGTAGCCATTAGTAGGCAGTTTGGTGTATTATCTTTTAAGATATTTTTAGACACACACACATTATTCATTTAAAAACCAAAATTATAGCATGTTATATTTTTCAATTTACCTATTATTGCTTATTAAAATATAACAGATGTCCTTCTAAGTCAGTACCCAAAAATATATTTTATTATGAATTCAATCATCCTTTGAGCTTACCAGAATATAAACTCCACGAAGACAGGGACTATAGCTCTATTGTTAACTGCTGCTTTCCCAGTCTCCAACAGTGTCTGTCACATTGTAGGTAATCAATTATGTTTGTTGAATGAATAAATTTAGGTTGTATCCTGGGTTTTTTTTTTTACTGTTTCAAATAATAAAAGAATGTGTAGTCTTGAATTAAAATGTCTGAACACTTGCATTCCTGTAGAGTAGATTGCTAGAAGTAGAATTGTGGCAAGAGGCATAAACATTTTAAACCTTGATATAGATATCAAAGTCTCCTCCACAATAAGTTATTTTGTTATAATTTTTTTTAATAACAACAAAGGTAAGATTAGATATTATTGGCTGCATACCGAGAATCCATTGCCTACTCTTGTCTTACCAATCACCTCTCTTGAAAATAGACCTAGTTTTCACGGGGGTGTCTACTGCTCCTCTTGCATCCTATTCTTTAAAGGACTCTGACCCCATTCCTGCTTCAGTTCAAAGACCTGGTTGGCATAAACCAGTCAGCATATTCTATTCTCCTGGCCACCCTCAATAGGTGTCTGTTTTAAACAATGGAATCAGAGTACATTTCAGGACTCTTACCGCAAACATTGTCTTTGTCTCTGTCAGGATGATATTGGCATGCAGACATGAAGCCTGGAACTGCAGTAGCAAATTTGTCCTTATTGGGGAATTCAGTCATAAGATGAGGTTGGCACCAAAAAGACAAATGGGAAGGTAGAACTGAGCCAGATCTAAATCAACCCAGCCCCAAAGGCTGATTTGCTGCAGGACTTCCACTTACATTAAGCCAGTTGAATTATGTTTTCCGACATACAGCTCTACAGTTCTTCTCTTAATTATTTTATTCTGATGTTTTTCCAAATCGTCTTGGACCTAAGGATGCTCAGGAAGAAAATACCTGCTAAAAACCTCACCTTCCCAAATACCTCTAACAGAATCTGTTCATCTGAAGAGTTTCTCCTTGGGCCTTACATCCCATCTTCCATTGTATTCAGTCTCCCATTAATATGTTTATCGATTGCTCAGGAGTAGGGGATACTGTGCCGAATCCAATTTTAATTGCACTTTCCTGGATCCCCATAGAGAAGAGACATCTTCCTTCTCCCTGCTAGTATCTACACACAATCAGCTTGGTCACAGTCTGGCTCAAGACCCAATTTTAAGACTAATTCAAGGGAAAACCTCCCTTGTGTTCAGGTGATTCAGATGCTATTGAGAATAAAATTGTGCCTGAAAACAGAGTCCAGCTTCTGAGTCATCAGGGAGCCAACCAGTCTCTTGCTGGATTTGCCTAATAAATATTAAGAGAAGACTTATTAAGATCTGGTCAATGAGAAGGCACGTAAGATGCAGAGAGAATGGTAAAACTCTGTGAGAAAATGGCATCTTAGTTTCTTGACATGGTGTAGTTCAGGCTGGTTACTGCTCAGGGAAGGCCAGCACATCTCATAAGCACCAATGAGAGCACAGCATAGGCACAGATATCGGTAGATGAAGCTTAGCCTGAGAAGTAGAAGGTGAAGACCCAGAGATGTTTATCTACTGTGATACATACCAGCGGTTTATCAGTTGCTGCTCTGCAGGTCTCTCCCAGGAGTAGGATTGATATTGGTGTGCCAGCCATTTTTCTCTTCTTCTTCCTACCACCTTTCCCCATCCTGATGTTTTTAGATACAATCCAGGGACAACATAAAACCAAATAAATATTTGAGCTGGACTTGAGAGCATAATGTGGTGCAGACTCTGTAATACAAAGCATCTCTACTTGTTTTAAAACCAGACATAATTTTTTTCAGGTCTCTGGAAAGAACTCAGATATTTCTTGAATCTATCAATTTCTCTCAGTATATTTTTTACCTTATTAATTGTGGCAGCCAGACTCTGTGATGGCCCCCAATAATCCTCATCTCCTGGTATATGCACACTTTGTAGTACCCTCCAACATTGTATAAGGGGGGATGCGGGGATGACTGTTGATGGCTGACCTTTGGTTTTCCTAGAGGTAGGAAGCCATGACAGCACAGATTTATAACAAACAAAGTACGGCCAGAGCCACCGGAGATGAGAGGATAGAGAGGAGGGGTGATCATTTCACTAAGGCAAAGTGGAAAGAAAATTTCTAGCCCCTTCCAAGGTTCAGAACATGGAGCAGAGTCCTGGAAAGCTGGGAGATGGACACAAAATTGATTACATCACAAGATTTTACATTATAGCTCAAAAATGTAATAAAATGTGAGAGAAAAGGAGGAATGGCCCTAGTGATTGAAGTCAGTTGATTTTCCTCAGAATCTATTCATAGAATGAGTGGTAAAAATATGGTAGAGCCCTCTAACTTCTTCAAACAGCTTTGAGGAAAGAAAGAATGCTTCATCATTATTTTGTGACATTTCCAGTAGGTCAGGAAAAGGTGATATATGCCATATTGCAAGATTCCATGGCTCAAATTATCTGTAGGAATTTATGAAAATGTGCAGAGATGGATATATTACTCATGTAGTAGAAAGATTCTCTCTAGTACTGTAGAGAGGATACTTTAAACAGATATTGATTCAAGTGCTTATTTTGCCAATTGTGCAAGTGTGCCTTTGTGTATGCCACTAAATGTATTTGAGACTCTGCCTTTACGTAAGTAAAAGGGGACTCTTTAAAGAAATTCTCTGAAAGTTCTTGACTTGTTCTAACATTCTGAGATTCTGTCTCCATTATGTCTTGGATCTTTTAGTCATAGAACCTCTGTATACAATTATAACAAGGGCAATGTCCCCCTCCACCCTTGCCCATTAAGTCTTTAGCACAGTGGGTCTAACAGAATGAAAACAGTCTGGTGCAAGGAAGGTTCCAGGGCAATCAAAAGGGTCTGAAAATAGAACATTTCTTCTCTAAGTCAATGGTACAAGTTTGTGTCAAGTGTTCCTGTGTTACTGAGGACAGTCTGAAATTTTAAGTGACTTTCACTTAAAAGCCTACATGGCTGTTTCATCCAAGTAAGTGAAATGGATCCAAAGATGAAAGTCCCATTTTTTAATACTGTCACAAATCCAAATTAAGGAGAGGTGTCTGTGAAAGCCTTTGATTATAGATCATAAAATCTCCAGCTTATATCAGACACTGTAAAATTGCTCAGTGACAAATGAAATGCCTACGCACTAAATATATCTTTTAAGCACCTTGCAGCTCAGGTACGTTTATCTCTGAGATACAATAGTACTTCTGCAGGTCACAGGTACAAGGTCAGAAATGCTGGTTCTGCTGGGTTGGAATGTAACACTTAATGGCCCATTATTTGAGGACACAGAGCAGAGGCTTCAAGCAAATACACAGACTATATTTCATGTGGAAACTTCAGAAGCCAATAGACCAGCCATATTTAGAAATAATGATAGACCAGACCCAGCATGCGCATGTATGGCTCAAAAACCACAGGGACCCACTGGGATTCAGCTTTATAACAATAGCTTGTATCTGTGTAGTGTTTTGTAGTCTTTCAAAGAACTTTCACATACAGCATCTCATTTGATCTTCACAGCAACATTGTGGAGTTGGCAAAGCAGGAACTATTATCCTCATTTTACAGAACAGGAAACTAGACTCAGAGAGGTTAAGTGACTTGGCCAAGGTCACCCAGATGGCATGCAACAGAATTACAGGATTTGAATATACACCTTCCGACTTCAAGTTCAATATTTGTTCCATTACAACAAGCAAACAGAAGCTGATAATATCTATTCGGCTACATTGTTGGTCATTTCTGGTTCTAAAAGTCTAGACTATGGAGTCAGGCAGAAAAATGTTGTAGGCATTTGACAAGATTATTTTTCTCTTCCCTTGCCATTTCCAAATGCCTAAACGTGAAACACGGGTATTGTGACAATGGCACTAGCAAAATATCTCAGTTGGATGGCCAATGTGAGAGGTTTCCCCAAGAGCCGATTTGGGTATACAATAAAGGGGGAAAGTAAGGAACCATTGGATGCTGAAATATGAGAGTGGCAGGAAGAGAAAAAGAGGACAAGTTGATAGTAGTAAATGGAAATCAAAATACTTAAAAATACTTCTCAATATTACATTCTGATCCAGTGAACACCTGCCTCACCCTCCTACAATCCTTTCCAGCCATTTCTCATTTACTGATGCTTTTCTGTATCTTCTTGCCATTTCTTGGCTGTTGAGAAGCCCAAAAACCTATTTCTCTCCCTTCAAGTGAGTTAAATTTTGCCCTGCCTCCCTCTCCCTTGAAGAGACCAGTTCCGCATCTCGCTCCCTCAAAGCCTTCCCTTTCATCTTGCTAAACAAATGAGCCGGTCTACTCTAAATGTGATGTGGGTCATGTGCTGGCATCCTAAGAAGAAATACCAAGTCTAAACTGACTTTGGGTGATCACCATCATGAATATTGACCTTCCTTATTCTCACTCCTATGGCGTGAACCATCAACAGATCCCAGAACTTTCTTTTCCTACTGAGCTCTGTCTGGGTATCAAATTCCTTCTTTACCCAGTGTTTTATATAGGCGCCAATAATTAATCAGAAATGGTAAGAGAGATGGGATCTGTTTAATATCCTTGTTCACGCAAATATCCTATGAGTGGAGCAGGTATGAAACTTTTCCATAACCCCTTTTCCAACCCAAATCAAACCACATGTTTGACTTAGAAAGCAGCAATTGTTGCAGGCTTTACTCCACTTTTATTAGCTGTGTCATTCTAGTCCATCTTAGACTAGTATATTCAGAAGCACTAAAAGAATACCTGGCAAACAATGGGTGACAGTTCTAAATTTTGCATGTAAAAAATTAAGAATCTATGACTCCAAAGAGCATTTTGTTTTTGATACGTCTCTCTATCCTGTGATTCTCACTTGTGGAACCAAAATAAAAATGCTAGCAGGAGAGAAAGAGGGATGACTAACTGTGTCGATCAGTGACCTGACCATTAGTATCTCCCATTTTCTCTGAATTTTTCAGAGATTGAGAGAAAAATTCTTCCTTCAAATTTTTCCTGTTGAAAATTAAAGAGAGGTCATAGATATGAGTGTTTGGTCACTTTTTGCCTTTTCTGTGTAGTGAAGGCATGCAGACACTCCTCTGACTCTGTATAATGAACTTCTGCCTTCCATCCTCCCATCAAGGAAGCTTAGAGGCCAGGAGAGTAAGTTTGGTTGAAATGATCAATAGAGGGCTCCTAATTTCACCTTGCCTCCAGGATGGCAATCTGTAAATGCACTCTCAGAGGGTATTGGAAACAGAATTAGACCTCCTTACAGGAAGGAGAGACACCGATTCTCCTGTCAGGACTGCTTGCATTATATTCCAAAAGAACTTTGCTAGTGAAAGGCTTGCTCCTTCAAGGTGCTTTGTATTAAGACATGAGCAGCCACCCAGGAAGACAGGGAACAGAAATACAGAAGGAAACACATTTAATAAAAAAGTGAATAAATTCAATTGGAAATCAATCTTATAAGAACTCTGCATTCTGATTTTGTTGGTGACTTGCAGGGAGCAGCGTGAAGAGAGATGCTGGATTTGTAAGGCTTTGCGCTGAAATCAAGGTTTCAATGTAGGCTGTGAATAAGCAAGAGAGGGCAGTGTTGGCACATCTAAAGCAAGTCGTGGAGCCTTACAGGCTGAGCTGTGAGAGACAGTTTTTTGTTCAAAATTTATGAATTCTTATTGTTGTTTGTCTTACCTCCCAAACTATATGTGTCCCCCCCATACACACATTTCTCTTGGAAGTTTTGCCTGACCCCCGTGAAATAAGAAACCCTAAAGTAACGTCTAGCTGGGACCTTGGCAAAGATTTAACTATGATGGCGGAGTTGAGAATGGAAAACAAACCAAATCTAGGAAGGAAAAGAAAAACATGATAAATTACTTGTAACAAATGGAATCCTTTCAATCAAAAGCAATTTTTTTAAATGAATGAACTTGCTTCTTTCCTTGATTCTAGCTTTAGCAAGAAGATCAAAAGAGATTTATGACCTGTGTCTCTTCAAGCCTGATGCCAGAAATGAACATGTTCTCATTAATAGTCATTTTCTTGTCAAAAGAAGGCTTTTATGCAGACAATGTGCATTGCTTTCATAGCTTGTGTGTTGGCAAAATTTTTTATTAGAAGTTGGACGGCTTGTCTTAGGGGACGATGTGTTGTATGTGTGGTTGTGTGTGTGTTGGGGGCATTTAATTGCTTTTATGTTTCAAATGTTCCAAACTTATGTGATCTGTATATATTTCAACTTTCAGAATCCTGCTTACTTTGTGTAAGTGAGAGATTCACTGACATAGTGAGCAGTTCAACAGACAAAGGTAAACCTCTCGTCATTTGGATGTTTTAAGTCTGATGATGTGAGGGAATGAATATTCCTCAGGAGTTCAAATTTTGCACCTTTTAGAACAGCCAGCTTCACACTCAGACTCCCCAGGGTGACTCTTGTGGAGACTTAAACAATTATCTTCTGAATTTGAGCACCAAAGTTCAAAAAGCCGGATAATGAAAAAATGAAATAAATAAATACAAAGCTTTCTTTTCCTTTCAGGAACAGGATGTTTTGTTCCTGTTCATTCTGTTTGCTTGTTTGTTGAGTACATCGGCCCCAGTCTGTGTTTGAGTATATATTTAGACACACAAAGAAATTATCATGTAGGAAGGACTGCAAAGTTTGATTAAACAACCAGTTTGAATTTTTGTCACAAAATTAACCAACAGACCAATTGTGTAGGACATTACATAATCACAAAGTAATGACATTCATTTGGAGAAATTTTTCCGTTAGACTTTAAAGCTAAGATGATGCCAAAATGTAATATCATCTATAAGCCTCAAGGCACTGCAGGCTGGCCTATGCCCCCAACCCCTACACTGGGAGTGGCCTATGCTCATGGCAACTTTTTAACCTTATGTTACTGGACACATGTTCTCCCAAATTGACTCCTTTCTTCTCAAAACATTTCATTTCTTGACTTTTATGATTCTACACACTCCCAATTTTCTTTCCACTTCTCTGGCTACTTTTGCTCAGCTTCTTTCTGTTCCTGCTTCTTTCTCCAGCATCTAAATATTAGAATTCCATCAGTATTTGTCATGGGTGCTTCTGTTCTGCAATTTCTCATTAGGTTATCTCATCCATTGCCATACTATTAAATGGCATTGACAGAGTTCAGGATACACTACCCCAAAATATGGCACCTTGGCATACCGAATATTTTTTTTAAGGTTTTTTCCTCCCCAAAGCTCCAGGACAGAGTTGTATATCCTAGTTGTAAGTCCTTCTTTGTGGGATGCCACCACAGCATGGTTTGATGATCCCTGTGTAGGTCTGCACCCAGGATCCCAACCAGGGAACCCCTGGCCGCCAAAGTGGAGAGTGTGAACTTAACCACTATGCCACAGGGCTGGACCCTACATAATGAATATTTTAAGTTGAAGGTATTTGAGAAATAGCAGGTGCAAGAAGGACTCTCTGACCTCTCCCATCTTCCCTGAAGCAGGTCATAAGACCCTCATGTGAAGGATGCCCTCCCTATAGCTGTAGCAAAGGAGCATCCTTATATTAGAAGATGGAAGGATGTCCAGAGGAATCAGGACAAACAAGCCTTGCTAAGTTTCCTCCAGTTTACTACCCTTAGCTCATAACCTTTGTCTTATCACATTTTTCCACACTTTCCACTCTTTATCAAACCTAGTATAAAAACTCTCAGGTTTAACCATTTCTTTGGGTCTTCATTTCTTTATGAAGCTGTCTGTATCGCATAAAAATTATATTAAATAAATTTGTATGCTTTTCTCTTATTAATCTGTCTTTGGTCAGTCCAATTTACAGAATCTCAGCTAGAGAACCTTCAAGGGTAGAAAGAAAAAGAACTTTTCATCCCCTAGGACATTTATACTTCAATGACCTTCATGTTTCAATCCAACCCTGACCTCTCTTTTGAGCTCCCGATTTATATAGCAACAGATTACCTGATGTCACCACTTGGATGGCTCACAGATGTTTCAAAGTTAAGAGGACCCAAATGGCATTCTCAATTTTCTTTTTCCCTCATACTCTTTCCCCCTAAACTTTATCTAGAAAGGCTTCCATGATTTATCTGTCTCCTCAATTTGATTTCTCTCTCTTTCTCATCACTCAGTTCTTTTCGTCTGCATGTCCTGGTGTGTGCATGCATATGTGTATTTCAAATAAATATAATAAGTGAATATATTTCACCACCATCATCTCTCATGCAGACTATTGCAAGTTTTCTAACTATTCTCCCTATTTACGTTCTTATCTTCTGCAATCCATTCATTGTATAACAGAATAATCTTTTAAAATAGTTTCCTGATCATTTTGCATCTGTGCTTAAAATTCTTTGACATTTTTCTCTTTCACTTTGAATTATATTTTACCTACATACTTGAGTCCGCAAGGTCCTAGCATTCTTTTCCAAATCCATCTCATGCCTGTCTGCCCCTCGTTCACTCGACTACAGTAGCTGCTCAGACTTCTTTTGAACACACTTGCTAAATTCCTTTCTAACTCAAGATTTCTGAATATGCTATTCCCTTCTCTCTCCCAAGAATGGCTCCTTCTCAGCCTTCATATGTAAGTTGAGTGTCAACTCTGTGTCACCTCTGACCACCAGACATCACTAGTTTCCTCTCTGATCTTCTCTATACCATCGCCCCTGTTTTGCTCTCACAACACAATACAGGAAAGCAGAGACTTGTTTTATTCATCAAGTATTCACTCTGTCTAACAGTGCCTGCTACTTTTAGTCCCTTAATAAATACGTATTGAAGAAAGAAATTTAGAAAAAGAAGGAAGGAATGGATAAACCTTTCATAACTAATGAAATGGCTCCTTTAGAAGGTGGACTTGAAGAGGGGAAATTTTCTGAGTAAACTAGAAAGGCCTCTCTTCCAGTCACATGCATGGCTTTGTTTATAGAATAAATTAGCTTTTGTGGCTTGTAGGTACTTTAACAATAAACTGTTCTCTCTTTGTCAGGCCAGCGACTACCTGTTTGTGATATGGAAAAAGCAGAGGTTACTTAAAGACACTATCTGTCCCCAAGATCATGGCACTTTTTCTCTAATGAACATGAAAATTTATGCTTGAAACCACTTAATGTGTCAGTGCAGATGTTATATTTAGTTAATCCTGAAATGAAGATACTGATTCAAAACCACTTGTCTAATGTGACAAGAACAATCATTTAAAATAGAACTTATTTGGCCAGGCATATATTTGGGCAGCTGGCAATTGCTCCCTTGAGACTGAGACTGCGCCTGTAATTTGTGGTATCTTCCTCCTAGTGGGATGGCGTCTTGTTCATTTATAGATTTGAAATATTTTTAAATATCCCAGTGGTCTAATGGGATAGTGAGACATTATCAGAGCTGGATAAATCTAAAAATAATAAAAATTAAAAGCAACAAAGAATAAAACCTAGATTTTGTCAAAACAGTGAATATATCAGAATGAGTCAGAAAATTTTGAAAGGAAAACAAAGTGGGAAGATATTCTCCTTTGTGATCTGTGTAATGCCACTCTGGTCACCAAGGTTTCCGTCATTGTCTAGGCTGCACTGAAGTGTTTTTGGCAACCTGCAAAACTTGGCCTTTCTATTTTCCTCTAAAAGGAAACATGAACTTGCATTAGGAATAAGACAATAAATAAAATTTAGCTAGAAAACGAATGTAAGAGAGTACAGAACTAAAGAAATTATGATGCTGGAGTTCCTAATCAAGTCAATTAAAGAAAACTATCCATTATTTCAGCATTATATACATAAATCAAATAGTAATACACTGAGTGAACTTTTTTACATTTAAAATAACATTGTTTCACATCAAAACAATATGGGACACTGAAATAAACAGATACAAGGACATCTTTCATTCTGAAAAAATTATACCAATCTGTGAATCCTACAATGTGTAATTATCGAACACTTTGAAAGCCAAAGCTTTAACATATGATTAACCGATGAGTTTTTACTGGAATCTGGGCCAGGCCTTACTCTCCAGAAGGAGGGAAGTAACAATGTATAGTGTCAAAAATATGGGAGGGGGCAGACAGCAAGGAACCAGTGTGTGCTCTGCTCATATGGAACATTTCAGATCCGCAAATAAAAGTGACGTTAAGAGAAAATATCTTCCACATAAAATGCGCAATCCATAGATTTACATTCTAGGGCTGGCTGTCCCTAATTGAAACACTGAGAGCTTTGCAATCTTATTTTCTACCACAGCTTTATACAAATTATGTTCTTCCTCAACTTGCTGAAGACTGTTGCACCCCTTCTCTGCATTCACCCAACTTCTTCCTGTCTTGGACATCTCCTCCTCTTCCAACTGTTTGTCCACATCAAACCTGTCATCTGTGGCCCAGAGGGTAGCTCATATCCTTTAATCAAAGCTTTTCCGGCCATTTCATTTAGAGTTAAAATCTTTCTCTTTTGAATTCCTATAAAATTATTATATGTACATTGCAATTGCCAATCAATCACATGTAGCCTTTTGACATGTCTTCCACTGTCACGTTGAACTTCTATTTGCATTTTAAATTATTATTTACTTTTCACAAATATATCTTTAGATAGTAAAATTGGATTGCAAGTCTTGATGCCAAGGCCCATAACTGATATTTATTTTGTAATTTTCACAAAATTCAGTACAGTGTTTTGCAAACATCCATTTACAACTTCTAGTTTCCATTTTTGGAGGCTCCTGGACCTGCTAAATTTCCTGCACAGAAATCCTATAGGGAGGATTTTGCATCAAACTCTCTGAACCCTTTTGTATAAGGTAGAGACACATCCAATTTTTTTTTTAATTTTGGATTTTGGGTTTTAAATTTAATTTTAGTATCCTTCCACCATCTCTCAAATTCTAGCATTGTAGGCTTTACTCCTAGGTGAAAACAAGTTGTGGTGAGACATGGAAGGGGAATGACTCTAGGGTTGAGAATGTACTAGGACTCCTTGGCCTGCCATGGAGATTGTTTAGAAGTTCCCAAGTTTCTTTTTTCCCAGTTTGTTTACTTTTCACCTTTCCAAATTATCTTTATTTACTTGTGTCACAAAGCATGGATTCTCATTGGCAGGAGGAGATTTTAATTCTGTCCTGTCCCGTACTGCATGCTGCAGATACAGTAGTACACTGAATGCTCACAAACTCCTCAGTGAGGTGTGTCTTATTGTCTCACCTAATGGATGAGAACTTGGAGCTCAGAGAAGGTGTAACCTAGGATGTCAAAAGTAAAACTGCAGGATTGGCGTTTTGTTTTGTTTTCAAAGAATATGGAATTTGTTACCTATTAAACAAAAAAATATTATCTCCTCTAAACAGACCTCCTTTTATCTCACTCCAGGTGTCCCCAAGTCCTTCTGCCCCAATTTCAGAAAAAAAAACACCATTTCCACTCTCCTGCAGTTTTAGGAATGTATGCACAAAAAGAACAAAAGATGGCAGTTGGTGAAACCTAAGAAGAATCCTGTGGAATGAGTTGGGGTTATCCTAATTTTGAAGCTAGATGCCCTGGTCATATTTTCTATCTTTATCCATTTTCAAGCCATCCTACCCCTGTTAGGGTCCTCTGGTTAGGATCTGTGTGAGCAGTCGAATTTGACAGGTGTTGATCATCCGGGTTACAGAAAGGGAGCATGTGAAAAGGTTTGCTAAAATGACAAGAAATTACAGAGCAGCAATATTCAGTGTGATGCAGCACAAAATCCTCTCCGTGAGAGCTGAAACTGTGCACCAAGCCAAAGCAGCGTTGGTCTGTGCGGAGCGGTCACAGGCTACCTTTAGTGATAACGTTGCTAGGATATGAAACTCCAAACGCGCTGTTGGTCTGAAAGTGGGATTTCATATCTGAAAAAAAAAAAAAAAAAAAAGAAAGCAAAAGGGAAAAAGAAGAAGAAAGAAAGAAAAGAAAAGTCAGGAAAACAGTCAGTCCCTGGTGCTTTTCCTGGGCATTAGAGGCACACGGATGACATCACCAGCAGCCTATCAGAGCTCTCCAGCTTTGTTCAGGTTCCGAAGCCATGTCATCATTGCCGATGTAGCCCAGAAATGAAAATAGAATCATCTCTAAATATACAACAGTGAGAGTCAAGCATTGCTTTAAAAGGATGAGAGAACCAAGAAAAACTCCTTAAATCAGAGTCTTCCTTTCACAAAGTATACATAAATCTAGAATTTGGCTCCTGGAGCCACTAACCTTGATATTTAATTTAGTCTGCTTGAGACTTTGCAAACTGGCAGTCAAAGCTAATTAATGCAAAACCAAGACCACCACCCAGTCATGCCAGTTTGCCCCTGGATGTGGGACAGAGGCAGGCCAACTCTTCCGTAAAAGGCAGCAGTGGGATCATGGCTGCAGTGTCAAGGGGACAGTCTGCTTGCTTTGGGGCTGACAGGGGGATATAGGGCTCTCCAGCAAGGTGGGTAAGTGGGTGTCACTGTCAAAACGTTTCACTTAGCTAAAAGCACAGTTTACAGTTGTTGAAGTTTGATTGATTTGTTGATAAACACTAATGTTTTCCAGTTGACAATTTCTCCATGTTAATTTCTTTAACGCTGGCAGAACTGCCTGGCAGGGCCCTATAAATAGTATCAGTGTCATCATCCTTTTTAAGTTATTAATGAGCCATCGTGTTTCAAGGGGCTGGGATTTGGGGACAGGTTGTGCTTGACTGCAGTTTCTGACATTGATACGTTAGCATTTGGAACTTGGTTGAGATGAGAACATGTTTCTTAAAAAAATTACAGCACTGGCCAAATGCATTCATAATAAAGGAAAGTTGTTTATAATTAGTGACTAATTAAACTTTGAAGAGAGGAATAAACTGCCAGGCCCCTACACGCAGCGTGTCCTTGATGCTGGGGCATTAGCAGTGTCCCCACCTCAACTCTAGCTGCCCCCTGGTTTCTTTGCTCCTTCTCTCTACATATACCCTGTTATCACTGAGATAAATGAATGCCTGACTCTGGAAATCAGCTTCGGCCCAGACTGTTCTGTCTGCCAACTGGTGACAGGGGACCAGAGCAGACTTCTCCAATTAGCAGAGTCCCCCATCAGGCAACTGGACGCATTATGTTTATGTTGGTGGATGGCACACTGCAGCAGCTGGGCCTCTGGCTGAGGTCTCCTTCACTGATAAATGAGTTTAAAAGTAAGACAGACAAATGGACAAGGTAGCACAATATCTTTTGATGACATTCTCTCAATCCAACTCTCCTTGCTCCATTGGGGTCTTTCAAATTAACATCAAAGGTGTTATGCAATAATGATGTTAGAGATGGGTTGCATCACGGCAGCAGTATGCTGCTTAGGTGCGTTGCTTCTAATGGACATCAATCTGAATGGGACACCTGACCAAGCTGGATTTGTTATTGTAATAACTCAGGTATTTCTCTAGTCTTGAGTTCTTGCATTGCACAGAGATGACCCTTTGCTGGAGCAGGATTTTCTATTTAAATGCTTGCCTCCAAATCTTCCTTCTAATTATCCTATTTCCTTCACTTTGAACAACTAATTTCTAATTACATTCATCTATTTTATTCAGAGTTGATTTTGGATTCCTAACTTATGAATAAATATATTACTATTCTGCTTTCGATAGCTCCTATATGTATTTTCAAAAGAATTTAGTGGATTTTTTTTCCACCCAACATATTACATCAAAAGATCCTTCTCTGATATCCTAATTTCAGGAAATGCAGGGGCTGATGTTCTGCTGTCTCAATTCCAATAGGCGTGACCTGACAGCTTGGGAGTGTGGAATTACAGAGAAGAATTTACAGGTTTAGTGTCCACTACGGAGCTTTAGCTTAGCTGAGCCAAAATGAAAACAAGCTCTCAGTTTCTCTGTTGGGTCTACCTACTTTTCATTTCTTAACGAGGGAACTCAGCAAAAATAACCTATGAAAAAAAAACAAAGTTGATAAAACATTTTTTGTAATAATTGAATTGTTTTGCACCATCCAAAGAATATTATGGAAAATTTGGTAGGTATCTTTCTGTAAACCAACAACTTCCAGTATATAATTATTAACCATAAACTGGTACCAAAGAAACAAATAGCTGAGTTTAAGAATCTTAATTATATTTAGAAGCGTTGAAACATATTTTTGAAAGTGAAGGTTACTAATCTGTTCACAGTTATAAGGAGAAATGGTTTCATAATACTGAGATTTCCTTCCATGTATAGGGAGATAATTTGAGATATTTAAGGAATAAATTCAAATTAATGAAAATTAGTAGATCCAAACATCATATAACAGCAAGCTTGATTAAAGTTGAGATGTAATTATAAAACAATAGCAGTTAGAAGGAGGAGAAGTGGAAGAGAAGCAATTGTGTTCATTTTTTCTTGGGTGGATTCTGAAGTAGCTGTCAAGGTAACAACGATGAGCATTGCCAGATCCGAGTGATGACATCCTTACTCGGGTGACTATCTGTCTTCATAGGAAACTAATATGTAGAGGACATACACTCCACTAAGCCTAATTAAAGGCAAAATAGTAATATTCTCAGATAGCCACTCTCTATTCCTTAAGCATCACTACCAGAAAATTGTCTAAAGCAATCATTGGCAGCTAAGAGACAATGAGGGTGGCAGAAGAAATTGTGGAAAAATAAAGAGGAGTCAGGTGGTTTTATTTACTTGGTCCAAAAACTATCTAATAACATGATTCATGATTGCATGTATGAATTCCATATAAAAATCCCAGAAAAGGTAGGGAAAAGAATAATTCAGAATAACAAAGAGCAATGTGGATATTAGACAAAGTATGAGACTGGAAATGCAGAGAGCTGGTGACTTGCAGAAGTCATATTTTCTGGATGTTTTTGTGGCTCATCTTCGAAATGAGAGATGTAATAGATGATGTCCATTAGCATTGATGGCCTTGATATTGAATTATTTTGTGTTAATCTAAGTTAGATATATATCTGTGTGTATATGCATGTGTATATATAATTTGGTATATGACCATCAAAGGTATACTATATATATATACACATAGACAGATATATAATATATACATATATATTCATGTGTGTGCATATGTATAAAGAAATGCATGGCCAATTTGGTAGAAAATCCACTTTCTGAATTCAAAGTATAGCTAAGCGAGTCATAGCAGTCATCTTCCTCTTTATAAGTGTAGTTTTGGGGCTGGCCCTGTGGCCGAGTGGTTAAGTTCACGTGCTCTGCTGCAGGTGGCCCAGTGTTTCGTTGGTCCAACTCCTGGGGGCGGACATGGCACTGCTTATCAAACCACGCTGAGGCAGCGTCCCACATACCACAACTAGAAGGACCCACAACGAAGAATATACAACTATGTACCAGGGGGCTTTGGTGACAAAAAGGAAAAAACTAAAAAATCTTTATAAGTGTAGTTTTAATATGTCTTATGACAATCTCCAAAAGAAGTCCACATTTTCACATTTCAGAATACATTTCTCAGCCCCCAAATTCTTTCGAGATTTGATTAAAATGTCTTTTCTCAGACGTAGAACAATTTAAAATAATTGAAACAAGCAAGAAAAAAATCTGTTTTAGGGAGCTTTATTCCATCACCTCAGGTTCTGTGACTCAAGGTAACAGTACAGGTGAAACAGGACTTACGTGGGTTTTTTGAGGGGGAGGGGAAGAGGTGTGCTTTCAGTGGTCATCTCTCTTGGCCTTGACCTGAGGAAGACTCCCTTATCCTCAGCAGGACCACAGGCAGTGTTATAGAGAGGCCTGATGGATTCTTTCTCTTCACTGAAGCACTCACCAGCAACTTTTAATCAACAGTAATCATACTCTTGCTACTATAGAAAGAAACTTCAATTATTCTTTTTTCCCTAATGGTTCAATTTCAGGATAAAAATGGACAAGTTGCAAAGAAAGAAATGTCACTAGGGATTTAAAGGTATTTTTTGTTAAACATGTTTTCTGGCTGTAGGCTTTGGTCATTACTGATTTGGATGATTATCTACACCAGATTTTTTGGAAAGAAATATCATACATGCCTGAGATAACAAACCTCCATATGTTAACTGATTCCCACCCTGCCTGCTGTCATGATGTCCTTTCTCACTGAGTACAATAGCCACCCAACTTGCTATATTTCTGGGAGAGCGGGACATTGGCCTTCAAGACAGGCTTCCCTGTCCATGAAAGCAGGTATATTCCCCTGCCCCTCCTTGCAGTGGGTGCACTATTCACAGATCCAACCTCCCCTGATAAAGACACTGCATGATCATCTCAATCTTTCATTGCCTAAAACAGCCCTCACACAGGAACATTTTCCTTCAGATGTTACCCATTCTCTATTACCACCCACTTTTAGTTGACAATGACAAATGGTGGCTATGATGCACAGAATGAGCCAATGATTACACCATTATCAAAGAATGATGCAATTTTAGTCATCTAATTTCCTCTATTGACAGAAATAGGGCCTGGCAGAGTGTTTAGAATAATTGCTCAATAAATATTAGATAGGTAGATATATATATATAGAGAGAGAGAGAGAGAGAGAGAGCTGTTTGTAAAGAGGGTCGCTACTTTCCAACGACAAACTGAAAGAAGGGAAAAGAGGATTTTGGTTAACACTTTATTGTTCAGAAATTCAAAAAATCTCATTTATTCCAAGTTTCATAGTATTTGCTATTTAATTCCAATCTGAGTTAATCTGTCTATATTTGCATCATTATACGTAAATACTTGTTAAGTATCTACCAGAGGAGCGTTTGGAAGCTATAAATGTAGACAAGGTATATCATGTTTACAAGAATAGGTGGTATTCTATTGTATAGCAAAGAGAATGTCTCGAGAAATTTTACCTAAATCTAGAAAAAGATTCATGGTGAGTTCAACTATGGAATGATTAGCTAATTCCTATTGCTTGTTTTAGCTGTTAAACCCTCCACATAGACTTTAGCAGTGTTCTAATGAATACCCTGCCAGGACTTCATTGTAACGAGATTTGTATTAAAACCTTATAAGGAGAGTCCTGCAAAAGAAGGTCACTGCCGTTTGTTCTTATTATGTGTATAGAAGGACACAAAGAAGAGAGAGTTCTCCTGGTTTCTCATCCAGTGACTTTTCTGCAGTTAACTCACATGGATGCCGGTTGTGAAACTCCCCAAGTTCCAACAGTGTGGACATTGTGAATTACGGGAAACGGATGGCTAGTACACACTGTTATGCATTATTGCCTCTTCTATCCTATGAGTGGCATATATTTAGAGAGACACTGCCAATGCCTGAGGATAAACACAGCCTTAAAATTTTCCACTCCAAAATATAAACTGCATGCTCCCTCAAGCTAAAGCCTTCCTGGAATACTCTATGCTTTATTGATTTCCCTCTTCTCTGAGCTCCCAAAGCTCTTAAAGTCTGTATCACCCCATTAAGAATGCTTTCACATACCATCTTGTACTGTTAACTAATTGTTTCCTGTGAACGGGGCTTGTTAAGTTTGACTGTTAGTACCTCTTGGGTAGAAACTCTTCTTTCTCTTTTTACCATCCATCACCAAGAAAATCTTAGGAATGTAATTGACACAAATAATCCATAATCCATTGAATTACTGATTAATGGATTAAAATAGTTGAATTCACCAATTATATCTTAAATTGAGGTTATGTTTCTGGTTTTGACTGGACTTTGATAGGAGGATGATATAATGAAGGGTCAGGAGTCAAAAATTAAAATAACACCTCAAGTATCAGACAGCTGGCAGGTAATCTATTCCTAAAGAACTATAAATTGTTATTTAAGACAATGACTTTGTCTTCCGAGGGAAGATTGTGAGAACGTGAACATAATTAGAGAAATAATCTAAAGTTCAGAAAATTTCTATGGAAGAAACGTAAGGATTTCAATCCAAGTTACTAGGTTTAGTGTTTACCTCCAAGCAAAAACTCTTAAGTGTTGAACTCTTCAATGCCAGGTAAAATAGAGTCTCTATCCTTAACCACACATGTAAATGAGTGTTTCTGGTTCTGCGTTAGAAGCATAATGTTATAAATATGAAGTGTTAGGCAAGCATAGGGAGCCAAGGGTGGGAGGCTTCTTAACGAGGAACTCGAAGAAAAAGATTTCAATGAAGTGGGTGCTTACAGAAGTGTAGCTGGGGTTAAGGGGACCAACAAGGCATGTTAAAGCGCATAAGGGCTAACAACTCGTGGAAGCTGATACCATTTCTAGGTCTGAAGAATGAGGGGGAAGAAATAGCATTACTGGAACCCAATGAGAGCTGGAATCATGGAGAATAGGCCACCCAGAAGGGAGTACAGTCATGGACGGAGGCAGTGACTGCTGGAGATGTGATTTGAATACAGAAGAAAGAGGGAAGGGAACTGTCCCTCCTCCTGCCTTTGATTCCCTATTTATGCCTCCCATTAACTTAACTGGAAGCCAGTTCTGATCACATTTAATTGGCCAGAGTAAGTCACATGACCAAGATTGATGTAAATAGGGCAGGAAAGCATAATCCTTACCCCGAGCAGTACAGCGAATATTTGTAAACAGTAATACAATCCATACAATTTACCAAGCTCACTAAGTCCAATGTGGCTGGAATTGAAAGAAAGTTCTTGAGTCATTTGGCTACTGGGGATAATGATATGATGTGTTAGTTGTTTGTTTAAGGACAGTTTCACAGTCTATAGGACAGCATCTTGACCTTGAAGGATACTATGTCCCATATGGCTTCTCTGACTTTCCTAAATATATTGGTGGCCAAGAGGTGGATTGCTTGTGTCCCCTCTTTCCACAATGCCATCTCCCTATTTGACCTTCCACATTCATTTCCTGCACTTCTTTCCCTGGTTCTGTGTCCCAGGAGACTGACTTAGATGGCTTGCTTTGTCTTGCTCCCTTCTGGTTGGACTTAGCCAATGGGAAGCACAAGCAGAAAATCAGAGGGCAAGAGCAGAGAGACAACCAGGGCTGTTTTTTCAAAGATTTCTTGCCCCCTTTGACATCTAGCAGTGGCTGCATTCTCCCCAAACAGATGGAAAACACTTTCTGTGCAATGTCTGTACCATCCTCACCTTCTACATCTTCTTAATAACTGTCTTCATCCTGATGGCAGTTTCTAGTCAGTCCAAATTGGTAAAATTTATAGACCACTGCTGAATAAGTGTTTGCCTGTGGAAGATGGAAAAGTCTTTTTATGTTTTTGGTGAAATATCATTTTTCCATACTCAGAACATGCATGGTATTATTTTTATATCCTTAGCTGTCTATTGGGATATTTGGGATTTTCTTCCTTGAACATTCTTATCCATATGTGATGGGATTCCCAGGGATGGGCCCTGCCTTTTCTCCTTTCAAAACCACATACCTACTCATACCACCCAATAAATACATCTCACTCCGCCTTGCACTGATCTTAGCACTATTCAATTAGTCTTGTTTTATTGCTCAGTCAGTAAAATTACTGCACATGATTCAAGACTTCTTGTTCTTAGATGGATTTATCGTATTTCCTTAATTTTGTATATCTAAATGCTACTTTCATTTTATTACTCAAGTGAAAGAATAAATATTCTCTTTCCTTATTTCTATCATATAATATCATATAATTGACTTCTTGCAAAATATTTCTTATGAGGTATGTTTGCTTTAGAATCTCCTTAAAAAGCACTCAGCACCTTAGGGTTTTTAAAGAGAACCTATGAATCTTCTTAGAGTTTGAAAGATCAAACCTCTTTCTCTTACTACCTGCCACCAGAATTAAGTTACTTTTCATATGAAACAAAGATTCTTTAAGGGACTAGGACTAGAACAGTTGGGAAGGGGGTAGATTGGAGCAGGTATTTGAGGAAAGAAAAGCCAAGTAATACAGGAGCAGTAGAAGGGGCTAAGCAGCTGCTGGTCACCATGCTACATTGGTGAGATGGTTCTAATTAGAAACGTCTGATGTCTAAGAAGAATTATCTATGGAGGAAAAACCCTCAAAATTTACAGAGGCACCCTGGCCAATCATCCTCATGAACGAAGAGGACAGATTTGATGCAGCCTTTCTAACAGCTTCTTTTATAAGCTAGTCAGCACCCTCTACACATCATTTTTTATCTCTGAATGTCCTCTGCTCTTCCCTCCCAGAATGCTTCCTTTCTGCCTCCATCTTTAACAAATCTTACGACTGTTCAAGACCTAGTCATGTCCCACCCTCTCCAAGGAGCCTCTCCAATTCACCCCTGTCCTGATTAATCTCTCCTCTAAACTATAAGACTTATCGCTTATCGGGCTCGCTGGCTAATTAATCATATACTACTTACATTGCTCATACTATTTCTTTGTATTATTATTTAACTTTTCATGCATATATATTATCTTTCTACACTAGAAAGGTGTTCAAAAAGTAATTTTACAACGGCAATTCTATTTAGTGCACTGCAGACTGTACAATGCTTGTGTTGGTAATATACTATTTGATTGAGCCAGTGGGGCAGCCCCACCTGAAAATAGAATTGCTTGTAGCTCTTCATGATTTAGAGTCTCTTTAATGAAGATAGCCTTGTAATTTGATTTTAAAATGTGGAAAATGCTTCTGATTTGCCCTATTTGCCCAGATTGATGGAGAGAAAGAGAATGTTTTTATCTAACAAAGAATATCTAAATTATGGGTGGAGATTTAGTGATGCTTTGTGAAGGAGGAGTTGCAGGAAGGGTCCAGTATTTTGAAGAAAGCTCAAGTCAAGAAGGTGTGGGGCGTTGATAACTAGGCAAAGCTCAACAGGACTCTAGGGCTTTCTAGATCTACCATGCTCCTTTAAAGGAATTTATTTGCCAGGCTTTCAATGTAGAACCATTCAAGGAGTAAAATACATTATAGATTGATAAAAAGCTACGGTTTCTGACCCAAAGACACCAATGAATTGAAATCTTAAATTATAAAGGCTAGAGCACATAGGAGTTTGTATACGGGGTAACATACAGAGTGAGAAAATGCCCTGCAGTGGAGAGAAGCAGGAGGTAGTTTGGGACAAGTCCTGGGAATATGATTTCTGATTGACAGGGAAGCCTTAATGGGCTAATTACTGCCGCCAAAACATACAAATAAATGAAGATCTTTGAATTGTTTAATTATCACCAAAACGTTTTTCCCACTTAGCACTCATATACGAATCTCTTGGTAAATTATTTAGAAAAAGGACAATACCATGCTTTAATATTTCTAATGACTATTTGCCCTATAATAAGTTCTGTTCCTTACACACACAGCATAAATGTGCTCTGCTTCAGCGCTTAATGGTTGCTGTAAGCCTCCATTCTCACACTGGGGCCACACACTGGGCACCACATAAAAAGAGAACTCGGGCTCTCTCTTGCTGTTCACAGCCTTAGTTCTGAACCGTTGGTCTTGACCCATTTTTTTGTGCCGCTTTCCAGCCTGCCTTTGATCATCTCAGCCTCAGCCCTCATTGCTCATTCTCTCCTTTCTAGCATCACCCTGCCTCACCCTTTATACTTGATGTGTTGCACTATCATTCCCAGTTCTCCCCTCAGTGACGCTAACTCCACTGCCATAGGTAAATGCTCCTCCTCTTATGACCAGGTCCTGGAACCCTCTGGAGCAGTGCTGTTCCCTCCAGTCTCTTGTAACTTCTCCTGCTCCCTCCCTCCGGGTAGCACATCCTCTCAGTTCAACTCAGCTTCAAAATGGGCACCAGGAATATTGTTAAATAGTATATATGTCTCCATTTACCTGTGATGAAGGACTGTGCCCTATCCTTACTTGTATCCACATAGTACATATCAAAAGGTTGAGCACATATTAAGAGCCTGAGACATGTTCCATAACTTATTCATAGACTCAAAAGACCTCAAAAGACCAAGAACACACGGGCAGATGGAGTTGTACAAATGGAAGGTGGGTAAAAAGGAGACTTCTCATTTCACAGTTTCACATCAGCAAAAACTTTTTGTTAATTGTTAGCAAAGTCTGAGAATGAATCAGTGACAGCGGGTGATGAAGAGGACAAGCTGTAGCAGGTTACCCTGTGTCTAACATGTTCCCAGGGAGGCTTGGACCGTGGTCCTGGTCTGACCCTACCTCCCCCTCCTCTCCTCATCTGGAGTGATGAAGTCACATTCAGGTATTACAGTCTCTAGGCTCAGCTCAGCTTTTCCCTCAACGAACCAACCTATTTACTGGGCCAATACAGAAGAGACCCTCATGGTTCTCAGCACTAGTTTGTTGTTCTAAATGTAGTTTTGTTCAACTGGGAGGTTGGATAAGAAATTATCAATTACTCTATTTTATTATTTTTTTTTCTCACCTGAGATAAGGTTGTAACTTTTATAGCATTCTTCATAGTCAACTTCTTCAACATTGCTTCGTATTCAGCCAATAAGAGGAAGAGGAAAAGACACAAGACTGTTTTACAACATGGAAGTTTGGGCAAGGGGAAATTAAAGACTCAGGCTGACTGAGATGTGAATACTCTCTGTCAAGAGCAGCATTAAAGTTTGCCACACGTAGAGATTTGGAAGATAACTCAAATAAATAGCATGGTCTTAGTCCACAAACTCAGTAGTATGGAAGCAGTGCTTTTTTTCCCCTAAAATTCAACTTAGTAAGAATTTCAAGCCACTATTTTGTCATGCTGGTGGGAAATTTAACCTCAGTCATTCTGGGAGCTTTTTGCCCTAGGAGCCCATTACATGCTGCACATTACGAAGATGACTGCTGGTCCTTGGTCACCTCTTCATTCCAGTTCTTATATCAGTCCCAATGACACATTAAATTGGGAAAGGACGTCAAGAAATAACTTACAGATGAACAAGGATGTGACTTCAAATGTATTTGAGTCATTTGGCAATATACTCAAAAATACCATAGCCTATTATATACGACTTTTTTGTGCTCCTACCTGTTCCATAAGGTGTAAAGACTTAGGAGGAGACTTGTAGACATAAATAGAGCTATTGGCAGTCTCTAAATTTGCTGATTCAGTTTTCTGTTTAATCAAGAAGCTCCAGCCATTGAGGGTGTGGTCATAAATCAACGTAATATATATGTTTATATATAATTTAGGAAGATGCTGAAATTGAATTTATGGTACCCATATCCTTGGAAATAATTTTGACTCCTCTGAGCAGTACACCCCTTTGCCATTATTTATATAATTTCTTTTCTCTAGTAGAGAGATAACTCTTTGAGGAGAAGACTCATGATGCCTGCAGATTTTGGGATTCCTTCAATATTCCAGAGCTGAGCCTTAGTAAGGGTTCAGTAAGTACTTAAGAAGTAAACTGGGGTCAAAAACATTGTCTGTGTGGAATGTGTTTCAGTCAATCGGATTATTTTGTCACAACTCATATTCAAATTGCGTATACCTCTAATTCAAACAAATCTGATGAGAACACACTTGAAAACCCAATAGTATTATCTCACTGTAGACATTTTGCTTTCTTTATGTTCCCCAAAGTATAAACTTGCATATATTTTAAATGACTCTGTATCTCCTTATGTGGAAAATGGTTTCAAATATCACAAACTGTAATACTGAGGTGCCAAATGAGTCCGGGGGCCCCTGCCAGGCACCTGCTGGGGAGAGGTAAATAGACCCAGGGGAAGCAAATAGGAATACTGTTGGGTATGAAGTTTAGCTGACCTATTAACTGTCACAGATTTTAAAAAGTGCTCATCCTCCTAGAGATTGTCTTTTTTTCTAAAATTTATCATTCTTACCCATAGGTTTTGATAAAAATGATTCTGAATCATGGTTCTACGTCACACCGTAGAGCAACTGGAGAATCTAGAATGTTCAGACTTGGGAGTCTAGGGAGTTGTCAACCTGTTGATCCCATAAGGGAACTGTGCACGTTTGACGGCATGACCCAGAACAGCATGCTCTACTGGAATGTTCTCCTGTGTCCTTGCTCATGGCATAGTGTGAAAGTCAGTCAGTCTTTCATGAGACCTAAAACTCAGACTTGGAAGCAGGTGAGGTATTGAGAACTAGAGGTAAAATGAGGACTAGGTGTAAATAAGGCTGAGTAAGCCTCCAATCTAAGTTTAACAGGATACATTTTGCAAACTTTGCTTTGTCTCTACTTCATCATTTTATAGTCTAAGGCTGTGTTCCACATTCACTGATCCTCAAAGGAGCCGTTCAGGCGTTTAAAGCCTTGTAGAAGAGCCTCCCTGAGAACTGGGATTTGCCACTCTAAGAGGAAAGAGAGATAGAACTATATTAGCATAATGCATCCACTCCCTCTCCCACCCTAGACCCTCAGAAAGTCAGTGTTAACTTAGAGAGCAGCCAAGTAAAGGACGAACATCAGAAGTGTGAGAAAAAAGCAATTTTGGACTGCATTAGTCCAGATGGTAGAAGCAGAACAAGAGCTGTAGTCCAGGGGAAAATCAGAAATGAGGTTTTCTTTTCCTAAAACAAGAAGGAAGACAATTACTGTGGACCTGGTTGGCAGGCTTGCTTTGAGATACTAATTCACGCTGAGCCTCACTCCTTACCCTGAAGGCTGATGGGGAAACAGGATCGTTGCTAGAGGGGAAATCAGAGCCCTGTTTCCTTAATCCCTCCCAGGGCCACTCCCTATGGAACTCCTTAATTCTGGATTTGCTTTAGGCATTCCACCCCACCAGTGCACAGCCTGGGGCACAGATCTACTAATAAGCTTTGGGCAGTGGGCTGAAGTGGGATGCAGACTCCCTGTAGGAAGGACAGGGGCTAGCAAATAAGAACATTTCTGCCTAGACCACTATAGAAACCTGTTGTAAGAGACCTGGAGGGGTATTTCCTGATATAACAGCTTGAATCGCTAAGAAATAAGGGGAAAGTTTGGAAGAAAATAGGGATAGTTCTTTTCAATCTATTTTGCTGCCTGTCAACCTCTCTACTCCTTATGCAATGGTTGGCTTTGGCAGTGTCCTCTTAGGCTCAGCATGGAGGTTCCTAATCTTCTAGGAGGTCATAGACTCCTTTAAGAGTACGTGTGAAGCTGTGAATTCTTTAGGTAGGAAGAGCAAAGGATAAGTGACAGAATCAAATGCACACAAAATTTTGCATTCAATTTTAATGTGTTAATAAGATTTTTGAAACCCTTTCTTTAACACCCAAAAGATTCTTGGATGTGAGGTTAAGACCTCTGCTGTAGACATATACAAGCTCACTGATTGTGTGTAAATGTTTCATATAGACTCAATCAACATGTGGTGATTATGCAGCAGGATAGCCTAATGGTTAAAGATATGGAGCCAGCCTGTAAAGCACGTACTACACAAGGGTTGGTGTTCACACTTTATTGAACACTATGTCTAGCATCCTTGTGTCTGTTATTTGCCCATCTCTGTGAGACCTGTAAGAAAGGATAAAAGACTGTTCCACTACACGGTTTCTAACCTCAAAGGAATTTTCAGGGTTAGATGAGGGAGGCAAAACCAATGGACAAATTAGATAATGTAGTAAGATGTTAAGTGATTAGGTACTGAATGTAGTACAACAAATATGTGCAGAGAGAGGACACCTCAACCAGGCAGGGAAGAATGAGACTTCAACAATGTCCTGGGTGGTAAGTAGATTTTAAGAGAAGAGAGAATATAAAAATTAGGAAAAAAAGCGTGTGAAAATATGCTAAGGTGGGAATAAGGCAGCCTGCAGAATACTCCTAGCTAAATTAATGAGTAAGCATTGAAGGATAGTGGCAAGTAAAACTAACAGAGCAGAGATATCCCTGAGAGATTCTTATTGTCTTGTTGAACTGATACTATAGAACCCTGAAATGTAGCCTGAGGATCTTGAAATGTATCTAAAGGATATGGGAGAGCTATGTCAGATTTCCAAAAAGGACTAACCTACAGTTCAATCTACTATAGAACTCATTATCAGTGGATGATCACAAATCTAGGAAGATGTGGCCAAGGGAGATAAAAAAAGAATTCTTCACCAATCAGGAGTAAAACCATGTCTCATTTAAGTCAGGAGCCATAGTATACTTGGAAAGTTCAAACAAGAGCATTCAACATATTTCTTGTGCTTAAAATGATTAATCAGTAATGATATTAATAAGTCGGGTTGTCACTCTAAAAGCCTCCATGGAGAACTCCCACTGGAATGGAAGCTACATCCTGTAGCCTTACAATTGGGATGGAAATTGGACTCAATAATAGCAGAGGAAAGGAGAAATTAAATGTTATAAGCCTGATAGAAATGAGAGGGCATAGGCAATGAGAGTTGAAGAACAAAAGGAAATTTAATAAGGGTAATGTAATAAGCTCTCTTGTCTGGCAGACACTGAAGGAGATGACTCCCCCACCCAAAGGAGAAAAGACGACAGGGATGTCTAGAGAGACTGATTATTCAAGGGAAGTTCAGAATATGTCCTGGATGAGCTAGCTACAGTGGCAAAGATGCCAGATCTGGGATACTAATGATACTCACGGATGCAACGCTCCCAGCATCCATTCCACCTGCATGACATCTGTGCCACTTGTGTATTTTTAATATCAACTCCGACGAGCAGCCTAGTCCTTATCCTTGTCCCATCCATGTCATTGCTCAATAAAAAAAAATTACCTTAGCTCCTTGCACGTGTCTATCACTACATACCTTGAGAGAAAACATTTTTATTCAATGCTTTTGCTCTTTACAATAACTCTAAGAATTCGTTAAATCAGGAATTATCATCTACATTATACAGATGCGGAAAATGAAGTACAATATGGTGAACGGGTTGTCCAAGGTTAATCATGAAGCTGGAACTTGAGGCTCCTAGTTCAGAGTTCTGCTAGCACACCTTTCTGTTTTCTTTAAGAGCTGCAAGGGGAGCAATAAGTATTCTTTTCCCTCATGTTCTCAGTACAGGTCAGAGAGCAGGGCTCTGTGCTGCTAGCTATGTAGAATAAAGTGCTGTCATAGTAAAATCTGATTCTGGCATAGAGCTTTACAGAGAGACATTTTGCATAACAAAGTCATTCTTGTATCCCAGGGGGAATGGTCCACAGTAATAGAATTTTGTTGATCTGGTCACAACAAATAATCTACAATTAATGACATTATATAGTAAATGGTTTCTCTCTTGCTTGTTCATAAAATAAAATACTTGTTAGTTTATTGGTTAATTACTGTTTAATTACTGCCTTTTAAAAAAAGTAATCAATAGAGGAGTGTATTTTGTTAGAACCATAGGTGAAAAGGTGAGATCTCCAGCTCCATACCAGCCCAGCTCTTTCAAATTTAGTGTCTGCTCTCAAGCATTACTAGTCAACTCTCCTAATCTTTCCTTGCCTCCATCTATCACCATTCAATTGCCACTCTACTAGGAAAATAAAATGCTATACAAATCCTGGTTATAATAAACAAATAATCTTACAGGTGAGAAAGAAATATGGAATTAGCTATATCAAATGACATCTTTCCATTTCTGAAGTCACTTCAGAACATGAGTACTCTACAAACGTTTGATAGATTTTTGTTCTGTTTTGTTAGCTCCAGCTCATGCCAAGGGTGAATATGGTTTATGGAAAAAAGTCATTACGAGACTAAATAATTTGAATTTTTTGCCTTGTTTGCAAAAGTAAAGTATGATTAGTATCTCTTTCCATGGTATACTCTTATTCAGAATTGAAAAGTAGGCAGTTAATCTTATCCTTCTGCATACCGAGGTATTTTTTTGAACACTGCTTATTAAATTTCCTTTTTAATCACCTTTCTCCAAAGTCTTCCACTTCTTTGATCTTTGTCTGTCTTGTATATTTATTTGTTTCTCAATCTTGTTTTCATTTTCCCCCTACCTCTCCATGGAGCCATTTTAGAAAATTTTTTTCTAATTGCCCTTCCCATGAAATTTTCATTTCACAATATATTGTATTTCTGTGTGAGCTGTATGTATATCTGCACTTTATATACAGAAAGAGTAAATTTTTTTCATTCTCAAGAACCAATTTACACCCCTGTGAAGAATGCAAGTTCTAGAGTAATATATGTGCTGAGAGAAAATAAACTTATTATTCAAATATATAGAGCCCAGAGTAATAGCAACAATCTTTAATCTTTACATTTTTTATTCTTTTAGCTGTAACTGAAGATTTTTCTGGTATTTATAAAAAGCAAATAAAATTTAATAGATGTATAGACTTTTGCTTAATTGACTTTAAACATATTTAATTGATTATCTGTTACTATGCTTCCTTATCAGCATGTTAAAAGATAAATAAAATACTTGGTAGTCCTAAACTGACTTAAATAGATGCTTCTGTTCAAGTCTGACAGTTGCTTGAAGTGAAGGAAAAATTTTTATTAGCAGATTTTCATATATTAGCAGAAAAGAAAAACTAAAAGTCTTAAGTGTAAAACAAACAACACTAGCAAAGGAAAGTTTATATGCAAAAACAAATTACATACATGCTTTCAGTATTTGCAATATAAAAACATAAACACTTTAAGACTGGTTTTCCTGAAATTCATACATTTTCTTTTCTTGTATTTATTGCTATTGCCTGGCTGCTTCTGGCCTCAGAAAGTTATTTCTCTTTCTATCACTCTCTTTAACTTATTTCTCAATTGCATTATCTTTAGTTCTCTAAAACTATTGAAATCTTCAGAAATCGTCATCCTCAGAATTTGAAGTATTATATTTTTTGAGTACGTTAGGTACAACTTCACCATCTATTTGATCATTTACGTTCTCGATCCCATGACGAGTGTGTAATTCCAAAGTTGCTATTCGTTTGTTCATATACGTGTTGAGTCCCTCCTGCCATGTCACGGTAGTATCCCAGACCCAGGGGATGGCAAATGTACAAGTCAGGCCTGGCCCCTGTATGGCAGAGAATGGATGGTAGAGTTGGGTAATGCCAACAGATGATATTCAGATATGAGTTTGATATTACTCATGGCTTTTGAAGTTAAGCTGCTCTATTTTTACGACTTCAAAAAATCCATTTAATCTCTCTCCATCTCAGCTTCTTCTTATGACAAATACTTCTACGACTACTACCATTAATAGCAATGGTTATTCTTATTAAAAAATAATAAAAATAGCAGCTAACACTTATGAGATGTTTGTCACATGTCAGATGTCATACCCATTTATTCAACCCAGGTAATCCTGAGATACGTATTATGATTATCTGCACTTTACGGATGAAGCCAAAGCAAAGAAAATGTAGTCTTCTTGAAAGGATGGCAGAGCTAGCAATAGCAGGATAAGATTTGAACTTGAGTTAAGAGGCCATATTTTAACTGTTATACCACGTACACTGGATTAGATGTGCCCTAAAGTTCCTCCAAAGTCAGCTACTTTCTGGTTCTGTGATTTTTCATTATTCTATCCAGGTTTGGTTCAGCACTACAGAGCACCTTCTTGCATTTAATGATGGTGAAAGCTAAGGCTTTCCTTCAGTGAATGCATGGAGTATAAGGGCAATAGGACATGACCACAGGACCACAGGGGAGTCACACATTAGCTACCTTTCTCTTAAGTCTTTTTTATCTTTCTACTTTCCTAGGCAAGTTTCTCAAGTTATTAACCCAACGATGATTGGCCATTAACCATCACCAAAAATTTGGAGGAATAGAAAGAGAGAGACAAAACCACTAAGACAGCAGAACTTCACAGGAAGATTAAAAAAAAAAATTGTAAAGAGAAGAACCAGCTAAAAGGAGTGCAAAAACAAGAAAACAACCCTTGTATTTCTACCGATAAAAATTTAGGAGGAGATTTATTTTAGACAGATATTAAAAGTCTTGGTGGAATTGCTTAGTTATAAACATGTAAGTTCCTCATCATGTCTAACTCATGTCTGAAAAGTTAAGCTAATGATTTGAATAGCCCCAAAGGCTGAAGTTCTTCTTTTCTGGCTTACAAAATTTCATATAAATGAATTTGCTGCCTTTTTCTAAATTAACTGAATCTAGTACTTGACTTGATCTCAGGAAGACCCCATAGTCTCTGCCTTCTCTGAGCTTCTGGTCTAAAATATATCCCATAGATATAAAAGAATCATGTATAGCATAAGCATCTTTTCTTTCTCAATAAAGGGACCTTGACATTACTCAATTAATAAAGTGCATTAAAGAGTGGCTAACCTATTCCATATTCTATACAGAATGACATATCAAGACTCTTTTGGAAGATGCTGTAAAGCATTCTTTGCCTTTGAAGAGAAACCCTGCTCACTTTCTAGCCAAGTCTACATTTTGGATATGGCATGTGCTCCAAAGGTATGGGCTGTGCCTTTTATACTAACCTGGGAAAGAGCCAGAAAGCAACGCATTTGGGTTTGTGTAAACATCGTTGCTCCTGCTTCTTCACTGAGGAGTGAGAGCCTCAGCTGGAATGAGCAACTCTAATTCCCAGCTCTACAAACTAACCACTAGATGATAACCACCCACAACAGATATTGAGTTTCCATGCATAAGGTTTCATTTCATGTGCAAAACATTTCATAGCGTTCCAGTCACAGCTCACTGGTTGTTATTCTAGAAAGCATCTGTCTGAACCACTAACCGGGGTTTCTTAAACAAACTGCATTAGGCATCCCTTACTTGGTTTTGCAAATTTCTTATGGAAAATATTCAAGATTCGAAATGAATGTGTATCATTGTCAACAATATTATCAAATATACAAGATATAGTAAGGCCCATGGCAGGGGCTTATTTTCTTCTGAGATTGGTAGAGATTTCATGGAGGAATGTAAGTTTCTCAAAACATTTTCTTTTGAATATCTAGAAAATGATCTTTGGTTAAATAACTCTTAGAAATAAAACATACTGAAGATCTCTCTTAGAAATTTACAACCACTCCAGAAAATGAAATGTTTCAAGCAGTCCTGTCATAAAGGGGCTTACTTCATTATATTTAAGACAAAATTTCCTCAGTGATTTTGAATGCAGTTTTTTTTCTGATGACACATAATTCTAACAAAGAGAATTAGTGCCCCAGAGAACTCTGGGACACGAGGACACCATGGGAACAAGTAGGATTGGCGTTAGGAACCTAGCTCCTCCTCTAATATTAGCTCTGTGACCTTGGGCTCAATTTCGCTTTTCAGACTCAGTTTACTTATCTGCCAACCTCAGGTAAAAGTACTTACCATGTCAGATAAAATGTAGAATTTGCAAAAAAAAGTAATTGTTGAATAGCTTTGAAAACACATTAAAGTTTAAGAACAATGTATACAGGTGAAGTGCTTTTACATCTTCAGATCTTGGCTACAGCACAATACTAAATATATCACTGAAGGTTCTTCCGGTGTTTGCAACCCCCATCTTCATAACAAAGCATTTACTGAAACAAGAGTTAGCTAGTTAGGTCCTGTCGACTGTGCTTAAATAAGTTAGCTAGGATCTTTTCTGCTTTTACAAAATTTAGACTACTATTGATATAAATAAATCCAGAAGTATAAATTGAATGCATCTTCAGCTAAACATTATACAAGATTTACCCTCAGGTTGTATTGATTGAGTACATTGTAGCTACTTTATGATGCTGATCCCGGTGAAAGAATTTACTCCCTTTAATTGCGTAACTGTTCTATATCTGATTTTTACAGTATACACTTCTGATGTTTGAAGGAAGAGAACAAGTTCTTGGCAAATCAAGATTCATGACATAACAGGCAGCTGTATTGTATCAATTGACACATAGGGCTGTAAAAAGAAAAATATTGGCACATTCCCTTGTTTTTTTAAGGTTTTTTTTTAGAAAAACGTGTAATGATTGATGTTACTTCATAGATTGGGATTGTAAAGTCTGCATTCCAAATTACCAGGCCTGTTATTGGGTAAATTGTCAACAGGTCAACAGAAGTGCCTGATTATAATCCAGATACTTTGGATTCCCACTATTCAATCAACTCACAGAGTTAATAACAAACATTTCCGGTTAGTGGATTTTCCTTCAATCAAAACAGCAACAACAAAAAACTAGCTTTGGCTACAAAACGTAGACATTTGCTAGACAATATGTTAACACAAATTATACACAACTAAATCACTGTGTGTATGTGTATGTCCCACTTTCTCATAAATCATAAACAATCCTCAAATACTACTTACTGATTTACTCTAAGACTTCAATTAAATTATCTCCCTCTAAATTTGTAAAATTTATGTTCCTCTACTTTATAGTTTTATGATGCCCAGGCCTCTGGAGAGCCCAATTTAGAAACCTAATTTTTGTTTTGTTTTGTTTTTGTCTTTTTCAGATAAAGTAAGTAAGGTCTAGGGAGTTGATATTCCTCAGGTCCTTCCTTGGAGTCTATGTCTTTTATAACAGGGCTGATTGGAGACCATCTTGGGTCCTGAGCACTCTATTTTTTGAAGGTCTCACTGCTCATCACACCAAACGTCCATATCAAACACCAAGTTTATATGAGTCGAAATGCAGCTGATTAGTGGAAGTTATGCTATGTTTTACAGATGTCAAGAAATAGTTATAATTTCAATTTTTAATTTTAATTTTTGATTTTAGATCTCGGATCTATATTTACTGTTTTAGGTCTCAAATATTATTTTTTGTTGTCATTATTATTTTTCTCTCAAGCACTATTATTTCATATCTTTTTGAGCCCCTTAGAAACCTCATAGATTTTAGACACTGTAACTAGAGAACCCAAAGGATAAACACCTTGTTTCAAATACTCACATTTTCCTAAATATAGACTCCATACTACCCAAGCATTCCCTCTCCTTGCCCTTCTCTCTCCTCCTCAGAAAGTGTGTCTAGCAAAATCCACCTGTTTATAGAGTCAAACTCAAGCCTCATTCATAAAGAAACTCTTATGGATTCCCTCCATCTCTGAACTTCAAATCTGAGAACTTAATCCAGTAGCCTATTTTTCTATAATTGTTTTCTAGGTAGTGCTTTTGTTTCCTCCATTAGCCTGTGAATTTTCTATGAACAAGAACTGTGCTTCATTCTCTCCTTTTTCCCTGCAGAGATGGACTCGTGCTCCAGTGTATGGTGAAGAGAACTTCAGAGTACTGTTTTGGCTTTAAAAATCTCTTCTGTCGTGTTCTGCTGGTACAATCAGTGCAGTTATATGTCCAGAGAATACGTGAGATCATGCTCATCACTTTTGCTCCTAGAGTGTCCTTTTCTTCCTCATACAACTCAGGGGACAAGGAATCAAAGAAATGCTGCATGAGGCTCCATGCATCACTTAGTTTCCCCCAATTTGCTCTCCCTTCATCTAGGGGGTGACACAAGCTGCTGTGTCTAGGACACAACTGTTTACTGATTGCTACACAGTTGAGTAAAGGGGGATTATAGAAAACCTGAGGAATACAGTTGCCTCCCATCTGACTGCATCACAACAGCTGTATTCGTAAACCCTTGGTCTCTTCTCCTCAGCTTCGGGTGGTGCCCAGGGTTGGCTTAGAGAGGCCTTGCTACAGTGCAGGCTTGAGCATGCACCTGCCAATGGCTTCACACTCCCTCTACAGCCTTTTAAGCATTTGCAGCCTTTTAGGAGGGCTGGTGACAATGCCAAGCCTGAGCAGTATAACCCCTGTTTTCCTTTTCCCAGAGTGCTCTGGTTTGATCCTTGCCAAACCATTAGAAAGCAAAAGCTTAGACTTATTTATTTTTTTAATTTTTTTCTGAGGAAGATTGGCCCTGAGCTAACATGTGTGCCAATCCTCCTCTATTTTGTATGTGGGACACTGGCAAATCATGGCTTGACGAGCCCTGTGTAAGTCCGTGCCTAGGATCCAAACCTGCAAACTCCGGTTGCTGAAGTGCACTGTATGAACTTAACCACTATGCAACCAGGCCAGCCCAGCTTAGGTTTATTTTGAAGCTAGCAATCTGTGGGTTTGGTAATGTGCCATCTCTGGGATTCCACTGGGAATTTGAATGAAGTTGGATGATTATTTTCAGATAATGATTCCTCTCTTTCAGCCTGTATGTATCTCCCAACATCGTATGTTTTCATACAACATACACATGCACATACACCTATACATATCACATATTCACACCACACACCCACCAAAAAATTACACAGATATGCCACATACACTGCATATAAACACATGCCATCCAGACTACACAAGCCAACACATGAGCTGCACATGTACTCAACACATACACTACACACTCATCATATACACACGTGCACATACACACACAATAAGAGACCTTCTGCTTCACTACCAGATCTGGAGTACCAAGGATGTTGCTATAAGGACTGCTTATATGCAGAGAGTAAACTGAATACTGGATATAAAAAAAACAGCCCCGACTCCCGTATATTTGCATTAGAATATTGCTTTAGATTTTTTAAATTCATGTGTGCTATGTCAAGGAAAGCTTGAAAACTACTCTGTAAAGGATCATCACCAATTTATGGACAAGAAGAGAAAATTCAAACATAGGTAGCAACTTGTCCCAGCTCTAAATGGAGTGAGTGAGATATCTAAATTTCCAAACCAACTCTCCTGCACCTATTTTAGTGCTATTTCTAGTATTTGTCATTTTGCCTGTGGCAATAACCTGAAGTTGGCAAATATAAAGCCTTGGTGCCCCCAGGCAGCCTTGACTTTATTGTCCTCTCCTACCTTCCACAGGGACCCTTTCTCAAGCCACCCTGGCTCTCAAAATCTCTCACTGTGCAAGCCAGGGAAGGACTGGATAAACTCATCATGTGGAAGGGTAAAGAAATGAAGAAATGTAATGTGCTTCTATTCCCAAGAGTTCCAACCGCACGGGCTCTTTTGCAGTTTCCTTAAGATGCTGAGAGGCTGCAAGCTTTCACAATGCTCCTTCTTTACGTAAACCACTTGCTTCCTATGTTTCACCTGTGTGTTTGCTACTCTGTTTTGGGACCTCAACTCAAATTGTACTTCCTCAGATGGGCTTTCCTTCACCTCACAATCCAAGTCAGATGTCCCAGTTACTCCTCACATAGCACTCCAGGAATTTTCTTCTTAGTTCCAAAGATACTTCAGCATTCTGTATTTGTTTTCTTGTTTTCTAAATGTCTAGTCCCATGCGTATGTGTAATCCAGGAGAATAGGGACCTTATCTGGGTTTTTTGTTGTTCTTGTTTCATTGACTTCTAGCATAATGCCAGGTAAATGGTAGAACTTGAATGATGATTTTTGAGTAAATGAATTAGTGGACCAATAAAAGAGTTCCTGTCTTTCTTCACCAGCTCAAGCCCTTTTCTACGTTTTCCTTTAAGATGTACTTCTTAGCACTGCTTCTGGGAGAGGCACTTTTTTCATGGGTTTCAGAGAATTAAGTGATGAGTTTGGCCCAAGCCTTCACGTGAATGATCTAAATCACTTTTATAGGATGAATATGGCTGTAAACGATAATTGGAATTCTAGATGGCCAGTGTGTCAGGTACTTTAGGAGAGGGAAAGATCATACATGATGGCTGGCTCAGGAGAGACTATGAAGAAGACAGCATTTAGTGTGATTCTTGTGATGAACGTCTGCTGCTTAATTGAGCTCTTCAATCACACCCCCTTTTCTTCGGAGAAGCTGTTTCTCTGTAAGATTAATTGTGTGATTCTGGTGGGATTTCCAGTCCCTCGGGCCCTGCATTCACATTTGCTCTGTGATCCATGCTCAACTATTCATAGTGCCCTACTCAGCCGATCAGGCTGGGCTTTTCACCATCCTTCGGAAATTTTCAAAATTTAGAACTGGAAGCTCAGAGGCCTTACCTTGAGGGTCAAGGAGTTGAAAGGAGGTGAAGCCTAAGCTGTTGCAGTCCTGGACTGCACTGCCTAAGAAATGTTTTCTGATAATAAGAGATAATTACGCTAAGTAGAGATAAGTCAGGCAGAGAGATAGGAGATGAGTTGGATCAGAGAGAGTGAGAAAGTGAACATGAGACAGATGGGACATGATGACATCATCTGAGGTGGTGGACCCAGTGAGCAGGGGACTAATTAAAATCTGTCCTTCTAGTTATGTAAGTCAGTAGATGTCCTTTGTTGTTTGCTTTCATTAAAGCTAGTTTCAGTAGTGTTTTTATTCCTTACAACTGAATAATAAAATTTTGAGGTATTTATCAATTGTATTATTAGATGTTAGTATTATAGGCATGATAAAAGAAGCAAAGACACTGAGGAAATAGAATCCATATCAAGATCACAGTATCCAAGGGGTAGTTCTACTTCTCTGATCATCTAATTGTGCTTATTACCTTCCAGGCCTGTGTCTTTCACCTATGTCTCACTAGCACTTGGAGCAATGCCTTGAGTGTGTGAGGAACTTAATATATGACTGCTGAATCGATGGATTCTGGAAATAAGTAAAGCAATAATTAGATAAATGTTGGTTTATAAGACTATTTTCAGATTCTGATTTCCGAGAGCTAGGATGGAAGGAATAACAGCAACAGAATATACAAAGTCTTTAGAATTAAACAGATGCAAATTTATATACTGCCCCCTTAATTCTCTAGCTTTATGAACTTGGACAATTTCATTTGCCTCTTCTATAAAGGGAGCACAATAAAATCCAAGGTCAAAGTCTTGAGTGTAGTGTAGGTTATATGAGATAATCTATATAAAATGTTTCTAGAAATGTCTAGCTCATAATACATATTCAAGAAAAGTCCCTTGGAGTTCTAGAATTCTTAAGAAGTGGTCTTCCCACTCCATTTGGCAAGACAGGCATGCTCCTTAACAGATCTTCTTTAGATAGTCACCATACCTCTGATTAAATATATTCAATACTGGGTAGACACTTTCTTCTTATCCCATATTTAGACCACTTGAGGTACCTTGTCTTTTGTTCATCTGTGACTTTTGGTCTTTTTAACTTTTACCCATTGTTTCTACTTCAGCTGTGCAGCCATACAGCTATAAGTTATGACAACTGTCATAGGAGTTTAAGCTGGAGAGTGACAGGGTCAGGCACAGTTTTAATACAATCAGTCCTTCTCTTGAACATTGTTAAATAGATGAAGGAATGAACATTTCTGAGGATAGTTCTAGGGTTAATTTTCCCCTAAATTCAAAAGATTAAGAATATGTGTGAATATTATATTTTAATTTGGATACAGAATAAAGGTTTTTGAAATCAATTTTTGTCATGAATCAAAGGAAAAAAATGCCATATATATTTTTATTTAGGTCAGTCAGTCCTTTTCAAATTAGTGTGATTTTTTTCCATTTTATTTCATAATTTGGATTTATAGACTGAGTTAAGCAAGTTTTCTGAAAAGAAAATTCAAAGTTCTTAAAATGACCTACAAAGTCCTATCTGATCTGTCCCCTCTGTTCCCTCTCTGTCCTCATCTTTCATTGTGCTCTTCCTTGCTCACCTCACTCCAGCCCCACTGGTCTCTTGCAGCTTCTCTTCTCTTAAATAAATCTCAGCTTTTCAATTAGGCCTCTCCTGATGTGCAAACTGTAGCCCTTTCTCCTTCTTTCTGCTCCTTTTTTTCCTTTTGTTTTCCATTGAATGGTTCAACTCTATACAAATCCTTTCGTATGTTTATTGTTAACAGTCTGTTTCCTTTTGCTAGAATATCAAATCTTCAAGGGTAGAGCTCTTTACTTTAGCTGTTTACTGATGTGTCCCAAGAATCTAGAATAAAGCCTGCTTATAGCAGGCTCTTCGTAAGCGCTTGTTGAATGAATGAATGAATGAATGTATACATGCATGCATGAAGGGAGGGAGAAGAAAGAGATAATCAGTACTCTACTAGGAGCAAATCACTCCCCTATGATGAGGGATGATCTCTGCCCATACAGAGAAACCACAGAACCATGAAAAGGAGACAACAGAATGAGAAACCTTAGAAAATGTGCCCAAAAGGCTTGGGCAGTAGGGAATCAGGCTTAGACTTGATGGGCAGGAGGAGAGGAATGGTCAGCAGGAAGGAATGCCTGCTTTTCCTCATGAATGTGTCAACACAGGCCTTCACTTCCAAATCTAATTTCCCATAAAACCACTAAAGACAAGAATCAGCTGGTGAACCTCATTTACCACCTCTGAACAAAAGCATTCAGACCAAGTCTTTGTCTGGGTTGGTACTATTAGAGGCCTCCCAGGAAAATGACTTGATGATATTTATTGGATTCCAGACTGTGTCCTCTGACTACTCCACTTGCTTGTTCAAAATTCTTCACTACAAGATAGCGTACTTTGCCTCATGTGTGTTACTTAGCTCCCTCCAAGGAGAGTTGATCTGGAAGTTGCAAAAGACTAGATTTTATGCTTCTCTTTTATCCACTGGAGCTCCTAACCTGTTGTTAAGATTATAGAAGCTGCTCCAAGGATGGAGACGGACAATTAATAATAAATATTTTATAAAAGCATGGTTGATTTATTATATTTATTTTGTAGTGTGTCACTAAGTGTTTATTCAGATCACTTAAATAGGGGCATTTTGCAGAAATAAATATTTCCAGAGCACAAGTGGCCAAAAAATCCAATGACCAGTTCACAAAGGGAGCAGGCCTCTTTATCTTTCCCTCCTATGTATAAAAAAGTCATATCACATGGGGTGCGGGGGCCCCAAAGTGTAAAACAAACCAGCTTTCCATTCCCTGACATCAGCCAATCTCTAATAGACAATGAGGCCAATCCCTCCCAGCTGTTTCTTCTGTGCTTTTTGTTGCCGTGTTTTTGAAACTAAAAGAAAGAAATAACCGAGCTCTTTAAGAGCTCTGCACCTTGCATTTGGTACTCCGTGCAACTCAGGAGGCCAACCACAGCCGTCAAGTTAATTGACTTCTGATGGGCCAAAAACTATTTTAGAAGAAACTCCATCGTTCTTTTCAGTTTTGCCCTCAACCGACTTCCAAGCCTCAAACCATCTACTGGAAAAAAAAAAAAAAAATTGCTGGATGACTTATAAAGAACATAAATGCAGTAGGTGAACATATCACTTACCATTTCTCATGCCTAATTATCCAGAAATCTATAGTCGTGTCATGCATATTTGCTTCAGAAGCTATTTGCTCTTTCAGACTCCCCAGTTCAAAAGCTGACTGTGCATTAACACACCCTTGTTCTCTGCCGCTTCTTTTCTCAGGTTGTATCTCTTCTTCTTAAATTTCATTTCCTCTTTTATGTATTATGCCTTTTGACCATTTAGTCTTCATTTTCTCCCCAAATAAGTGTGTGTCTGTGTATGTGTGTGTGTGTGTGTGTGTGTGTGAGAGAGAGAGAGAGAGAGAGAGAGAGAGAGAGAGGGTGTGTGTGTCTGGATCCTGCGGTAACTGAGCAATTTAAGTTTAATAGAATTTCAAACTTGCCTTTGGAGATAGGAGCAGTTTTCCTGGGCAAAGAGGAAGAAATGTAACCTTAATGAAGCAGAGAGATAGAGCCAGTGAGGAGTATGATACTTCCATTTACAAGTTTTCTAATATACATGTCCAAAATCTGTCCCCAAAATTGTTTTCATAAATGCCACATAACCCCATGATTGACAAAACAAAAGCAAAACAGAGCAAAATTTCCCCAAATAACAAAGTGGTTAGAATATTTCTCAGGTTGGAATTTCATTTTACTCATACAAAGCATTAATATGAATCTTCAACAGAGGGAAATGGGCTCATGTGAATCCATTTTTGCAATCTTCTTTCTAGGGTTTGAAACAATTTAACAGCTGTCAAAAGAAACCAATGTCTTGATGAAATAAAGGTGAGACTGTTGTGGAGAGGAGAAAGAGAAGAAATGCAACGATCCATGAGAAATTACAAACGCCATCATAAAAAATGGGCTGCAGTGTTTAGAAATGTTATAATAGATGTTTTGGTCCCAGCACATGGCAGACATATTGTGAATATTTCTTGCGTAAATGGATGTGAATAAGGAAGGAAAGAAGGGAGGATCATAGAGGGAGGAGGGGGAGACAGAGGGAAAGACTCTGTTTTCAGTTCCTGTGAGCTGTTTCAATATGTGAAGTGTTGCTTCTGGGAGAAAAACCTTCAAGAATAGTTTGTCAGTAAGAGAATCCTGAAACTCCGGTCCATTATAGTCCACCAGAGTTCTTCCTCATCATGTCCCAAAGACCTCAGCCTCTGCCCCCTAGTTCAGGCTGGAGACTAAGCAAGGGTTCAAAGGTGAGGTATATTGTGTAACAGAAGAATCTAGAATAAGATGTGTGCGCATATTTCATTCCCATTGGAGGACCCCATGGTTCTGTGCGCAGAGAACAGTACACAGGAAGAACATCGGCTTTGGAGTTTACTGAGTTTGAATCCAAGCATCCATGAGAGCAACTTTCCTGTCCTCCCCTCCACCTATTACACAATGTTCCCCAAGGAGTGTGCAACTTACCCGTCTGGTGAAAAAAGACCCATCTGGTGCACTCACCTCAGAGGGTTCTCTGCTGCTCTCAGGGCCACTTGCTCTCAGAGGATGTGCTCTGGTCTGCTCGTAAGTATGAGGTGGGGAGGGAGGGTTGTGGTGGTCCACCTACGCTAGCGACTGAGTGGGGCAAACCAACGTCTCATTAGCAGAGTCTATTATGGCTGCAAACTCAAGCCATGCTCTCCAATCTCCTTTTCATGGTCTCCTCTGTAACTTACTGCTAAGGCCTTGGCTAAATCACTCATTTCTTCTGAGAAAAAAAAAAAAAAAGGTATTTTCAACTATAAAAAGATTGCTGTGAGGAAAAGAAAATAAGACAATGGTTATAAAATGCCTAATTCAGTGCCTAACACATCATATGTCCTTTATAAGTGGCAGCTGAACCTTCTTTGCAGTTCCAACCATGACTCTTTTATAGTAAGTATTTGATAAATATGTGTTAATTCACTACTGTCAAGTATGGTGCCCAAGATTAAATCAGGTAGAAAAGCAAGATTTTTAAAAGTGTCCTTCTAATCTTAATTACTTTTTTATTTAACTTCCTCCCCACTAACCCCACAAACCTGAAGCAATATAAGAAAAGCAAAGTGTTAATTTAGGCATTTTTTGGTGACGTTGATTAATGCAAAAAGATATTACTCACTAATTGCAGACAGAACCCCCTCATTTGAACTCAATAACAGTTTTAATTAAAATTCTTAGTCTCCCAAAGCATGGCTCCCTTAACCTGGTTTAATTATTTTGTGGGTCTTGCCTATGACCTTGCATTAATTTGCGTGGTGCTAAACATGTTTCTCTATTTGTCTGGCTATGTGCTATTATGAAGGAATTTCACATTTTAGCTAAAATAAACATTAACCAAAGATGCCAGCTGATTAATTGGGCTTAGAGATGTGTCTCACATGCACTTAAAATGCAAATAAATGGTGGGCTTTAATGGTGAATATTTAATAATAATGTGGAACATTTCAGCTTGTTCATAATTTTTATTAAATGTGAATTTGGTAACTATATACCACTTAAATGGTGCAATATCAGAAAGCAGTTTTCTTTTAAGGATTTGCAAACTGCGTTATTTCAAGATGGTGTACAAATCAAATACTGGGTCTAGATCAAAATTTAAAATGAGCATCCCTCATTTTCAAATTTAAAATGATTTGCAAACATATAACCAAATCTGCTTTAGGACTTTGCCCTGAAGATACATAAATATATGTACAAGAAGGTTTCACACAGAATTGTTTGTAATAAAGAAAACCTGAAAATTACTTGACTGTCTATCAGCAGTATGCATCTCTACAGCAAGGCCAACATATATGTACATTCATGAAACTGTGTTCACGGTACACTGTGCAGCATTGCAAATGGGTTGCAGAGCTGAGAAAAGAGACAATGCCTGCTACAAGGATACAATCTATTTACCAGAGGATGCAGGACTTACAGAAAGTGAAGCCACAGCACAGGGAAGGAGCAGGCACAGCCTGCCTTCGTACAATTTGTCACTTGCTCTGGGTTCCCTACAAGGAAAGCCATTCTGAGAGTGATCAAAAAACTGAAGTCTCGGGGCCAGCCCAGTGGCGCAGCGGTTAAGTGCACACGTTCCGCTTCCTTGCGGCCAGGGGCTCTGCCGATTTGGATCCCAGGTGTGGACATGGCACTGCTTGGCAAAAGCCATGCTGTGGTAGGCGTCCCCTATATTAAAAAAAAAAAAAGTAGAGGAAGATGGGCATGGATGTTAGCTGAGAGCTGGTCTTCCTCAGCAAAAAGAGGAGGATTGGCAGCAGTTAGCTCAGGGCTAATCTTCCTCAAAAAAAAAAAAAAAAAATGACCTGAATTCTTGCTTTGCCACTGACTTTGTATACCTCAGTTTCTGTCACCATTCAAGAAGAACTTAGACTAATAATCTACCTTCTGTTTAAGGTGGTATTTACACTACTGGGTCCTACTGGTCTTGATCTGAAGTCAACACCAGCAAGACCACCTCTCATCAAAGGAATGGAAATAGAATTGGTGCTGAGATGTCCTTATTCAACGTTTCTGCATCTGGCATCCCAGGATCCCTATCTCTCCTAAAATTATTTTAAAAATGAAAATAAGAAAGAAAGAAAGATATAAGCAAACGATAAAACGGTATTTGGTAGTATAAACACTTGAGTCTTATATTCATTGCAAAAAGAATAGAAGAAAATACACAAAAGCATTAGCAAAGTTAGACATTGGATGGCAAGTTCATGCTAAGTTCTGTTTTCTTCCTTTAGTTTTTCTGTTACTCCACGCATTTTTTAAATTACACATGTATACTTCATTAACGGAATCCTAAATTAAAGTAAACACACGATCAAAATCAATCTAGTCCTTCACAAATTTTCAAGCAGTAGAATCAAAAATATTAAATCTACTTCTCCCAGTGAAAAAAGTAAAAAGAAACAGAACAAAGAAATTTAATATGTCATTAACCTAATTGGTATAATAGTTACCCAACTGTTTTAAATATAACCAAGCTGAAACCAAGCAAAGAAGCTGAATATAATCCATACTCTTTCAGTTTCACTTTTCTACACATATCTATGCACACATCTATGGACAGCAACAATAAAGAAAAAATATATGTAATATTTGGTAAATTTGTATTGAAATTAAGAGGGAATTTAAAATTATCCTTTTGCTAACTGTGAACCTGTATCTTTACATTTCAGACTTTTCTTTAATTTTAAAACAAAATCCTGTCAGAATAAAGACATGATCTAATTCCCTATAACCGAGCAGAACATGTATTATTAAAGAGCATTCTCAAAAATAATGTACTGAATGCTTCAAATATCATCTTCCCTCTGAATAAGCACAACACATTTTAGAAAGAGGTAAATGAGGAATGGTTTAAAATATCATAAAGAAAACATAACTGTGCCCAATTTCATGGCACAGCTGCCCCTCTCACTCATTGCTCATGCTTCACAATAATTCTAAAATCTGGAATTCATATGTGAGATATATTAAAAGAAAAAAGATTTTCAGAAATATTACTTTAAAATTTGTGGTCAAACTAAACAGTTTAGAAATAATAAGTTATAAACTAATAAAAGTATAAGATTTAAAGAGAAATTGAGCTTTGTGGCTTTAAATTACATACACACAGAAAACAGGATGGTACTTTATAAAAACTAAAATTCCTTAGAATGTAAACATTTTGTTCTGGGTCATCTTTAAAAAGAAAATGAAGAAATGACTAATGTCCTTTGCTTTGTCGTGTTCTTCCGTGCTCCTTCAGCTCAGTCTTCTCCCAGCATGTCATAGATCCTGTCACAAACGCCTTGTTGAAGAACATAGTATCTTCATGGAGAACTATAGGGGTTTCCTATAATCATCACTTTTTTAAAGTCTTTTTACACCATCTTTTAGTAATTTCCCTATAATTCCAGGCCAATATTTTTCAAAACTGTAAGTGGGTAGAATGAGAAGTACTAAGTTCTGGGAAAATTTTGTTTAATGGAGTATTTTCCCATTTCTGCTTTTCAGTCACCTTATCAATTCTCTGTGATTTTTTTTCCCCCAAATTACTAATGTTGATTATTTACAGATTCCTTATCATGTAATCCACCTGGACTTGGAATTTTGAAACTATTTAAAACCATCATTCATAACTCCCTTCCAAAGTTTCTGAGATTTCAATTTCCTCCTAATCAAATTTATCCTATCCTTTTAAGTGTGAAGATCATTCTTCCCGTTGTCAATAATGGAAGCAAAATAGAGGTTGATTCGTACTGCCTTCTCTGTGTAAAACTCTCATGGTGCTAAATCATCCAAAGATTTGGAAAACTCATAATCACATGTTAAATATATCCAGCTCGTATTCCCAAGTTTATGACAACTAATCTGACATTGGATTTGGGAATCTCTATTAGCAGTAAGCTACAATGTATTCACAAACTTGTAACTTGGAATCAGAATAAGAAACATGAAAACTCAGATCTTGTAAGATACTATTAAAAACCTTTCAGAACAGGTGTGTATCAAGGTAGCTCAGAGGACAGTTCACTAAAGTAGGAGCCAACCGAGTGTAATTCCCATGCTTTCCATGCCGCAAACAAATTACATCATCTAGTGAACCTGATATTCTTTATAAAATTCTAGAATTGACCTAAATCAATGTGATGGACACTATAATTTGCCTGACTCAATATTATTCCCAATTCCCTCCTCCATTGCTTGTCTTTACTAGAGAGAGTTTAATATATGCTTTCCTGACCTCCTCTTAATTTAGTAGTGGCTCCATGACACAGTGCTAACCAATGGGACCTAAGTTAATCCTTTTCTGCTGGAAAAGATCTTGGGGAAACTTTGGCTTTCCTGAGAAAAGGGATTAGACTCCCTTACTTTCTCTTTGCCCTCTTCTTCCCTGCCGTGAATGAGGGCTCCATGTCTGGATTGTGGTAGCCATTTTGTGAAAGCTTGTGAGTCGAAGTGTATGAGGCAAAAAGTCATTAGCTTAGGATGATGGAGAGGACAGTTTACATGTACCTGAATCTCTAATGACATTTCTAAGCTATGGGAGCAGTGTCAGTGGATAACTACTTCAGACTCCTTGGGTAAAAAAAATAATACCTTTAGGATTGAACTTTTGTTAATTAGCTATTCTGTTGCTTGCAATCAGATGTGTTCCTCAGTCGTTGTTTATCAAATTGGACTGCTCAAAAGAATCACAGGATTATTGTTCACAATACAGTTTTATAGGTCTCTCCTTTAGAAATTCCATTACTGTAGTTTTGTAGGCAAAGCCAGCATCTGTGTGGGTTTTTAAAAATTATCATTGAGATTTAATTGACATATAACATTATATTAGTTTTAGGTGTACAACATAACATTTCAATATTTGTATAAATTGTGAAATGCTCACAATAAGTCTAGTTAACATCCATCACCACATATAATTATATTTTTTTCATGTGAAGAGAACTTTTAAGATCTACTTTCTCAGCAACTTTCAAATATATAATACAGTATTATTAACTACAGTCATCATGCTGTAGATTACGTGCTATGACTTATTTATTTTAGAAGAGGAAGTCTGTGCTTTTTGACCCCCTCTCGCATTTCTCCCACCCTTCATCCTCCACCTCTGGCTACCACGAATCTGTTCTCTGCATCTATAACATCTATGTTTTTAACAAGCATTCCAGGTGGTCCTTAGGTCAATGTTTCCCAAATTTTCATGATGAAATATACTGGGAAAACAAAGTATTGTCAATTATCTAGAAACTTGGCTCTATTCTTCACTTGGTGTTTGTCAATGCAGCACTAAGATAAGCCAGTGAAAATGTAGAGCTGAGAATTTTTCACAGGTGCTTCTCATTACCTTCCCTCCTCTGATGCCTGGGTCCTTGCCACCTTGACTCACTCTCTTCCATCACCTTTCCCATTTTTTTCCCTGCAGTCTTTTGTCTTGCCTGCTGGAATTCTCACTTTCCCTGGAATATTCACCTCTCATGTGTCACTTTCTCACATTACAACTCCCTTTCAATCCTTCTGTTCCTCTTTATTCTATGATTGACTCTCCCTGAGAAGCCATTTGTGATCCCCTATTATGAAGAATTCCCTATAAAAATAAATTATATTGTGCTGTGTTTGGGAGATAAACTTGATGGGGTGAACAGCTGTACACAGCAGCTCTGTGCAAACAAGTTTAAAGCAAAATCCAACCAGCTGCTCAGCATGAACCCTCTGAGAGCTGAGATCAGCTGCTGTACTACCCAACAGTTGCCCTCCAGAAAGCCAGGCTTGCTGGGAGAGAAATGAAAGAGCAGTATCGCCAGGTGATCGAAACAGGGGAAGCAAGTGAAATGTGTACTATCCAAAAGAGGATGCTACAATGATAATCTTTCTTACCTCACATTGGCATATTTCATTACAAGCAAACCAAAATGATTTTAGAAACTGTTTTTCTGAAAGAAGGACACTAATATTGGCATTGCTGAGGCATTTTGATGCATACATATCCTGCTTTTTAGAATAAAACTCCAGAGGTTGATGGTAAAAATTAAAATCATCTCCCCCTTGGGAGGTCATAGACATACAAGTTTCTGATAAAACACCTTCATATTCAACCTGGAGATTCCTGAAGTTTCACTTTCTTCCTGTAAAGGTTGTTTTTTCTGTTTTTAACAAGAAAGATGAAAATTAATCTGTATTTGATGAAAAAATCATAAATATCAAAGATTGATTTGGCCCTTAATAGTTTCCTAATCTAACTACTTTTCAATGCTCAAACTCCCTCCACTACACACTCAAGTGACCTTTAGGAAAAGATAACCCCCGCCTCCAAAGGCAGCATATCTGATGGTAAATCTTTGATGAGTTTCTGTTTGTGGAGCTAAAATCAGTCTCTTTTTATCTTCTACTCATAAGGCCTCTCGTGGCCAAACAGAATAAGCGAACCTTTGTCAGCAAATCTTTTAAAACTTTGTTTGAGGCAAACTAGTCTTCATATCACAATACACCATTCTTCCTTATTCCAAGCTAAACCTTGCCAATTCCTTTGATGGAATATTTTAAGTCATGAATTCAATTGCTCCCAGAGTCCATCAGTAGAACAATTTCAAGCTTCTCACTCTTAAAATTTAGGGCTCAGAATTATGTGAAACATGCAAATTGAAGGCCAATAACTAAAGAATAGAATGGGATTATTATTATCCTTTATCTAATGTTGTATGGATGTTAATTCCAACCTGTGTTGATTTATGATTTTGGAGATGTTTTATTATATTGTTGATTAATATTTAGCATTTTAACTATTCTTAGTAAGTACTTTTCCCCAATATTACATATTAGTATACCACGTTCCTAACTATTCCTGGATTTCTATAGTTGGATATTGGTTCAAGCTTTTAGGCATCATCATTAGCCCCGTTAAATTTTATCTCATTATATTCAGCTCATATATTCAGATTTCTGTGAATCTCAATTCTGCCATCCAACATACTTTCTATTCTTTCATCTTCAATCCATCAAAAAATTGCAGAATCATTATTTTCTATCAAATTTTTCCTTAAATTTCCAGCTCTATTAAGTTAGGTTATCATCATAAAGATGCATATCAAAAATCATTTTATCCTCTCCTTGCCCCATTCCATGCACCCTACACAACTCCCAAATTGGCTTATAAAGATATAGATTACCCATATGTTTGACTTTCATTGGTAAACAAATAGCTATATGTAGAACACATATTTTTGGTAAGACCACTACAAGATCATTACGTGTTGTGTTGCATAAGGTCTCCACAAAAATTTTGTTCTTTTCAAATGGTTCTCTGAGTTGAGGGGAAGGAAAAGCTGAGGGAAAAAAAAAAAATTGTTTTCTTTTTTAATCACAAAATGAGAGGCTTAGACTTCATAGAATTTCCCCTTTTGCCTCGTTGCTAGAAGGCTCAGAATAAAAGTTTGCAGTAATTACCTATAGCTTTTATTTGCGTGAATATTTTGATAGTATTTTTCTTTTGTATCACCCTTTATTATTTTGCCTTTTGTTGTTATAATATTAGTTGTTTGTTAGATTTTAAACAATATAAATATTCCAATAAAATGAATTAGTTGTCATATTGGTGTAGTTGTTAAATGAGAGAAGATTAAGGACAGAACTCACCTCTGTCTCTATAATCACTCTGGTAGGTTAATTTTAGTTCATTAGTATTTTTTAGATCTCCAAAGTCAGCTAGTTACTTATGCATGTATATTTAGCGCAATGTAATCCATATTTCTTCTTTGGTTTGAAAACAATGCATATATTCACAATCTCCATCTCACCATCTCACACAAACTCCTCAAATCTCTCCAAGTCAGCTTTCTTCCTAATAACTTTGCTAAGTTATCCTTCTCAAGATCATCAATGGCCCCATATGATTAAATCCAAGTAACTTCTCAGTTCAGATCCTACTTAAATTCTCTTTGAACACAAGCTTTTTATTTTCTTAGTATGCAATGCCAATTCCCTTTGCCTAGATTGCATTTCTTCCCCGTCTTCACCTAACTGGTCTTACTCTAATTTAACTCTTAGCTCATTATACCTAACTACACTCATTGTTTTTTTCATCAAAGAACTTATCAGTGTACAATATTTTTCTTAGTCTTTCACTAAATTATACATTTCATGACAGCAGAAGCTTGCCTGTGTTATTTACTTCTGTATTCTCACTACCTCAAATAGCCTCTGGCAGATAGAGGGTGCTCAATAAATGTACGCTGAATGAATCAATAAATCTGAGTTTTGCCTTTGCCAAAAAACTTCAAGTTACCCTTATACAAAATATACAACATTTACATATTGTCTACTTTTTCCATATAGCAAAAAAAAAAAAAGAAAACGAATTTCCAATTACCCTTTTATGATGATGAATATACATTCAGCTCACTTAAAAATGATGTTGGTGCTTTCAGCATCAGTATGCAGTCTGGTTAATGTATTTGAATAACATTTTTCAGCTTTCAAAATTCCTTCCCGTGTATCAACTCATTTGAATCTAATATTAACATGATAAAATAGCCAGAGTAATAGTATAATCTTGATATTTCAGATGAAAAACAAACAAACAAAACAGCAATGACTGGAACAGTTTAATTATTTGCCAAAAGTATCTCATTGTCTAGACCTGCCTTTTGTATGTTTGCACAGTAAGGCCAGGAAAATCCAGAAATCTCCCTCTTAAATTCTGTCATGTTGTTAAACTAGCTATGCGACTTAGGCGAGTCAATGCTATTCACTGAACTTCAAATGTACTATTTATAAAATTGGAATTAAAAGGTCATCCTCACCAAATTTTTGAAACTTGTAAGCTCATTTGTCATACAAGAAAATTAATGGGAAATGTCTTTGACAAATAATAAAAAGCTATAGAATCACATAATTTCAGATCTGTAAAGAAGAGACTTTACAGATCAATACATAGATGGAGCTGCTTATTTTCCACAAAAGAAAACTGAGTTCTAGAATGGTTAAACGAATTGCTATGGGCCACTGAGTTACTCTGGAGGGCAGGTAGGACTAAACCCTGGATCCTGAATTCTTGGGAAGGGGGCCTTTCTGTCATATCACCTTGGTCTTTTTTCAAAGATGTCCAATATCACATTAACACGATAGTCAAATTCCTTTTACCTCAAGGATATTATTTATTATTTTTAATACCAATATTTTGATATGATAAATAACATGAGAATAGTGGATTCAATTGATTGTCACAATGTTTGTAGTCCTAGTTCATATTTTCTCATAGAACAAGTTCAATATTCCCAAATTAACAACCTCTGGTCTTTTTTGCATAGTTGGAGGGAATAGGACATGCCAAAAGTCAATATCAAATAAAATTGAGCTACTCTTGTGCTAAAGAATTAAAATTGTAGTAAGATGATATGATACATGTAATGGAAGGAAAGGAAAGGAACACAAAAAACTTGGTTTGAAATATCATATATAGAGGAATATGTATCATCTAGCTGAGTTAAAGCTAAAACTCCAATCAGTTACTGACTAGTTTAACAAGTTAGATATGACTTCTACCACTTCCTAGACAAGAGACCGTTTCTTGTCTTAGTATTCAGTCCAACAGCCTAACTGCTAAAGAATAAATTCCAAATCTTCATCTTCCATGAATTTTCTTCCCTCTAGACCAGGTGGGCTTAATTGTTCTTATTAGTACACTAAAACACTAAGTAGCAACCATTCAGATTTACTTATTAGGGGATTGATTTATTGTTCTCAACAAAAATGGTAATATTTATAGTAGATATATTCCAGTAGAGACAGGATGAGCTTGTGGTGGTTTCAAACTGTTATTATCCTACTTTTACCAGTCTTTTCTTGCCATTTGCTGAGAGCCACCAATGGTTCCAGCATTTCACCCTTGGAATGTAGCAAAGAAAGGAAATCACAGGTGGCTGATTTGATGGAACGGTGGCCCCTCAAATTACAGCATTTGAGTCAACTCTATGGCTGCTACAGAAGTGGCGGTGTCTCTCTCACGGTGAGGCTTCACCACTTATTCAGTGGTCAGTACAAATGTGTGATGCCCGTGATTAACCAATAGAGAGCAAAGGCAGAGGGGTATTGGTGAAGTCAACTGTTAATTGTAGGAAGTCTCACATTTGAGAGTGTCATCAGAAGACTTGAGGTAAGAATAGTTAAGATGAACAAAGAATAAAGAGATTTGGGGAAGAATAGAACTCTGTTCTCTACTTTGAAGTTGTTTCCTCAGTGTCCGTTAGGGTGATTTTCCTGGTCACAAGGACAGGATAGGTATGCCATCTTAGGCATTTAGAAGGGTGCTATTCAAGATGTTGTTTATGTATGAGTGTGTTTAATGAATTCCATGTGAAAAATTCATACCCACTGACTTTTATGGGGCCCAAGCACCCCTAGGAATGAACATCTATAACTTTGCTCAGATATGATATAGATGGACTTAGGAGATAAGAGAAATTCCCCGGAAGCCAAGTTGTCCTAGAAAGGAAAAAACAGATAAAAACAAAAACTGAGACCTACAAGAGATGAAGGAAGACAGACTTAGCAATAGGTCTTAAGTATGAGAGGGCTAGTGGTTCCCAATGGAACTTTGAAGCTGTATTTGAATCCTCTCTGACCCAGACACCAGTCAACCAAATATTTCAAGAAAGAAAAAACTGAGAGGAAAATCGACAAAGTGACTTTAACAAAGCAGTATGTGTGAAAGGCAAAGTATTTTCTCATCAAAGAGTGCCAGTTATCCCAAAACAGGTGGCGGTAGCATTTTAGGGGTTGGTGTTGGAGAGAATTGATGGCCTAAAAAACTGTCGATGGTGAGAAAGACCAACATTACTATGTGGGCAGCCCAGGAGAAGCAGGTGACATGGTAAGACATTTTTGGACTAGGAGACAAAAATGAATGTTGATCTGGAGATAGGAAGACAAGGATGATAGTAGAAAAGACATGGTCATGTTGGAAGATCAGCCCCAGTCTCAACTTGTGGGTATTCCTGTCAGAGAAGCAGTGTTTTAGGCACTGCTAAAATTACCTCAAAACCATGGCAGCCCAGAGAGGGAATACTGGCAGCTGGAGCAGAGGGATCGCACAACCGTGTCAGTGAGATATCCTCCCCTGCCCTGCCTGACCCATCTGCTGCTTTTGGGTCTCTGAGAGGATGTTAAGAAAGAAGAGGATGTCGAGCTCTAGCATTTGCTGACTACGAATGTTGATCTAGTTATTGAGGGGTCGGTTATTAAGACTGATTTATCTATGCTCCAGAGGCACACTCTTTTTCAGATATACAAATTTACTTTCCCAGAGTTAGCTTGTCATTACTCTTTGTTTTATGTAAGTTACTTTATGAATCTTTGCTTGTATCTTATTTCAGAAAAAAAGCAGATTATGATGCAATTTCAAATTCGAAGAAAACCAACTGTGTCATTTAATTTCATCATCTTTTCCTCTTACTAATGTGTTAAAACACTCACTAAGAATGACCATCTTCAAGCAGAGGCTGAGGTGGTTTCCAAGAAGTGGATGCGTTGAGGGACCTGGGGCATTGAGTCATGTTTAATGTTGGGAAAAGCTGGCAATTTATTCCTTTGGGAAAGGTGCCTAGAGGGAAACACTTGAATTCACTTGCTTTTTCCCTTAAGTAGGATGCTCAGAAATCAGAAATTAAAATAGCTCAGGGACTCTTTCATATTGGCTTTGTCAAATGGATAAAGACAGGTGCTGCGTGTATGACCAGACTTTGAATAGTGAACAGTGAGGCAGGGGTACCCATGAGAAGAGCATTGCTTAGTTTTGTTGACATTTCAGCTAGAGGGAACCAATAGTTCAAGGCCAGCATGAAGAGAGTCGTAACAAAAGTAAGACCTATGAGCCCTTTCTTCTCTGCTCTGGAAATGTTACTCTAAGGGCGACTGGGAGGAAGATGCTTAAATTTCACAAACATAAGTAAGGCTAAATATTAATCAATCTTGAACAAACAAGGTACTATTTTTACTTCTCACAACTGTAAACTGCCTACCTATCTAAAACACTTATTGACATAATATAGCTAATGTGACTTATTGTATTAGAGCTGTCACATTTATCTTGTAATGTGGACTAATTAGACACACAATTTTATTTAGGAGTCAAAGTCTCATTCCACACACATGTATACACACACACACAACAAACTGAGGTCCTTTAGAAAGAGAAGTATGTCCTCTAGCTCCTTGAGTACATTCATTCATTCATTTACTTACTTATTCATTCATTAATTCATTTAACAGATAATTTTAAATGCTTATTATATGCTAAACACTATAACTAGGTCCTTGGTATACAGAAAAGTGGAATCAGCACTCATAGAGCTTACGGTGTTTGGAGACAATGGACAAATAAGCAAAAGATGAATATAATATACTTCAATGAGGAAACTGTGGGATGCAATGAGAGCTTATAGCAGAGGCACTGAACCTGGTTCCAGAAACTCAAAGAAGACTTCCTGAGGAAGATGATATATGGAACTGAATTATGAGTAGAAGTTATTCAAGTGAAGATTTGAGGGAGGAATATTCCAGAAAGAGGCAACATCACATGTGATGGCTCAGCAACAAGGGAGAGTCTGGACTATTATAGGATCTTAGAGAAATGTATTGTGGCTGGAGTGTAGAGAGCAGGTAGGGAAAGGAAGAGGAAAAAATGAGATTGGAAAGAAAATTTAGGGGAAGGGTAATTTAGGTTATGAAAGTCCGTATAGCACTATATCACTTTCTTATAATTCTTGAGATCTTGAACAAATTATTTAACTGTTCTCGTCTATTTCTTCAACTCTAAAATGGATCACAGGATTTAAATGCCGTGTCTTTACATGACTGTGTCAGGATTTGCTCTCAGGGCCTCTGATATCAAATGCACCAAGGCTCTGTGTATCATACTACAGCTCCTTGTACTTATGATAAATTGAATTATGCATGATTTTTTTCCTCAATGTCCCTAACTTATAAAATGTCAGTCCACCTGTATTTTTACTTTTGTCCAAAGAACGATGATTAGAATATTTAGTTTAGAGAGGAAAGGCTTAGGGGAAATATAACTTTTTAAAATATGTGAAGTCCTGTCATTTTAAGATATAATGAGATTTTATTGCCCCGGAGGGCATATGTAGGATATATAGATCAAATTTACAAGTAAGTAGACTTCAGCTCAACTGAAGTTTTGAATAATTTGTAATATTCTCAAGTGCAATAGGCTACTTCAAAGATAATGAACTCCCCATCATGAGAAGTGTCCAAATAAAGGCTAGATGACCATCTGGCAAGTATATAACAGGGAGATGGGAATTTAGAATAGATGACCCTTATGGTAGGCAAACAGTGGAGTTACTTCCCTAAGTATTTCTCGGAGAATTTGGTTTTACCCACAATCCCAGCTGAGTACTCAAAAGGCCACATAACTGCCTCCATTCCATATGTCCAACGATCAATGATACATTTAGATCACAAATGATTGAACAAAGGTACCCATCATATTCTACCCTTTGAAAGTGAACTAATAGACTATTATCACATGATGGTCCATGCTCGAACAGAAAGTTTCTAAGACATTAAAACCAAATAGTGAAATAGTACCACAGCCAGGGAACGTTATGAGAGGAGAAAAAAAACTAATTGTTGTCAGTGTTGTCCAGTCGATTCTAATTCTTAGTGACCCTGTGTACAATAGAGTGGAATGCTGCCCAATCTCTTCATCTTCTGGCACTGTATTAGACAATACTCCACTGCTACTCACAGGGTTTTCATGGCCAGTTCTTTCAGGAGTGTGTGGCCAGGTCCTTCTTCCTAGTCTGTCTTAGTCTGGGAGCTCTGCAGAAAGCTGTCTACCATGGATGACCCTGTTGGTATTGGAAATACTAGTGACGTAGCTTTTAGCATCATAGCAACATGCAGCCACCACATCATGACAGCCAATAGATGGGTGGTTTGGTTTCCTGAACAGGAAACGAACCTGAGCCATGGCAATGAGAGCACCGAATCTTAATCACCAGACCACCAGGGCTGGGTAGAAAAACCATACATAAATAGAAGAAGATGGACTTCAGAGGTAAGCAGGGAATGGCATAGCCATACAATGGAATTCGAAGCAGCCCAGTGAGAGTCTGGAAAGAAGCTTTGGTTCCTTATATCTTGGATTTTTATCATATTTAATACATTTTTAGGATTTTTCCTAATAAATTAGAAAGCATAATTTAGAAACTAATATAGAGTAAATTGAAAACTCAAGAGGCGGAGGTCATAATCTTCATATAATGTTTGTTCTTTTTGCATCTTCTGTTCCTTCTCCTTAATCCTGAAAAAATAAAGGAAGAAGAGGATGGGAGGAAAAAGAGAGAAAGGGAAAGGCACATGGGCATAATCTCCTGAGCTGAGAAGGGATGGAGACCACTCTACGTGCAGGAAGTATTTGGACCACAGGAAGGTCCTTCAGAGGTGGATAGTAGAATTTTCAAGTAGACCTGTCCCTCTTGGGTTGGCTTGACCACAGGTTTTAACCTCTTCTTTGGGTCTAGTTTTGCCATGGGGCAATAATTTTGAGACTATTGTCCTGTTATCTCAATGCTCCTGAGGTCTCCCTTGCTGCTCTGTTAGCATTTTGGTCTCCAATGTTGACAGTTCTTGTTTATTTTTAAAGATAGCCCCTCTGGTATACGATGCACTTATTATAATAAAATAATAACAGCAAAAGTTGTTGTTTAAGCAAATTTTTTCCATAATTTGGGGAGGGAGGGAGTGGTCAGCAAAAACCAAAGTAAAAGATATTTTTCCTGCTCAAATACTCCTATACTAGATTTTTCCAATTTCATTGCTTATGTGGTCTAGCTATATTTCACTTCCCATTTTTGTATGTCCATGAGCTTAATTCCTATGTCCTTCAGCAAAAAACTTTAAAAACAATTTTTGAATTGGTTTATGAGGGTTTCCTTCCTTACAGCAAAAATGTCCCTAATTGAACAACCTAAACATTCAGAAATTTAAACCTCAGAATCTTTTGGCATTGGAAGGGTAATTCGATATTTAAGAATGCTTGAATAATAATAATACCTTATATTCACATGGAGTTTTAAACTTTTAAAAATGAATTCTTAAAAATCACTGTCTCATTATTAACAAACACAATTAGTGGCTACCTTTATAAATAAAGTCCTATGATTTTGGACTATAGGCAGTCATAGAGGATTAACGACCTAGAGGTTCCAGCCCATTATTTACAGTTGACGAAGCTGAGATATCAGAAAGTGACCATACACACTCTAACTAAAATATAGAAGTAGTGTTTCCACACTACTTTTTTGCAGCAATATACAAGTGGAATAATTTTTACATTAGCCCACATTACATTTTAAATAAATCCCAATGAGCAGATGTTGTTTCAGTGATTTGAGTTACTGGAGATGGCTGGATCATTTGGTGGGGGTACTTTCTAGAGGCAATGACTGTGGAAAGAACCAGACTCACTTTCAGAACCACTCAACACCCTTAGTCCTGGCATTCCTTACCTGAGCTCTAGTGTTGCCATGGTGGCTTCCCTCCTTTGATTATACTCAAAAACAGTGTTTATTAGCCTCACCCCACTCCCCATTGGTGAATATTATGGAGTTTTAGACTTTCTGCCATGATTCAGTCTTAATATTACAGAGTGTCCATAAGTGCACAAAGTGGGAGTAATAGAGAAAGTATAGGCAGGAAAATCTACCAGTGTACCCATTATCCTCACCTTTTTTGCTCAAATGATATCTGTCTTACTTTCAAAATAAAAATTCCACCTGTGTTCAATCGTCTAAAACTAAGAGTGACTTAAAATTGATCTTCTAATGTGCTAAGAACTGTCTGGAAGAAATATTTTATTTCTCCCCCTAACTGGAGAGCGATCACACTGTAACGAGGTTCTCTAGTGAGACACACAGTACAAGTTCTATCATACATTCTTTCATTTCTTTCCTGTTCACCAGTACTGCTGGATTGTTCAATAATTCCTTTTAGGTTAGGTTCAAAGTTTTCTAACTGGTGGTCAATGTGTTCCAACCTATTTAGTTCTTTGTATCACTTTAAAATCTCTGAAAATGGAAAAAAGTAAATTAGAATGGAGGGACAGTTAGGGAAGAATGTAGTCCTAGGGAAGGACAAAAATTTGAGAGAGAGGTATAACCTGAGATATAATGACAATGGTATTTCCCAGAATCATGAAAAATCTAAAGACAAGTCAATAGAAGGACTGTGGAGAGAAACATGAGTGTGCAATCAGTTAAGAAAAAGGAACATTGGTTTTCACATTCGTGTTATTCATTTAATAGATCCTAGCACCTTTGATGGGTTGTCTATTAGGAAGGTTTATTGATTGTTCTTCTTTTGTATCCCACTGTTTGAGTGTTAATCTGATATATTTCCAGTCTTGGATTTCAAGATTTTATTGGGTTACCAAAAGGCTGCTCAAAATGAGAAAAGCAAATACAGTATAAAATACAATACTCGTATTGCTGGTAAGTGCATTTCACCTTCCTGCAGTGTTCTCCAACTCAAACCACAAGGAAGCATTACAGAGTGTCGTATTTATAACTTATTTCACTATTTTTAAAACTCTATTTCAATTTGTTCCTCGAAGGCAATGCAATCCTAGAATTATTTAGATTTTCCTTTGCATTTCTTCTCCAATTTAGATGACTGCTAATTAGGTCTTTTTCTCTTCAGTGCCCCAGAATCCAGCTGCCTAAATTGTATATGGAAATATACGTGAATACATAAGAGCTAAGGGTTTCTGATAAATATTCATAGATTTTTATGTGAGAAATCCGTTTTGATATTTGGGTAAGTATTTCAGTTTAGAACATTTATTTTGTAAGAATTGATTAAGATTTTTTGTTGTTGCTATAGGTGACTTGAAGTTCAAGCAAGGGAAAGCGCTGTCCAAATGCCAGCTAGAGGGATAGAAGGGGGAGCTTAGCCTTTATTTGGTTGCCTCATGTAAATATTTTACTGCACCAGGTTCATTTTTGCCTGCCTCCTGGAAAGCCAAACTCTGAGACAACGAAACTACAGCAGAGAGAGGGTTGTAATGACAAGGCAGCCATGGGAGGAAGTAAGAGAATGAGTCTCAAATCTGCTTCCTCAAAAATTCGGATGCAGGAGTATTTATGGGGTAGGGGGCAAGGTGGTCTGAAATGTGGAGATAGATGATTGGAGGTGAGGAGAGGCGAAGTAATTGATGATATGCGCAAGCATATTTAGACTCCGTGCATCTTCACAGGACACATGTTCATGAAATGGCAGCATGAGCATGACCTGCGGGTGGAGTTTTTAGCTTCTTGACATCAAAAGGTCACTTATCAGACATCTGCATGGGCCAAGTTGATGGGTTGCTGGTGTAGGGGAGGAAGACATTTCCTCTCCCCAAATGGGGGTTCTTCTGGCTGGAGAACGAATTAAATTCACACTAGACAGAATAGCAAGAGAAAATTAAACAAAGCTCTATGAGGAACCATGGCCCGGGGCCTTTCTTCCCGAAGGAAGAAAGGGCACCGAAGAAGTGGGGTGCACAGAGTGGTTATATACCCCAAACAGGGTGTTTAACATGTGATTGAAATGTCCCTCCCACAATAGTCACAAGATTGCCCTGTTGGCACAGTGCTTGATGGACACAGCAGGTAGTGGTCTGCTATCTCAGTAGGCATAGCAGGAGGCAAGTCGATTGTCTGGAGCTGGGCAGTCACAGGTGAGCGCAGCAATCAGTTCCTAGCCTAAGGAAAGATGCTTAATCCTTAAAGAAATGCCAACATTGGGAGGGGGAGGGAAGTTAGTTACAGGAGGTTACCAGACAAGCACAATAAAATGCAGATTTAAGTCCTTGCCTTTGGTATAGATTAAGAGTTTCTAGAGAGAAAATCATCTCCTTTCTTCTTCCTGGTACAGAGAGGGAGGCATCTTTTACAGATAGAGATTCACCTTACAAATGTAAATGCGTCCTAAGGAAGGGCAAGTTCCATTCCTCAGAGCCTCCTTCCCTGTCCCAGTTTATCAAAAGCAATCAGCCTCAAATAATCCTGATGCCAAAGAGACATATCTTGGGGTGGCCAATTCCACGTCCCCACTGTCCTGCCTTTGAAATTTTAAGAAGTTTCACAATCCAGAAGCTGAGTGCTAGATTGTTTCATCTCACTGAACACATGTCTTAGTCCTGGTAATAGATCAGTCCAGTTAAAGTCATTTTAGAAGGCAGTGATGCAGGTGGGCTCCCAAAGTTAGGCCTATATTTTAGAAGCAAGCAATCAGGTATTTAATAAGTATTTCTATGGAAATAAAAGAAAAACAAGCTTAATGGTTGGAGCAAGTTATAAACTAGTTCCTGAGTCCAGGAGGCAGCCAGTCAAGAAGACTTCTAGATGTCAGAGTCAAAGCATCTTTTGCAGTGTGAAATGTCTCTGATGATGTCATCAGGCATTCAGGTATCTTTCTGAGTGGCCTACAGGTTACACAGAAGACAGAAATCTCTCAAGTTTTTATCAAGTTGTTCAGCTTTAGTTAGCAAGGCTTCAGGAAAAAGAGCAGGTTCAATTCTCAATGATTCCAAATGAAAATGAGGTAAAACATTGAAAACATTAGTTTGCAGATTTGTAACCAGATATTTCAGTAGAAGAATTCAGGATCCAGTCCAGTTCACAAGTAGGAAAAAAAACCTCAAAGACAATTAACAGAACTAGGATCTAATATCCACAAATGTGTATTATAGGTTTTCACTGAAACACAATTCTCTCTAAAATCACCCTCATTTTTACCAAAGATAGCCAAATTAAGACTAATTGGTTTGCAACATAAGTTTAGTTTCAAGAAACTTGTCCCAATTATTTACATAAGTGCAGCAAGAATAGCAATCGATCATATAGGTTCTTAAATTACTTTGCTGTAATTTTTTATGAGGAATCTCAGATTGAACTTTGAAGACCTCTCGAGGCCAGGAAAGCCAAGCCAAGGATTTGCCATCAGATTTTGCCTGCAGTCCCTACAAATTTGGGTGGATTCCTCTCTTCTTGAGGTCCCCCAAAATATTCCGAGGTTCCTTACATCTGCCAGATAAAGAAGCTTCCTTACTTACCAGGTAAGATTGCTGGAATCTCTCTCTGTAAAGCAAGGTACCAGGCCCATATTTCCAAGTGGCTTACTTATTTCCACAAAGTCAACCTTATTCCTCAAAGGCAGCATTGTCATATCCGAGTCTGTATGTTCCTCTCAAATATGTCATTCCAGTCAAAGCTTTGGCAAGATAACCAATGTTTCCAAATGTGTCCTGTTATAAGGAGAACAGATTCTTATTGAACTTACGCAAATAACTATATTGCCATGAAATAACCATACTCACAAAGAGTTTCCAAATTCTGGAGGGATCAGGTAGGGAGAAAAAGATAAATGTTTCAGCTTTGCTCACAAAGGTATAATTTCACCAAATTGCTGCTAAGTCTTAGTTAGCACAAGAAAAAAGAGAAAAAGATTTTTTTGAATCTGAAAAAGCAAAGCAAAACATCAAAAAAAATATTTCAAACAAAAGTCGTAAAAAAATATTTATCACCATCCCCAGTTCATTCAGTCCTGTATAACCTGTTCTTGGTCTTAATCTTCTGTTAGCAGTTTTGTGGGGTCATCAGTTTCTCCATTAGATTTCTGTAATTTCTTACCCAGTTCAGTTCTATGATCTGAAAGTTTGTCAGAAACCTGTATTCCAGAGTAAGTGTCAGAGTCCTTTCCATGAATCCCTCCGAAGATGAGACATATTTGCCAAAGCAAAAAGCATCAGAGTAAAACAACTGACCATAAACAACAAAAGAGTTAAAAATGACAATTGACAGAGAAACTTGGTTATTTCTGTGATATGCAACACCTTAAAATAATACTTTGAATTATGGCTGATAGCCAGGACAGATCAGAATTTAGGAATGTTATTTAATTTTCAAAACACTTATATCAATAACATTTACCCACATAATACCACTTAAGAAAGATTATCATCACATTATCTGACAATGCTTCCAATGTAATTTAACAGACCAAATAAGCCTAATTAGTTTAGAAATTTCCACCTTATAGGAAGAGAGCAAATTTCTCTGTGAAGTGTCAGTGGCCCTCTGAATATCCCCAGAGAAATTCTCTTCCTTCATCCAGGTCAAAAGAAAGCCTTTATTCAGGACTTGAATATTTTTGAGGGAGAAGCTTGTCAAAAATATCAAAAGGTTTTAAACACTTGTTCAAATAGGAACAACATTCACTGTGAAACAATGCTCAGGTATATACTCAAAATGACAACAAATAGTCAAGGGTAAACAGCTGAGACAGTCAAAATCTTAAGAGACCTCTTTCTGAAGATGGGAAATCATTTTAAGAAAACAGATTTACTGTCTTTTATGTAGACTTAGACCAGGCGGGAAAGTTCAAGAAAATTATCCTTTTGAGAGAAAACCAAATTCTAATTTTTGTACCAGTTTACTTTTTCATATTGAAACCCATTTACCTAATTAGATTCATTTCAATCTTAGCCAACTTGACCAGGTACAAAACTCTTTTCAGAATTTCTGTAACTTTCTTTTACATTCAGAATTTGTTCCATGCTTGCTTTCTTACTTTCTAGTATATTAGGACAAATTTATCTTTCTTAACCAATCAAACAAAATATTTCCATTCTTTATACCGTCTTTACTGAAAATATACATTTTGACTTTCCTTGAATGCAGAACATTTTCCTTATTAATTTCCAGTAGCTTTAATTACATGTTAATTAGAACTTTTAACCTTTACAGACCCTAGTGAAAACTAAAAACTAAGCAATTACGAATTGTCTTTTATATGAACATTCTAAACACTTTTCATAATTTCTAGAAACATGCCACTTTACAATAAAACACGAGGCATACTTTTCAATAGACCCAAATGCTTTTAGCCTCTTTGCAATAAGAAGCCAAAAGTAGATAAACTTACATTTAATAATTAATGTCTAATGTCTTATTTGGAAATGATCTAGATACTCAATGAATTTTATCCCTCAAATTAACCTAGCAAAACTTCAAAATTTCAAGTTACCAAAAAGATTTTGGAAGTTATTTTAAATACACATACCATAAACTATAATTATTGCTAAAAGATGTTATCTATAAATGCTTATTTCATTTATATCTAAATCATTTGTTCCCAATAATGATGTTTAGATTACCCACAAAAACTTTGAGACATTAGACAAACTTTAGCTATCATTTAAAGCTATTATGCTGACAAATTTCCAAGAGACAACATGAACTTATTTGACTAGTAAAACCCGGGCTGCATATTTGCATCATATCCAAATACTGACAACTCCTTAGGACATGCCTTTTCAATCAAACCAACAAACTTAAACTGTCATTAACCAAAGATTAATCCATATCATCTTAACTTAAAAGACATTGGGTTAATTTCCATTGCATTTAGAATTTATGTAAAGGCTTACTTTAAGCCAATTAAACAGAGCTCTTAGTTTTGGCCATATCACCAGGGGTAAAAATATCACACACATATAGACACACACAGACACAGAGCCTTCACACCTATTGTTTAAAAAAATCACTCCATGAATCAGGTACAATACAAAACTCCCCAGTTATGAATCCAAATTTTGTTCTGAGCTGTTTTACTAATATTTTTGGAGAAGACACTCAAGATGCTAGATTTTTTTCTCGGCAAGGACATGCTTATAACCTTTCCCCTCTCTTTTTTTTCTTTTCTTCGGTCTTAGGAATTAGTGATGGGCTAGATAGTAGTTCCTGGAGAGGAGAGATGATAATCCTTTTTGAGATAAAGGAACTGGATGGAATCTGAACTGCCTCTAGAGCAGTATTTCCAGTCTTGCAAGGCTTTTCCAAGGACAGTTGGAAGTTACTGGGTTTAACTTACTGACATTCTAGATTGACCTGCCTGTACAACTACATCACAAAGGCACAGAGAAACTCCTCAAGTTTTCTCCAAGCTGGAGTTTCTGGGGCATAACCCATCCAACTGAAAGCGTTTCCAACTAGTTAAAATGCACACAGGGGGTGAGTCTCTGGGTTGAGGCATTCCTCACGGTGGTAAAGCTGGTGTCCAACTGACAAGGCCAGAGAAAGGGTGCAAAGGCGCCTGACTGCAGACATCAACATAGTTATAAGATCTAGTCAAATCCCACTTAGCCCAGGCACTTAATCCCTGAGCCAGCACAAGGTGAGCCAGGCAGGGAAGCAGGAGGCCAAGGCCTGGAGCTGGCTGGGGGCTGAGGCTCCCTGTGTCTGGGGCTGAGAGTTAAGTACAGAAGGTCCAGGTTCTGGTTAGGTCCAGCCTGAACTTAACCTCGACTTGGTGACAAGAGAGAAGGTGACAAACAAAGGAAAAGAGATCAGGCCTCACCCTCATGGCCTCTTCCCCAAGGATTATCGAGACAGAGGTCACACAGCAGTGCCCGTGCCGGGGCACACAACACCATCAGGACAGTTCACAGAATAAATCACAGGTCTCCTATCCTCATAACTGACTCAGTAGGCCACCTAAAATGCTTAAGGAGTCAATCGCCAAGAGAGGGCACCCCACGTGGTTGCTGGGGTGATCAGGCCTGGAAACCAGAGTGGGGGCTCCCAGGGGTGGAGCCTTTAACACCTTAAAAATTCCCTTCTCAGTTGCAAAGCTCAGAAGGATTCCAAAATGGCCACTGTAATTTTATGAGAGAGGAAAGAAAAGGGTCCATTACCTTGAAAATCTCCTGAACCTAGGGCAGTGTCATACCCATTCTGCCTGTGGGTTTCCTACAGCAGGGGGCGATGGGGGCGTCCCTCTGCATTGCATCCCTTGTACACCTTCCCTATTATGCCTGGCAGTCATAAATGCCAGGTGAATTGTCCCAAAGATAAAAGAACAGAGAAAAACAGTGAAGAATTTTTCCGCCAGTCTGGGGGACATTCTACCCAATTGCGTCCTGGAGCCATTCTCCCAAGAAGGGGTTCCCATACTCAACCAAAGGTTAGAGTCTGGTACTTGCCTTGAACTGGAGTCCCAATTGGGACATTCCTGCAGTTCGAGTGCTCAGGAGCCAGAGGGAGGGATCCCAATCCAGCCTTAGGAAAAGAAACCTTCCACAGGAGTCTTGGAGATTGGCGGCCGTCCTAATGACTTAAGTGGCCGACCCGTGCCCCTGTAAAATTTGTCTATTAGAGATGGAGTCAGGAAGGAATGGATTAATGCATTTTCCATCACCCTCAGGCTTAAGGTACTGATTCTCTTCAGGCTGAATGCCACAATTTGCCCCATAGAGTAGCCATGGGCAGCAAACATGGATTCCTACAGCTGTCCAAGAAGGTTCCCGATGCAGCAGTTAATTTAGATCCATCCTTGAAAAAGAGAAAGGCACAAGGAAAACTATAACTTCAGCTCACAAGCTAGTGAAGCAAGCAGGCTCAGCAAGCCAAGGAGTCAAAAGAAAGACTTCCTGGGCTCAAGGTCTGGAAGCAGCGCTCCTCTATTCAGATAGCATGGGGACAGGGCCTATGGGCAGTGAAGAGCTGCAGCATGGCAACAGGACCCATGGCCAGGACTTAACAGGTCTTAGTCTTATAATATTGCATAAGGAAGCATTCCCAGAAAGACGTTTTAAAACATACTCAGGCAAAGTTGATATAACCTCTTTATAAAGCAAATCAGCTCAAGCATTCCAACTTTTATAATCTTATCAACACTTAGACCTTTATATTTTACCAATTCAATTATAACCTGAGTCAGCGTTTAAACCTAGTCATCATTTTCTTGTGTTTCTTTTTCAATTAGGCTTTTTTCATAGATACCAATAAAAATTATGATGAGAGCACTCAACTTTTTTCCCCAATTTAGAAGTTTTCTGAATTTAAATGATCCATCGTCTGGCCGATTTGACGAGTAGGATCTTAACTGCGACTCAACCAAAGCTTAACCAAGGACAAAGAGGCGACCCCAAAAGAGATCCAGAAAATTCACTCCCAAAAATAGCCTAAGAAAGTAAAGGCCTTCGTTGCACAGGAAGCAACAAAGGTTGAGATGACAAAGGCCCCTTATGCAATTGGGACCTCTTATGACAAACTCCCCTGAGAGCTTACACAGCCGGACAAAGAGTGTGTCCCAGAACGCCAGTCTACTCGACTGGCCGCCAAGATGTGTTCTGGTACATGCATCCTCCGATGGCGGAGACAAGAAAGGTCACAAAGCCAAGCTCTCAAGACATAGAAGAAGACAAAAAGCCCAGACAACAGGCTTATAGAGATGCCTGTGTCTTATGACAAACAAAAAGACAGAGACAAGGAAAAGTCTATCTCTGGGAGGAAAAGGATCTACAACCAGTGAGTACTCAAATCCTAGAGTCGCTGACTCCAAGAAGCTAGCCTCACCAACATTTTCTCCTGCTAATCTAAATTTAGAAGAGCAAAAAACTCACCACTCTTGCTTCCATTGGAGCCTGCAGGCAGAGATCCGGGAGACTGACATGGTAAGAACTCTTACCTCTTGCCGGCTCTGGTCAGGGGTCCGGGATCTCTCGGCCGCAGCAGTCCAGGAGCAAGCAGTGTCCAGCCAGTGAAATTTTATCCTACCAACTGCGCCAAAACTGTAGGGGAGGAAGACGTTTCCTCTTCCCAAATGGGGGTTCATCTGGCTGGAGAACGAATTAAATTCACACTAGACAGAATAGCAAGAGAAAATTAAACAAAGCTTTATGAGGAACCATGGCCCGGGGCCTTTCTTCCCGAAGGAAGAAAGGGCACCGAAGAAGTGGGGTGCACAGAGTGGTTATATACCCCCAAACAGGGTGTTTAACATGTGATTGAAATGTCCCTCCCACAATAGTCACAAGATTGCCCTGTTGGCACAGTGCTTGACGGACACAGCAGGTAGTGGTCTGCTATCTCGGTGGGCATAGCAGGAGGCAAGTCGATTGTCTGGAGCTGGGCGGTCACAGGTAAGTGCAGCAATCAGTTCCTAGCCTAAGGAAAGATGCTTAATCCTTAAAGAAATGCCGACATTGGGAGGGGGAGGGAAGTTAGTTACAGGAGGTTACCAGACAAGCACAATAAAATGCAGATTTAAGTCCTTGCCTTTGGTATAGATTAAGAGTTTCTAGAGAGAAAATCATCTCCTTTCTTCTTCCTGGTACAGAGAGGGAGGCACCTTTTACAGATAGAGATTCACCTTACAAATGTAAATGCGTCCTAAGGAAGGGCAAGTTCCATTCCTCAGAGCCTCCTTCCCTGTCCCAGTTTATCAAAAGCAATCTTCAGCCTCAAATAATCCTGATGCCAAAGAGACATATCTTGGGGTGGCCAATTCCATATCCCCACACTGGTCTCAACAGGCCTGAAGTGGACAAGGGGTTCTAATTCCTGGAAAACAGCTCACACACCCACTACCATGATGATCCAGGCTCCAGAGAGATGTTATCTATAAGAACCTAGTGGGAGTCAGATAGCATATTGCCTAAACAGCACAGTTAACAATGGGTGGGTTAAATAGCTAAAAACTGTAATCAATAATGCAAAAAGGAAAAAAAAAAAAAAAACTTTAGTTGCTAGCTAATTAATCATCAATGGCTAACTGTTTGCTCATTTCAAATATGTATACTTATTCTACTGGGGCCAGTTTCACTGACCAACATGAACTGGAATCGATTCCAAGGATGGTAGATCAGTAGAAGAGCAGATCACAAGTGTCGTTTTACCTAAGGAGACCTACAGAACTGGAGGAGAAAAAATGTTCTTCCCAATTTTCCCTTCTGGTCAAATCTTTTTTGTTTTTGGGAGAGGCAACGAGCCTGACTCAAACTCCTGAAAATCCACCCCCATATTTTCATATTCATATTGTCTTGGTGTATGGTACAATGTTCTCTCTCACTATTCCACAGCTCACTCTAATTTCCTCCTTGTAGTTTCTATTCAGTAGAATTGGAATGAAGCTGGTCTGCAGATTCCACAAAACCACCTCTTGTGTTGCTAACGATCATTATAAAGTCACTACATTAAATTCAGATAAATTTAACACTGTTGAGAGTAATACAGAAAGCATTTTTACATAAAAATAAAAGCACCATTCAAGCTATGTATGTATTTGGAAAGGACAAGTAAGAATTAGCAATATATGGAAAGGATAAAGTTGTATGACAAATAAATCATTTTGCTTTTCACAGCAACCTACTTGGCTCACAAAAATTTCGTACTTATGTATTGAAACTGTTAGTAATAAATTTTATTACTTGTTACTTGCTATATACCCATTTGCTGTAGCAAATGTTCACTCAAAGGAAATGAATTGTCTTGAGAAATAATCAACTTATTAAATAGTTCACTCTACATAGGTTGCAAAATTTGTGTGCCCTTTACCCTCTATTTAAGTCTTCTTGAGGTATTATCTTGTAAAAGATGTTCATATTATACATGGAATCATCTCTAGTTTCTAATATCATGAGATGTAGCAGAATTAAGTTTTAAGAACTTAGCTCTGTGGCCAGAGAACCTGGATTCAAATTCCTGCTCCTCCACTTAACAGCTCTATGACCTTAAGCAAGTTTCTTAACCTTTCTGAACTTCAGTTCTATATGTAAAATTGGAATAAAAATAGTATTTACTGTTTTGATTAAATGAGTTCATGTGCATAAATTGCCTAGAACAGAGCTAAACTTATTGTAAACACTCAATAAACGTTGACTATAACAATTATTATTATGTTGAAAAAAGGCATTGTTGAACGGCAAGTATAAAGGTGTCCTCTAAGAATCTTTATTGTGAAATTTCAGGGAAGGAACAAGATAATTTTCCTCCTAACCTTCTAAGTTCTTTGATAGGACCCCTGTAACAAAAGACAAATTAAAAAGAGAAAAACAAACTGAAGTTTATTAACACATATGCTGCATATATACATGGAAGATACCCAGGGAAAAATGAGTTAACTCTGAGAGGGTTTAGAATTCAGACTTAAATATATTCTTTACCTGAAGTCAAAAGAGAGAGGAGTGTGGGATAGGTCAGCTATGGGTAGGTGATCAGGAAAAGTACTGTCAAGGAAACATAAGTTTTGTTATGCAGATTTGGGCCATGCATTCACCATTGACAAGAATTTCTTGTGATTTAGTCATCCTTCTCTTCCTGATACAGAGAGGAAGACACCCATACAAATGGAAATTTCCTTTATAAATGTAAATTTCCCTTCCAAAAGCATAGCTCCTTCTGTTTCTAGATCTTCTCCTGTGTCTGCTATTTCTCAAAATAATCAGCTCAAAATAATCCTTATGCCCAAAAGTCATATTTTGAGGTGGCATATTCTGCCACTCTACAAAATGATGGAATTAAGGAAATGCTAAATAACCCAAAGACCTACTCTTTAGTTAAACCCTGTCCTGGAGGTCAGGATGTATAACATTATCAAAATGTGAATATATTTCTAGATCTTCAAACTGGGCACCGGTAAATTGTTATTTCCCTTACCCATTCCATCTCAAGCTGATTGAGGGGGTTGCTTTTTCTTTTGCCATTTGTGGCTTATTTTGCCCAATTTTCTATCCAAGGACAGTTTTGACCTAATTCCTTGAATGGTATGGAAGAGTCATGTAGGCTGGAAATTGATATTGACAATCTGCCCAAATGATTACTGTAAATCCAAAAGGGCAAGTAATTTTCAATTTCTCAAATCTCCAAATACTAGGTAGCTGAAATTTATCACACAAAAAAGAAGAATTGAAGAGGAAAACCTTTGATTAGTTAGCAGACAAATAGAGAACATTTGGGGGCTTAAAAATATAAGTTAACTTGATGAAACCTCTCCTTTTGTTAAACTCATTGGGTATGCTTAAAAAGGGCAAACTACAGAAGACTGAAACTTAGCATATTAATGATGACTATAGGGACTAGGAGTGAACGCTTTCCACATTTGTACACAAGCTACACAAAACAATGTGACCCATGTATGCTCAGTCATGGCATGAGATACCTTCCCTATAGAGTGAACTTACTGGATACACGAGAAAGATGTCTTCACATTTTGAAGATGGATATAATCTCAGAGATCTCCTAAGAAAACCCCCTATTTTACAAAGGGGGAAAGTGAGGCCTTTTAAAAGAATGCTATGGCTAATTTGGGAGATTAGTTCTCTACAATCCAGCTCATTTTTCAGAGTCACTTCTTGTTAGGTAAGCAAATCATATGCACTTTCTTCCCTGTCTGAGTTTTGCAAGTGGGCGCTCCTTAACTCTTCATCAGTTCTGTTAAACTGGGCTAACTTCCTAGGGCTAGACATACAATCATTTTTCATTTCTTGTCAATCTGTTCTATTAAATTTGCATATTCAAATATGCGGCATTTATGTCTGATCTCTAAAAGAAAACTCATTAAATTCCTAGTAGGATTATTTTTCTCTTTCTCTTTGGCTAGGGACAAAGATTTGAATAACAACTGAGAGAGAAAGCAGAAGTTAGGCAGTGCTTTCATAAATGAAATTAGCAAGTTTCTACAATTTAAAGGTTCTGTTTGTAATTCTAAAATCCTTTTCCCTTACTCTTTGCTTAGCTTCAGGCATGAATAAAAGTGAGGAGGGGGGAATGTTTGCTTTTCTTCCTCTTAATGGGTAACAGACAACTAAATGCTGAATTTACAAAATACTTTGCTGGTTCTGGATTTTATGCATAAGCACAAGATGAATATCATGGCTTGGATCTTAACTGAGTAATATCTGCAAAGTCACTTTGCTGTACATATGAAAAATCTACATTGTTTAACTTGACAATCTTCTCAAATGATATCCACAAGTATTTAGCATTAAAAAGCTCAGTTTGGAATTTGAATTGCTAATGTTGAGTTTCCAATTCAAGGTTCTACAATCCAAAACAGGCTTGAAAAGAAAAAACAAAGAAGAACAAGCATAATTGAAGGGAAACAGTAACATTGGCTTGCAATTGGTTAAGTTGCTTGCAGGAAACCTGAGGGGTCCTCACTTTGCGTGACTTCCAATTGCCTTACATCCTACCATGCTTTCGGGTGGAACATCCTAAAGAAAATATTGATGTTATTGTTATCCAAGTGGAAAGAGAAAACACACACACACACACATAAACTAAGCAAAATCCCAACATGAATTTTAAGAGGGAAGAAACCAGTCAGCTTCTGACACAAATTCACTGTTGTCATCAACTTTGGTTCTCTCATCTTCATCTCTTTCTTCCCGCCCCAATCCTTATTAGAGATAAAACCTCTGGGCTTGTGCAGAGTTGTGTGTAAAAAAATGCAAACTTCAAAAATTTTCATTGTATTGTACTTTCTGTACAATTCTCCTTCTGTATTATCTTCTTTCTGTGGACATAGTTCCTGCCTAGAAATTTCCTTGAGAAGAGGATCTTGTTTTAAGTTAATTGTTCATCTCTATAAGAGTAGTTGTATCACTTTGAAGGTGTTTAAAATCATATCATCAAATTTATTTTTGAAAATCATTCAAGGAACACTGTAGCTAATTGCAATGGAAACCAAAAATGTTCATTGATGATTCGTCAATCTCTAGAATAAATTGCTTCTAAATTCAAAGCCAACTGAAAGTGATGGATAGCAGACTTATACAACAGAGAAAAGGCCTCGTAGGAATCTTGCTTTGTATTCTTTTATCTGTGTGTGGGGACTGGAATTGGCCACCCCAAGATATGTCTCTTTGGCATCAGGATTATTTGAGGCTGATTGCTTTTGATAAACTGGGACAGGGAAGGAGGCTCTGAGGAGTGGAACTTGCTTGCCCTTTGTTAGGGGATATTTACATTGTAAAGGAAATCTCCATTTGTAAAGATATCCCCCTCTGTACCAAGAAGAAGAAAGGGGATGACTTTCTCTCTAGAAACTCATAATCAATGCCAAAGGCAAGGAGTTACATCTGCATTTTGTTTACTGTACTTGTGTGGTAATCTCCCATGATTGACTGACTCCCCCTCCCAACACTGGCATTTCTTTAAGGATTAAGCATCTTTCCTTAGGCTAGGAACTGATTGCTGCACTCACCTGTGACCACCCAGCTCAAGACAATAGATTTGCCCCCTGCTGTGTCCCTCAAGTGCTGTGCCGACAGGGCAATCTTGTGACCATTGTGGGAGGGACATTTCAATCATATGTGAAACACCCTGTTTGGGGGTATATAACCATTCTGTGCACCCTACTTCTTCGGTGCCCTAACTTCCTTTGGGAAGAAAGGCCCCGGGCCATGGTCCTCATAAAGCTTTGTTTAATTTTCTCTTGCTATTCTGTCTCATGTGAATTTAATTCGTTCTCCAGCCAGACGAATCCACTTTGGATAGAGGAAATGTCTTCCTCCCTTACATGTGTTAAAGGCCAATTTTCAAGAAAAGTCAAATCATGACTGTCCTAGAAATATAAAATGAATGTGTGCCAAAGATTTTATTCAACACATTAATTACTGAGGGTATCAGCAAGATTTTAAAACTAGTTCAAAGGAACATGTGAAGAACAACTCTATGTATAGTACAGGCAATCAAGAATGCTGAAAGAATTTCCTAATACAGTCATGTGACTCATTATAATATTTCAGTCAATGATCAACAGCATATACAATGATGGTCCCAAAGATTAGTACCATATAGCCAAGGTATGTAGTAGTCTAGTATACCTAGATGTGTAGTATACCTAGATGGTTTGGGTAGGTACACTCTATGATGTTCACACAGTAACAAAATCACCTAATGATGCATTTCTCAGTGCATATCAGTCATTAAATAATGCATGACTGTAAATATAAGACTATTTAATGTCTTTTCAAAGGGAAATGACAGAGATTCTCTTCTTGATCAAACGTTAATCAGTCTCCTCTAAGCCTTCTTCTCAATTAAGTTTCAGCATTGGGCTTCTGTGTCTGTCATTGTTGGGTATACGTCACCTAATTTTAGCAAGAATCCTGTTGACTTAGTTTAGAGAACATTCCTCACCCTTGATATATGATTGCCCTCAGTATCTGGTAGAGTTCGTCATGCATCATTTCTGGCATCTGATCACCCTGGTTGTTCTTCAGAAAGAATCCCTTCTGGTTTTAGCCAGAATCTCCCCTTACTCCTGCTGTTTCTTCTTAGTATTCTTCATCCACTGAGACCTCTTGTCCCTGCACACCCTGCTTTTTGGTTATAATCCTCACTTATCCATGTTTTATAAGGAATTTTGCGCATTTCGATACTGAGTTCTTATTCCCCTATTGAAATAATTTCTGACTAAAATCTGTTTTTATAGGCTTAACTACTGGCTAGCTCTAGTTTTCTTTGACAAAAGTTAAAATCAATTGTATCTCCGTTGGAGAAAATTCATTTGCATTGCTCTCAGTTTTGTACAATTTGCAGAATTATAAGATAAGTCAAAGATGATGAAAGCAATAGATCCCCTCTAGATTCAGATAACCTTGAAAGGTCTGCTAGACTATGCTCAGCATTCCACTAAAAAGTTATCCAGTAATCACTATGCCCATTTCAAAAACTTTCTCAATTTTTCCTTATATCAGATACTGGAACATGTGCCATAGTGAAAGCTTGGTAGTCCTCTCCTCTCTTCATTACCATTCATTAGCTATTGCCTTCAAGGGCTACACTCGTTCCTTTCATCTCATTGGCCACTCTTTCTAAATCCATCTGAGAGACTATCACTGAAACGAGGTTGAGTGAAATGAATTACACACTCTTTGTGAAGGCAGAAGCACATGTTGATAAACTTATAAGGTCCACTTCTCCCAGAATACTCTCAGGATCCTTATATATATATATCTTTTAAAACATTGGATCTAACAAAAGAGAAACCAGAAAAATCTCAGTTATTGATAGAAAATAATTACTATCTGTGGTAGGCAGAATAATGCCAACCAAAGAAGTCTATCCCCGGAATCTGTGAATATGTTACTTACATGGGAACTAAGGTCTCAGATGGAACTAAGGTTGCTAATCAATTGACCTGAATATAGGGAGATTATCCTGATTTATCCACATACACTCAATGTAATCTAAGAGTTCTTAAAAGTGGAAGGGAGAGGCAGAAGAGGAGAGTTAGAGTGAGATATGACTATGGAATAATGGTCAGAGAGATGCAGTGTTACTGACTTGAAAATGGAGGAGGAAGCCAAAAGCCAAGGAATGTGGGTGGTTTCTAGAAGCTAGAAAAGAGGTGGAAAGGAATTCTCCCCTAGAATCTTCAGAAAGAAATGCAGTCCTGCTGACAACTTGATTTTAGCCTAGTGACATCCATGTAGGACGTCTAAACAACAGAACTGTAAGATGATACATTTGTGTTGTTTAAGCTTCTAATTATATAGTAATGTGTTATAGCAGTAACAGGAAACTAATACACTATCCCATAGTTAGATAATAAGGCAATGGTAGCTGGAGATGATATACCCTCAGAATGATGGATCTAGTCTAGGAAAAGGCTGACAGAACCTGAAAAAATGAGTCATACTCTGTATCCTCCAGCTTGCTTACAAGATGTGAGATGCAGAATCCAGTAGCACTTGGATGAGCAGATAGGAGTATTATAAGGTAATTTTTGGAAGAGTAGATACAAAATGAATGTTTGTCATATATGTTCTTTAAATCATTATTTAATGTGATAACAAGGAAGATGTTAAAACCACTAGAAGCACATCTGAGAATCTCAGATATTTAGAGGCAAATCAGCAAATAAATGTTAGGATAATATTACTGAGGTAGATATAAACTGGTTAGTGTCCAACAAGCCATAAATTACTGGAATCATCTCTTCCACCAAACTGAAATGAATGCATCTCTATTGGACAAAATTCTCCAACTTAACAAGTCACTTCACTAAGTCTAAAACCTTCAGTCAATAGTAAACAATGAGATAAACTCTGTATATTTCCCCCTAGACAGTCAATGAGTGGCTTTTGCATTTATATGAAAGAAGATGTCACCCGAACTTTTGCTTTATTTCCGATTTTTAGATAAATTTTAAGAAAGGGACAATAAAACATTTTGTTAGTTGGAAAACACACAATATTAGATAACCATTTTGAACTTAAGAACTGCTAAATAGCAAAAATAAAATAAATTAAAAATTTAAAAAGTCTTTTAAATAATTGCATAGCTTAAAGAAGGATAATATCTATCCTGAAAGTGGAAAGAAAAAGTTAACTGAAAATATTTTGTTCCCATTAAAAACTATTTTATAATTTATTTGTTCTGTGTTTTTAAAGAAATGCAAGAAAACTGAAATCTTTGGACAAAGGAATAGTTAAGATGAAAAGAGAATCTAGGTAGACTAAGAATACTGGACATCCTCCTCCAATTTTAACACATAGAAATACTCATGAAATTATAACACATTATAACAATTATAATACATGAAATATTTTAAATAGTTATAAAGTATACATAGTAAAGCTTGGAAGCAAGAAATGGAAATAGTGGTGCCCCAGAAATAATGAGGTATTCCACACTAGTGAGTATAAATTGAAGATAAAGCCACATGGGGACCAGGATCAAACACCAACCTTAGGTGCTAGGGTTTATATGGCCCCTTTGGGGATGACAGTAAATGACATAGAAATACCACATGGAGAGAATTTTGTAAATTAATACAGACACTGAAAAAACTCTTCTGTAATTGGGGAACTTATAATTTCTGCTCATCAGCCCGTGATCATAGTCAGAGTAAAGATATCTGTACTATGTTATAGTTATTAAACAACTCAGTAACTGAAGATTAGAATTCCAAGTCAGGAATGTATTTGTCTTGGAGGTGGGATGGTTTGTAAACTGTAAACTCTAATAAATTAATGTGAAATTCAGATTGGAACTGGTGAAGCTCATGAAGACCAGGTATATACAAACATGAGTTGGTCCTGTAGGGATATAGAAATGCCTCTACAATGTAGTGAAAACTTGGGTATGTAGCCTATGCTAATCCCTTATGAAAATAAGAATGTAGATGAAAAAATATGAAATTTATTAGACAGTACAATTTCATGAGCAGTGCAATACCATTAAAAACAGTTTATTAACTAGATTAATTCCTGTGTGACTATAGACAACATCAATCTGAAAGGAATTTTAATATCATTTTATTTGAAATATTCAAAGAGGTAAAGTTAAGGAAGTTATGTATAAAAATTTGAACAGAGGTATAAAAAAGAATTACATAGGAATCTTGGAAATTAGAAAATATTATAAATGAAATAAAAAAGCAACCCATTATATAGGGTAAATCATAAGGGTATTAAACAGCAAATCTGACCCTGCAAAAGAGAGAGTTGGTAAATTGGAGGATAAAAGAGAAAAACTCTCCCAAAGGGCGGGACAAGGAAAATTAAGGTATAGGAAAGATGAAGAAGAATTAAAAGACATGGAGAACTGATTGAGAAATTCCAGCATAATTCTAATAGAAGATCCAGAAGGAAAACCTAGAGAGAATAAGAAAAAAGGCAATAATTGAAGAAATGTTGGTGGGATGCCTCCCACAGCATGGCTTGCCAAGCGGTGCCATGTCCGCACCCGAGATTCAAACTGGCAAACCCCAGGCCACCGAAGCGGAACATGTGCACTTAACTGCTGCATTGCCGGGCTGGCCCCCAGTTGATGGTTTTTAAAGTGTATTACCTTTAGAGCTTTGTATTCCAGAATATCCAATTTCATTTGTTTGAATACAATGGAAATACCAGGTTGGTTGCTTTCTTCTCAGTTGACCTGCTAAATCCACTTGTTTTAATGATCAATCAATTTACTAGTATAATTGATGAGGTAAGGTCAATATATCAGGAGTTAATTTGATCAAGAAAGTAAACAGAGTCTTAGACACAAATCAAATTATCCACTTTTTTATGCTAGGTTTGTAGAACCACAAAATGGGCCAATTAATTAGATTCATCTTACCAGATAGGTTTTAGAGCAGGGATCAGTAAACTTTTCCTGTAAAGGGCAAGACAGTAAATATTTTCATCTTTGCAGGTCATATGGTCTCTGTTACAACTACTTAGTTCTGTCATTGTAGCAGGAAGGCAGCCTGCTTTTTATATGTAGACAATATGTAAACAAATGTACACATCTGGATTTGGTCTACAGGAGGTAGTTTGCCTATCCTTTCATTAGGGTCATTGCAATGTTAACTGTAATGGAGAGTAAAAAGTTATCCAATATGATGCCCTTATAGTCTCACCTCCAACTTATTTGATACACACAAAAATGTTTATGGGGTGAATAAGCATTGGCTTTGATATCGGAAATATTCTGTAAAATCTCATATCTTGCCACTATATTTACAATTTATTTTTCTGAACTTCATGAACTCATTATTTAGTTTGGGTGAGAATATATGACTCAATTAAAGAACATTAAAAGCTCAAGTGAATGATGTGGGTAAGAAGCTTCATAAATATTGGAGGTAGAGGGAGGTCATTTGAAGTAAATGGATCAAGAGAAGTTCAAAGAAGAACCATAGCCTGAACTGGGCCATGAAGGATAGGCAGCTTCTGGACTGGAAGAAGAGACACAGCAGGTGTTCTAGAGAAAGTCTAGGGATATCTGAGTAAATCTCGGGATATAGTGTCCTACACAAAGTAAGTGAGCAAAATTACATGCTTTTATTGCTGTTGTTGTGAATAAAATGATTATGGAAGAGCAGAATCCAATGGAACTAGAGTCAAGGGTATCCCAGGGCTGATGCTACTCCTATAGAACATAAAAACATGAATTTGATTCTCACTTTTGATTTCTAAACAATCTGGTGTTTTTATGTGATCATGGCTCAAATAGGGCACCAAGTTTCTACAATTTATATCATCTTCTTTAGTGATAAGATCATGGGAAGAAATCAGCACAACTTTCCCAAATCTCATTATTTCAGGTTTCTTGAATTTATTCTCAGAGCATCATCAAAATATGTGGCTATAAAAATCACATTCTTTCAATTCACCTGCTCGTATGTTATGCTTTTATTATCACAGATTCATAACTCCCATAGGTTTTTATTGATGAGCTTTTGCTCACCTTGCTTACTTTTTCCAGAGGAAAAAAAAGCATACTGTCTAAGTGAAGAAACACAGACTAGAGACACAGGGAAATGATGCCATGAGTAACAGATGGACTTTTTTCCTTTGGTTAACTGCCCTTAATTCCTAGTGCTTTTTTAGCACTTGAAAAAAATAGATCTTTTCTTTTGTGCCAAGTATTCAGAACCAATACATTAGTCACTATACCCAGAACTATGCCTCTGTATCTGAGAGAAGAGCAGTCAGCAGGATGAAATTCTTCAATATCTGTTGTGGTCCTTTAAGTTTCATCCTAGACATAAAAATATAAGGACTCAATATTTTGTTAATAGTTCTGCATCTGTCCCAATACATTATTCCTCTCAAGGTGTACCCTTATCATCTCTCCCTTCTCCTCTTCCTTATTCTCCTCCTCTTTCTACTTTATACCACCACCACTAGCACCATGCTGATTCTTGCAGTGTGTTAGGAATCTGGGCATGAAAAATGTCATGAGACTGGGTCTTTTCATCCGTTTAAGGACTATACATCTTGGTGAGAGAGAGAGCTTACACAAAAAAATATCTATTGCAAAACAAGAGGTCTAAACTAAGTCAATGAGTGTTAAAATCAATACACTGGAAAGCAAAGGGCTCACTGAATGTTGTAGGTGATGGATGATTTTATGCCCTCTTTCTCTTAACTCCATGATATCCCTTGGCCTAGAACGTCATTTTCTTCTCATCCTATCAGTCTGATCCTCCTCCAGCAAGACTCTTCTTACTTCCATCTCCCTTCCTGTCTATATTAGGTACTCTTCTTAAGTGCTCTAAAGCACAATGGGTAGACCCCAATCAAAATACTTATCTTTTAATGCTTATTTATTTGTCTTCCCAAATAAATAATGTTATTCTTCAAGTCAGAAATGGGAATTTATGCATCACTCTATTCCCAGTACAGTGCCTCAGACTAGAAGCTACTCAATAAAGCTATTGAGTGAATGAATGCTTTTAGATAGAGTAGAGCTTTCTTTAAATTGTAGCTTCATAAAGTTGAACAATGACTATTTAGCAAAAACCTTATACATAGAAGAGAGTTATGCCTTCTTGACAGGGTGAAATGACTACATATTGGTGAAAATAATGTAGGGTAGCAATTAAGAGTTTTGACTCTGAAATCACATAGACTTAGGTTTATATTTCAGCTGACACTTACTAGGTATGTGTAGTCCTTTTGCAAGTTACTCAAATCTCTAAGTCTCTATTTCATAATCTGTACACTGAGAGTAATAATGATACCAATCTCATAGATTTTTTGTGAGGATTAAATTAAAAAATGTTTTTGAAGTGTTTGGTAAGGCATGTAGTAGAAAAAAAAATCATAGCTTCAATCAGTAAATAAAAACTTGTCCCAAGTCACATGGTATGTCATTGTCATTACTGCATCCACATCTGGCTGACTGTATAGTCCTATCCCTTACAATACGCCTGCAGCTTACAAGTTAACAGGGGCCTTTTAGGACTACTTTAAGAATTACAACTGATTCTTCTCATTTCTAAAATACCTAGATCACCAAACCAAGAAGCTCCATTTGCAATACAGATTTCCAGAGCACACACATCAGGGCTGTTGTTCCAAGTGGCATCAGGACAACAGCATTCTCCTTTACAGTGACTGGGAAACAAAGTATGAATATCTTATACTTAATTTACTCCAGTTGCAAAGAGAAAAGCCAAACAATGAGAAACTTGGCAGGTGTCTGGCCTAAAAGAAGGATGACGAGAAAGGAGACAAAATGTGCTGTGATCATGTCAATTGGTTCCTTCGACACTAGGAGGGTCATGGTGATGGGTGCCAGGACACATGAGACATTGTTCATTCCCTGCATGTGAAAAAATTAGAGCTTTAAGTCTCCAAACACCTGTGCTCTTCCAGTGTGAAGTCAAAAGTGGTGCTGGATGAAAATTCAATTGTGCTTAGGTCTGAGGGAAAGGTGGACTTAGTGAGCCAAGATTTCAGGCTCCCACATGCAATAAACTGGTGTGCCTACCTTCGCTTTTGAAAATAGCTTTGAAATATGAAATAAGTATTTCCAAAATGCATCTGTCCACCCTCAAAATTATTTAACATATAAAATAACTATCACTAGAAGTCAGGAGGCAGAGAATTTGGAGAGTAAAATGACTCCCACATTTGGGTAAAGGAGGAAGGGAACGAATCCAGCATGATTTTCCAGGAAACAGTCTGCTCTCAGCAAAACCAAACAGCAACACTCTATTTTGCTTTGGTACAAGTATCAACAGCAGAACATGGGACCTCTTCAAAGTACATAGAACAACGTCATACTAATGTGTGTTTCAAAAACAAGTGCCATAGAAGCTCAGATCATGGAAAGATGAATAAGGATTCTGAGCAACATTCATGGAACAAGACTGAGGGATGGAGAAGGTGGAGTAGAGAGCAAGAACTCCATCAGCACAAGAGAACTTGAGAGAAAGCCAAGAGAGAGGAATGAACATAATATTTGTATCCAGGATTGACTAAAAGCTGAAGAAAGTTATTGGAAGCCTTAGGAATTCTGACTGGTATCCCTGGATACTTGCCTAGCATCTTTGTTCCTTGAGATTGCACCTACTGCTTAGAGTGATCAAGGATTCCAAATTTTTTTCTCCCTAGTTAGTGCTTTGAGACCGTCTTAATGGATTTTTTGACCCTCATTTTCTCTTTCTTTTGTCAATAGGATGTAGTGAGAAATCTGGAGTATGGAACCCGAGATCCTTGGTTTGAGTCCTGACTGCCACTTGTGTGTTGATTTCTCTGAACTTCACTTTCTTCATCTATGCAATTAAAATGAATATGAGAATAATGCATCAAAATATATGTCACTAGTTACAATTCTGCCATTTAAAACTCAAAGGAACTTAAGCAGGTTAATTTTCTCCGTATTTAAGTTTCCTTATCTATAGCTTGGAAATGATAATATTGCCCAGTTTGGTTCCAAAATTGGTTATGATGATTAAATGAGAGGATACAAATAAAAATGCTTTGAAAATCATAACATATTATATGTTTTTTCATCCACTCAACACATTGTAGAATTGCATTTTGCCTCCATAGCTCCAATTAAAGAATTAGTTAAAAGATTAGTTATCCCCATTGTCCATCCCTCTTACCCACATGTCAAATTTCAGCTCAATGAGCACCCCTTCCTTGAAGACTTCCTGAGCAGCTCAGAGCCCAGTCTTCTCTCTCAGATGGGTGCTTACATGAGACCATGTTAGTAGTTATTGTACCTTATCAGTCATCTTTTGTTAAATGTTTTTTTGTAATGCCTTGCTTGTTCTATTTCTTAGAAAAGCTGGCCTTTCTCTCCTTGTATTCACCTGGGCATGATGCTCACTGGCTTCTTGCCTTAGTGACCAAGTGGTATGAATAGCAGCCAGTGGAATGCCCTAAACCTAAAAGGAGGTTCTGTGAGATCAGGGAGAAGAACGTCAGTCATTAGAAGATAGTCTTTCTGCTAGTTACATGCAATCATGCTTCCCAGCTCCTCTTTTGCTCTGCTAGACTAGTCCATACTGACTTGAGATGGAGTCTATAGGGACTTATATTATTTTAAAATACTCCCCTCTTTTGTGCTTTTTTTCACTCTGTCCTTTCTACTGATACTTTGATGTTGGTAAAATTTCATCTAAGTTTGCCAACTGTTCTGATATTGCCGTGTTTTTTTCTAGTAACTGACTGCATACTCACACTTGCTTGCTACTGATGGGAGGTGTGACTTGTAGGGTGTACCCAGACCAGGTAATACATGAAAGGAAATGGTCATTTTGACTTGAAAAGTTGCATTCAGGTGGACAAATAAGACTCGATTTGCATAAACACTTTCCTAAGAGATACCTAGTTTAGGGAAAAAACTCTTACATTGCCCAGCAATCAGATACTTGACCTTTGATCCTTTCTCAAGGACCACTGACAAATTACTTAGAGACTTGGCAGCAGCGGTGGAGTTTGAGTGTGCAGCAAGTCCAACTTATTGACTAGCTGACCCTGAACATCACCCTGACAACAGCTAACATATACTGTATCCCATTTGCATTACATTCATTGCTGTTAAATAAATGAATTCCCTCTTTTCTTTTAGAAGATCAAAAAGTTAGTCTACATTGTTTGGAGGGTGAATCACACAAACTCAGACCAGGAGTTGTATGCCAGATTCATGAGCTGGCAGAGGAACCTATTGTCCTCTGGGCTTGTGTCCATTAGAGACAAGATAAGAGCCCAGATTAGTGCCAAAGTTACTCCTCAGTAGCTATATTTACATTGTGCACTCAAGATAGGATGACCAAAGGTTTTGGTATACCTGAGGCAGTCCTGTTTTATACCTGCCATCCTGGACTGATTATTAACAGTGCCTCCTTTCACTATCAGAAATGTCCTGGTTTAGGACATAAATTATGTGATCACTGTTATTCTAGGTGCCCATTTGAAGAGCAAAGATTGAGAAGGAAACTTTGTACATGCCTAGACAGACGCCTCTTTACGTGAGTTTCTTAAAGTGTGTCCATATCTAATTAGCCTACACAAAAGTATAAACTGCACTCATTTCTTTTGGGGGATGATGAAATTTGGTATCAATGGCTAAAAGTACCTCCTCTTATTCAGACCATGTAAGAAGCTTTAGAAGTATATATAACTTATTTTCAAATTGTTCTGTAAATATGGAGGGAGATAGAGCAAGAGAGTACATACAAATGTTGCAAGATATTAATAATTAGTGGATTCAGATAATGGTTATATAAAAATTCATTATATTAGTCTTTTAATTTTTCTGTAGAATTGAAAGTCTTCAAAAGAAAAAGGGGGTGAAGGTAAGGGAAGCAACCTTGGTACTAGAATGGCCCAGTAGCTACTAGGGCTTCCTTAAATGGTTGATAAATGAGACATTACTTCTGGCTGATGCGCAGGGATATGTGGAAGATAACATTTGTATGTATTGATGGCAGGGACCGCACCTCTTGCCTCGTGCTGATCCCTCACAGTTCTGATTGCAGCATTGGTGAGATGTCATATGAAATAACAATAAAATTGATTTCTGATGAACAGCTTTTGGTAAATTCAGCAATACGTATATGACCAGTTCTGTTAACATAGCAATATTTATTTATATTTTTCACTCTCCCTAATTCTAACTCCCAACTTCTCTAATTTCTACAATCATTTTTTTCTTACCAAACATTACGACATAAAGCCACAACTAAACTATGGGAGTGGGAGTACTCCTCATAATACTGTATCATAAGCTGTTATCTTTCTAATAGAAGAGGTAAATAAATTAGTTTTATTCAACCCAAAGAACTTAAATTGCTATTGAAGAGAGTCGCATGTGAGGAACTGAGGGGATGGGTTTGAATATAAATTGAAATTTACTAACACTGTGAAAGGAATAATGTTGGCAGTCTTCCAAAATATTTGTTCATAGCAGGTTTGATATTAATGGATATATAAATTTATGTACACTTTATAGTTAGCATTTTATGAAGTGTTCCTTGAAGTAATTATCAGTCCAGCACCATGCCCTAGCTAATAATATTTAATAACAATAATAATGCTTTGTGCTTGTGCCAAAGATCACAATGAGTTATCAAGCAATTCATTATCCTACAGCATCCTGGCTGCATGGAAATATCTTCAAGACCTGATTTTGCAAATGGAGAAACTGACATCCAAAGACGTAATGAAGAACATTCTCAAAAGTCATTAAAATCTCAAGGACAAATGACAAATATCTGATGACAGTTGTCCCTCCCTTACAGCAAGTAAAAAAATTACAGTAAGGTAAATTGGAGGTAATTACTCATTATGTTAATTATAGTAATATATTTTACATCCAAATATTCTGATACATTGGAAATAGATATTGATTTGCATCTCATATTTAACTTAACTTTAAAGTAAAGCTGGGTGTACCTAGGTACAAGGGAGTTGTTTATAGTAAGTCTGGATCACTGCAATATATCTCCCATGGCTGTTTGGAGAACTTTACTGAATTTAAGGTTTTCCAGTTAACTGGACCTATTCCGGTTACAGTTATGGGAGCTCAAAGAAAGGACAGAAAGACCTCAATAATTTGTACTACGTCAAACGCCAAATACACATATCTTCTCTTTCTTTCTCTGTTTTTCTCTTAGATATGGAGTATTTTTCCTTTGGTTCTTATTATTTTCCTAACTTGGAAGCATAGATTTGTCCATGATGATCCTGTGAATTAAATACACACTTCTCTTCTCTCTCCTCAGTGTGTGTGTGTGTGTCTTTGTTTCACAGTTATATGCTGGTGTCATTGACATACATTAAACTGCATGTATTCAAAGTATACAATTTGATAAGTTCAGACATTTGCATACACCTGTGAAACCATTAACAAAATCAAGATAACAAACTATCACCCCTAGAAGTTTCCCTGTGACCCTCTATAATCCCTCCCTACTGTCTTTCCCTAATTTCCCATCCCTAGGCAACAATTGATCTGCTTTCTATCACTATAGATTAGATTCCATTTTCCAGAATGTTATATAAATAGAATCATGCAGTATGTACTTCTCTTGTTATTGGATTTCTTTCACTTAGCATCACTATTTTGAGATTTATTAATGTCTTTAGATCTATCAACACTTCATTTCATTTATTTTTGAAAAGTATTTCAGTGTGTGTGTGTGCGTGTGTGTGTGTGTGTGTGTATCTCACAATTTGGTTATCTATTCTTCTGTAGATGGATTTTTGTGTTGATTTAGTTTTGGGTGATTACAAATACACCTACTATGAACATTGACGTATTTATTACAAATAACTCTGCTATGAATCTAAAGTCTTTCTATAAACTAACGTTTTCATTTCTTTGCTGTAAATACTTAGGAGTAGAGTAGCTGAATTGTATGGTAGGTATGCGTTTAACTTTTAAGAAATTGCAGAACTGTTTTCCAAAGTGGTTATAACATTTTACATAGAACAATTTAGGAGAATTCCAGTTGGTTCAAACCTTTGCAACACTTAACATGGTCAGTCTTTTCAATTTTAGACCTTGAAATGTGATAAGTAGTATCAAATTGTGATTTCAATTTGCATTTCCCTAATGAATAAAGATGTTGAGCATATTTTATGTGCTTATTTGTGTATCTTCTTTGATGAATATTAAAATGTATTCTGAATTTTTCAGTGGGTTGTCTATTTTCTTATTACTGAATTTTGAAAATTGCTTATATATTCTGGGTACAAGTCCTTTTACCAGATGTTTGATACTTTCCATAGTCTTGTCTATTTATTCTCTTGATGTTGCCTTTCAAAGAACAGAAGATCTTAATATTACTGAAGTCAACTTTATGATTATTATTATTTTACTATTATTATTTTTAATATTATTTTTTTATATTTATAATATTTTATATTATATTATTATTATTATTTTATGCATTATACTTTTGGTGTTACATGTAAGAACTCTGCCTAAATCAAATTCACAAAGATTTTTCTCCTGTATGTTCCTCTAAAATTGTATACTTTTAGATTTTAGTTTTCACATTTAGATCTATTATGAAGTTTTGTTTTGTTTTGATTTGTTTTATATGGAGCAGAGTATGGATAAAAGTTCATATTTTTATGTGTGGATATCCAATTGATCAAGCACCATTATTTTTTAACACTCTCATTTTCCATTGAATTGCCTTTGCATCCTTTCTGAAAATCAATTTTCAAAAATTACATATATATAATTGATTGTATATATATATATATATGCAAACATATATATGCATATTTCTCAACTCTATTCTTTCCCATTTATTTTTTTCTGTCTTGCCTATGCCTTACTGCCTTAAATACCATAGCTTTCTATTAAATTTTGAAAATAGATAGTTTAAGTCCTCCAATTTTATCCTCCTATTTTAAAGTTGATTATTCTAGGATCTTTGCAGTTACAAGTAAAAATTTTAGAATCAACTTGTCAGTTTCTAAAATAAAGCCTGCTAGTATTTTGACTGAGATTGCACTGAATCTGAAGATCAATTTAGGAAGAATTAACATCTTAACAATATTGAATTTTTCAACCCATAAAAATGGTATATTTCTCTATTTAGGTCTTCTTTAATTTATTTCAGGAATATATTGCAGTTATTAGTTTACAGATCTTTCACAACTGTCAGATTTTCTCCTAAGTTTATATATTTTCTACGCTATTTCACATAGCATTTTTAAATAATTTCAATTTCCAATTGTTCATTACTATCATCTAAAAATAAAATTGTTTTTGCTTTCTGTTCTTTTGTCTTACAACATTGACTAAATCATTTATTAGTAATAGCATTTTTTTGAGATTCTGTAGAATTTTACATAGACAATCATGTCAACAGCAATAATGATAATTTCATTTATTCCTTTTCAATCTGGATGCCTTATATTTCTTTTTGTTTGACTTTATTACTCTTACTAGAAACTCCAAAACAATTTTGGATAGAAGTAGTGAAAACAGATATCCTGGGTCTTGTTTCTCGTCTCAGTGGGAAAGAATTGTCTTCCACCAACAAATAGAATGTTAGGTTTTTCAAAGATCCTCTTTATCAGGATGAAGAAGTTCCATTCTTTCCCTAGTTTGCTTAAAGTTTTCATGGTGAATGGGTGCTGGATTTTTTCAGCTTGTGTGTGTATGTGTATCTGTGAAGTTGATCACATGGATTTTGTCCTTTTTTCTACTAAATAGTGTATTACATTAATTGATTTTTGTATGTTAAACTACCGTGCATTCCAAGATAAGTCTGACTAGGTCATGGTATATAATTCTTTTTATACATTGGAGGACTTGGTTCGCTAATATTTTGTTTAGCGTATTTCATCTCTAAATTGGTCTGACATTTTATTTTCCTTTAATGTTTTGCCAGGCTTACATTTCTGGGTAATGCTAGCTTTGTAGAATGAGCTGGGAAGTATGTTCTTTTCCTCTAGTTCCTGAAAGAGTTTCTTAAAATCTAACCATATGAGCCTGAGGTTTTTTGTTTTTTGTTCTTTTTTTTGAGGAAGATTTGACCTGAGCTAACTACTGCCAGTCCTCCTCTTTTTGCTGGGGAAGCCTGGCCCCGAGCCAATATCCATGCCCATCTTCCTCTACTTTCTATGTGGGACGCCTGCCACAGCATGACATGCCAAGTGGTGCCACATCCACACGCAGGATCAGAACCAGTGAATCCTGGGCCACAAAGAAGCAGAACGTGCGAACTTAACCACTGCACCACCGGGCCAGCCCCGAGCCTGAGCTTTTTGTGGTGGGGAAATCTTACTTCCTATTTCAATTTTGTTGTTGTTACTACAGTTCTATTAAGAATTTCTATACAGAAACTGAAATATAATGATGTACATCTGAAATTTACACAATGTGATAAACTAATGTGAGTTTAATAAAATAATTTTTAAAAAAAGAATTTCTAATTCTTCTTGAGCCAGTTTTGGTAATTTTGCTATTTGCTTTCCATTTCTCTCACTTTAAAAATGTTCTTCTTGGGGGGCCGGCCTGGCGGCGGAGCAGTTAAGTTCGCACGCTCCACTTCTACGAGGCCTGGGGTTTGCTGGTTTGGATCCCCGGTGCGGACATGCCACTGCTTGGCAACAGCCATGCTGTGGTAGGTGTCCCACGTATAAAGTAGAGGAAGATGGGTATGGATGTTAGCTCAGGGCCAGTCTTCCTCAGCAAAAAGAGGAGGATTAGCAGCAGTTAGCCGAGGGCTAATTTTCCTCAAAATAAAAAAAATGCTCTTCTGGAGCCAGCCCCTGTGGCCGAGTGATTAAGTTTGGTGTGCTCCACTTTGGTGACCTGGTTCAGTTCCCAGGCATGGACCTACACCACATGTCTGTCCTGAGCATGCTGTAGTGACAGCTCACATACAAAATAGAGGAAGATGGGCAACAGGCATTAGCTCAGGGTGAAACTTCCTCAGCAAAAGAGAAAGATGTTCTTCTGTTAAACCTTTTACTACCCCCTCTGCGTTAAATAAATGCTTAGTGTCCTATTTTAATTCTTTTGTTGATTTTTTTTTTTTACTTTTGAGTTATTTTCTTAGTGGTTGCTTTAGGGAATATAGTATAGATGCACCTTTTGTCTACATTATCTAGATTCTTGCCATAGAGTTGTTCATAATTTTCCTTTAAAATATGTTTAATTCTGAAGATTTTGATAGTGATGTTCTTTCTTTCTTTTCTAATTTTAGTAATTTTATCTTCTCTTATTTCCTTGTTTAATCCAGCTTCAGGTTTATTAACTTTGTTGATTTTTTAAAGAATATACTTTTGTTTTTGTTTATTTCTCTATTTTTTTCTTTTTTTGAGGAAGATTAGCCCTGAGCTAACTGCTACCAGTCTTCCTCTTTGTTCCAAGGAAGACTGGCCCTGAGCTAACATCCGTGCCCATCTTCCTCTACTGTATATGTGGGACGCCTTTGATGTCCACAGCAGCGGTGCCATGTCTGCACCCAGGATCCAAACCGGCGAACCCCTGGCTGCCAAAGTGGAATGTGTGCACTTAACCGCTGCAACACTGGGCCGGCTGTTATTTCTCTATAGATTTCATTATTTTTTATTCCAATCTTTATAATTTCCTTATTATGTCCTCTTCTGCCTGCTTTGGTTTTAATTTGTTCTTATTTTCTAGTTTCTCAAGGCAGACGTTTAAGCAATTGATCTAAGACTTCTCTTCCTTTCTGATATAGGGATTAAAAGATAAAAATTTCCTCTAAGCACTGCTCTAGCTGCATCTTGCAAATTTGGACATGTTGTGTTTCTTTATTGTTTTTTGCCCCAGTCTAATCTCTCTGGAGATTTCTAATTTGACCAACTGATTCTTTGGGAGGGTATTGATTAATTTCCACACATTTGTAAATTTTCTAAAGTTCCTCCTGTGTTATTGATTTTTAATTTAATTCCATTGTAGTTGGAGAATATCCTTTGTATGACTCCAATCCTTTTAAATTTGTTGAGGCTGTTTTACGGCATAAAATATAGTCCATCCTGGAGACTATTCCATGTTCACTTGAGGAGAATGTGTATTATGTTGTAGTTAGGCAGACTGTTCTAAAAATATCAAACTCTTGGTTTATAGTGTTATTCAAGTCCCCTTTATGCTAGTTAATCTTCTGTGTTGTTCTATTCATTACCGAGAATGGGTTATTTGAATTTCAAACTATTATTTTTGAATTGTCTAATTCCGGTTTCAATTCTGCAAACTTTTGCTTCATGTATTTTGAAGGACTATGGTTAGTGTTTAAATGTTTATCATTATAAAATATGTATTTTCTTCTCTAGTAATATATCTTGTAATAAAGTCTATTTTTCATTATATTAATATAGCCACTCCAGGTCTCACAGAGTTACTGATTTCATGTTTTATTTTCTTACGTTCTTTTACTTTTTATTTACTTGTGTCTTTGAATGTAAGTTTTATCTCTTATAGACAACATATAGTTGAGTCTTGTTTTTATTCAACCTGACAGTCTCGGCTTTTGCTTGTTCTGTTTAGTCCAGTCACATTTTATGTAAATATTGCTGTGGTTGGATTTATGCCTGCCTTTTTGTTCTTTGCTTTCTATTTTTCCTATGTTGGTTGTTTGTTTTCTAATGTTCCTCTGTTTCTCTTTTACTACCATCTTTTGTGTTAAATAAATATTTTTCTAGTATACTATTTTAATTCCTCTGTTGATTGTATTATTATTTCAAGCTATTATTTACTTATTTTCTAGCTGAGGAAGATTCCCCCTGAGCTAACATCCACTGCCAATTTTCCTCTTTTTGTATGTTAGCCACCACCACAGCATGGCCATGGACAGATGAGTGGTGTAGGTCTGTGCCCATAAGAGAACCCAGACCACAAATGGGGAGCGCACCAAACTTAACCAGTAGGCTACTAGGACTGGCCCTCAAGGTATTTTCTTAGTGGTTGCTCTAAGGATTACTATATGCACCTCAACTGATTACAATCCACTTTAGAAGAATACCAATATGATTCCAGGTCAGATATCTGTTCCCTCTGGCTTCTTTCAAAATTTTTACTTCACTTCGATTTTCTGATATGATATGCCTAGGTGTTGTTTTTGTTTGTTTATGTGTATTTTCTTGGCATTTATCTTGGTTGGTGTACTTTGAGCTTCCTGGATCTGTGGTTTGATGTCCAACATTAATTTGGGGGAATAAACTTCATTGCTTCAAATATTACTTGTTTTTTTCTTTTTTCTCCTTCTGGTATTTCTACTATGTGTATGTTAGATCCCTTGTAGTTGTTTCTCAGTTTTTGGACATTCTGTTCCTTTCTTCAGTGTTTTTTCTTTTTGCTTTTCAGTTTGGGAAGTTTCTATTGTCATAGCCCCAATCTCAGAGATTCTTTTCTGAGCCATAACCAATCTACTAATGAATCCATCAAAGGCATTCTTCATTTCTCTTGCAGTGGTTTTGCTCTCCAGTATTTCTTTCAGATTCTTTCTTAGAATTTCCATCTCTCTGCTTACATTATCCATGTGTTTTGCATCTTCTTGATCTACTTTTTCCATTAAAACTCTTAGCATATTAATCATAGTTTTTTAAAATTCCTGGTCTGATAATTCCAACATTCATGCCATATCTGACTTTGGCTCTGATGCTTGATGGGTCTCTTCAAGTTGTGTTTTTGCCTTTTGATATGCCTTGTAATTTTTTTCTTTTTGAGGAAGATTATCCCTGAGTTAATGTCTGCTACCAATCCTCCTCCTTTTTGCTGAGGAAGATAGGCCCTGAACTAACGTCCATGCCCATCTTCCTCTACTTTATATGTGGGATGCTTGACACAGCATGGCTTGATAAACAGTCTGCACCTGGGATCCGAACCAGTGAACCCCAGGCTGCTGAAGCAGAGTGCATGAACTCAACCACTGTACCACCAGGCTGGCCCCATGCCTTGTAATTTTTGTTGAAAGATGATTATGATGTATTGGGTTAAAAAGAATTTCAGTAAAGAGACCTTTAATAAAGTAGTGGTAAAGTATGGTGGAAGAGAAAGTGTTCTATAGTCCTGTGATTAGATCTCAGTGTTTTGATAAGCTATGTCCCTCTACTGTGAACTTTACCAGTACTTCTCAGTGCCTCTACTTAGGTGGGACAGGATGGCGGGAGGGGGCTGGAGTTTTGCATTTCCCTCCCCTTATGTGGAATGATAGAGAGACCTGGAGTTGGGTATTTTCTTTCTTCCACATTAAAGGCTAGAGAGGGCTGGAGGTGAGTATTTCTCTTCTGTTAGGCAGGTTTAAACTCTGGTAAAACCCCAATAAGTTACGTTCTGGCAAATTTTTTCTCCTGAGCCAAGTCCTTGTTAGGAGAAACAGAATGCTCCGATGTATTTCAAAATGTTTCCTTTTCCCTACCCCTGCCAGGAGCCAAAGGGGATTTTTTTTCCCCAATCTTCTATGTCAGAATCTGGTAGAGTGGGTGGAGACATAACTCACAAACATGTGGGGGCGCTCTGTCCCTAGGTTGCCCTGGTGTTCATGTTTTTACTTGTTAGAACAAAATGGTCACTACTAAGCTCCTTATATGCCACGTTGGAAACTGAAGTCCTTGCTGCTTTTGCTGTTATTATTATTTTGTCTCCGGGCCCTCTTCGTTTGCATTTTATTTTTCGTTATTCCTAGGAACCACATGGATTACCCTCTTCTTCTCTAACATTTCTCATCCATCCCAACAGGAATTGTTCTTCTCTGGGATGAAAGACAACACTGGGTGATCGTAGTGCACACTGGACCAAATATGCAATGGTGTGAGATTGGGCAAAGGAATCTATACTTAAGTAACACGTTTCTTATGATCTAAAGCCTGCAATTTTCCTATTCTGAATTAAGGGATTAATTTATGTATTCATTCAACAATAAATTATTAAGAACCTGGTAGATATGATGTTCTGTGATCAATACTTTGGATATGTAGGGGAGGAAGACATCTCCTCTACCCACTCTGGGTCCTTCTGGCAGGACAACAAATTAAATTGACGCGAGACAGAATAACAAGACAAAATTAAACAAAGCTTTATAACATGTATACATGGGAGAGGCTCAGGCAAACTGAGCAACTCAGCCAACCAGCTGAGGCTGCCTGCTAAAGTATCATCAGCTACAGACAAGGAGGACATTTGGGGTAGCAATTTGGGGCTTCAAAAAGGAGGAAGGCAACCCGCATGGAAATGGAAAAGCAAATGTTTGCTAAATAGAACTTTGATAAGAGTGGGCTTAGCAAGGATCCTCCCAGTCTACCAGAACCCAAAGTTTTCTACGGTGATGAACTGCCCTGGAGACAGGCCTTTATTTTAAGTTTGTTTTAGGCAGTTAGGGGGGAAAAGTCAAACGTTCTTGATGAGTCTGAGCCTTTATTGTCTTCAGCTTGAAATAATCTTCATACCAAAGTGGCACATCTTGGGGCGGCCTGACCTGAACCCCATCTCTAACCATCCCCCCCAAGTACAGTATCTGTTACTAAATACATGCAAACTTCTGATTAATTAACTGAAAAATGAAGGAAAAAACATTGTGATTGGATATGAGGATGTAAAATCATACTTTTTTCTTAATAGCAAATATTATGGGCATGTCTGGGAATATATATATTTCACTTGTTTATTGTTTATTTTCCTACTATTTAGAAGCTACATAATCACTGATGTGTTAAGATAAATATAAACATGCTGTTACATAAGATTTTATTTTAAATATGGTTTAATCAAAATGAATTCTGGCAAACTTTAATAAAAGAATATTTTAAAATCAATTTGAGTAGATGGTTTTCTGACATGTAGTGACTAGGACTATCTCTCCATCCTAAATCACCATTTGAAACTTTTATGTGCAGTTTGATTTTCACACTCCAAATGGCTTCTGGGCATAGCCACTTTCCCAAATTCACCCTGTTGAAAAGCAAGAAGCTTGCCTTTATCCTCAAACCCTCTCCTGCTTCTCTTTTGCTATTTGTCAATGACACTGACATAACTGAATCATTCATTCAGCATTGAAACCTCAGATTCGTTGTGAACTTATACTCACCATCCATGTCCCAACTCATAGATTCTAAGATTATTCCTCTTCATTACTTGAGACTTGGTTTTAAGCAACAGAAACTTTAGAGTGGAGAAGTGTAGGAACCCGAGGTGGAACGGAGAGCCCAGTCTCCAAACACTGGCACATTCCTAGGTAGACGTTCCTGGAATAAAAGAGATTATTTCAGGACCTAGAGCACCACGGTCCAACAGAAATGCAATGTGAGTTACAAAGATACAGTGCGGGTATAATTTTTTTTTTTTTTTTTTTTTAAAGATTTTATTTTTTCCTTTTTCTCCCCAAAGCCCCCCGGTACATAGTTGTATATTCTTTGTTGTGGGTCCTTCTAGTTGCAGCATGTGGGACGCTGCCTCAGCGTGGTCTGATGAGCAGTGCCATGTCCGCGCCCAGGATTCGAACCAACGAAACACTGGGCCGCCTGCAGCGGAGCGCGCGAACTTAACCACTCGGCCACGGGGCCAGCCCCAAGTGCGGGTATAATTTTATGGTAGCCTTATTAAAAAGAAAATTTAAAAGGAAGTAAAATTAATTTTAATATATATTTTATTTAATCTAATATATTAAAATATCATTTCTACATGTAGTTAGTATATAATTACTCATAAGGTATTTTAAATTATTTTCTTCATACTAAGTCTTTGAAATATGGCAATTATTTTATTCTTACAGCGTATGTCAGTTCCCACTAGCCACATTTCAAGAGCCCAGTAGCCACCTCTGACTAGCGGCTGCCATGGAGAATAGTGCAAGGCCTAGAGAGTGTCTCCCCATCCTGGAAAGCAGTCATCTAAAAGATGGGGGTTCTGAGAGCAGGGCCTGGAAACAGAACATCAGAAAATGTGAAGATAATGAGTCAAGCTGGTACAGTTAGATTCTGCACCAGAAGATGTGGAATCAGTCCATGTCAGTGGAGCAGGTAAGACCTGAAAGATAGCTATCAAATCAAAGTGTAAAATCGACATTTATTTCCTTTAGAGACACCTCCCAATTCTTTCAGAATAGTGCATCATACTTTTCACTCTGGACTCCAGAATCCTTTGGCTATACTGTGTATCTTTGTGTGTATGTGTGTGTGTGTGTGCGAGAGAGAGAGAGAGCATATAGGTAAATGCATATTCATAGTATTTTTAAAGAAAAAAATAGGATCATAGATTACCTATGGTCCTCTAATTTGCTTTTGTCCCCAGGCCGTACAACCTATACATCTTTCCATTTGCTACATAGAAATCTACCTTAATCTTTTCAGTGGTAGCATTAAATGATATGTCTTTTCTTCCGTTTATTTAAAATACTCTGTCAACAGGTCTTAGTTATTTTGAGGTTCCCACAACTAAATGAATTGTATCTATACATTCTTGTGCACATTGTGAATAAGTCAAGCAGAATAGATCCTTAAAGTATGAGCTGCTGATTCAAAGACCATAGACATTTAAGTGTTTGTTATTCACTGGCAAATTGCCTTCCAAAAGTGTTAAACAAGTTTATACCCCACCCACGGGGTAGTATGTGGCCATTTGCCTACACCGTGCCTGTACCATGTTTTATCAACCTTTAAACAATTTTGCCAACCTAATGGGAAAAAATGGTATTATCTTATGATTTTGTTTTAATTTTTAGATTTTTTCACTGTTTCTTAGGATGAACAAGTCGTTTTATATTGATACTGGAAATTAATACTCTTTTACTGAAAATTATTCAGTCTTATATTTAGTTGCTTTTCCATTTACTACTTTATCTGTTATAAATGTTACAAACATTTTATCCTAGATTGTCATTTGTCTTATGATATATTATGAGATGCTTAAAGTTTTATGCATTAAAATGCATCAATGTTTTTTCTTTTATTGCCTCAGGATTTTGAAACTTGGTTGGGAAGTCTTTCCCACCATAAGGTTCAAAATAAATGTTTTCTCATATTTTGTTTAACATTTTTATAGATTTCCATATTTAGATCTTTATTCTATTGAAAATTGACTTTTAAATATGATGTAGGGTACCAACAATTTTTTCTAATATATACCCAATTTTAAGTTGTTTTGTGTTGTTCTTTTAATGATGTGCTACGTACTCTTAGATATGCAATATTTTGATACCTTAGTGAGTTTTATGTATTTCCTAAATAGTGTGTTTTTCCAAGATCTCCACAGCTCACATTTACATTGTACTTGGCTCATAGAAAATGATAAATATTTTCTCACTGACAGAATAACCAAGTTGATTAAATTCTGAATATTAATAATGATAATGCCTCACATTTGCATAGCCCTCTGTCATACGCAAAGCATTTACACATATATATTTAATTCTCATAACAACATAACAACACTGTGAGTTAAATGGGGCAAGCATTACATTCTTCATTTTACAAATGAGGAAACCAAGGCTGCGGAGATGAGGTGCTTCTTACAAGGTCACATTGCTGCTGTGGGGCGAGTAATGATCCCCAAAACAATTCCATATCCAGTGCTTTTATTCCCTTTCCCAACCAAACCCGCTCAAAGGTCATTCACTCAGTTATTTGTTTTTTAAGCAATCATTAATTGATGACCGGAGCAGAGACTCTTAGTTGCCTATCCAGCATTCATCTTTTCCCTCATTTCTAAAAGGATCTTCATTACATTCAGGTATCTACCTTTTTCAAGACATAGCTCAGAGGAAGAGTAAATCCTGATAGAATCATCCATCATTATCATCCCATTCCCCTGCAGGTAACTGGTTTGGAACCTGTATACGTTTATTTTTGGTCAATGAGTTGGATGGGGAAGTGTGTTTGGATTAAGGGGCTTCTGAGTCCCCTTCTTTACTCCTAAGAAAGAGACACAAGATGTAACAGTCCTTTATCTTTTCCCAGAACAGATCGCTACTGAATGTAACACCTGGAGCTGTTAATGTCATCTTGCTACTGGGCTGAAGAGGAAGTCACCACAGAAGAGAACAGAACAAGCCTTGGGAGGGACACTGGATTCTGTTCCACTCTAAACTTCTTGTGATGTGAAATAAAATTCCTAAGGATCATGGCAGTCTGGATTAGGGCTTTTTATGCATTGCAGGTGAAAGCATCCTAAGTAATACAAAGGCCCAATGAGTATATGGAATAGAGAGGCTGGTAATGCAGTGATCACCAATGTAATATGTTCTCAACAGTCTTCTTTTCATATTGAGCTGCTGAAGATCCTATTAACAGTTTCTGGTGCTGCCACCTAAACTGTGTCTTCTGGAAGTTGAGAATATGTTAGGCTTTTTGTATCTTTGATAGGAACCTGTCCATTATTCAAATCTGAGAAACACTATCTTGTAATGTGTCTTCTAGAAGAAATTTATATTTAACAGAATCCAAAGCCTTTATCTTCAAGGATGAAGATCCACCATCTGTTAGTAGTTAAAAGAGGGCTTTCCAACCTTGAGACCCACTGTGCCAAAGAAGATGGAAGAGTTTAAGTGTCAGAAAGGCTCAAGTTGACGTCCTAACTCTCACTTACCGGCTATGTGATCTTGGGACAGTTCCATATTATCTCTTAATCTCAATTTTCTCAACTTGAAAACAAGGAGAATAACAGTATCACGCAAGTGTTGCTGTAGGATTGGATGAACTATCATATATAAAGTGTCCGACAGTGCCTGCACCATGGAAAACACCTAGAAAATGGAATTTCTCTCCATTTTCCCCTTTCCTTAAAATTTCAGCTAGTAGGTGGTGGCCTGCTCTGCAGTTGGCCTCCACTTTCTCTGTTGTTGTCACCAGACAGCACTTTTGTGAGGTCCCTTAGGAAATGATCAATGTGTGCAGTATAAATATTCCCTAAGGTGGCAATTTGTAACAGGCACCCAGCGCCCAGAGGCCACATATTCTTGGGGTTGTACCTCTTGATTGCCGACAGCCCCGCTAACTCCTTGGTCCTGCTCCAAAGGTAGTGAGGCTCTTGGCTCAATGCTTTTTCCCAGGTAAGGCATGCGTGGTGTTCTCAATGCTATTGCATGTCACCTGCCTGCTGTCTTCTCGCCTCTCAGAACTGCCTCCTATTATTACCCTCCTGCTACCCTTTCCCCTGATAATTGTTGGTGGATGCCCTCCATCTGCCCTCTCCCCCTGGCTAATTGCCTTCTGTTTCTCTCTCCCCATTGGTCACATGCCTGCTCTGCCCTCCTGTCACCCTTCTTACCTGCTAACCTCTGCTTGATTTGCTGCCTGGACGCCAGCAGCACGGGCCTTTCTGCCCTTCAGACTGCCTGCCGCCTGCTGATTTCCTGTGCTGCTCACCCCACCTGCGGCGCGCCTGGGGTCACCTTCCTGCTGCCTGCTCCACCTGTCCCAGGGCTGTTTGATTTCACCCCCTGAAAAGCACAGATGGGATCTCTCCAGCTTCCCTGTGATTGTCTAATGGGAAGTGGGATGCAAATGACGGTGTAGAATAAATGGGAAGGAAGAAAAACAAAACAAAACAAAAAAATGCAAACACTCAGGCAGTTATTAAGAATCCAGAGTAATTTAGCTAAATAACGTTATGTCTGTCTCAGAATCCAGGATATAGACACAAGACGGAAAGAGGGGAAACATAGTTGGGAATTGGTTAAAATAGACTGTCTACAGCATGGGAAGCAGCCAAATGTCGCAGGTAAATGCCCAGAGGGTAAAGTTTCCTCTTCCATCTCTGACCCTGAAAATAAGGATCAAGCTCTGGTGAAACACAGGCCTGTTCATGGAAAATAGTTGCATGTCACTGCATGGCATAATTTAACTGAACACCAGGGGCTCTTAAAGCTGCTGCTGAATATTTGCAACCTGTATCTGGCATTTAGCCTTACGTACCTATTGTACCTGCTCTATTGGCACCGTGAGCAGGAATCTCTTTTTTGGGTGGCATTTTCCTTTGGTTTTCTCTAACTGTTTGTTTAAACTGGCACTAAACACTCACAAATTGGGCACAGTTGCAAGTTAATAGAATCTTTTATTGAGAACCTTAGTCCGAAGACAGAGTTCCATTTAGAGCAGAAAATTGCTCTTAGGCCACAAATTAATTGTGTCACCAGGAAGAAACCAATCTTTTATATTTGAGTGGGAGGGTGCCACAGAGATCAGACATCCGGCCTCAAACGTGGCTAAGAATGCAAGGAGCTCGTGAGAAGGGGTAGGTGTGAACACTGGCTTTGGACATGGTATCTGTGATTTGCTTTTACTCTTCCTCTCCAAGACTAATGGCTAGTTCCTCATTGACAACCTTCTCAAACAGGAGAGATTTGAAAATGCGTATGTCCACATCCCCAGAGGTCACACTGGCAGTTACTTTCTATTTGTCCAAAAAGTTTTATTCTGAAATAAAATGTATTTGTTACCTCCAACCAGACATCTTGTCACCTTTCTCTTCAAACTGACAACCAGACCAATCAGATCATTATCACATTTTCTAGGTTTTTTTTTTTTGAGGAAGATTAGCCCTGAGCTAACATCTACTGCCAATCCTCCTCTTTTGGCTGAGGAAGAATGGCCCTGAGCTAACATCAGTGCCCATCTTCCTCTACTTTATCTGTGGGATGCCTGGCACAGCATGGCTTGATAAGTGGTGTGTAGGTCCACACCTGGGATCCAAACCGGTGAACCCCAGGCCACTGAAGTGGAATGTGTGAACTTAACCGCTGCACCACAGGCCGGCCCCCATTGTCTAGTTCTTAAAGTGATTTTTCCTCATAAAAGTCAATTATGTGTATGGTTGTAATGTTACTAATAACAACTGGTCCCAGGCTGCCTCGTCATGGCCTCAGTTTCCTCATTTGTAAAGCAGAGAGCAGAGAAAACCAGACATTCTCTTGAGATTCTACTGAGCTTAAAGATATTGAAGTGATTCTATAACATAAAACTTATGAGAGAAAATTATCAGGTTATTTCTGAAACATGTCCAGGGTCCCCAGTGATAATGGTTAGTTATCAACACCTACATGTAACAGATTTCCTAGTTCTCAAATTCCTAGAATGTAAGGAAACAGGGCTGTAGCAGACCCAGCCATTTTCTTTGGAAGATGAAAACACATAAAAATCAACCTCCAAGGATTCAAGGAAAGATGTAGAATTTGTCAATATGCATCGTAGAAAGTCTGAGGTGAAGGAAATCTCACAATATCTAATCTTATTTCTTTATGGTGTGGATATAGTATTCAAGGTCTCAAGAATGCATGTAACTTTCCCATGTTAGTGTCAGAAGAGGACTCTGCTATCTAGTTTTGGTCCATATTTTCATCATAATTTCTTAATATAGGATTTTTACCTCATCCCCTTTTAGATCATCCCCTTGGAATTTGGGCTTGTAATGGTAATAATTATTTCAATGAATCAAAACATCTTGCTGACTTAGTAGATGTGAAAGGAAGAAAAAAACATTTTGGAATTTTACTCCTTGGCTTAATTGAATAAATGTGAGATCAGGTCACAGTCCATATCACGTGAGAAATATGAGTGCTGATGTCTTCAAATTGACACAAGAATCATTTACCACCTATTTCCCATCTCACAGTAATTAAGCACATTGCCTCCATTGCTCAGCACTATGCCAATTTTCCACCACAGGTATTTTTAATTGTTTCTATCCTCCAACCAAAGGAGAAAGAAGAAAATAAGGGAGTCTAGTTTATTCTGGTGAAGGACAGTTCAGAGAGAAAGTGGCACTTAAATGTCATAGTTTTCAATTCAAATTAGATTTAAATAATTTTAAAGACACTGTTAGTGTTTCTTATTCCCACCAACTGCAGAAAAGCTTGCTAAGACCGTACATTCCAGGACGGTGAATGAAAATGGTGCTGACTACAGGCTCACCAAAAGACCATTGGAAAGAAAGAAACAGTTCATCGAGTAAAGCTGTTTATTAGGCTTACTGCAGTAAGGGAAAACACCAGCTTAGTAGTATCTCAAAATGGAAAAATTAAGGAAAGGTAATGATAGAGTCTCAACGGGGTGATTTCGAAGGTGGTCTTGAAGGTGAACTGGCTGGGAATGGGCAGAGATTATGACATAATAGTTTCAGATTGGTGGGCCCGGCAAGGTGAGGGTCTGCAAGTGAGCCTGGATGAGAAGCTGTTTTAATTATTTTGAAGTTTCATTTCAGAGGAGTAAGTACAGTTGATCCTCATTATTCCCGGATTCAGTATTCGCGAATTTGCCTAGTGGCTAAAATTTATTCATAAACCCCAAATCAGTATTTCTCGTGCTTTAATGGTAATTTGTGGACATGTGCAGAGTGACAACAAATTTGATTTGCTCAATGCACATGTTCCCAGCTAAGGTTGAACTAGATGACACTCTGCCTTCTTGTTTTTGCTCTTGCATTGTAAGCAAGTGCCTTTTTTGTGGTCTATTTACTGCCACAGTTTTGTGCTTTTTGTTGGTGATTTTGCTATTTAAAATGGCCCCTAAGCATGATGCTGAAGTGCTATCCAGTGCTTCTAAACACAACAAGGCTGTGGTGTGCCTTATGAAGAAAATACATGTGTTAGAGACACATCATTCAGGCATGAGGTATAGAGCTATGGGCTGTGAGTTTACTGTTAATGAATCAGCTACACATACATTAAATGATGTTCTTAAACAGAAATACACATAAAACAAGGTTATCAATTGATCAGGTTACAAAAATGGAGTGACCAGAGGATCACGGGAAATCTAGCCTTGTATTTCCCACGTGAACATTGGTTCAGTACTCACTTATTCAGTATTCTCAGACTTTATATAAGTATTGCAAATAATGAGAACCAACTTTATTTTTTGCTGTGTTTCTTTCAATATCTTGCCCCAGTATTGTTTAATACAGGGACAGTAAATGATGTTGCTTTCAGCTCTCAACGACTTATTAACCATACCATGAGACAGCAATTCTTTTAGCCCTCAAGAGCTTGTTCAAGGCATGGGCTGTCATGAACATGTTGTTTGGTCATTTCCTGCAATGAGCAGCCATATTTAGGGCTGCTGGGAAGGTGATTTCAATAGAATGGGGCTCAGAATGTGTGTCCCACCATCCCTCAGGTGCTGGGCTCACTACATTGAGCACAACCAAAGATGTGCTCTACCACATGGGCACCTGCTTCAGCATCTGCTTTCAGAGACGACCAAACCAGCTGCCAGGGGACTACTAACAACAGATATACTTTCTGGAAATTAGAGCATCGCCATTATTTTGAAATTCTTTTTATGGTAATAGTTCGGTTGTATTTGGAATCCATTCGCATTTTCATATGTAAACATTAACACTACATTTGTCAATGAGAAAAGCAACTATTATACAATATATAAATATAATTTCAACTCTTGAAAATTTTTCTGTGGTTGTAAAAAATATGATTTAACATTTTTATCACTAGTTGTGCAAAGTTTCTCATCAGGGGTGACTGTGAGTAATTTGGAGAGATCATCATTAAAAGATAATTACATGTAACAATTACAAGTATATAACCTAACATAAAAAGTTACAACCCCAGAAGCACAGTCAAGCTTCTCATTAAAAATGTGAAAACATTTTATATGGAACTTTTATACAAATTCAATATTTAATATCTTTCCTTATACTTTGTATTTAATTCTTTTACTTTAATGGATGTGTTATTTCTCTTCTTAGGATGCCCACCCGCACCCCTGCCCAGGTGTGTTGCCTGCTGATAGCTCTTAGCTGAGTCCTTTCTTAAAAATCGTCCTTCTCCAGGGCTGACCTGTGGCCAAGTGGTTAAGTTCACATGCTCCACGTCAGCGGCCTGGGGTTCCCTGGTTTGGATCCTGGGTGTGGACCTAGCACTGTTCGTCAAACCATGCTGAGGCGGCGTCCCACATAGCGGAAGTAGAAGGACCTACAACTAGAATATACAACTATGTACTGGAGGCCTTTGGGGAGAAGAAAAAAAATAAAAAAGTAGGAAGATTGGCAACAGATGTTAGCTCAGGGCCAGTCTTTAAAAAAAAAAAAAGGGACAGAAGGCAAGAATTGTCCTTCTCCAAAGAGATTTGCCTTGGCCAAGGTTATATTCTCTTCCTAGAATTTACATCCAATACCTAGCTGATGTGGGGGTATAGAAGCCTAGCCCCCTTTCATAATTTGGGAAAACTCTGAATGACTTCTCCAGCTCCAAATCTCTCTACAGATAGAATACCTCGAGGCCACCTCATTGTTTAACTTCTCACTCCGCCCAATCCTGCTTCCCTAACTCCCCTGAAGGTATTGATCCTGAGAACATTCCCCAATAAACCTACTGGATGAAGCTCTCCACCTTAAAGTCTGTTTCCTAGGGAACCCAAGCTGTAAGTCTTACCACAATTGTACACTGTAAAGCTTAAGTAGTGAACTTATTTTTACTAAGCCATATATAGTCTCAATTTACCCAAGTTTACCACAATGTGCTTTTCAGAATTTCTTATTTTGGATAGGTGTCGTTTCATACAAAAATTAAGGAAGCATTGCTCTAAGGGAAGATAATCCAAAGGAACCTTATCCATTCTTACGATATTTAATACTGTCTATATCCTGGTGATTTCTGAGTGTATATATTCAGCCCAATTTTCTCCTATAATATCCAATCTAGATTCTCTTATAGAATTGCCTTTTTTGATATCTCCCTGTGCATTTCTCACATGACTCCTGAATTTGACGGGTGTAACTGAAACTCTTGTTTCTTTTCCCAGAACTTGACACACTCCCCCCCCCCCCCCGCCCCCAACTACCCAGCCTACTATTCTTTGTCACACAGGACTATTACAGCAGCTTCCTCAATGGTCTCCATTCTTTTACTCATATACCCTCCTAACTTTCCTCCACATGGCAGACATAGTGATTTTTAAATGTTAATTAGATCAGGCAGATCTAATGATTTATGTCGTAAGATAACTCCCCTTTGCTTTAAGTCAAACGCCTCACGAAGACCTATAATGCCCTGCACGCCTGGTGCCTGCCTGCCTCTGCCACTCAGCTCCTATCCCTCTGCACCTCTCTTCCTCTGTTCCGCTGGTCTTTTCTTGATCCCGTGAACAAGCCAAGCTCCTTTCCTGCCTGTAAAGCCTTTGCACATATTTTTCTTTCTGTTTAATGGGCTTCTACCCAATGCCCAGCACGTTCACACTTGGTATGTGATTTCATTTTCATCATCCTTGAGGCTTCATTCAGCATAAATGTCATTCATTATGTGATCTTCCTCAATCATCATCTCTAGAAGAATTAGTTATTATTTGTTGTCTGTTTCAGTCCATTTTACTGTTTCCTTCAAACACTTCCTCACAATTTAAAATGATCTCTTTTCTTCATTTGTTCATTGTCTCTCTGCTGTATTTCAATGTTATCTCCATGATGGAGGAGCTTCATTTGATTTACTTACTGCTATATCCCCAGTGCCCAGCACAAGCCTTGATACAGAGCCGGCATTCAGTAAATATATTTTGGGTTAATGAATGGTTAATGAAGTAAGAAATGCAACTCATGCCTATAGGAGATGCTTACTCTCTAGACCCTAACCTATCTGGCTTGACTTGTAAACTAATCAGAAGAAAATACTCTCAAACCTTGGAAATGATATTTCTCATATAAAGTCACACTAATTTGATACCTTCTTTTAGCAAGAAGCACAAAACCTTTAGAGAAAAATATGTTTCAAAATACAGAATTTAATAGCACTTCTTAGGAATCAACTGAGCGTGATGTTTTCTCATCATTTAAACCTTGGTTGGGATTTGAATTTCAGAGAAGATATTCAGTAAATAGCAGACACCAACCAAGCAAGAAAAATATAACAGAATATTAAGTGAAAATGGACTGAGGAAATGCAGCTGTAATTTCAAGTCAACTGTGTCTTTTGACTGTGATCAGCAAGTCAGCTTTTTAAGTACATTAGTTGATCGACACTATCTAGCAACCACTACTACCTGCAAGTCATTGAGTAAGTTACTGGAGATATCAACATTAAACACAAAAGGTTGCTCTCTAGGAACTCACACTTAAGTAGATGAGATACTTAGAGTTCACTTCTCAACCTTATCAAGGAAATTTAGAAGATTCTGTATCTGATCCACAAAATGTGTTCAACTCAATATTAAACCAGGATTAAGCCTTTCTACATGCTAGCCACTATATTCAAAGGGTCTCATCTTCACTTTGACCTGATTTAGATTATGAGATTCTGGACCATGTCTAGATACTGTAATGGTATGAGACTTTGGATACTTTAGGAGAGTATAAATGTATTTTGCATATGCGGGACATGGATCATTGGGGGGCCGGAGGGTGGACTGTGGCAGACAGACTCTAGGGTAGACTCTCATGATTCTTACTTCCTCATAGTCAAGCCCTCGTGTGATCCTTTCCCTTTAGTGTGGATAAGACCTGTAACTTTCTTCTAACAAGTAGAATATGGCAAAGGTGATAGGATGTACATGATTACATGTGTGTGATTATATGGTTATGTTTCGTAAAATTATGGTGCCCACCTTGCTGGAGTCTTTATCTCTTGCTGACTTGATGAAGCAAACAGCTATGTTGGCTTATCTCATTATTTCTGTGGTTCAGGAGTCTTGACATGATTTATCTGATTTCTTTATTTCAGAATCTCTCAAAGATATAGTCCAGGTATTGTCTAGGTCTGTGTTCTTACCCGAGGCTCAGCCATGGAAGGATCTGCTTCCCCACTCACATGAATGTTGGAAATAATCAGTTCCTTCTGGTAGGACTGAGGGCTTCAGTCAGATATAAATGTGTTATTTTAAGCCACTTACTTTGTGACAATATTGTTTTGTAGTAATAGATGCTAACACAGAATTGCTTTGCATTCTCCCTGGATCTTCCTTTATTTTCTCTGCTTCCTGGGCCAGTCATGTTTTGTTAAGCTCCATAACTAAAACCTCTGATTTCTGTAGGATGCCTTCTTCACCAAAGTCACAGTTAGTAAGAGTAGACATGGGTTTCATTCCATCCTTGTGAGTTCCAGCTTATCTTCTGAGACTTCAGGCTGCTCATAATCTTTCATTCTCCTTTGGACTTTTGGCTCCAACATTAGACATGACAAGCCTTATGAAGACTGATTAGCAACCCTGCAGCCATAATGTGTAAGCCAATTCCCTGTAATCAATCAATCAATCCATCAATCCATAACTATCTATCTGTCTGCCTATTGACCTATTTATCTATCTATCTATTTACACTTCTGGTTCTGTTTCTCTGATTGAACCTCAATTAATAGAGTATATACTAGGCACTGGGTTATGTGTTGAGGATTCAAAAAGTGATAATACATGGTTCCTTGCCTTGATAAACAGACCAGTGAGGAAGACAGGTATACAAATGGAAAAAATCCAACACAATACAATAAGCCAAAGTGAATTGCAATATAATGTTTTGCATAGCTGTAACAGAGAAATGACCACAATGCTTTGGAGACTCAGAGAATGATGCTTCTGATTGCTATTGAGACACAGGGAAAGATTAACAAAGGAGAAAATATTTAATTAGTAGGGATTTACCAGAGGAAGAATGAAGATAGTTTTGGGAGGAAGAGAGAAGTGGGTAGAAAGACAGTGTTGAGATACTGATGAAAGCAGGGAGACAGCATCAGAAAAGAAGTTTTGGGATGAATGATAATTTCCATGAAGTTGTTTCATAGAGTGTTTGGGTTATTAGAAAAGTCACATAGTGACGGAGTGTATCCTAAAGTAAGACTTTGTATCCTATGGTAAGAAGTTGTCATATTTTCCTGTGGATAGCAAGAAACTATTAAAAGTGTTTCAGGAAGTTAACTCTAAAGGCAATATGGAAAAGCAGTTGGAGAGTAGAAATCTAGTGGCGGAGAAACAACCAAGTATGTTATAATAGTCCAGGGAGAGAAAGATTATAGCTTTAACTAAGAAAGAAGTACTGGGGATAGAGAGAGGGATGCAGACATTCCTGAGGTAGACTCTTAGGATTTAGATTGGGGTAGTGGCTATGCAAAAGATGGAGATTTCTATAATTATTTCTCAACTTGCATATTAGGAAACACCATAGATGTTATTTAGTATACCAAATCTAATAAGCACCTCTTTAACCTTCAGTTCTGAGAGTTTGAGAGAGGTGAGGATTTTCTCTTTTTCTTTCTCTTCTTACCAATTTAGCATATTTGTAGGGTAACAGGAAGAAAAAAAAGTGTGGGAGATCCTGAAGATAAAGCAGGGGTAAGCATATTGGAATTATTGAAAATCATGGTGATGAAAGATGAAATTCCAGTACAGATTGAAGAATATATTTTCCTTTGAGATGGAAAAGGTAACGCCTTTGACAAATTTGGATGTAAAGAGTTTGATAAGTTGTGGGGAAACAAAAGCATTCATATACTGCTAATTGGAATGTAAAATGGTACAGTTCTTTGGAAAACGTTTTGGCATTTCCTCAAAAGTTTAAATATAAAGCTTCTGTATGAGCCAGGAATTCCACTTCAAAGTATACGTCCAAAGAAATGAAAACATATGTCTACACAATAACTTTACAAAAATTTTTGTAGCCTCATTATTCATGATAGCCAAAAAGTGAAAACAATCCAAATTTACATTAATTGATGAAAGAATTAAAAAATGTGGTATATGCATTCAATTAAAAATTCTTCAGCTATAAAAATGAATGAAGTACTGATTCACAGATGAACATGGATGCACCTTGAAAATGTTATGCTAAGTGAAAGAAGCGGGACTCAAAAGATGACATACTATATGATTCCATTTATATGAAATATCCAGAACAGACAAATCCACAGAGACAGAAAGAAGATTAATAGTTGCAGGAGCTAGGGGCAGAGGGATTAGGGAGTGAGTGATAACAGATACAGGCTTTATTCTGGGGGAAAGGTGAAAAAGTTTTTAAAATTAGTTAGTGGTAATGATTGCATAATTCTGTAAACTTGTTAGAAATCACTGAATTTTTAAAATCACTGAATCCTTTAAAAGGGTGACTCTTATGAGAAGTGAATTGTATATACATATTTATATTTATATATATATATATATATAAAAGAGCAGATATGTTGAGGGGTCACCCATTTGATGGCCTCTATTTTCCCTAAACGTGTATATCAAACGTGCAAAGATAAAAATTGTAAGAATATTCTGGGATTATTGTCAATATATTTACATTAAAGGAAAAGATAATATTTCCTGTCTTTGCTAAGTCTCAATAAGTAAGAAGTGAGGTTAGTAGCAGCTGCCCTTTCTGGTGTTCAGACTCTTTGCAATATGCTGCTCCTTGTGTTATCAGTATTTACGTAGATAATCTTTTTTAGAGCTGGAGAACCTGATTCAGGGAGACTTCAAGATAATCTCTTAATTTGGGGGTCATGTTTCTTATGTCTACAGCTAGAATTTTCTCTGTTTCAAATGGTTCACTTGTTTTTAGAGGGATCTACACCCAGCAATCTGACACTAATGCATGTTGGAGATTGATTTAACCCAGGAAGCACAGTGTTTTAAAATAGCAAACAAAGGTTCATCAGTCTCCGGTAATAAATTTCATTCTATTTTATATGTTTTAGCCCTATCTACTTCATCTGTAAACTGGAATTCAGAGGAGTTCTCTAATTTAGTAATGAGTCTCTGGTTCTTCCAATTTTGACACTGGTATATTATAAACCAACCAACCAACCAACAAACAAATTGGATCAGGGATAGTTAGAATGCAAATCCAAATTTCTTGTCAGTCTCTCAGATTTGATCTAAAATGTGTAACAGAATCACTTTAGTTCACATTGTTCTTTAGATTCATTGTCTGGATGGATTCATGTGTGGAAGGTTAGGCTACATGAAGGGTAAAAACTCACTGTCCTAGCCAAGAAAGAAGGAGACAAAAAATAAACTAACATTGTAAACACCAAGTGAGAACTTAAACAAACAATTGATCTTCTAAGGATATTCTATGCAATATTTTACACTTGTGCTATTTTAATATGGCCATTAAAGTAAGTAGGCCCCTTGTTTAGTTGCTCAGAGAACAACCTTCACTTGGCATCCTCTGGGTACAGAGCAGTGTCATAATGAATCTCTTCCTCCCCATTAATGTCTTTTACTAAATATATAAAACATTTTACTTCTTATTAATGCTGTTCGTTAAGTTAAAAAAAAAATCCTGAACACATATATTTCTATTAAAACCAGTGGGATCCTAAATTCACTAAAAAACTTTTGCTAAGATATATCCTGCACATTTTTATCAGTGTACTGTAATCATAGCAAGGTAGAAATAGTTGCACCTGACAACTGTGAGACAAATTGTACAGAGGGGGGAAAAATCTGTTTGGGAACTGAGGTCTGAGGAACCCAAATTCCTGCCTCTACAACTTCTAGTAAGCAAAGGCCTAGAGCAAAACTACCACTGGAAGGAAATTTTCAAATTACTCCTTTACCAAGTTAAGCACAGCAGGCTGCCTCATTCCAAGTATTTGCACACAGGAAGGTACACTGACCCAGCATGAGTTAATCAGAGGTCACCTCCTGTTTTCTATTTGATTTTGGCCTCAATCACTTGGCAGCTGCCCCCTTGCCCTTTCCAAAAGTGGATAGACAGGGAGCATAGCAATGATCTCAGGAGGCCAGAACTTCTGCTAGCCCTATATCTTGGCCTCTACTTCTCTTGTGTTGGAGTTACTATACTTACAATTATGTGTATAATATTTACATTCTCAACTAAAGAGTAAGCTCCAAGAAGACAGGGTCAAGTCTTGTTTGCTCAGCGTAGCATCCAAGAGTCTCAATGCATATATGTTGACTGACCAACATGGACTAGAAGAATAAACTGAGTAACTTGTTGTCCACCTACATAGCATCCCCAAATTTAAGGTTAGTTTGCACTGCCATCACACCTGGATGGCCTCATCCCAACTTGCTAAGGAATGGAGAATGCGGTCGGATAATGGGATCCAACCTCCAAACCCTAAACATTGGCAGTGACAAACACCCCATACAGGGGCACAATCCTTACTCCTGCTCTATCAGAGGTTTAGACTGTATCCTCCCCAGAGCTCCCTTTAGATTCTCTATACTTGTCCTTATGATTTTATACCTCAACTGATTTGGGATTTGTCCTAAATGCTTCCATGACACCACAGCCCAACCAAGAGTTCATGAAGAGGCAGCAAGTGTGAATTTGACATCTCTAGTGGTGTAGCACGGCTTCTGACAGTGACCATGCCCCAGCTCCAATTTGGCTTAAATGAACAAGGTTCTAGTAAAGAATTGATGTTCTCTAGGAACTTGCCTTCATTTTCAGTCTCCTATAGACAGGTTTTCTCAATCTCAGCTCCATATGCACCCAAAATAGGACAATGGGCCAATTTTTATAGACTTATTTTCTGTCTTTAAAGGTTGTTTGGATTTAACAGCATTATAACTTTCAGAACAGTTTTCTTCCTCACTTTTTAAAAATTTTATCCTTAGAATTGAAAATCCTGCTGCATTTCAGACCTTCTTATAGCTGCATTGATTAGTCTTCCAGGAAGCACAGCTGTGGCAATAATCCCGTCTCTGCATCTTTGCAAGAAAGCGGGAAGGCAGGAGATAAGAGTTGCCACAGGGAGTCTATATTTAATCTACAACTGGCTTATCCAAGTGTCTTATTGCTCCCCGAGGGTCTCACCACATGCGCTATTGTGAAAAAAAAATGATAGAGAAGGAAGGATAGAAAAATTCACCTAAGATTGGTCTTCAACTAATTAATTCATTTCAGAATTGGCACAGGAGAAGTTTTTGCTTTGCTATTAATGCAGACTCTGAGAAAACTAGTCCTTCTCTATACCAGCGCAGCTCACCTTTCTGGCTTTGCCCTGTGGCTGCTATTGGGGGACAGCTGAGCTTTTTCTTGGCAACAATCATTAAGGCTGCTGGGAGGCATCTGTAAATGGTAACTTCAGTAGCTCCATCAAGGAAACCCCACCGATCTACACTGCAGAATTTTATAGGCATTCACACAGTGGCACAAAGTGGGTATCTGAGACAATTATAAAATCAATTACCAAATAAGTAAATACATAAACAATTAAAACACAAAACAAAGTAAATAAACCTACACCCTCAAAGAGGGGAATAGAGGAATGCTACTCTTCTTTAAAAACAATTTTTATTGTCCTTCCATTTCTTAGGAGACTATAGTGATTATCTACCTTATTTGACATCAAGTTGAAAACACACCTGACTTTGCAAGTCCTCTGTTGTCTGGTCCCACCCCAAATCTTCAAGTACTCTAAAATGAAACCTCAGTCCAATGTCGTTGTCATGAAATCACACCCCATTTGTACTGACCTGAGAATCTTTGAGCTTTTACTTTCCCCTAGAATGATCTTCTTCCTGCTATATGCTTATCTTAATTTCTTGAGAATGATCTCAAGTACACTTTTTCCCTAAAACTTACATTGTCTTATTTCTCCTTCCTTCTCTGAACATCTTTAGCATATGTTATTGTTATTATCATTATATCACAGAATTGGAATTCAGTGAGTGCAGAGGTTGGGAACCAGTTAGGAAAAGACTAAGGTCAGTCAGGACTGTACAATTAACGTGTTTGTCCTAATTCACGAGATGCTGAATTGCTTATGGATAGCAAAGGATTAAATGAGAAGATCTCAGTCCTTTTCTTTTACAAGATAGTCACTAACAATTATGACCTATCCATTTTTTTAGGATATTTTTATATTTTATTCCTCTAGAACAAAAGATAAGTCATGTTCAAAATCATTGACTAAAACTTCTCATAGGAACTAAAACTCTCCACTCAGTCTTAGGACAGACTGCAGAGAAGAGAGACAATGGAGCTCTTCTTTGGAGCCAGTAGAAGCTAATTAAAATGAACAGTTGACACCTGAAGGCATAGAATTCACAAAATACAGTGACTAAGAACATGGGTTCTGTCACTGAAGTCATCTGAACTTCTCTATTGATTGTTTTGTAGGGAAGGATGACACATACCTGGAAAAGTGAGGGGCATGGGTACTGGATGGAGAAAACTCTGAAAAGACTGCTGGAAGAGAAAGATGAGAGAGTGGGATGCATTTCTGCCTGGTGAAGTGCAAAAAGTTCATAAAGGTTGGGCCAAAAGCTCAACATGTGATACTCCCCACTTCCCCTTAAGTACAGCTTTGGAACAATTCTTTGAAATTGTACACTATTCAGAGTAATGAGTTGGTAACTATCTGCAGAAGACTACCCAGTAAAACATCTGTGAAACTGAACCTTTGCCTTTCTTCTCTCTGTATAAGAAGACAGTCTTACTTTTGGATATGCAGGAGACAGCAACTCCAGCTCTCTGAATACTAAACTAAAAACCCCAATATGTTTGGTCAATGCTATTTATTTGATCAATGCGATAGTGTTTCCGGAAGCTGTGCTTGCTTAAAAATATCCCATGTTGTATAATTTAAACCCAGATGTCCCCCCATCAAATTCTATATGAACAGGTTTTGTTGGTTTTCAGAAGCAAATAAATTAATAGACAGAATTTTCTCATTTCATTTTTTCTCACATAAACTTAATTAAAATCTGATGTCTGTCATACTTGTCCTACTAGCAAAAAAAGACAAAAAAGAGAATAAGAAGCAAGCATTGAAAATAGCTGATTATACTTAGATTGATGTAATTAAATGAGCAAATGTAATATAATCAGTGTCTGATTGGTGGTTCATAGGATGGAACAGTACTCACCAAGAGGAGTGCTATAGACTTTCCCAGATGATCAAATTCAAAAATTAATGCTGAGAATTTTTATCAAGCATATATAATTAAGATGTTTCCATTAGCTAAGCATTATTTAGTAGTAGAGACCAGAATAGTTTGTGAATGTGCTTGTGTGTAGATCAAATCTTAGCCAATATCAGTTTCTGCTCCCTAGCCACTATACTGCCAGAATTCTTCAATATCACAATCACCGTTATTAACCAAAGCAAAAATTCACTTGACCATGTACTATGTCTGTTGTATAGAACAGCTAGTCTTAATCCAAAATAGATGCCCTAAAATTTCTCTTTCACTTTTCTTTTGATCTGACTCACTTGAATGGTATTTTCTGTTCTCTTGCAGGTATCTCAATGTAGTTTTTTGCTTGTTTGTTTTGTTTTGCTTGAAAATAGTTAGCAGGGCATAAAGACAATATTCATGAAATGCTCTCTCCCAACTTCCCCTAAAATCCTATATTTTTGGATAAAGAAAGTATGGAACAAAGTAAAAAGAAGTAGAGAGAGTGCACTTGCACATGTGAGTGATGGTGTTGGGTGTGTCTGTGAGCATCTTCCCACAGACACAGTTGCACTTGCACAGTTAGCTCCCCCCTTACTGAACTACTCTCCCCTTTGGTTTCCATGGTCTTATACTCATTTTTTCACACATCTGTGGCTGTATTTCTTTGTTTTTCTTGCTCTTTTCTTCTCTTCTACTCAAATATTACACACTGGAATTTCTTACTTCTTTCCCTAAACCCTCTTTTCTTCTCATTATACATTCTCTTCTTAGATTATAAAATGCATTCTCATGGCTTATATTACCACTTACTATGTTGACAATACTCATGTTCTTACATCTGGCCTCAGTTCTTAAACCTAACTGTCTACTCAACATTTAAACTTTTCCATTTCTCTTCATCTAATAGACTTTCTACAATAAGTACTTTCTGACCATGGGACTAGATTAGAATCTATCTGTTATTCATTCACAAATATTCTCTGCTTTTCCTTTGTAGCCATCATCATAGGATAATTAAATTATTTAAAAACAGAGTGAAATAATTAATTAATTTATGGTTATGCACAACCTTTTCATCTCCTTTCACACACCAAAGCAAATTACAGTTTAGCTTGCTCATCAGCTTCTGCACTTGTATTATGCTGATGGTAGAATTTGGTGAAGTGGAGAATTGGGGAAGTGGGTGAAGGAGCTTGATTCATATTGCAAAGGGCAGACTTACTCCTGGAAAAGGAAGTGAAATTTATTGCCACTGAGAGTGAGGGAGGCATATTTCAAGGCAAGCTGTTAGGTTGTAGATAGAGTCTGGGGGCAGTTTGGAATGGGAAGAAAGATTTTGGAGCAACTGCCATATATATGAGTTATTGAGAATGAGACAGGTGGCGTAGTTTTCTCTGAATCCTAATTAACTTACTTGTTCAAGCTTTCTCTTTTCCACTTAACTGTGAAGTTACATGAATGGAGAAACAATGCTTATTCTCCTCCATGATTTACGACTAGCACCTATCAAGTATTGAGTTATTGGAGGTGCTTGATCAACATTTCTTGATTAATGGTTAACTATCTGTATGCATGTTTCTAAGTTACTTTATAAACTATAACCATGAGCCTCAGTGTGAACTATGGGGACATGGATGAATTAGGGAAAGGCTTTTGACTCCTTGAGGTGAGGTTATATACATATCACCTACTAGGTTTGGATTAAAGTTTAGACTGAGTTATATTATTTTCAAAACTTTAAGAATTATGCAAATTTAGGCTGGGGTCATCAAAGAAGGCTTCTCAGAAAGGATAGGAGATGAATACAGGAAGATCGAAAAAAGTGGAATAGAAGAAAAAATTTTAAAACATTCCTCAGGGAGGAGAAGAAATTTCACCTACTATTTCAACAGTTTGCATTTCTTTGAGTGCAACATTTCCACAATGTTGTAGGTTGAACCAAAGTCTAAATAGAATTATTTTGTTTTAAGTCATTGAGTATATGAATTAATAATAAGACTTCTGTTGTATGACAGATATGTGTTTAATTTGATTTTCTTTAAATTAATCTCTATTGGTCTCATTTTCCTTTTGTGAAAAAGAGTGTATAACAGCGCTTGGCAATAATTTCCTGCAAAGGGCAAGATAGTAAATAGGCTATTTACCTTTTAGTAACTAGTATAAAGACTTTCCAGACCATATAGTCTCTTTAGCAACTACTGATCTCTGACGTTATAGAGTGAAAGCACTCACAGACGATATGTAAACAAGCGGATGATGTTGTGTTCTGACAAAACTTAAATTATAAAAGCAAGAGATTGGCCAGATTTGGCTAATGGGGTGTAATTTGCTGACCCCTGGTTTACAACAATAAATATTTTATGGATTGGTCATATGAAATAAATGGGATAACTGAAATATGCTTATCACAATGCCTGTCACATAGTGTAACCACTGACTATATTATAGTTATGGGCATTAGGCAAAATGTGTTTTGAAAGACATGTATTTACTTATTAATTTAATTGTTTATTAATATTTGCTTAGTTCTTCTTATATGACAGGCTCTGAATAGTTAGATATAGGTATGAAAAATAATTACAAAACAGAAAGTCAAGCATATTAAATAAATTATGAAGATAAAAATAGTACAGAGAAAATTCTGGTCTGGCCATGAAAGAAGAACTGGTACCACATTTGTCCTCCAATATTAAACACCTAGAGAGCTGAGTACAATATATGAAACAACTGCTTGCAGACACTGGATACCACTCAGCATAGGACTTTGATGTCTTTAGAGAAGCAAAACAAATAGAATGAACCCTATGAGTACCCTGGCATAGTGCTTGGAGGCACTTTCAAGACCTTGGTGCAAAGAAGGGAATCCCCCCAAAATAATGGCCATCTTATTGAGTTGAATATAGAAGGGTCAGAGCTCAGAGAGGTGCAGTTGGCTTGAATTTATGGGACAGAATATTGGAAAGGAAAGAAGTATGCACAGAAAAGCCTCAAAAATCTGATCTGGATAAGGGTTCCCTTAAGATATTGACTAAAAGAACAAAAGGACAGAACAGAAAACAATTACTCTTGAAGATCTGTAAGGTGAACAATTTCAATTGCTCACAGAGAGCTGGGGGATATTTGAGTTTCTACCAGCCAGAGTAGAAAGACCTCAGTGAACATCGAGGGTAGGAATTTGGGTAGAAATATCAAACAAAAATATATTTCTTAAGTTTAGGGCTAAATTAGCCCCAGAGTACAATCTACTGTAGTCTTACCCTAACAAATCTTAAAAACGAGCTTCAAAAAGAACCAATATCCCTAAGTAACTTAACCATCTGCCAAAACAAATATCAACACCATCTAAAGTAATATGATAAAATTAAGGCATTTAAAAACATAATATTTGCAATGTCCAACTCCAGTGAAAACTTACTGGACATACAAAGAAACGCAAAAAATTACTCATAGCCAGAAGAAAAATTAGTCAATAGAAACACACCCAAAATTGTAGAAACGATAGAAGTGGCAGGAAACATTTTAAAACAGCTGTTATAAAAAAATGCTGAAAGGTTTAAAATAATAGGGGAGGAATAGAGGACATGAGTTTGGAGTTGCTGTATTAATGTTAAATAAAAGAGGGTTCAAAACAGAGGGAATTAGTAGAGACAAAGGGAAAGTTTTTATAATTATGAGTCAATTCAATAAAATGACATAATAATCATAAACATAAATGCTCATATATCTAACAGTCGATCTTCAATATATATGAAAGCAAAACTGAGAGAATCTAAAAGAGGAATAGGTAAATCTGAAATCATCATTGGAGATTTTTAAATCTCTTACATTTGATAGAACAATTGGGAGAAAAATTCAGTAAAGACATAAGTGATTTCACCACGGTATTAAATAGTTACTTAAATGATATTTGTAGAACAATATCCCAAAGGAGTGGAGAATGCATATGCTTTACAAGTGCTCGAAGAACATTTATCAAGATAGACCATGTGTTGTGTCTCCAAACCTGTCTTAATAGATTTAAAAGAAATTAATGAAATTATATAATGTAGGTTTCCTAACCACAATAGAATTAAACTAAAATCAATAACAATAACAATTGGAGAAAATCTCCAAATATTTGGAAACTAACACACTTCTAATTAAAAATTGGGTCAAGAAAGAAAGCCTAAGGGAAATTAGAAAGTATTTGAACTGAGTGATGCATTTGTGACATGAACTAAAGCAGTTCTTAGGGATATATTTGTGGTTTTAAATTTGTCTATTATAAAATAGAAAAAATTCTAAAGTCAATGATCTAAGCCTCTACTGTAAGGAGCTAGAAAAAGTAGAATCAATCCAAAGTAAAAGAAAATAAATGTAAGAAAGGAAGTCAACACAATAGGAAACTGACAAACAATAGAGAAAACTAACAAAGTCAAAAATTGATTCTTTCAAAAAGACCAAAAAAATTTAGAAAATCCTAACTAAACTGATTAAGAGAGAAAGTACAAACTATAAATTTTAATAATAAAAGGGAAGTTATCACAACTGATTCTAAAAACACTAATAGAATGATAAAATATTATTATAAACAGCTTTATGCCAGCAAATTTGACCACTTTGAATAAATGACAAATTCTTTGAAAACTAGAATTTAGCAAAACTGATAGAAAACTAAACAAAAAATGAAATATCCCTATATTTATTTAATACATTTAATTTGTCATCAAAAACCTTTCCTTAAAGAAAATTCCAAGACTGGATGTTTTTATTGGTAAATTCTATAAATCTCTAATGAAGAAATAAGTATATTATTACAAAAGCTTTTTCAGTAAATAGAGGAAGAAAAAATATTTCCCAACTATTTTATGAGGTTATCATAAGCCTAACACCAAATGCCTTGTATTACAATCTCATTTTCTTTCTTTCTTTTTTTAATAATCATTGCTGGACAACAAAATTGCTACATCTCACTCTAGATTCCAACTCTTCTGGAGGCAGCCATTCTGGTATATGTTGGTATCAGGGAATCCACCTCTAACTGTAAAGGGACACACAGAGCAGCAAGAAACTACTGAGGACACTGCTTGAGACCATCAGTCACATTAAACTAAATTCATGGCTAGAGCTTATATGGACCACCTAGAAGATACAGATTTGTGCTCCATTCTCAGCACTGATAACTGTGGTTACAAACTCTTAGGGATATGATTTCTCTTTTGATTTTCTCAGACGCAAGACTGTTTTGTGTTCCCTTAGGTGTATGTGGACTGGGGAGTGAGAAGCACTTACTTCTGGTTCACCCTTAAATTGAGAGTGTAACCCTATAGAATCTAATTTTATCAAGGAAGTATGGTATAATTAGACTCCCTACTTTGTGCAGGCCTTAAGCTTTGTCTTCTGTTCCTCAGGTCCTTCATAAAATGCATGGACTCCAAAGTCAGATTGATTAGTTTCAGATCTCAGCTTTACTACTTACTAATCATGTGCCTTTGGGCAAGTTAACATTTCTATGCCTTAGGTGCTTCAACTGTAAGATTGAGAACACGGTATATTTATCGGACGCGGTTGTTATACTAAATGTGATAACACATGTTAAGCTTATAGAAAATTCTGGATGTATAAATAAGAATTCAAGTAATGATGGATAAATATAGCCTTTCACCCACAGTGATTTATGGTCTAGCAGGATAGTTGCAAGATGTATATAAATAATTTTGATAAATCTAATGTGATATGCTCCATAAGTGACACAATGAAGCTGTTAAGAGAGTTTAAAAGAAGGAAAGGATATTTCACCAAAAATACCAACAACACTTAGGGGGAAAAATCCATCAATGTAGAATAATAGTTATGTTTTTCTGTATCAAAATAGTATAGACAAAAGCAGATTAATTATGTGTCCTTTCCCCAGTCCTATGTAACAAGCCACATAGACAAACAGACACAATACAGATCTACAGGCAAGCAGGCCCTCACTCACATATGTGCTCTAAATCATTGCTCTGGACATCTTGCTGTGCCCTGCAGTTTGTTTATTTTGTGGTCATTGTATCGGTGAAATAAAAAAAAATATAAAGAAGAGTTTTGGTGTCTTTTTTCTAAATGAGGAGAAAATTTGGACTTGAAGCTTTCAGAAAAGTCATGGATATCTACCCTTCAACACAGACAAGAAGGCAAATTTTGTCTTATTTTATTATGATGATTATTATTACTTTCGGTCACAGCCTTGAAATTGCCAAGGGATTGTTCGAACGCAACTCTGGTCACAATGCTCTGTGTGCCCTCCTCCGGCATCTGCCTTTAATCACAGACAATATGGTTTGTGTTTAGAATCGAATGACTGTCATCATCTAGCGCTAATGTTCTCTGTCACAGGGACTTAACAACCCATTTGGGGAACACTCTCAGAGACTTTCAAATTCAATATTCTCTCCAAACTCCTGGCTTTTCATTAACTATGCCATGTGGGTTTCCAAGGCATGATGCCCAATGGTATTATTTTTCCAAAGAGGTCATAGGAGAGAGGAGGTTTTTTTTTCTCTTTCGAGTGTACATTTCAGCTCATCTAAACATGCAAACCCACTAAAGTCCCTATGTAGAAGTCTGCGTTCACGGATAGCCTACATTCAGGGCTCAATATGATTTTACAATAGAAAGTGCACATGCTTTTGGATTGCATAATATGCAATTACCCAGCACATGATTGAACTGAATTACAAACTGTTGTTGATTTTCTGCATGGAGCTTACTTGGCTCTTTGATATATATTTTCTCATTAGCTTTCCCCTGATTTATTTATGATATTGTTATGCATATAAAGGGCAGATTGCTGAAGTTCACATTGCAATGACCGAATTAGCAGTTGAAAAATTCACGGTTATGATGTGCAAATGACTCCCTGAGTGTTCTGAAGGTGTGCTCTCCTCTCCTTTATCATTGTGAAGCTGTCAACTCTATCTTTATGACACCTCTCATATCTATCCTCTCTTTACCTTTCCCCTGACCACCATTTCAGAGCCCTGTCTTCTCTTGCCTGGAAAATTGTAGTATTTTTCTAATCCTTTCCATGCTCCAGGTTAATCTCCTTGAAGTTCATGCTTCTTAGCGCTAAGATTGATCACCTCAAATCATTGTCCCGGTCACGTCACTTCCAAATCCAAGAGGAAAGATAAAGAAAAGAAGATAAAGGAGAAAAGAAGGTAGAAGAAAGAAGGAAGGAAGTGAAGAGAAAGATGAGAGGAGAGCAGGGAAATTTCTAGAAGAAACTAGGGATGTAAGTAGGAAGGGAGAAACATAAAGAAAGGAAGGCAGAAAGGAAGGTAACCGCACATGTGATAGCGGAAAGGCGGCAAAGTTCTGTACCATTGATTTCTGTCTGACATCACCTTCCTTTAATAGGACTTGTTGTTATGCAGTTGAATATAGGCCAATGATGGCTTCTGCAGTTACACACTTCAGTGGAACATTCTGTTCAATCTGCCTAACTAGCTACTTCTCCACCTGTGTATCTCTCTGCTTGTCTAAATGGAAGGCTATTCTCAATGCATGCAAGCACAGGACGTTATAGTTAGGCCATTTTCAAATAATTGTGAGAAAAAGAAAGGCATCCTTCTCTCACCCCCTTGCAGCAGGGGCCGTTATTGATTGCATGTGCTTGGAGGATTGGTAGGGGGTGCAGAGGACAAATGTTGTTAGTGTCGATCATACCACGTGAATCTGAAATCTAAGGCATACGAGAGAAGAACGCTGTTGAGCAGCTTTAATTTTCTCACAGTCTAAGAAAGTGTCTGAATTAGGAGATGGGAGAAAATAAAGAGATCATCACGCATTGGAAGTGGAAGTGATGTTTCTTTCTTTCATTTTTATGATTCTAAAGGCCAACTTATAAAGAAGAGCTATATAAGCAGGTTTAAAAATTCTGAATTATAAGATAAAAATTTAGTGCCTCACAAAACCAAACAGGGAAAGTAGAAATCTTAATAACTACTTCTTTTAAAAAATGAAGGAAATGAGGAATTGAAAATGATACAAGAATTCAGCAATATTTATATTTACGAAACATACAAAACAATGACTTGTCTAAAAAGAGATTGGCAAACTGCTAGTGTGTTTTTTAAGAAAAGAGATGTGTGAATAAGTGAAATCGTGTGGCTTAACGTGAAATCATATTTCAAATAATATAAATTCAAACTAACAATAAGAATATAGAAGGGAAAGGAACATTCTTCTCTAATTAAAGTAAATGTTGATATCCTTCTCATCTCCATTCTAATGACACAAATTCCTGAACATGAGGATTGAAAATATGCTTATTTTTTCACCAATGCATCTCTATTAGCTCAGAGACAAGAATGTAGCAATTACTCAATTATTACTATTTGCACGAATAAATGATTTAATTATATTGTAAGATGCATTGTGCCTTCACTATTCTCAGGGCCAGAAGAAGAATGAGATCAAGAATTACTGTTATTTATGGTAAGGATTAGCTTAAAATTCTTGTTGAAATTTTTTTTGACGTCCAAAATATATTTGGAAGTTTAAGAAAGGGGAATGTATGGTTTCTACACAATTTTTTTTAAGTGAACATAGTTTAGTATTAGTGATGGACACCAGTAGCTCTTAAAATATAAATGATCTATTGACCGTAACTTAAGATTAAAAGTGAGGTTACAGCAACCAAGATTCCCTTCAACAGGTGCATGAATAAACAAACTGTAGTACATCTATACAATGGAATACTATTCAGTGATAATAAGAAATAAGCTATCAAGTCATGAAAAAACATGCGGAAACTTAAATTCACGTTGTTAAGTGAAATAAGCCAGTGTGAAAAAGCTACCTACTGTATGATTCCAACTATGTGATATTCTGGAAAAGGCAAAACCATGGAGACAGTGAAAAGATCAGTGGTTGCCAGGGGTTAAGGAGGGGATGACTTGGGTCAGTACTGCTCGTGACGAGTAGGAGCCAAAACATATCTTTTCCCCCAGATGAACACTATATTACTAAGCCAGAGTCAACTGAATTTGTACTAAGTCCTAATTATGCCAGTTGTGCTCAATAACTTCAAGTCTTAAAAACGTACTGTCTGACTAATTGTGGGAGAGACACTGTATAAGAAAAGGAAAGAATCTAGTCACCTTATAAATTTTCTCTCCATTTTAGAGGAATAAACGTTGATAATTGTCAACAGTGAATGATTAGTGAGGTATATATAAAGAGACACAACTTCAGTCAGCAAACACAATCTAAGAAAAGGTAGTGGTTGTACATCGAGAAATTGTTAAATGAATAAGCTATATCTATGCTTAAAGTTAAAATGTGCAAGGAATACAAGTATCTTTTCCATGATTCCAAGCTTATCCTAACTTTTTCTGCTATTGACCAAATATAGATCTCAAATATGTTTACTAAGAGAACTTCTACTTCATGTTGGTATCTTAATGTTTTATTTATAGAACAACACCAAACAAAATGCCTGTAATCTGTGTGTTGTGCAGAGGTGGTCTGGGGAGGGTACATTTCTCAATTTTCTGCTTTTTATTTCCGGAGAAAATGAAAACATAGATTTGTTCCATAACCAAAGATATTGCCACTTGCTCACTGATACTAAAATTGAAGGCAAATCAGTAATAGGAACTAGCATCTATAATAGTCCCTTTCAAGCTGTGGTCGACAAAATTCCAGAAAGCTTGGGAGCTTTCTTGGGGACAGTGAGGGGCGAAAAGAACAGAGAGCATGTGCAGAATGCTGAGCTCCTGACATTTACTATAACAAAACAGCTCCATGTGCTTGTTTTATATTTTAGACATAAGCATATGATTTTGTTCAAATAAATGCTTTCTTGGCTAAAAAAATAATTAGAAAACTGTTGGTCTAGAGATAATGCTTTGAAAATTCAATCTAATATATTAATGGCATATGTCACAAAATCAAATGTAGGAACAACCATGTAGAAAAATGAAGAGAACAGTGCGAGATAATGCTAATAGAAGGGGAATAAAGGTGAAAAATGTTAAACGGATTTTGGAAATGTATACTGAAGAAAAAATATTGTAGAAAAATAGGTCTTCTAACAAATGAGAATAGTCATTGAAAAGCAATAATTTTAAAATAGTTGAGATATTAGACTCATTTAAATCAGTTTAATAATAACAGGAAGGAAAGTGAAATTTCATTCATTGGAAGAATCTTTTAAAATATGTTTTATTACATACTTGTTGAAATTTGTGCCTCTATAATTCCCTATGAAATAATTTTTATACAAACAATGAAATTTGGTTGTCCTTTAAGTAAATCATTTCAAATTTAATTTATAGATTTTTTTTGAATTTAAGAGAAACCAAAGGACACCTTCCAGAATAAAGGAAAAATAGGTTTGAAGTGTGTTGAAAGAGATCTTACAATAATAGGCAATTATTGTAATACAGAAGAAATATAAGCTATATTCCAAAACTTTTAAATTTAAAGATATTTAAGGTTAGGGTGCAATATTGTATACATTCCACGTTATCTTTTGGACAAGTTCAAACTCCTTAGCCTTACATTTGGTGTTTTCCATTAACTGACCCAACATTCATTGTTTGCTCATACTGAGCAATAATTATTAAATACTGACCATGTGCAGGGCAGCATATGGGATGATATGCACGTTACTTTCAAGCTTTCATTTATGTTATTCATTTTATTTAGAATTGTGCCACTTTGTCTTTTGTCAATACAAATTCTATTACTTCTTTAAAATCTTTCTCAGGTCTTGTTCCATGGAGTTCTCTCAGAAAATGCAGGCCCAAGGAGATTGCCCCGTCTGAATTCCTAAAACAATTAAAATATGACTGTTAAAATAGATGCTTGATTATATTATTCCACGTTCTCTAGCAATTCCATTTATATATCTTATCTCCAACTGAGTTTTAAGTGTTTGCTGAATGCTTAATGAATAAATATGTGTTCAATGTTGAATGAATTATAATTCCTTGAGATTAAGGTCTTTGTCTAGTCTTTCCTATTTCTTCCCAAAACTACCATATAACTTGGCAGCAACATGGTGTTAAATAAATGTGTGCTGATTTTTAATTAAATAATTAGTGGAGTGCAATGGCTTTTTTGTGTTAAAAATTTACGCTTTTAAAACCACTTTCGTGTCTACTATTTTTAATGGTATTATTATAACAATTCTACTATTTGGTGTGTGGAGAAAAAGAGAACGAAATCCACTCAACTCGTCAGTGTCAAGTAGTACCTGAGCAGAACTTACATATTCTGATTTCTAGTCCCATAATTTTAAGATTACGAAGGAAACTCATTAAAGTTTAAATTCTGGGAAACATCAACTTTCCTAAAATATAGCTAAAAATTGCTTTTAAATTTTCTTTTCTCGTCCTTTCTCTTCTTTGTTCTCATCCCTGAGTTAACATTCACTGTCAGAAAAATTTGTCCCAGAATACTCATAGAGTGAATAAGGAAGTCCAGACATAACAGATGTTCTGACACTGTGCTATTAACTATCACTTCTTCCAAACCTTGGTGCTTCTGTAATGATCCACATTTCTTTAGATTTTAATTTACTCCTTTCTGTATATTTTTACTTCCTCTGTTTGGGTTGTCACCCTCTTCATGACAGGACTGGATCATATTTACTCCTGCGCCCATCAAGGCCCTCCAGTACAGTGTCTTCAACAGGGTAGGCACTCAATAGACCTCTGCTGAAAACAAAAGTTATGTGCATGTTTGTATGTGTGCCTGTGTACAAAGGAACAGATCAATAGCCAATGAAGATCTGAAAGGAAGAGGAATTTTTCCACTAAGTGTCTATACAGAGCATCTAAATTTTCTGTTTCCAATGTGTCCCACTCCTACTTTGGTAGAAACATAAATCCATTGCAATTCAGTTTATGTCTATTCCACTCCACTGAATCTCTTGGGGCAAATATTAGTAATGACTTCATGTATCAAAAGACAGCGGAAATTTCTCAAATTTTTAAATATTTTTTGCTGGACTTTTATAATAGCTATAATAGTATTTACAATTATTTCCTTTTTCTTTATCTGTGAAACTCTCTATATCTTTTGCTTCAGTAATCCACTTCATTCGTCTAACACAGCTGTATTGGGCTACAACCATGTCCTATGCACTGTGCTAAGTGATGTGCATGCTGAGATGAAAAAGAAAGGTTCTTCCCACATGGAACTCATATTCAAATGGATGGAAAAAAACATAATATAATAAATAAATGAATTGGCAACTAATTCTTATTTGTGGCAAATTCTATGAATGAGACAAGCACGATATTGAAGGAGAGGTTGACAGGAGTGGACGAGCTTAGATCTGGCAGCTGTGGAGGTCCTGTCTGAGAACGGAAGGATGGTATAAAACATACACCACCATGATGATCTCACTTGGTGAAGAACATGGAGTCAAACTCATTTGGCAGGGGGTATAGGGTAGCTACAGGTGCTGAGGATGCAGAACTAACGAATGACACGCTAACTGGGTGTGGGAAAGGACCCAAGATTTGGCATAAGAGGAGGCTGCAGAAATAAACAGGGCCAGATTATGCAGATCTTGTGAGCTTGGGGAAATAAGTAGGTTTTATTATAAAGGTCGTGGAAATCCTTGAACAGCATTCAGCAGAGGAATAACTTGATCTAGTGCCTGTTATTTAAAGATTACTCTGGCTGTTCTGGGAAGTCCTGATAGGAAGGAGAAAAGTGTGGCTGTCTCTTGGCACCCCTCTCCGGTCTCTGATAACATCTCTAGCTGTTTTGTTGATTCCTTCCACCTGACTCTTACACATGGGTTTCTTTGTTTTGTTTTCAGGCCAATGCTGTTTTTCTCTCTTCATGTATTATCCGTTAAAAATCCCACCTAGGTCATGGTTTTAGCACACACCGATAGCATAATGATTTCTAAATCTAAATCTCTTAGACAGACATCCTTCTGGCTTCTGTCATATACATCTGCTTTTCATCTGAACATATTCATGTGAATACCCATGGATGACTAGAATTCAAACATCCAGAAGAGAATTAATTCTTTCATCATCCTTAGACTGACTCTTTCTCATTTATTTTCTATCACAATTTCAGGAAAATGAAATAGGAATTGTCAGTCTAAACCCAAACATGAAATTCATTTGGACTTCAATCTCTCACCATATCTAATAAATCATAAATTACACTGTTTCTCCTAAATTCCTCCTGAATCCTGGTGCATTTTTGCAACCCTACCGTAACAGCACTAGTTCAGGCACTCATCAGCTCTCTGGTCTCAGTAGCATTCATGCTTTACTCTTGTTCCTTTGAATCTAGACTGGCCCTTCACAATCATATCTTTAACAAGCCGTTTGAGCTTTCAAGACTCAACTTTGGAAACAAAGTTCAAGAAGAAAGAATCCACAAAGTAGTCCAAGATATATCAGAGGCAGCAAATGGGTATGTAGAGACAGCAGATCCCCAAAGTATCTCCTGCACATCCTTTAGGAGCCCCCTCCTCCCTCTCCTTGATGTCACTGCCTTTGTGTAGGTTTGAATCTTCTCCATCCAGGACTCTTACCAGCGTCATCCAGTACATACACTGGATCCATTTATCCCGTTTCTAATCCATTTTCCATGGCAGTCTTTCTAATAAATAAATTTTATTACATTAACCCTAAGTTTAAAATTGTATTTAATGGTTTCTTATTTCATATGGGTTCAAGTCCAAACACCTTAGCTTGTCTCTAGGACAAGCTTCACCTTACAGTCCTAGCCTTGGATTCTGACTCTCCTGTCTTCCATTGTTCTCTTCACTCAAACCACACCAGAGGCCCAATATTACCAGAACCCTCAAGTCCACTCATTCCTTTCTGAATATGCATATATGCTCTCATCCTATAGCAAATGCATAATCATATTTCAAGGACAACTCAAATGTGACTTTTACTGTGGAACTCCTTCCCTTGTCAGCGTAAGTACAGACTGCCATGGAGTCGTAGAGAAAAGAACAACCAACTTTGCATAGCATTCATTGTTGAATTACCATTAGAGTATGGGCTGTTTAAAGTGAAGGACCATGTTGCATCTTATTTGTACTTTTAATAGTGCATAGCACAGTGTTTTATCCTTTTAAAAGTTGATAACACGTGTTTGTGGAATGAATGAATAAACAAACGGAAAAATGAATGAAGAAAGATGACTGCAATCATAGAATTAGGAATAAATTTAAATATTACTTGGATGAAAGGAATGGAGAAAATAATGAGAATTGTAAAAATGAGATTCATTATGTGAAGAAATTCCTATCAGTGGTTAAAATCAAGACCAAAATAAAAGCAAACAGTCCAGAGAGAATTTAATGCTTTTACCAGGTGAGAGAAAACAGAGTGGTAAGGGTTGATCACACAGAAAGGTTATAGCATGTGACATGTAGGAAGAAATTATAATTGGAAATTGGAAAGAGGCAAAAGTGAAACTAGAGAAAGAGAAAGGGAATGTGAAGAAAATGTTAAGTTACAGGCATGATGAAACCGCAAAGAAATATACAAGGGAGGCACAGAAAAATACGACAACAAAGATTACTTTAAGCTTGTTTTTAAACTTTTTTGAAACTTGAGTGTGGGGTGAGGGAAGACACAACAGCATCAAGAGAGGATACCTGAGTTACAAGAGTTTAAGTGGAGGGATTTTAAAAAGCAACTAGACCAATTTTGATTAGGATTTTTCAGAGTAATTCGTTCGAAGTCCCTACTGAGATACAGACTGATTTCTAGCCTTGGTTGGCACTCCTGTTTCCAAGAAAGGATGCTGTACAGTAAAAATTGGTTTAGATTTTTGAAAACAATGTTTGTTTAAAAAAAGGCAACTTACAGAAAAGTTGAGAACAAGAAAAAAGTTTGTATTTTCCTAAACCTTTTGATAGTAAGTTGCCAACCTGATACCCCATCCCCCCTAAATATTTTGGTGTGTATTCCCTACAGACAAGGACATCTTCCAACCAGCATTTAAAATCAGGAATTAATATTGATACATTCCTACCATCTTCTTTTCAGAATTTGACCTATTCAAATTTTTCTCACTGTCCCAGTAATGTCTTGCCTGGTAAAATGGTCCATTCAGAATAGAGAGCTCATTAGTTGTCATATCTCTGCTTCAGTCTAGAAGAGTTCTTTAGTCTTTTTTTCTTTTCTCACTTTTAGAATCTTAATGCTTTTGAAGATTATTTTTGAAATTATTTTGTAAAATTGCCTCCAGTTTAGGTTGGTATGATGCTTTCTTGTGATTGGATTCAGGCTCCTCTTCATTAGCGGGAGGATCGTAGCAGTGTTGCCAACTTCTCATTGCGCCCTATCAAATGGTGCATGATTGTCATTTGTCCCATAGCGGATGATGTTCATTTTGATCACTTTATTACAGTGCTGTCATCCAGATTTCTCCAAGTAAAGTTACTTTTTTCCCTTTTTTAACTAATAAATATTTTGTGAGGTGGTACTTCTAACAATGTAAATATGCCATTCCTCATCAAACTTTCACATCGATTTTTTATTTGTATCTGTATGCACTCATGGTTTGTTATTCTATTAAATGGGACCATCAGCATCAGCATCACTTATTAGAAATGTGAATTTCCAGGCTCCATTCTGGATTTACCTAATCAGAAACTCTGGTGGTGGGGCCCAGCAATCGTGTGTTTTAACTGTCCCTGTTGGTGGTTGTGATGCACGCAAAAATTTAAGAATCACTGGAATACTGGATTTCAATCCTGGTTGTGTTTTAAAAATCACCTACAGGGACATTTAAAAGCTATTAATTCCTGAGTCTCACCCCCAGAGATTAGACATAAATTGCTAAAGGATGGAGCCTCATCATCATTCCTTTTCATTTCCTAAAATGATTCTAATGTGCAGCCAGGGTTTAAAACCACTGGAGGATTTTATCTGAGGCAGTGGTTCTCAAACTTGGCTCCACATTGTAATCATCTAGGGAGCTTTAAAAAATACTAATGCCTGAGTCTCAGCCATAGAGATTCTGCCTTAATTAATTTGGAATGCAGGATGAGCGTTATAATTTTAAAATATTATAATCACCTGGGAGAATTTTCAAACCACTGATGCCCAGTTCAGGCCACTCCCTATCCTAATTAAACTCTACATAACTCTAGCACTTGGGTCCAGCGTCAGTAGTTTTAAAAACTCCCCAGGTGATTACAATGTTCAGCAAGTTTGAGAACCAGTGCTCTGGGTTCTTCTATACCTCACAATACATTATTTTATAACAAGGCTCCTCCCTTATAATAACGATACAACTATACCTTGTTGAAGCCGTAATGTGTGCTAGCATGGTGCTAAGAACTTTGCGTTTAAATATAATTATCACAAGAACTCCCTGCAATTTATGGTATTTTTACACTAAACAGATGAGGAAATGAGACTCAGGGCAAAGAATTACCTTGGCCCAACCCACACAACCAATAAGTGGAAAAAGAAACACTCCAACTTAGCCTCTGCCACTCCAGAACCTTTGTTCTTAGCAATTAAACTCCATCTCTTCTCATCTTATATGTGTGAGTCTTGCTTTTTATGGGCTCATTTATTTAATTTTAAAAAACACCTTGATTATAAGGAGATATTATACTAGGTTTCAGATATGCAAAAATTAAAAGAACAAAATAACATGCACAAAGACTTCAGAAGTCCAAGGAGCTTCTCTTCAAGTGGGCAGAGTGCTGGGTTGGGGGGCATATTAAAGGTCTAGTACCACATTGTGACTCAGCAAGAAAGAATGGAGGAAACAGCTCAGGATTTGGAGTCAGGCTGAATTTGGCTGAATCCTGCCTTTGCCTATCCTTCTGATTTCTTCACCTATAACATGAGAAGATGATAACCATTTCCTAGGATTTCTGTGAGATTTAAATGATGCAAAATAGCTAACGCATCGTGCCTGCTGTGAAGAAGATGCTTATTAAACTAAATTAACATGGCTCCAAGTCTTCTTTTATGAAATTGCTTTCTCCCAGGTGTAAGGGAGATGGGAGGAGCAGGAACAACAGACATTTGGATAAACTTAGCATCCTCTTCAGACCAGCAGCTTGGTATTACCTAAGAGATTGCTAGAAATGCAGATTCTAGAGTTCCACCCCAGATTTTGTCTTTCAACAAAAGCCCGGGTGATTTGCATGTGCAATAAAGTTTAAGCAGGTGTCCTAGCAAATCTATGATAGGATGAAATACATGTCACTTAAATTTTGATGGGACATATGGGGAAGTTGGTGGTTGGGCGTGAGGTGGAGTTAGGGAGGGAGTTTTGAAAGATTTTAGAACATAAAATTTAAGCCTCAATTATATACAATTCTCCTTCAAGCCAGCCCTAAGCTAAAATCTTCTTTTTCACAGAATCTGGCTACAGGTTTTAAATTCCTTTTCTTATTACCATCAAGTTAATGACGTTCCAGCCCAATTCTATCTGCGATTATTCAGTGAATCATGTTGACCGGTTGCTGAGGGTTTTACTTTGAACTTTTGAATTAAGAAGGTGTTTATTTTCAGGCTAGGACTTTGGCTTTTTCTCCCAAGATGAGCTGTTTGAGAAGGAAATGAACTAGAAAGTGGGAATGGTTCAGTGGTAACAGTATATATAGTGGAAAGAGTTGTATACCATCCTCGGACCCTGTCCTTGTGATAGAAAAGAAAATGCCATCCAGTCTCATGATTACTACTGTCAGGAATAAGGGAGAGAGAATGGCAGGGACAATTAACCCACATTCTCTTCTTAATGTTGAGTGGTTTTTCCTGGTTAAGGTTGTTTTATGTCCATAGACTATCTTGCACACTTTGAAGGTACAATCTACAACAGATGTAATTATGAAATTTCTAACATTGTGTTTGCAGCTATTCGAAATTTTGATTGCTCTTGTTCCAATTACATCCATTGCATTGTGCATGCTTTTTTTTTTCCCAAATGGCATTAAAGGTTGCTCTTTGTAGAACGGTTGTGGGGAAAAAACCAGGGTGTGGGGGAGAGAAAATATCATCAAAAGAACTGCAAAATAACACCATGAAAAGGATAGCATATTGTAGGAGGCGCTGATATGGTAGATGGTCCTTATTCAATGAAGAGTGAATCTAGACCTAACGACCAGATGGCAGAGCTGAACACAGAAATTCCATATGTGTGATGGCAGCGAGGGACGGCCATTGACATACTTGCTTTTCCAGCCAAATGCCTCGGCAGATGCAGAGTTTTACACTTTAACATTGCAATATGGCACTAAAACCCAGGAGAAGAGTTAGATGCAAGATTTAAAGCTGATTTAAAGTGGCAGAGTTTAAGTCAGATTCTATCCTATCAGGGTGAAAGCTATAAAGGGAAAGTGAGGGGAGATTAGCCCTCTCTAGGATTGTGTTTTGGATCTGCTGGTCTCATCACGTTTTCTAAAGAGGAGCCAAACTTGGTCATATTAGTTATAGGCTTCTTCCTGTTCCCAAGCCTTTCTAAAAAAATAAAATAAAATAAGAATCAAGTCTCAGAAATGGATTATTGAAGGAAAGCAGCATTAACATGCTCTGCCTGGAGTCTGAAAGCTCATAATGTGAGTTATTCTCTACTTTGAATAAACTGCGAGATGTACTTGAAAATTAGATTTTCATTTAATTGCATTTTTCTGTGTGAGGTGCTTGAGGCAGCCATCTTTGTGGAAAAGGGATCATGTCTGTGCTGCACTGCTTAGAAAGCTCTAAGAAAAAATTAGTGAAAAAAAAATTAACAACATCCAAAGACTTTTACTGTTTTAATACATAGATTTTTTGGAATATTGACAAACATCAGTTTTTTAAAATTGTTAAGCTATGGGCTAGAAAGTCATTTGCAGCCTCTTTTCTTGGATCTCAGTTGTCTTCCATAAGGAAGATGACTGCCAAAGGCAGCAACAGCAAACTTATTTCCCCAAACATATCGTAAGTTGAGCAGGGAAAGAAATTATTTTCGACTTTTATGTTAACTTTGTCCATGCTCTTGGTGTGATGTGTTGTTTGAGGTTCACTGAAGGCAATAGTGTGAATCAGCTTTGGTCTTATCTCACTTGCTTCTGCAGTGAGTCCTAATGGCCTGTTAAGAGGAAGAACCATATTCTGTGACCACTGCCTTCCCTTTTTAACCAACCTCCCTCTATTTTCCTATGTGAATCTTATGATTCAGGGGTACAAAACTGCTAGCCATTCACTGGACATACCCGGTATTTTCACATCACTGCATTTCCCTTCCTGGTGTTCCACTGAATGTTATCCCTACTTTTCTATATTTTATTATTTTTTAGTGGTTTCTTTTTAAACATGAATAAATGTGATCATAGTTCCTGGAAGACAGGGATGAGGACTTTAGTTCTTATTTCCCCATGGTGCCAGGGGCACTGATATTTAATAAGTATTTATGGAATTGAATTAATGATCACAAGACTTACTAGGTCCATATGGTACACTGAGAAAACCTGGGGGAGGGAAGGGAAATGCCAAGAAATAAAGTTGTCTTAGTACGGCTCATAGATATGGCGGCACTGGGGTACTGTCAGACAGGACAGATCATCTGCTGCTGCCTGCAGTACATTTGATGCCTACTGGGTAGCAATGCAACCACCAAGCTCATTGCATTGTGCTCAGTTCAAACTCTACCTCCTGCAAAAGCCATGTCTGATGACACTAATGAGCTATTAGTCCTGCCTTTTATGAACTCCCAAAGTAAATGGTTTAAGGTAAGCAATAGCAGTAAGTGTGCTCATAGTAACAATAGCAATAATTAACATTTATGAGCATGGACTACATACCAGATACTATATTAAGTAAGCATTATCTCATTTAATCTTCCAAACAATTCTGTGGAATAGCATTATTATTTTCTTTATTTTTAAAGATTAAAAATCTTACATTTAAGATATATATATATATTAGGGAGATTGTGTAATCTCTCTGAGGTTATACATCTGGTAAATAATATAGGTGGAATTAAAGTCTGTTCTATTTAATTCTAGAACCCAAATCTTAATTGCTGTGGTATTACACAGAATAGAATACCCTCTTTGGAGACTTTGAACCAAGTTTGTGTCAGAATATTTTTAGGCTATTATTCACGGCGTGTCTTAGTCTATTTAAGTTAATGTTCAAGCCCTTTCAAGTCACATGAACACAATCAAGCACTTCTATTTATTGGTCCAGAATGTGGTCTTAGCACCTTCCAAAGTGCATGTGTTTCCATAAGCTATTTTCCTTACTTGAGATTTTCTTACCGACCCCCAACCATGCACTTGATTTCAACTGTTTCTCAAGATTCAGCTCAATTTCCATATCCACACAGAAACTTCCCCTGTCCTCTTAAGCCCAGAAGGATCAATTTATCTAAAGTAGCTTTAAATATCTCCACCTCCCTTGACCTTCCCAGTAACTGCCTAAGTCCAGGTTGCCATAATTTCTCACTTAGACCATTACAAACACACCTTAACTGGGCTGTTTCCACACTGTCTTTTCTACCTCTCATCTATTATCTATTCTTTTCCAGAATTAATCATTACGTACTATGTCACCCACCCTGTATACATAGTCCAGTGGCTTTCCAGTGACTTTAGGATAAAGCCTTTTATCATTAATCAAGGCTGCAACCCTGGCTCCTGGGTAACTTTCTGAGTTCAGCTGCCCTATGCATAACCTCTCATTCTTTGTGCTCACTCACACTGGCCTTCTTTCCTTGACTCTTTCCTGCTCTCCTCTTTGTTTCTTACCCCAAGATTCTACACTGGCTGCTCCTTCTCCCTGGATTTGTTCCATCTCTGCCTGCTTTGCTCTTGAGCATCCTTCAAATTCAGAACACTTCGAGTATGAAGAAGAAGAACCAATAGCCTCTAAGCCATATGCTAACTTGTGGCCGAATACTAAAGCCAATGTAACACTAAAAAATTTTTCTAGCTTGAGTTAAATTAATCATCACTTTTAGAATTTGCTCAATATTTTAGAGAGATAACTGAGAATTAGCAGCTCTCTCCCTCCTTAGAGGGATACATAGACATCAAGACTCACAACATTAGAATGCATTGACTGATTCCTTATTCTCCATACCTACAAACTTGCAGCATATTGTCTACAATAATATCCGATATCTCAAATACTCTTTTTACTTGACCTTGTGACCTTGATGTTCCTCCCATTCAGTGATGGGACCTGTGACCCGTTTCTTTGATCCTGGGCTGAGTTCTGTGACTGCTTTAACTAATAGAATAGGGAGGAAGTGAAACTGATGCTCTGTGTCAATTGATCAATCAAACACCTATATTTCTTAGCTTCAAATTATGGCCTTAGCACATGGGTAAATGGAACATGCTTTTCCCTTGCTCTTTTGGGATTCTCACTCTTGGAACCCAGCCACCATTGCTGTGACCAGGCCCATTGAGAAGTTATATAGAGAGGTCCCACACAGGAGTTCCAACTTTCAGCACAGCCGAGATCCCTGCTGGCAGCCAGTATCAACCACTAGATTTATGAGTAAGGACACAGCCAAACGATTCAAGCCCCCAGCCATTGAATCATCCTACCGCTGAGCACAGATAAGCTGGCTGCACTGAGCCCTGCCTGAATTCTTTACAGAATTTTTGAGTATAGTAAAATGGTGTTTTTACATTAGTTATTTTTGGACCTCTTTGTTATGTAGTGATAGTGACGACACCTAACTTTAATGGCAATCCCTGAATTCACTGTTCTCTTTCTAACAGGTCAAAACCATAAGACTTCTAAGGAAAACACTATGGGCCCAAAGGCTGATGATAGTGATTTCAGTTAGAAAGGTAGTTCTGGGAAATTTCCTCATCTAGGATTATGTTCTCCTTTAATATTTTTATTTTCCTCTTCTTTGGGGTCTTTTCTATGTAGCTGCTATGTTAATATAGACCCAGAGCCAAGTTCCACTTTAGAACTCCTAGCAGGCCCATGTTGGGGTCCAGGAGAAAGAGGCATAGATTTGACACCTTAAGTGTTGACTTGGTTTTAGGGAGAAAGGCTGGGCACCCTTGGAATTCTTTTTCTTTTTCTTGCTCTCTATTTACCACATAGATGGTTTATCTTTAAAGTTAGCTCTTTGTTAGTTAGGTAACTACAGTTATCTTGCTTGGACTTTAAAACAGAATAACCAGCCAAGATTGTCTTAGTTTGGGCTAATATAACAAAGTACCATAGACTGGGGGCTTATAAACAAAAAAATTGATTTCTCACAGTTTTGGAGGCTAGAAGTCTGAGATTGGGGTGCCAGCATGGTTAGCTTCTGAACTCTCTTCTGGAGTGAAAGTGGCCGTCTTCTCCTTGTACCCTCACATGGCAGAAAGAGGGCAAGAGAGCTCTCTCGAGTTTCCTTATAAGGGCATTAATCCTATTCATGAGGTTCCACCCTCATGACCTAATTACTTCCCAAAGGCTCTACCTCTGAAAACCAGCAAATTCAGGATTAGGACTTCAGCACATGAACTGGGGGGGAGGGATGCACAAGCATTCAGTCCATAACAAATATTCAGGCTAAGATTAGAATGTTTATTTATCTGGAGTATCTTTTCTTACATAAACTCTTCTGAAACCTCCAGCTGAGCGGGACAGACAGACTTCTGCTAGTCAAGGATTCCCAGAGTCTGTTTTCTGAATTTCATCTTCTTGAAGACATGTTTAAGATTTCCCTGTTCCATTTTCTTTGCCTTTGCATGCGGCTACCATCCTTGTTTAAGCCGTATGTATGTTTTCTACCTAGAATACTGGAAACAAACAAACAAAAATCAAATAAATTCCAATCTCTATCCATTTTATTCCATCTGCCATGTGATGAATTCAAGTTCATATAAAAAATGATTAAATCATAGGAGTAGGAATACCTGAGGTAAGTTCTGGTTTTGCCCCTTATAATGTAGATAACTTTGATCAAATTTCTTAACTACAGTGAACCCAAGCTTCATCATCTGTAATATGGAGTGAAAAATGCCACCAACCTGATAGGGCTGTTGGGAAGATTAAGGAAACCCACACATGTAAGTCAGAATAGTGCCTGACCCACGGTAAGAGAGACCAGCTATATAGGAAACTTACAATGTGTGGAGGTCAAAAGATAAGAATACAAAAGTGTCATATGTAAAAGATTAATAATTATGTTAATATGTACAAAGCACCTGCTCTAATCTGGGAACTGTCCTAGGTATATAAGAATTAATTATATAGTTTCCCTATCAATTAAGGTTCAAGAGTTTCAATCCCAAGGGACAGACTCTATGGTAGAAATGTAAGAGAACTTTGCAGGGGAAGGTGGTTTTAAGATTTGAACATATTGATTTGAGATCTCATTGATTCATCTATATAGAATTGTGACAAATTGAAAATTCTCTCTCACTGATGGTCTGCTAGAAATCCCCTGCTTTTTTTCACTGCAGCTGAAGAATTTATTTAACTATTGAATATGCATTGCATTAATTAAAACAATTTGTGTTGTTCTGTGCTTGATTCTTGTCTTGCTTACAAACTACATTGAAAAATGCCTGGAGGCAGGATTATGCTCTCTTTGTTGCCTCTGCTATAGCACTTTAACTTTTGTAAATACTTGTGTCGAGAAAAGTCATACAAAGCTTGAATATAAGGCAAAAAAGAAAAGAACTTGTACTTTTGATGTCATTCTGGGGGCGTAATTTATCATGTTCAGATAAGGATTATTTAATTCTCTAGGAAAATGTACCTGCCTTTCACATTGCTTTTAACCATTTAATTAAAGCGGACACATTTTGATGCTATGTATTTACTTGCAGGTTCTGTCTAACAGAAAAGAGAACTTTAATGATTATTGCCTTGTAGAACATTAACCAATTTTGTATTTAATCTGGCAATTTTATTTCTAATATTTATTTTAAAAATTACCTAGAACATCCAGTTATTCAAATGCTCTTAGGATCAGCTTTATCAGCTTGCTGGTTTCCTCATTAGTGACTTAAGAAATCTTTGACATGTATACGGTCTATCTGTACTGGAGTCATATTTTTAACTTGTGAAAGTTGTGTTCTGATTCTTGTTAGCTACATGTGAATTTTAAAAGTATTATAGATTACTGATTATAGCCATAAATTTATGGCTATAAATTTCCCTCTAAGCATATTCATATCCCTAGCTTCTCTGGGCTGTCAAAAGTGCTCTTCTCCCTCCCAGGTTCCATCTCTGGAAGCTACATTTCTTTACATGAAAAGCAGACACAAATGCTGAAGTCAAATTTCTTGTCTGCTTCCATTCTTCTCTGGTACTAATTTGAGAATTTCTCACAATTTTGTTAGCTCTCTGGTGCTTTTTGATTTACAGACACACCATCAACATACACACATCATATACATTTGAATTTTGTCCAGTATTACTAGCTGTAGTCAGCTGGAATATTGGCATGAATTACTAGTCTACTATCACTAGAAAGGAAACTCTCCCTTCTCCACTTTTCCAAATGTCTCTTCTCTCATAAACTGCACCCTCTAAAAATCAGAAACTCAACCTAAAGTCTATAAGCATCTAAAGTAAATATCACAAAGTGTGCACACTCATTTCTTTTCATAGAAGATTAGCCTCAGACCATGTTGTGATTCAGACTACTTACTATAATATCACACACATACATAACAAATTTGCAATCTAGTTCTCTATTCTACCAAAGAGCAGAGCAACAAATTCAGTAGGGGAACGAGAAGCAGAGTGACTTTGCTAGAGGTAAACATACTAACTGCAGCTTGAAGTAATGTTGTCAAGGAAGAGTTAGTCAAAATTCAAAATAATATAGCAATGAAAGGATAAACAGTCTCTCCTACCTCCATACATAAGCATTAATGTGCAATCGTGAATACTTTTAACAATGTTTCCATGCCCTGCACAAAAATAGCAAATGCTGTTTAGCAAGCTCTACCTTAAAAACATAGTGAGGTTCGTGATGAACTTAGTATAAATTTCATTATTAATTTCTAAGTGTAGATTGGCAAATTTCAATTGTATCCACCTATATGAGCAACTCCTTTGATGATTGCCATTGAGAAAAAGGGTATCCTTTCCTTTCCCCAATTACTTCCTTACATTGCCAATAATAACTAAACCTTTTAAATACCTGTTTCTTTGTTGGTTTTAATAAAGCGACTTAAATTCTACTTACTGTGTGGCTAAATTTTAAATCGTTAATTATTCTTGAAGTTGGAATATATTTTTCAAGGCCTTTTTTCACTTTATGCCAACGAGCACTGAGCTGTTTTCAGTACAGAGAAAGGAAACAAAATATTGCTGATATAGCAAATCTTTTTTTCTGCTGAGTCTTTTATCCATTTTGGCCAGTAGTACATATTGGAGTCTTTAAATTATTACTTTCCTGTTCATATAACCATAATGTATAACAAATTGGACATCAAGCTGAATGGATATACCTACTCGTTAAATTTATTTATTTCTTTTGATCACTACTTTAAACCAATCTAGTACTTTATCTGACCTCAACTAAATTCCTGGGAAACTGGATCTATTTTTAAACAGATGTGAATTTGGCCAAGAAACACTCTTTGATCTGCTCTACCAAGCAAATTGTATACATTTATAAATGAAAATGTAAACGAATAAAGAAAGGCTAGAATAATATTTGCAAGCCCAGCATATCTTGCTAGCATAGATCACTAGTCATCCATGCTTCAAGAAGTTGGCCTTAGCAATGGTGCATCACCTTTTCTTCCTATTAAGAAAGGTCATTTTATACTTGAGATTGTCTAAAGGCTGTTGTACAAGTGCTGGAATTAACAGTGTATAATATAACTGTAACACTGAAGAAGAACTTTGAAATTTTTATTTTCTCCTTTCATTTTATTGAGTTTAGAGACATTATTACTTTGAGAAACTTAAGCAAATATGCAATCCCAGTTAAAAAGCCATGCATTTTAGAAAGTCTAATTAACTGTATCTAATCCCCACCTTCAACACTACATCATCTTAAAATACACCTGCATTTCAAGTTAGAAGGGTAGACAATTTCAAAATATCTACTATAAAGAATGTCTGAAAATTTCTACTGTTGTTTAGCCCCCAGAAGTCAAGGATGCTAGTCATCCTGCGCTTTGTACAATAGTCACTCATAAGAAAAGCAAATCAAACCCCCAAATTACTAGGTGATGGAACAGTTTTTAGAGAAGGAAAGGAAGAAATTCAAGAAATTCAAGAACATGGAATCTACGGGTGAAAAATATGGGCACTAAAATGTCCTGGACACTCAGGAGATGGAGCAAGCGTGCCTGAGGATATAAACATGGAGCCAAAGGCATGGCGTTAGAACCCTGAGCTATCAGGGCGTTGAAGACAAAACATTTGCTCCAGTCCAGTTTTGCTTCCTGGAATTTAGAGAGGGTTTAGGAGTTTGGATTTCAAAAGATTTTTCTGGCAAAAACAGAATTAAAGATAGAGACTGATGGAAATCTAAATAGAATTACTACTCACTGACAACGGCTGTGAAAGTAAATTATGATTCCGAATAAACTCTTGGGGAAGATTCTGTCTGCAGATAATTAGTTTTCTCTTAGAGCCACTAACTGATTCTTTTATCCCAAAGGTAGGATGCCCTTATCCTGAGGCATTGAGTCTGGTCCCTGGAACTATTAGCACGAGAATTCTATGAAATTCAAGGGCTTAAAAATGTCATTGAGGAGTATCTCTCCCAGCAGTAGCAGACTAGATGTTTTGAACTATGATTCCTATGATTCCTAATTGAGAACAACCAGAAATGTTGAAAAAATATTAAGAATAAATCTGTAGGAAAACATAGGGAATATCCAAAAAGCAACAATTTGGGGATCCAATAACTTGGAGAAAAGTAAAACCTAGAAAGGTGAGGCCAGCTTCTGGCATTGCCTTTTCACTCCAGTCATTTTTTTAATTCCTAAATGTACAGCTGAGTGGTCAAGAAAGCTGAACATATTTCTGCAGACTCGTGGGGAGAAAAATTGGAGTTCAGGGACTTCCAAGAAGTTATTTTTGAAAATAATCTATCACATTTCCTGATAACTATTTATTTTTCTTTCAGTTTGATTGAAAATATATGAAATTATTAAATTTTAGATAGTTTCGTCTTGTTTAAGCTTCTATTGAAAAACTATTTCCATATAAATTCCCATGAGTACAATCTCCTTCTCAGGCTGAGCAGCTGTATTCCTTTTAATGTTTTCACTCTTTGATTATTATTTAATTTTTTCACTTAAGTTTCCCCAGTAATTTATGGTAACTAACATCTCACCCAATATCCTCACAGTATTCTTAAATTTCTTCATTAGTTTTCACTAAATGTTAAGCTAATGGAGGCCTGTGATGTTGTGATATTGTGTTTTAATGTGCTCAGTGACTTGTACAAGACTGAGTGCAAGATATGTCATCAATAAATGTTTCTTTAATGTTTATTTAGTTGATCATTTTTTTCTCTCATATACCACTTATTGGCTCTACCATTATTCCAGAAAGAGATCACATAGTTTCTTAAATTCTCCTATTCAACACACACTTATTCAATTCCCACTATCTTCTAAGCACTGTGCAAAAAAAGATGAAAGAACATAAAAACCAGAGAAAGATTTTGAGAAGTTCGTAGCCTAGGGAAGAACTAAAACATATAAACATCACCTAGGAATACAATTTTTAATTACTTGAGCTGATTATAAAAATATCCATTAAAAATGTGGTAGCGATCAATGTGGGATGGTTTTCTTGGGAATAGAACACCTTGAAAATGGAATACATGATTCATAAGGACATGGTGTCCATACTAGACCCCAAGCAGAATAGATCATCAAATCATCAAAATCATGGTGTTTTGAATATGTGATTCTTTAAATTGTTGAAAGAATTAGAAATTGTGGAACCTTAAAATAATCTATGTTTTTCCACTCATTTAATAAACATTTAATAAGAAGTATTTTGTGGACAGCAAAATGCTAGGTTTGGAATAGAGCCCAAAGAAACATATGACATAATCTCTGTGGGTTTGATGTTCTTTGGGAGAAATACAAATCATTTGAAAATGGTTCATGATGCACCTTCATGACCTTCATGATCTTTCTTATGCCTATCACCACCCATCTTTCGCTTGAGACTAGTAGTCATATTGAGTCTCTAGAATGTCCTTGAACAGGACATTCTCATGTCCTTTGATTTTGCCTCTGATCCTTCTTTTGTATGGAAGCTATTTTCCTTATCTTCATCCTACTCCCAACAACTCTTCCCAGGTCACTCCACATATCAGTCAAAATTCAGACAGTACCTCCAGAAATTTGTCCTTTATCCACCATGCTGGGCATGTATACAATACTTTCCTATGTTTAGATCATAGAGCGGGGATAAGAGAGTGGTAAGAGATAAACCTAGACTGATAGGAAGGGGCTAGATAATAGATAGGCTTTTAGTTATTTTAACAAATTTGAATTTTATTTTATGAGTAGTGGGAAGACACTGAATGGTTTTAAGGGAGGCAGGAACTTTCCAGCAATAGTACTCCAACTTCCTCTTACATTATCATGATCAATTTCATAATTTCCTTAAATGCCAGTGAGAATATTTTGAGGGTTGGGATCCAAAGCCTATTTAAATTAAGCTCAATTACATATTCTTATTGCTAATCTCTCTTCTGAGTTTTAATCTCTTATTTCTATCTGCTTGTGGGCAATTTCCACTTCAATATTCTTTCACATCAAAATAAGCCTGTGTAATATAAACTCATTAACAATGTCCTTGTATGACCCTACCTCAGTTGAAAGTGGTTCTCTATTCCTACTATTCCAGGATTGAATTTTTTGTTGTTGTGGAAATGTAAAAAATCATAAGCTGAAAAGTGGAAAACCTACCTAAAATTGTTGTCCTGCTACCCAGGCAAATTGTTTAGACTTTCTGAACTTCACTATTGTTATCTACATAATGAAGAATCAAAATACAAGACTTATACCATGGGTACTAAGAGTGCTAAATTTAGAGTTACTATTGCTTCATCACTCTCATTCAGACCTCTCATTTTTTTAATTCAATGTATATCTAATCAAGTTTCTCTTCCATTTTCATTGCTCCTGTTCTCTGTCTACAAACCTGACTCCCCATGTTTCTACGTCTTATTAAATTGAATCTATTATTATTGCATCCTTGGGAAATTAAATTAGCTTCCACACTGGATTCCCTGGTTCTTTTAGTCTCTGTCTATTTAAACCAGCTTATGTACCTTATGTCATTACTCTTGTCAAGAGGATTCTCTTGCTTATAAGATAAAATTAAAATCTATAAATTGGATTCAAATCCTTCTAAGGTGCATTGTTCCTCTCCACATTTTCCAAAATGACTCTTATACAAATCTGTCCCAACCCTAAAGAAACCCACATGCTCTTATTTTTTATGAAAATATTCTCAATTATATCTTTCTGCAAATTGAAGTCCTTTTCCATTGATTAAGCGAAGTCTTTACTGATAAGGAACTTCATCCAAGAAAACTATTTCAATCCCTTGAATTCTTATGGCAATGATTCTCTCTTGCCCTAGTTTCACACTGTTAACCTACAGGAAATAATTGATATCCAGTATCATCTCTGGACACATAATGTTGATGGTTGGTTTTGAGCATTGATACGTGACAAAACAAGTAGTTAATGCTTTTTTTATGTGATAACAGCTCCCTACTACATACTGCTTTATAGATTACAAAAATATAGATTTTATTTAAACAATACATTTTACCTGATGGTAATACGCTATTACCCTTTGTTAGATGAAGAAACCGAGCTTCAGAGAAGTTACAAATCCTTGATTTTCCCAAGGATTCACAGCTGGTAAAGGAGAGTCAACGCCTGAATGCAGATCTCCTCCCTGATAAACTTTGCCTACTACTAAGCATCATTCTTTCATCTTCTTTACCTCTCTTGAAATACATAGCTGTTTGAGGATGCTTGCATGTGTTTTTGCAGGTGAATAAGATGTAGGCAGACAATGTCCACACTTAAAGTAAATCTCACCAATTATTTACACCACAATACAAATGAGTTTATTAAATTTTTCTATTAGAGCAAGTTGTGAGGAAGACGTTACAAAGCACCAGGAGAGGCAGAAAGAAGTGGTTTGATGGAATAGAATAAAATATTTAGGAAGGAAGGGAAAATGGGAGACGCTGGAAGAGACTCTTTGCTTTAGCCTTGAGCTGGCAAAATTTCACCACTGATAATACAAAATGGTGCCGTGAAATCAAGAGGGTGACCTAGACAAATCTTCTTGTCAAATGGTATGTTTTTCCCGTTCAATACATCATCTCTGGCTCTTTATTTTCTCTCAAATAAATTCTCTCGGAGAAAACACACATTCTAGAAAATAAAATGTTCAAGCTACAAAATGACATCTCAATTACTTGCTCATTCAATCATTCTTACAAGTAAAACAAAATTGATCAATAATGTTTGCTGTAGTGTGCCCCATTAAGCAGCTTTTCTTCCTACTATATCTCCATAAAGCTTTCTATTTCCAAAAGGACAAGGATTGAAAGAATAATAACAAATATATGTCAAGAAGGAGAGTATATGGTATGTTAAATCTGTTTATGCTAATCTTAGTTTATCCTTTCCAAAGTGAATGAAATGAAATTTTGAGAGCATCCACTTCATGACCTTAATTCCCACTCTGAAAGTTGTCTTTCCTGGGATGCATTTGGGTGAGAACATAGTTATTAACTTGATATACCAGATGTTCAATTTGCTCTTGGTTTCTATAGTCTTTTTATATTAATTTTGGCTAGTCATTTTGACTGTTTACTTATGTACATAATTTAGGGTTTTCTATTCCCTCCCCCTTCTCCTAACATCATTTGCTGCAATTTTAGCTATGATTTTGCATACATATCAAGAAGTAAATCTAAACTTGGTAAGTGATACAAAAATAATTTTCTTTTTCATCCTTTCCCCTTTTCCCTTTCCTTTGGCATTCTATCCACACACAACATATATTCTTTAATACGGTTTTGAAAAGAAAACAATAACAGCAAGGGATGATCTTTTAATTGACTTTTATAACTCTAGTGAATGAGAAGATATTATCTACCAAGCATTCATTCTCCTTTCATTATTTTTCTGTTCTTTCTCTCTTCCACCTTTTTCTCATCCCATTTTTCTCTCTTTCTTTTGCGACTATGAGTTTCTAAAGGTCAGTAATCCCAGTAGCAGTTATATAGTATATGCTCAAGAACTGATTGCTGAATCAGGGAATGAATTATATACTGTAACATCCCATTGGCTCCTTTGCAATTGGTTTCCAACCTTTATTAACCTCTTCTTTTCCCTTGTAATTTTATAAGCTCTATGAGAACTTTATATTTAACATGATTTCTATTTATTGGGTACATATACTGTGACAAGTACTGAGGACATAGCAATTAACAAAACAGTTAATAACCTTTGCTATCACGTTACTTTCATTCCAATGAGGAGAGAGAAAAAAAGTTGAAATTAGCAAGTAAAATATACAGTATATAAGCTGAATATAAATGTAAAGGAGGAAAACAGGAAAAATGGAGAGGGGCTTTTGAAGGGGCCTGCAATTTAAGGTGTTGAGTGAAGTCTTCACTAAGAAGGTGCCAGTTTCAAAAGGACTCGAAGAAGGTGAGGGAGTGAGCCATGCTATTTAAGGAGGATACAGCAACACCAAAGACATGTGGCATGAGTCCGGCTGGCACATATGAGAAAAATCAAGGGGTCAATATGGCTGGAGTGGAGTAAGCAAAGGGGAGTTTAGTCAATGAGTGATTTTCTCAGTGATAAAGTCTGTTTTAGTTGGCTAGGACTGCCATAGCAAAATACCATAGGCTGGGGGTTTTAAACAGCAGAGATGTATTTTCTCACAGTTCTGGAGGTTGGCAAGTCCAAATCGAGGTGCTGGCTGGTTCGGATACTGGTAAGTGCTCTCTTCCTTGTTTGCAGACAGCTGCCTTCTCACTGTGTCCTTACATGGCAGAGAGAAGAAGCACGAGAGAGCTCCCTGGCCTCTCTCCTTATAAGGCCACCAATCCTATCTTATCAGAGCCCCACCCTTATGACTTGACTTAACTGTAATTACCAATTTATAGGCCCTGTCTCCAAATACAATCACAATGAGGGTTAGAGCTTGATCCTATAGTGCCTTATCCAGCACGTACTCCTGTGTTGTATTTCTTATACGTATTCCTTGGTTCTCCCTGCCAAAGTGCACAGTCCTTAAGAAATACTTTTTGGTTTTTTCCTAACAACCACAGTGCCCAGGCTAGGGCTTAGTTCACAGTAGAAGGTAAATAAATGCCTTTAGTATAGTGATACCTTCTTGTGCCTTTCTTCATTAGGAAAGCTTTTTTAGCCAGGATATAGTATAATATTCATAAAATACAATTAAAGCTCTAAATGTGTTTTGAGTCTCATATATGCGTATTCCCATGTACATTTGTGTGTACATATAACACAAAAACAGCTATGACAGAAGCAAAACGTTTATATATAAGATAATTTTGCTGCCCAAGATATTATGGTGATCATTCCAAAATTGTGTTTTCCAAGGACAAGTTTGGATAAATAAAAATGCTCTGTGAATATTCAGCTGTGCTTTTGGATTGAAATTTCTACTGTTCTGAACAGATCCCAAGAGTATTTCTACATTTAAGGTTCTAATACATCTTGAAAGTCTAGCTCACTGTAGAGAAGAGAGCTTGATTTGCTCATTTTCTTAAGGCAGGCACATAAGCTAAGTCAAAAATATCTTCTGGAGAAATAGTTGTGTTATAGGCATGTTTTACGCTTTGAGCGTTTTTATAGAGTTAAATCTTTTCACTTTCGAAATATGGAAGAATCATCCTTATCATTTGTTAAATCAAGCAGATATAGCATGAGCCCATAAATATATTTTATAATTTATAAAGAGCATACCATTTGTTAGATTTCCAAATCTAATAATATTGAAGCTACCAAACTGGTTCCCAGAAGAAAATGATAATAAATGATAGTTCATTAACGTAGCCAAAGTTGCTAGAGATGGTTTGACTTGAAAACAGGAAACAGATTGAAATCCTTATTAAAATACAGTTGAGTGACTTTGAGAAAGTCATTTGTCTCTTTCCTTGAGATGCTGTATCTGGAAAGAAAATGGGAAATGATTAACATAATGTGTGAAATAACATTTAGTAAATTGAACAATGCTATTCAAACTAAGGTATTTTAAAAGCCATCTGAAGTAGGAATCTCACCTTCAATATCCTTAATACTGTTACTGATGCTGTTACCCTGTTACTGTTGGGAAGGGAAAGAATTCAATCTATGATTTAAATACAGATCCTAAAAATGGAAGTTTGTACATACTAAAATGTAAAGGTTCAACTTGTTTTTTTCTCCTTCGAAATTGACTACTGGTAGAGAAAGTCATTGCTCATTGAAAAATTCCATATAAACTTTGATTTTTTAATTTCTGAATTTCCCTTGGGCAGTAGGAAGAGAATTGGACAGACATCTGGAATCACCCGTTATCTTAGCTATGATTTGGCATATCCCAGGATGGTCCATATTAACATATCCCTGGATGGCAGAAGTTATCATATGCCTTCATAGCATAACTTGCATATTTTGGAAGGCATTTCTGAGAACAGATTTTTTCGACAATGAGCATGCCAAAGGCTTGACATGAAAAGTGCTTATGCCTAATGTCTGTCATTCTCTCTCTGCCAGTTCATCTTTCCTGGGCTGGCCCTCCGCCACACTGGCACCTGAAATGCAGCAAACAATGTCGTTGGATGCTGAAGGTGTGACCGTAAGTTGTGGTTATCTTCCAAGCAATTACCATATGGTGTGCAATTCAGGTCTTCATCTCCTTGTTTGATGGGAGAATAATAACAATGACAATAATGCCATTTAATAACGTATTTTATGTTTATGGACTATTTCATTCCCATATTTTTGTGTCTTTGAATAAATTGATGCAAGGGGAACTTAGGCACCATTAAAGTTTAGTCACTTCTCCAGAGTGGGAGGCTGTTGTATATAAAACAATTCTAAAGCAGGCCTGATGAAGAAACAAGGGAGATTAGCATATTGAAACAGGATTAAGGAGAAATTTAAGAAAAATAAATTACCAAGTGAAGCATTCCTTTATACAAAGCAGGCCCTGTGTCCAAGCTTCTGTTTTTTCTCCATCATTCATAAGAAATATTTTGTGAAGTGTCTGTAGAACAAAATAGAGAAAGAAAAGCCTTCTGGAGGTAAGTTGCCCTCATAAATACGCATTGGGCTCTCTACTAGACCTCAAATTCAATGTCTACGACTGTCAAATTTATGAAACTGGATCACCATTTTCACAAAATTTCAAACCAGGAGATCACTGTACCCAACTCATAGGAGATTGAGTCAAGTCTGAGATGTCACTCAAAGTTTATGCAGCCAATAAACATTTACTGAATACCAATGTGTTGAAGATTTAGTGATTATATAAGTTTTAGTTCCTGCAATCAAGGATTTTGCATCATCATGATGGAGATTGAAAATTAAATCAAGGATTATGATCCCACACAAGAAGGGCTGTGGTAGAGCATATTGCAAGTGGGGCATCTCTGAAGTCTTCCTGGAGAAGATGATTACCGTGCTGTATTTTATAATGAAAATTAGAGTTAATCGCATAAGAGAAGAGAATGGATTTTTACACACAGCAAACAACATGCCTATACAGTCATGCATCACTTAACGATGGAGGTACATTTCGAGAACTGTGTCATTAGGTGATTTTGTTGTTGTGCGAACATCACATAATGTCTTACACCAAACCTGGATGGTATAGTGTACTACACATCTAGGCTATATGGTACTAATCTTAGGGGACCACCATCCTATATGCAGTTTGCTGTTGACTGAAACATCATGATGCCGTGCATGACTGTAGTTATGGAGGATTGATCTCCACTACATATTTAGGAAACTAAAAGAATCAGATAGAATAAAATATGTGATTTGTTTTTAAATATTTAATCTTTTTAAATTTTATTTAATTAATTAATTTTTGGCTGAGGAAGATTCACCCTGAGCTAACGTCTGTGCCAATCTTCCTCTATTTTGTATGTGGGTTGCTGCCACAGCATGGCCACCAACAAGTGGTGTAGATCCATGCCCAGGAACCAAACCCAGGCTGCCGAAGTGAAGCATGCCAAACTTAACCATGGGGACAGCCCCATTTTTGATTTTTAAAAGAGCTCTATCAAATGGAAAGCACAGGCATTCTTTTTCCCATTTTATGGAAGAGGACATGAGAATTCAAGAGGCTAAGTTACTTTTTCAAATTAAGCTATAATGGACAGGAAGATCTGGTCCTAGAAGAGTGGCCTTCAGGTTTTCCATTTAGCACTCTGTGCACACACTACATTGTACAAATTTATACTTCACAAGGAAGATGGACTATGATAAAGGAATGCAGGATGATTAGTTTGTACAATGGGAACAAACTTTTGAGAAATCTCTAGAGAAGAATATGCACCCTCTCCCTATTGCAATCTGCTGAGAATTTCTTCCTTTCCCACATAGCCATTGTTTATTTATATTTTCCTCTTTATGTGTAAAAATTAATTTCAGTGAAGCCCTTCATATATTTAAGCACTGATAAATAACGGTATAGCTTTCTCCACCAAATGATCCAAATTATACATTCAATACAATTTCTTAAAATATTATTAAACAACTTCTATGTACAAAATATTTTGAAGTTACTAGGGAAAGTGTATGAGAAAGTAACAAATATGAGTATGGAACTATCCCTTCCTGTAGTAGCTGATAGTCTAGTAAGGAATACTAACTCACAGAGAACTCTAAGTGAAGACAGAATAAGTACAAACAGCATAAAGGTACTCTGGGGATTCGAGGAAAGATGATTCTAAATTCATTGTGAGGATACATGGAAGATTTCTTAGAGGAGAAACAGTTTATGCTGTAATCTAAGGGATAGCCATAATTTTTTTTATTTTTTGCTGAGGAAGATTTGCCCTGAGCTAACATCTGTTGCCTGTCTTCCTCTTTTTGCTTGAGGAACATTCACCCTAAGCCAATAGCTGTGCCAGTCTTGCTCTATTTTGTATGTGGGTCACCACCACAGCATGGCCACCAACAAGTGGTGTAGGTCCTCACCTGAGAACTGAACCCAGTCGCTGAAGTGGAATGTGCCAAACTTAACCACTAGGCCATGGATAGCCATAATTTTAGTAGATGTTATGGGGTCAGAATAGTTGCAGAGAGAGTGCACTAAGTGAAGAAAAGAAAAAGATCAAGAAAGCCTAGAATACACTGCATAAATAGAGTAAGTGAGACCAATGGTGATAGATCCACCTGGAAAGCTCAGAAATTGTAGAGATGTTTATATTCAAAAGAATTACTAGGAATTTATATCTATGGTCATATTAAAATTTACTTATTATTTTCCTTCCCATTATATGTATATGTCTGCATATCTGTGTGTGTGTATATATATGTGAATGTGTGTATATGTATGTAGGTAGATAAATGTTATATTTTATACACATATACACATAAAACAGAGAGAGAAAGAGTTTTAATATGAATTCTATCATTTATAGATGGGTAAATTAATGTCAGAATAATTAAGGGGTTTATACAAACTTATACAGGTAGTCAGCAACAAAAACAGGCTGTAAACCAAGTATGAATTATCCAGATTTGGATGGCATTGTGCACAGGAAAAAGTCCTCAAAGTGCTGTAGAAGCTCTTCTCAAATTCATCTGAATTTACATTTCTGGTCTCATCTTCTCTCAACACACTCAACCTTTTTCTCACAATGAACTCTCAGTGTTACTGAGCCACCCAGACCTGTTTTAAAAACCTTCAAGCCATTGCACGTGCTGTCCTTCTTCTGGGAAGTTCTTCTCTGGACAGACATTCACGTATATGCAGCCAGTTTTATGAAAGAATGACCTGTGATGCAAAAAAAGCTCTGAAGCCAGCTGCACAGGGTGGGATGGGAATGGGGTGGGCAAATCTTGAAGCGGGTGATATATGGATACTACCATGAAATTTATTTATTTATGTAGTTATAATTTATAACCTGCTTACTTCCAGAAAGGATTTGAGTCAGCTAGCTAAAATTTAAAATACTTGCAAAAATCCTATTTTGAAGTTCTTTGATGTGAAAATTATACTGCACAAGTTGGCACACCAAGAGTTTCTCGTCTAATTTCTGCCTCCATGTCTGATCCATTTCAGCAGTGCAATTGCTTGATGATTTTTTTTTTTTTAAGCAAATTTAACTGAACAACTCACACTCTCAGAAAGGCTTTGATTTTGCTTTGGTTTGTGCTCAGGGCAAAGATTTCTGGCTCTAGTTTTCCCATCCACCATCGTGAATTCACTTCAAATAAAATGCAAGAGGAAATCAATGTCCAGTGTCTTGGCTGAAAATGAAATGAAAACAAACATTCAGGATGCACTGAGCATGCAGGTTTCTGTAACTAAACTTGATCAAAGGACTAAATGTGAGGAAGCGGGCAGAGTCTATTTTTCTTCATTAGGAAAGGCCCAAGGGCTAATAATTAGGAAGCTGGGATAGTCCTCTTCAGTGCTGGCCCTAACATTTAGTGCATGAGATGAGAGATCTTGTTTCCCAAAAAGTGTTTCTCTGTGTATTGGTCACTTTGTGATGCCTTAAATCTCTCTCTTCATGCTTTTCTTCCCTCCTTCCTCTCAAAATTCAGTTAAGGTTATTGAGGGCCCTCCTGTAATATGCTATTCCAGGAAGGAAACTTATAATGCCTTATAATGAAGAAAATTAAAACCTGGATTAATTTTTGTAGTAAATTCTGTAACAATTTAGTTACTTAACATAAAATGTATCTGTGGTTATTATATTTAAAAAGAAAAGCATTCGATAAGAAGGAGAGCTTTAGAATGATTCCCTCAGAGTGAGACACCCAAAAGGAAAAGAAAAATAACCAATCACCGTTGAAAAGTTAAAGAGCAATTTGGGATTTTTGAGCTTGTCAGAGGAAGAGGTGAGGAGTCAGAAAATATCTGAAAGAGGTAAGAGACCTGGAGGACAGAGGCCAGAAGATTGAAAGGAGCTCTGAAAAAGTCACTTGAATCTGAATCTGAGTTAAAATAATAAATCCTGCTAATAAGTCTTTGGTTCTTGATTTCAGATTTTTTGCAGTGAGAAATAATCTTCTGAGTTCCTATCTAATCCACTTGTGCATTCTGTTTTCTGGGCTAGGCGTTGGGTTTTAATTCACTTCCAAACATTCAGGCCAAACTACCAAAATGTGTCTTTGCTGAATGAATTTTATGCCTCTAAACTTTCATTCATTTCACAGTTTGTTCCATATAAGCCTGTGTTTTTAAAGCTTTTCCTCTTCCATCTTCTAAGGGGAATTATAGAAGAGAAAATATAAAATGCTGAGAAAAGATATGTTGGTTTAGGTTAGAAAAAATAAGGGGGAGGTAAAGCCAACTTGGACTAGAGTTGAGGAAGAGAAATAAGAGATGGAGCGGAAGTAGATTGTGAGAAAGTGTAGGCAGAAATGTGAAAACATTCTTTGGGGCATTTGTTGTGTGTTGAATTTAACTCCCACTTTGATATGCCTCTAAAAGACTTCCACAAAGATTTCCATTGTATCTCAGTATTTTTTGGAAGTCATACTTTGTGTTTTATTACTGCATCACCATACAGATCTAATAGCTTTGAGTAGAAGAGACACAGTTCCTGACCTTATGGAATTTGAGGTACAAATGACAATGATCATCTGCACGAACATAATGACAAAGTGTCATTAAAGTTTTCAGCCCTTTATGGTCATCATCTCATTAATATGTTCTGTAATTTTTCTCATTAATGTCTGGATCTATACTGTCTTTAAGGCTCTATCAATCTGAGGGAAATGCTCAAAGAACAGAGTCAGAGAGTGTAAGCCCTCTCTATTCCCAACATACCTTCTCTGTATCTTATCTATTGTCAATAGAGACAAAGATTTTAAAATCTGAAGATGAATCATCTTGATTTCAACTCTTGAATTCTTATCTTTACTCCCAGGATTAAAACACCCACTCCAGTGCATGATATTACCACTTAGGTTTGTCCACAGCTATTAAGTAAATTACCCATAGCACTGGAAAATGAGTAGCGTGAAACATACAAACTCTATATTCAACTGTCCCATTAGCTGTGCCTTGATTCTCAACAATCATGGTCTCAACCAGATGGCAAATGCTCCATAACATGTGCTAATTGGTAATAATAGTAATGGCCAGCACAGAGCACTTACTAGGTGTCAAACCCTACTCTGAGCATTTTCAATATACTAACTCATTAAATTCTCCTAACAATCCTATAAGGTAGGTTTATTACCACCATTTTGCAGATGGTGAAAATGAGGCAAAGAGAGCCTTAAAAATTTGCATATAGTCACACAGCTAATGAGAGAGCCAGCATTCAAACCCAGGTTTTGTGGCTCTCTATTAGTTTTTATGATTAAATTCATTCCCTTACTAATACATCAGTTGATGTTGAGATCATCCTCACTCCTATTCTGAGGACAGGCAGTCAGTTGGATTCATAGGTGCTAATGTATTTAATGGAGAATCTTGGTTATGAGTAGTCCCCTTCTCCCAAATAACCATTTGTCCCCTCTTTATATTTTAATAACGGCCTCTCGGAGACCTTTTATATTAGGTTCAGAGTTGGTAGGAGCACCTTAATGCAGTTTCCTCATTTGAATCCTTCTCACAACCAGCTAGTGAGGTGGGTACAAATACCCCTTTTTTTGTCAGAAATAAGGCCTAAATATCAGAAAGTTTACATGTTACCCTTGGTCACAGAGCTGTTCTGTGCCGTAGCCTGGAATCACACCACATTTTTTTTATTGTTGTTCTTGGGCTCTGCTATAGTTTGCATCTTTGCCCCCAACAATTTATGTGTTGAAATCTTAATACCCAAGGCGATGGTATTTGGAGATGGGGTTTTTGAGAGGTGATTAGATCATGAAGGTGGAGCCTTCATGAACAGAATTAGTGTCCTTATAAAGGAAAGTTGAAAGAGCTCTCTTGCCCCTTCCACCACGTGAAGTTATAGCAAAAACATGGGTGTCTAGGAAGTGGACTCTCACCAGACACCAGATATGCCAGCATCTTGATGTTGGACTTTTTAGGCTCCAGAACTATAGGCAATAAATTTTTATTGCTTGTAATCCACCTTGTTTATGGTATTTTGTTAGAGTAGTCCAAAGGGACTAAGGCTATTTCTGCCATATCATATCAAGAACTTAAAATCTTGGAAATATCCTAGTTAAAAACTGGCAGAAGACAAAAACAATAATTAAATGTGCGGCAAATATTACAGGTAAAATTTAATTGTTTTTACTTAGCTCAGCCCCAAGTATTCAGCCCTAAAATGAGGATAGATCTCAAACATGACTGTAAGTTTTTTCTTCACAAAGGAACTTTGATACAATAATGAACTGAAGTATAAATTATCTCAATTGACTGAATCAAATTATAATAATGTGGTGGTAATAAGTTGATAGGACTGAGTGAAGAAAATTTTAAGAATATCACCAGTAAAACCTTCCGGGCCCAGCTAGTAAAATATAAGCAGAAGGCAACTTCCATGAATGTTTGATTAGCAAACAACAGGAAATTTTTGTGCATACTTTTTAGGTGACAAGATAAATCAGCATTTGTTGTGTGATAGCATCTTCATCTGTGACCATACCTCTTATAAAACCCACAGCATTTTCAACTAAGGACATAATACTGACCCTTAAGAAAATGATTTGAGACTTTTTCAATCCTTCATTACTTGATTAATTTATAAATAAATATTTTTATCTGTTTAGTGATTTTGAGACACAGATGTCTTAATAAATTCTACCACATCTGTTAACCTCCCTATCCTCTGTATTTTGGTTCTAAAAATAAAGAAATAGAACTGGTCCCTTTACCATCAAAACTGAGGAATTCAAAAGTACTTGAGATATAAAAGATATGTTACTTTTTATGCTCAGATTTAACTGAAACAAGCATGAAATTGAATTAATTCTCCATTTTGTTTTGAGGGTATATGTGCAATGTGCTTGACTACAGAAACGATGATGTAATTAGATTTGTGGTTTAGCATTTTCAAAGAATTTTATTTGATAGATACACATAAATATATACAAAAGAATTTTGCATAAATAAGGGTAAAAGAAAATTATAGTAACTGAGTCAAGCAAATATATTTAAGCAATTATGATACAAGTTAAAATTAAATTAATTGATTTATCTTAAAGTTAGAATGATATTGTAACATATTTTTGAATAAGAGAAATATAAACATAGATCGCAAGTGATTATTTTGGCATGTTTAGTAGTTTCAAAAAGAAGAAAATTCAGTTTGGACCACAGAGATTACCTTTTGTGATTCAAGGACAGGGTGGCTCAGAGACAGGGTGAAGTTAACAAAACTTTCTTTGAAAAAAAGAGAAGACAGAGGAGTATAGTAAGTTAGATCTGCATAGTAGAAGCTGCTGAATAATTTTACTTTAAAATAGTAAGATGTCTTATCAATGATACTCAAAGACACTAAGTAACTGACACATCACTTCATCGCACATTGAATAGGCCTGGCTTCAAACGCAGTATTACATTGGTTAAATGAAGCTTGTTATAGGAAAATAACAGTGGTCAAAGCTGCTATTTGGGGTTTCAACAATAAAGGAGCAGAAAGGTAATACATAGGCTAATTTTCTCTACTCTACCTCATGCTGAATAAAAGCTACACCCACCAGCTGTCCTTGGTGGCTATGTGGAAATTATAGTTGAATTTTCTCATGAGTCCTTGCCTTTCAACCACTAATACACTTAATTCTGGTTAGATTAGAAAATTTAGTGCAGGACTGGTTTGAGAGAGAGTGTGTGTGTGTGTGTGCACGCACACTGAAAGGGGTTGTGTGAGTGGAACTGATATGAGGATCAGCTGGTGAGGTATGACATGGCAAGAAGGAAAACAGAAATGGAAACGAGGGTAAAGAGGTTCTGTAGCCTGGGATATAGACAGAAGCAGAGCCCTCCAGGTTTCCTGTGAAATTACAAGCAGCAAGAGAAAAGCGAGAAGGAAGAACTCAAACTGGTGGAAATGGCATTGCTGAGTGTCGCCTTGGTGCTACCTCCAAGGACACGTTTACCAAGCCCCTTCTTCATTGAGCTGCAGCAGTCAATGACCTCACCAGCTCTGGCATAACAAAGGATTGCTGGATTAGCTATTTTGACTGCATTGATCAGCAAATTCAATACAACACTAGCTTATCTGACTTTTAACAACTCCCCCACCACAATTGACCAATGTTTTAGCTGGAGTGACTGGTCGTGTCTGTTAAAATTGCTGAACCAGCAACGATGGTCAAATTTTTCCAAAAGCTTGAGAGAGGTTGTGGATATCTCAGTATGACAGATTTGTACCACAAATGAGTCTTGTTAAAGAGATGAGAGTATTTTTACAAGACTCAATTAGTAAGACTCTGTTAAGATTTGCTTTTAGAGTAAGATGGAGGAATGCCCAGGTTTCCGGTCAAACACATTAGATCAGATCGTGTACCCAGAGACACAGTCTGCCTGACAGGAGAAGCGTAGCTATAGGATGAGCTATCAAAATCAAAAGGAAATTCATCTGAGCTGTCACTCATTTACAAATACTGATCAAAGTCAGGAACTCTTTTTTTTGTTCCATGGGAGCAGGACTGGTTTTGTGGGCTTACACAGGACCCCACACTCAGAAGGGTTTCACACTTGGTTTAATGTTCTACTATTGCCATTTTGAAATTCTTAATATTTCTTTTTTGTGTGTATGAGGAAGATTGTCCCTTAACTAACATGTGTGACAATCTTCCCTCACTTTGTATCAGGGACGCTGCCACAGCATGACTTAATGAGCACTGCATAGGTCCACGTCTGGGATCCAAACCTGTGAATCCTGGGCTGCAGAAGCAGAGTGCACAAACTTAACCAGTACACCACTGGATGAACTCCAGAAATTCTTAATACTTTTTCAACAAGGGACTCCACATTTTCATTTTGCCCTGGGCTCCATAAATTTCCATAGTTGGTTTTGCAGAAGGGAGCTATTGGAAGTATGGGAAAAGAAGATGTTGACATTGAAGCCATGTCTAATTTCAAATTACAGTTTCTAAAACTATAGAGTCAACTTCAAAATCTATACCACTCCCTCCCAGGCCTAGCCACTTAAATATGCTTATAACAGTAAAGAACTCCCTGGGCTTATTTTTACTATGTTCTTCTGATTCGTGCATGAGGGGAAAAACAAAACAGAAATTATGAATGTAAAATTTCATTCAAATCTTCCCCTTAAACTTTGAATAGCAGCATTTCTTTGTCTGGCAGAATACCAGAGATAAAGTTACACAACCTGGACAGTTTACATTCGCTTTCCTTCTACCAAGCAGGGAAACTGGTTATTGCGTTTTCTAGAAGATTGAATTGTTATAATTACACTGCATGTTTTAATAATATGTAAATAGCTCCCAGATTTTGGCAGACATTTATCTCTGTTTTATTCTCAAGAGTTTGTGAGTATTGTTCTACCTAAGAACACATTAGGTAGCGTGATGTGGGAATGTTGGGGAGTCCTTGGGAAGAGTTGCTCCTTGACATACTAAACACACCAGACGTCATTCACTGAAAATAACAAATGCAATCACTTGACTGTCTTTATTTTCATGACTCTAGGAAAGTCACTTTCATTGTCAACCTAGACTATGTTTTTATCAGATTTAAAGAACCCAATTATTAACATTTTTCTCTGTGAATGAGGGTAAAGAAACTGATTTTTGTTTTAAGTAAGGGAGTTAAAATTTACCTTTTCTTTATCTGAAGACCAAAAGAAAGTTTTTCTCATCCCCACGTTAAAAAACAATAACAAAAACTTCATTCTCTTGATTTTATTTCCGAAGCTTCTTCTGAACTTTCCAGTCCCTGTTATTCCAACTGCCATCATTTTGGTCCCAGCCAGTCATATCTAACCTAGGCTGTTGGTTAAAATTGGTGTCTTTTCCTTCAGTGCCCCTTCTCTCTAAGTTATATGTGGTTACTAAGCCACAAATCTGATTGGGCAACTTCCCTATTAAAGCTGCACTTCCAGCAGCTTCCTGCTCTGCTTGTAATACAATCCAAACTCCTCAGTTTTGTAACTGATCCCTGTTTACTTCCTGGTCCTCATCTTTTATCATTAGGACTTTCTCGTTGTACTTTCCTGTCTTAATAAAACACTTACAGTTTCCCAACTGTGTCATACATTTTTTCCTTGTTCATAAATGATTCAAGGTTTTTGTCAATGTTGTTTCCCTTTTGCATCTCACATCCACCCTCCAAATGTGTTTCATGGATGTTTTCTCTCCAAGTCTGATATTCATGCATTCATTCAACTAATACTAATTAAGCCTTTCATTTCCTAGAACTTTTAGAGGCCCTGGTTTTACACTGGAGACCAGAAGGCAAAGTCCTTGTTTCATAGAGCTTATATTCTAGTAATTAAGGATTGATATAATAAAAAAATTAATATAATAATGTCTGGTAGTGATTACTGATATGAAAAAACCTACATCAATCAAAATAGAAGGTGATATTTTAGACTGATGACCAAGACAGATTTTCTGAGATGATAACATGTAAGTCTGAATGTAGAAAATGTACCAATTAAAATAACAGAGAAATGAGCATTCCTGAAATAGGAAATAAGAAGAGAAGAGACCTAGAGGTGAAAACTGCAAGAATTCCTGTGTGGTCAGAGCAGAGTGGACACAGATAAGAAGGATTAGGGAATGTAACTGGGGATCAGATCATGAAGGAACTGGCAGGCCATGGAAAGGACTTTAAATCGAAGTCTGAAGCGTGATGGGAAATGACTGATGGGATGAGAGTGGGATCATCACATGACCTTTTTAGATTTTGGAAGATGCCTTTGGCTTCTCTCAGGTGAACATACTGTAGGGAAAAGAGTGGCAGCAGAGAAGCAAGCTAGGAATTAGAAATTCATTGCAGTAGTCCAGGGCAGAGATTCATGTGGCTCAGACAAGATGAGAGTAGTTATATTTGCAAGAGAATTCACTGATAGATTTGAAATGTAAGAAAGCCAGGCATTATGGATGACTACAAGGTTTTTGCTTGATGAATAGGTAAATGATTGCAACATTTACTGAGGAAGAGATGAAAGATGGGAAAGATTTGTGGGTGGTGGAGTGAGATATTATATAGTTTTATAGTCATTACATAGTTTAGAACATGGAAAGTTTCATATGTTGTTGTAGAGACTGGCTAAATGCTCACCAAGCCCACCTCTTCTTCCTAGGAACATAGGAATACTATATTATTCAGCCTCTTTGGCATCTAGGTTGAGACCATAAAATCTGAGAATAAGTGATGTAAGCCACTTCTGAGCTGTCTATCTTTGTGTCTCTGTTTCTTTGTCTCTCTTCTGAACACCTGGAAGCGAAAGACTCACTATGGAAGAGACAAAGTATGGCAGAGGTCCTTATGGAAGACAGACACTCAGGAGGACCACCTGAATTTATGCTATATTATATTAATTAGAATCACAAACAAAGCATAAGCCCCACAGTAATATGACCAGGTAAAATTTAATGCAAAGAATTATTAACTTACAACAGAGAATCAGAGACACAAGAGTTTGGTTAGAAAGAATTAAGAGAATTATAAAGAATATAAGAATAGCAAATATAGGGAGTAGCTTCTATCCCTAGGGCTGAGACAGACCATCCAAGGAAGAGCCTTCCTCTTAGGACTAAGATCCAGAAGTACAGGAAAGGTCATGACTTTGGCTCACTGAATGTTAGAGATGTTACTCTGATGCTGCCCTGGCAGAATGTGGTGGAAATCCACTATTTGAACCTTGCCAGAAAGATGTTCTCTAGGGGGCCAGGAAAGGCTATTCACAGCACAGTATCTCACTGAAGGCACTTTGCTATTAAACCACCCAAGGGAGTTTCTGGGAGAAGCTCCAGGCTGCAGGGTGCTGCCGCTCACTATTCATATCGGTAGCCATATGCTGGAGAAGCCACTCACACTTCAGGAGATGAGCACAGGAAAAGCCATGGGCTCTGGCAAAAACCTGTTAAGAACTCATTGGAGTTCCAAAATTGCTTCCTTCTGCAATGTCTCTCTGGTGCCTTCAACTGACAAACTTAGCATCATACAAACTAGCAAAGGAAAAAATAAAAAAGGATCCAGTTCTATTTTCATAGATCAAGAAATTAAGTCAATTTGAAACTAAGAGAAAATAAATTGATAGTGAAACATTACTTCATTGTCTTCCTGCTTGCTTTGTTTCCAAGAAGAAGTTGCCTGTAAATCCTGCCTTGTCCCTCTGAATGCAATGTTCCTTTTTATGCTCTGATTGCCTTCAAGACACTTTCTTCATGTTTTGTTTTCAACAATGAGTAAGATATGCCTAGGAGGTTTTTTTGAGACTGGAGTGGTATTTTTCTTATCCTGCTTTGTGTTCTTGAGCTTCCAGATTTTGTAATTTGGGGTCTATCATTAATTTTGGAAAATTCTCAGACACACTTTCAAATGTTTTTTGACCTATTTTCTTTATTTTTCTGAGAATATAAACACATGTCTATTAGAGTATTTGATTTTGTACCACAACTCTTGGATGGTCTTTTTGCCTTTTCAAAGACAAGTTTTCAGGGATCTCATCAAGATGGCGGCATAAGCAGACTGAGCTTATCGCCTCCCAAGAACACAACCAGGTTACAACTACTTTTGGAAAAATTCACCTGGAGAGAAAACTGAAAACTGGATAAAAAGAACCCCCACAACATAGGACAGTCCTGACTAAGGTGGAAGAGGCAGAAATTCCTGCTGGAGAGGAAAAAACCCACCTTTGGGAACAGTGGAGCTTCTCAGCTGGCCAGGTGGGAGACACCCTAAGGTACACAACCCTCCCTGAAAGAGTGAGGTCTGGAGTGGGCCAATACTGCTATAAGCATCCTTCAAACTCAGCCCAACTGAGATGAGGGTCTCACTGTCTGGCTTTGCTGGCTATTAACTACAGCAAAGATACCCCTAGAAAAGCTATTGGTGGAAAGCTGAAAAGACCCAGGTCTTAAAGGGCCCACACACAAACTCACTCATTGCAGCAACCTAAAACCACCAGAGAGAAGGCTGACAGCCCTTTGGTGAAATAAGATTCACCTGGTGGGCTAAGGGGGCATCTTGGTGAGAGGAGGGACCTCTCAGGAGACTGAGACATTAGTGGGGGCCATTGTTCTGAACTGGTCTAGGCATGCTGACACAGATGCCTGGTGGGCGCCATTGAGGTTAATCCCTTGGCCTGTTAGCCCAGGGCTCTGCCACACCCACTAGAGCACAGATTTAATCCAATTCAGCCTGCCCTAGGGACTGGCCCCACCTAACACTAAACCTTCAGGCTACTTTTCAGCCTGCATTGACTGGGTTCCTTGATCCTCTATAGGCAGGCAAGTGTGTCTGCCTCTGTGGGGCAGGGCCTGTGTGAGGACCAGGCAAACTGTGGGGGGCATTGGTGGAGAGATGGGGGCCTCTGCAGTGCAACATTGGGGTACACTCCAGGGGTTTGAGAAATGTGCATGGACTAGGACTGTGTTGATGGTGTGTGTGGTCCTGTGGGAGTTGAGGGTTATCAGCGCCAGAAGACCTGTGCTTCATAAATAGCCATAAAAAGGATCAGCCCCACCTTCCAAAGCCTGAAACACTTGAATGCTCCATGCCAAGGGCCAGCCCAACTCAGCAGTACTCCTAAGAGAACTGATAGTAGGCTTGCAGGCCTGAAGCCTATCACAACTGTAAGCCCCTGAGCCTAGCAACCAGCTACACTGGGCACCAACCCAAGTAAGAGGAAAACTACGATAGGAGTGTGCTGATAGACTGTGTAGCCAACATTGCTGAGGCTCCCCAAATTGGATTTACAAACAGTTGGTCAGGGAAGGAAAGATTAGACTCCCTGGGTACCTGCAATAGTAATAACCCTGCCACAGCAGAAGGACACAAGTAGCCCACAAAGGGGTCACTCCTGGATCTTCCGGACTGGTGACAAGAGGGAAGCACACTGCTGAGCCTCATAAGGCCACTTCCCCAAGATCAGGAGACATAGCTGACTCACCTAATACATAGAAATAAACAGAGAGAAAGAGGCATAATGAGGAGACAAAGGAATAATTTCCAAGCAAGGGAACAGGACAAAACCCCAGAAAAAGCACTAAATGAAAGAGAAACAAGCAACCTACTTGACAAAGAGTTAAAACAAAATATCATAAGGATGCTCACAGATATTGGGAGAAGAACACACTGAGCTCATCAGGAAAGAGCTGGAAGATATAAAAAAGTCAGACATGAAGAATACAGTACTGGAAATTAAAAATTCACTAGAGGGACTCAATAGCAGAGTAGATGAAGCAGAAGAATGGATCTGTGAGCTGGACAAAAGACTAGAGGAAATCACCCAAGCAGAACAGAAAAAAGAAAAAAGAATTAGACAGAATAAGAAGAGTCTAAGGGAAATCTGGGATAATATCAAGCATGCTAACATTTGGATTATAGGTATCCCAGAAGAAGAGGGAGACAAAAGGGCAGAAAATTTATTTGAAGAAATAATAGATGAAAATATTCCTAACCTGAGGCAGGAAACAGACATCCAAGTTCAGGAAGCACAGAGAGCTCCAAAAAAGATAAGTCCAAAGAGGCCCACACCAAGACATATTATAATTAAAATGTCCAAAATTAAAGATAAAAAGAGAATCCTAAAAGTAGTAAGAGGAAGGCCACAAGTGACACACAAAGGGAAGCCCATAAGGCTATCAGCAGGCTTCTCAGTTAAGACCCTACAGGAGAGAAGAGAATGGCATGACGTATTTAAAGTGCTAAAAGGAAAAAACCTACAGCTAGGAATGCTCTATCCATCAAGGTTGTCATTCAGAATGGAGGGAAAGATAAAGAGCTTCCCAGACAAGCAAAAATTAAAGGAGTTTATCACCAAAAAAACAATTCTACAAGAAATGCTGAAGGGACTTATTTAAGTGGGAAAGTAATGACCACAAATAGACATTTAAAAAAATTATCATAAAAAACAAAACAGCAACAACAACAAAATCAGGCAATAAAATCACTTGTAAAGCTAAAAATATAGTAAAGGTATCAGATCAACTACTTGTGAAGATAATATGAAGGTTAAAAGACAAGTGTACTAAAATCACCTATTTCAATGATAAGAGGGTAATGGATAGACACACACTAAACAAAAGACTATATACAATGTGAAAAATATAAAATGTGGGAGGAGGCGAGTGAAAAAGTAGCGCTTTTAGAAAGAGGTCAAGCTAAAGAATCTATCAACTCAATATAGACTGTTACATAGAATATTAAATAGGATCCTCATGGTAATCACAAATCAGAAACCTATAATAAGCAAGAAAAAAAGTAAGACAAAAGAAATCAAACCTATTACTAAAGATAGCCATCAAACCACAAGGGAAGAGAGCAAGAGAAAAAGACAGGAACAAAGAAGAACTACTAAAATACCCAGAAAAAAAGGTAACAAAATGGCAATAAATACATATTTATCAATAGCTACTTTAAATGTCAATGGACTAAATACTCCAATCAAATGCCATAGGACGGTCAATTGGGTAAAAAAGCAAGACCCCTGTATATGACGTATATAAGAGACATGGTTCAGACATAAAGACACTCATAAACTGAAAGCGAAAGGATGGAAAAAGATATTGCATGCAAATGGCAACAAAAAGAAAGTGGGGGTAGGAATACTTATATCAGACAAAGTAGACTTTAAAACAAAAAGTGTAACAAGAGATAAAGATGGGTACTACATAATGATAAAGGGAATGAGCCAACAAGAAAATATAACACTTGTAAATATCTATGCACCCAACAGAGGACAACATAAATATATAAAGCAATTATTGGCAGACATAAGAGGAGAAATAGACAGTAACACAATAATAGCAGGGGACTTTAACACTCCAGTTACACCAATGGATAGATCATCCAAACAGAAGATCAATAAGGAAACACTGGCCTTAAAGGACACATTAGATGAGATGGACTTAGTAGAAATATACAGAACATTCCATCCAAAAACAAAAGAATACATATACTTTTCAAATGCACATGGAACATTCTCCAGGATTGATCACATATTAGGCCACAAAACAAGTCTCAATAAATTTAAGAAGATTGAAATAATACCATGCATCTTTTCTGACCACAAAGGTATGAAACTAGAAATCAACTACAGGAAGAAAACCAGAAAAGTCACAAAAATGTGGAGATTAAACAAAATGCTACTTAACAATGATTGGGGTCAATGAAGAAATCAAAGGAGAAATCAAAAAATTCCTGGAGATATGAAAATGAAAATACGACATACCAAAATCTGTGGGATACAGCAAAAGTGGTTCTAAGAGGGAAGTTTATAGTAATTCAGGTCTACCTCAACAAAGAAGAAAAATCCCAAATAGACATAAAATTGCATCTAAAGGTACTGGAAACAGAACAACAAATAAAGCCCCAAATCAGCAGAAGGAAGGAAATAATAAAAATCAGAGCAGAAATAAATGATATAGAGACTAAAAAAAAAAAAAAAAAATAGAAAAAATTAATGAAACCAAGAGCTGGTTCTTTGAAAAGATAAACAAAATTGGCAAACCCTTAGCTAAACTTACCAAGAAAAAAAGAGAGAAGGTTCAAATAAATAAAATCAGAAATGAAAGAAGAGAGATTACAACAGACATCTCAGAAATACAAAAGACAATAAGATAATACTATGAAAAGTTATATGCCAACGAATTGGATAATCTAGAAGAAATGGATAAATTCTTAGAAACATGCAGCCTTCCAAAACCAGACCAAAAAGAAGCAGAAAATTTGAATAGACCGATCACCAGTAAGGAGATCAAAACAGCAATCAAAAACCTCCCAAAAAATAAAAGTCCAGGACCAGATGGCTTCCCTGGTGAATTCTACCAAACATGCAAAGAAGACTTAATACCTATCCTTCTCAAACTCTTCCAAAAGATTGAAGAGGAGGGGAGGCTTCCTAACCCCTTCTATGAAGCCAACATTATCCTGATACCAAAACCAGACAAGGACAACACAAAAAAAGAAAATTACAGGCCAATATCGCTGATGAACATTTCCACAAAATTCCTCAACAAAACACTAGCAAATCGAACAACACTACATTAAAAAGATCATACATCATGACCAAGTAGGTTTCATTCCAGGAATGCAGCGATGGTTCAACATCTGCAAATCTATCAACGTGATACACCACATTAACAAAGTGAAGAATAAAAATCACATGGTCATCTCAATAGATGCAGAGAAAGCATTTGACAAGATACAGCATCCATTTATAATAAAAGCTCTAAATAAAATGGGTATAGAAGGAAAATATCTCAACATAATAAAGGCCATATATGACAAACCCACTGCAAATATCATTTTCAATGGAGAAAAACTGAAAAATATCCCTTTAAGAACAGGAACCAGACAAGGATGCCCACTGTCACTACTCTTATTTAACATAGTATTGGAAGTCCTTGCCAGAGCAATCAGGCAAGAAAAAGAAATAAAAGGGATCCACATTGGAAAAGAAGAAGTGAAATTGTCACTCTTTGCAGATGACATGATTTTATATCTAGAAAACCCTATAGAATCCACTAAAAAACTTTTAGAAACAATAAAGGAATACAGTCAAGTCACAGGATACAAAATCAACGTACAAAAATCAGTTGCATTTCTATACACTAACATCGAAGTGGCAGAAAGAGAAATTAAGAATACAATCCCATTTACAATTGCATCAAAAAGAATAAAATACCTAGGAATAAACTTAACCAAAGAGGTGAAAGATCTGTACACCAAAAACTATAAAACATTGTTGAAAGAAATCGAAGAAGACACAAAGAAATGGAAAGATATTCCGTGCTCTTGTATTGGAAGAATTAACAACGTTAAAATGTCCATACTTTCTAAAGCAATCTATAGATTCAACACAATCGCTATCAAAATTCCAACAAAATTTTTTACAGAAATAGAACAAAGAATTGTAAAGTTTATATGGAACAACAAAAGACCCCGAATAGCCAAAGGACTCCTGAGAAAAAAGAACAAACTGGAGGTATCACACTCCCTGATTTCAAAATATGCTACAAAGCCAAAGTAACCAAAACAGCATGGTACTGGCAGAAAAACAGACACACAGATCAATGGAACAGAATTGAGAGCCCAGAAATAAACCCACACATCTCTGAACAGTTAATATTCGACAAGGGAGTCAAGAGCATATGATGGAGAAAGGAGAGTCTGTTCAATAAATGGTGTTGGGAAAACTGCACAGCCACATGCAAAAGAAAGAAAGTAGACAATTGTCTTACATCATGCATAAAAATCAACTCAAATTTGGTTAAAGACTTGAAAGTAAGACCCGAAACCATGAAACTTCTAGAAGAAAACATAGGTAGTGTGCTCTTTGACATCAGTCTTAGCAGCATATTTTCAAGTACCATGTTTGACTGGGCAAGGGAAACAGAAGAAAAAAATGGACAAATGGGACTACATCAAACTAAAAATCTTCTGCACAGCAAAGGAAACCATCAACAAAATGAAAAGACAACCTAACAATTAGGAGAAGATATTTGCAAACCGTATATCAGATAAGGGGTTAATATCCAAAATACACAAAGAACTCATACAGCTCAACAACAAAAAACCAATAACCCAATTAAAAAGTGGGCAAAAGATCTGAACAGAGATTTCTCCAAAGAAGATATACGGATGGCCAACAGCAACATGAAAAGATGTTCAACATAATTAGCTATCAGGGAAATGCAAATGAAAACTACAATGAGATATCACCTCACTCTGGTCAGAATGGCTATAATTAACAAGACAGAAAACAACAAATGTTGGAGAGGATATGGAGAGAAGGGAACCCTTGTACACTGCTGGTGGGAGTGCAAACTGGTCCAGCCGCTATGGAAAGCAGTATGGAGTATCCTCAGAAAATTAAGAATAGATCTACCATATGATCCAGCTATCCCACTGCTGGGTATTTATCCAAAGAACTTGGAAACGCAAAGGCATAAAGATACTTGCACCCCTACGTTCATCACAGCATTATTCACAACAGCCAAGACTTGGAAGCAACCTAGGTACCCATCAAGGGACGAATGGCTAAAGAAGATGTGGTATTTATACACGATGGACTACTACTCAACCATAAGAAATGACGAAATCCGGCCATTTGTGACAACATGGATGGACCTTGAGGGTATTATGCTGAGTGAAATAAGTCAGAAGGAGAAAGTCAAATACCGTATGATCTCACTCATAAGGAGAAGATAAAAACAATGACAAACAAACACATAGCAATGGAGATTGGATTGGTGGTTACCATACGGGAAGGGGGGAGGGCAAAAGGGGTGATTAGGCTCACAAGTGAGGGGATGGACTGTGATTAGTTTTTGGGTGGTGAACATGATGTAATTTACACAGAATTTGAAATATATCATGATGTACATCCGAAAGCTAGATAATGTTATAATCCAATGTTATTGCAATTAAAAAATAAATAAATAAATAAAATTGATATAAAAATAAAAGCAATTTTTCACTCCTTTTATATTTTGGTTTGGATAGTTTCCAATGCTCTTCTTTCGAGTTCTTTGATCCTTTCCTCCATTAAGTGTATTGATGATCCGATAGAAGACATTCCTTATCTCTGATACTGTGTTTTTTCAATTCTCATATTTCCATTTGTCTCTTTTTCATAGTTTCTAACTCTTCCACTGAAATCACCCCTCTGATTTGAAAGTTGTTCAGCATTTTCATTAGCGTGTTTAACACATTAGTCATAGTTGCCTTAAGTTTCTTGCCAGGTAGTTCCCGCATCTTTCTACTTGAGTTTAGTTCTGATAATTGTTTCATCTTTTCTGAGTATGTTTTTCTTGCCCTTTCTGTGCCCTGTAATTTTTGGTTAGAAGTGTTCTGTAAAACAGTAGAGACTGAGATAAAATGATTTTTATGCCTGGAAATGAGCACAAGTTCTGCTAGGCTTTTGATGTTGACTTTGAGCTAGTCTAGATAGGAATTGCGCTGGGTTGAGATTTGCTGTTGCTATAGTTCACCTTTGTGTACCACCACAGGCTTCAGTTAGTGTAGGTGTTGGTTTCTCAGAACAATGTCTATTCAGTTTTGAACTTTATATCTTCCTTTTGTGCTGTGCCTCAGAGTGGGTCTCCTAGTTCACTCCTTTTCCTCTCCTGTCTCTCTTCCAGCAGTATTCTATAGTTTTTGAAGCCTGTTAGGTTGGTGGCAAAGACTATGAGGGAGTGTGTTGACTGTTTTTCTGATTAAGCCTCTGACAGGGAAACATTGCATCCCTGGATCTTGGAGGTGTGGCCTTCTCAGTTCTCTTGCCCTTCCCGCAGCTGTACTTGTGGGTCCGGCTCACAATCCCACCCCTCTCTTTTTTCCTCCCTGTTCTTTTCTCCCAGCTACAATGATTTTTCAGCAACATCCTTATGACAGCAGTACTTATTTCTTTTCCCTCGCACTTTAAGGCTCTTGTTCTATTGTGGAGATAGAGAAGAAGGATCTAGAAAGAATTCCTTGCCCCTCCTGAATGGCTGCTATTCACTTTTCCTAGCTCTGCACCACAAAGGATACTTTTCAAGATCTTTACAAACTTTCTACCTGGCAGTGTTTATGGAGAAACAGCCTGTAAGAGGATGTGGACTTCCCAATTTCTGCCGCTCTCAGGGTCTCACACTATCCTGTCAACTCACGCTTGGCCTTCACCAAATTATTGACTCTTCCAGTTAACTCCTTACCACTGTCTATTGCTTCTTCCCAGCATAAGAACATGTTTGCATCACTTCTGTGCCCACAGGCACCAATTCTTTTTAGATTTTGGGCCAGTTGTTTGCTCTCCAACTTTGGTTCTCTAAGGAGTTGAAAAAAATACATGAATTTGAAGTTAGTCTGGCTCTTTTTTCTTTTAAGGGTTAGAGTGACTCTTCTTCCACTTACACAGCCTGGGAGCAGAAGCCCCAAATTCTATATGATAGGTTTTTAAATAAGGACTAAATATATACCTAAGATGGATAAGTTAGATCTCTAAATATTAAGTGAAAATTAAATTTGCTAAATAATACATATAGTATGACAGAAATTTTATAATTTTTAAAACACACAGAACAATAAAATATAGTGTTTATGTGAATATTCATCTATTAAAAGCGCAAAAACAGACTGGAAGAGTTCACAGCAAATTTATGATAGTGGTTGTTCCAGAGGAAAAGGTAATAAAAGAAGTTTCATGGGCCTGGCCTGGTGGCATAGCAGTTAAGTTCACGCATTCTGCTTCGGCTGTCCGGGGTTCACCGATTTGGATCCCGGGTGTGGACATGGCACCACTTGGCAAGCCATGCTGTGGTAGGCATCCCACATATACAGTAGAGGAAGATGGGAATGGATGTTAGCTCAGGGCCAGTCTTCCTCAGCAAAAAGAGGAGGATTGGCAGTGGATGTTAGCTCAGGGCTAATGTTCCTCAAAAAAAAGAAGTTTCAACTTTATCTGCAATATTCTATTTCTTTTATTTAAGAAAAATTACTTTAATGGCCAACTACCACATGAAATGAAGTATCCCCAAGGCCAAAAGCATCATCTATTCCTTATGATGTGTCACTATGAGTTTAATTAGTAGCTCAGCTATGGCAGCCTTTCTGCAGGCAGACGATAGACAGTTGTCTTTAATACTCCATAGTGTTGAAGCTGTTGCAACTTTATACAGCACAGTCATATGAGAAATTCGTATTTTTCGTTTTATATTTCACTTTGAGCTCAGCATTACCCCAACGAATTTCATACTTTTTCAGCTTCTAGAAGGGGTAATAAGGACACATTTTTTTCTTAAGTGCATACCATAAGTACACAGATACTGTGTTAAAAACTAAAAGAAATCTTACTTAATCTTCACCCAATCTTATGAAAAAGATAATTATTCCCATTTTCCTGACAAGGTGAATGAGACCTAGAGAAGTTAAATAACTCATCCAAGTTCAAGCTATGAGAAAAGGTAGAACATGGAGTTTATAAGACCCACAGGAGCTTGGAAAGCTGATTAATCCTGAAGAAAGGGAAGCATCCTTAAACGACTGCAAAGAGAAGGAAGTATTTCAGGGAGTTAGAGTGGTCACAAAGAGAGCATAACTAATGGTCAAAGTTATATCAATCTGATTCTACAGAACTGAGGGAGTGTATAAACATAAAAATGTCAATAATGTGGTCGACACTGGGATGCACCTCCCAGATATGTCTTCAGTAAGGTCTTTATAGTCCCCACAGCCAGCAGTGCCTCAGGGACTGACCCAGCCGCAGAGAACTGCCTTTTAAGAGGGGGTCTGCATCTAATGATGGGTTGATGGAGGACTGTAAAGCCCGATCCTTCAGCCTAGCTAGTGGCAACTCTGAAGGACTATTTTGGTTTCAGATCCTACCATGGGATTGTTCGAGACTGTCACTGAGCCTGCATCATGGGTGAAATTTTCCCTCCAGTTTCCTTCCTTAGTCTTCCACAAGAAGTTTTGACTCCAGGGACACCTTTCAATATATACTCTACACTCTAAATTCTGTCTCAAATTTTGCTTCCTGGAGAACCCAACCTGCAATAAAATGAAGGCAAATTCAATTAAAATGTTCAAACTCTTTATTCACACAGACATAATTTGAATATAAGTAAGAAAAAACATATTTGAAGTATGTAAAATAAAGTTAATCATAAAAATGGCAAGGAACCACGATGAGTCAACTATCATAATGATGATTAGCATCTCCATACCAATATCGATCTCTGCCCTACATTTTCCTCCCCACCTATTCTATATTCTAGGATTCTTTTCCTCTCCAAAGAGATTCTAGAGTGTTCTTACCTTATAATTTCTGGATAATCCCTGCCTATCTACTTTTAAATGCGCCAGCTCTTTTTGTTTAAAAGGTTTTACAACAAAGAAAGAATAATTACAAACGTTGGAAATTTACAGATGTCAAAAAATTTCACTGAATTCTTAATTTCTTTTCCAGAAGACTCTAGTAAGCCCAGATTCCTTCTGCTCAGTTTTTTGAATACTGAGTATATACATTTAATAAGACTGATAATACTAATATGATGATGATGATAATAATAATAACATGCATCAGAATCAATTGGAAGCATTGTTAAAATACAGATTGCTAGGTCTCACCTCCAAAGCTGGTCTAGGGACCAAACTTTGAGAAGCACTGCTTTAGGATATCTTGATTCCCTCACTTATTTCACCTATGATGCGTGACATATGACCTGCTTACATAGGTACCAAGACAGAGCACCAGTGTCAATCAATGTATTAAAACTTTATTTCTGATGTTTTATCTAAGAGTTAAATAGAAGTTTTTCCCACAACCATTTAAATGTCTTATATATTCTCTGGGGTGCATTTTTCCCACTTTTGAGCCCACATGATACAGATCTGCAGACTCTAGGCTGCCAGGGAGTGCTCCACATGAAAGCTCTCTCCTTTTCTACAGCTACCTCTTCCCTCTTGGCATCCTGAATGTTCTCTCTTTGCAATCACTCTAACTCCCTGAAGAAGTGTTCTTCTTGGTCTAATCATTTGAGGATGCTTCCCTTTCCTCAGGATTAATTAGCTTTTCAGGACCCTGTGGATCTTATAAACTGCATGTTCTCTGCTGCCAGGAATAGTGGATAGGCTAAGTTTTGGCTCCTAGTTGAGTCACTGACAAATGCCAGAGAGGCTTTCCATGCTAAGTAATTGTTAAATTTCAGATACATTTCAAAGAAATAGGATTAATTTTCTGCTTAAAACTTATATAGTGCCTTCACAAGAAATTATTATTCCTCTCTTAATTTTGATTTCACATACAAAAATTAAATTTATCCACCTCCCAGTGTGATAAGGAAGAGCATCATGCCTAATAGCTACTCATTGCTAAGAGTCTACATTCTTGCTGAGGAGAAAAAGGTTACATGCATTAAGCCCTTCTCCAATCATTGGAGGCAAAATCAGAAGTATGTTGGAAGGCATGTATTAATCAGCAAGTAGTAAAAGTATCACCATTTAGTCCTCAACAAGTTATAGAAATCAGAAGAGGAATACGTGTGGGCAAGCAAAGCTTTTAGAGGGTATTCAAAAGATGAAATGTAGTACCAGTGGGTATCCTCAGCGTCTCTTCAAAGGAAAGATAGAAGACTTGTTTTCATTATTATTTTGAGTTATTCTTTTCAGCAGTAAATAGTTAAAGATATTAAGGGAAGGTTAATGGTTAAGAAAGAGCAAATAATTTTTAGTAGGAAATTAAAAAAATAACTATTTACTTACTATATTTTTATCTAGGGATCTTTGAATTGTATAACTATATTATAGAGGATACCAAGCTATTAATATTTAGTAAAATAATCATTAGTTTTTGCCAAATAGGTTAGACAAGTTTGCCATTGATTTATACTGAAGATTCACCCTTTGAAGTAGTGGAAAGGGCAATAAATAGCTGTAGCTATAACAAATTAAACAAATTAGTGTATTTTAAAGTACTTTGAATGTTTCTAAAGCAATTCATTAATTTAAGTAACTGTGAAAACAACTTTGCTTTTCTTTGGGGTATGAAGCAGATACCAAATACTTTAGGAATTGAGAGAATGGACTAACACAACCAAGGAAAGCCAAAAGAACCTGAGCTCCTTATAATTTTAGTAAAAAACAAAAAAAGGTGAGAGGGTATTTTTAACAATGAAGGCTTTGCCTCCTTTTCTCCTTTATGCCGTCTTATCAATCAGTGTATGGGCCACGTCATAATTTAGATGTCCATTTTTATACTTTTTAATCATCTAATTTCAGAACTTAATCTTTATTACCAACTCCCTCAAAAATAACAATAAAAAAAGAACAAAAAGTAAAGAAAATGGAGAGCCTGCAAAAATCCATTTTCCTCTCTTTGTTGAGCTCCTGGTACGACATTTGTATTCAGGGCATCCAAGCTCCCTCTCAACTCTCTTCCTCGCAGGAGTGCCCACTCTGCCCCTGTGCAGAAGGGGCAGCGCATTAAGTGCTGAAATGGGACATGCCTCACCTCTCAGATGAGTATCATGTCATCATTACTAGGAAACTAGGCAATAAAAATCAAATATGGATGATCTCACCTTTTTCCCACAAGCCTGCCTTGCCCTCTGCCTGAAGAGATTTACTCTAGTGTGCTGCCCACAGTTCTTGCCTCACACCGGCCAGTGCTGAGAGTGACAACTTTGTGTTCAGCCCTGCTGTAAGGGGTGAGCTCCTATCTACAGTTAAGACCATTAACATGCCTCAAGGGTTTTATTTTTGTGGAGAGCAAAGAATGAAATGTAATTAGAGAACCATTATACAGTCAGCCTGAAGCCCATACTGCGCTCTATGGAGGAAAGACACAATTAGGTGGAAGACGAAGAAAAAGAAGCAACAAAGAAAACTTACTGTCCCTCAAATGGGGGAAATTGACAACAAAAAAACAGAATGTGTTTAGCCAACTCAATTAATCACCTATAATGCAATGGGAAGATTCCTAACTGGCCATTATAGAATGAATCTGCTTTCTCTAGTGACCAAATAAGTCAAAAGGAAGGGTAGTCGACAATCAACATAAGGTTATTATTGTTGAAAGGTATAGATGAAGGATAATTTAAGGCCAATTAACTATAACATCCTCATCATTGTCTCAATTAGTCAGGTAAGAGTAATGAGATATCATCTCGATTTATATTATAATTATGTTGGTAGGGAACATGATATGGATAACAGCCTTCATGACCCCCAATAAAACTGTTAGTTAGATTTGGCACATAAGTAATTAAAATGTTTTTCTATCAACATCCAACTCAGAACTTTCCCTTCCAAACAAGATGGAGTAGTAAGGACTGGATTTACCCTCCCATCTGAAATAATAAAAGATGAAAGAAGAAAGAAAAGGAAAACATATTTCTCAAGATATTAGACATCAGGCAATGAAGGACAGTGATCTTTAGGAGATGGCAGAGGGGAAGTTGAGCCCTATGATTCTTCCAATTTACTGTCTGGAGAAAATTTCTAGGCTGAAGTGCAGGAGGGAGGAAACGAGGTAATGGCTAGTTGTCTCCCTAAGTTGAGGAGACAGACCTGGGAATTCAGAGAGGCCAACATGGCTAGAATCTGAAGGGCATATTAGCAGAGAGGAGAAAGTGGCACAGAGAGAGAACTTTGAAAATCTGAAGAGAATTCACCTTGAGTATTCAACAGAGTAATAGTCAGAGCATGTTTGTGAGGAAATTACATAAGGCCAGGAAAAGAACCACCAACAAGATAAGAGGGAACAATCCTCAAGGGACACACAGGGCTGGGCATCTGGTCTGTTCTCTGTGGTCAGAGGGCAAGTCTCATAATTCATTTGACCTCATAGAGTGCTAAGAAGTTCTTGCCATAAAAGTGGCTAAATGCTGCTAGCCTAGACTAAATGCTGCTTTGATACTGCCCAATAAATCTTAAAAAGTGTGACCAAAAAGTATCAAACTGTTTTTAAATAACTCCATCCAACACACACAAAAGTAATATTTATAAAAATACAAAAATATTCAGCACCCAATAAGATAAAATTCACAAAGTTTGACATTGAATAGAAAAATTTACTAGGTATGCAAAGAAGCAGGAAAATATAATCCATAAAGAGGGAAAACATGATCCATCAAAACTGAGCCAGGAATTAAACTGATGAAAAAATTGATAGAAAATGACCTTAAAGCAGTTATTATAACTATATTTCATATGTTCAAGAAGATAGAGGAAAGATTAAATGTATTAATTAGAGATATGGAAGAAATAAAAAGATACAAATGAAACACTAAGAGATGAAAATTACAATGTCTTAGATCGAAAATACAGTGGATAGGATTGATTAATCAGCAGATTAGATAAGGCAGAAAAAAAGTGGTGAACTTGCGAACTTAGAAATAGAAACTATGGAAAATGAAAAGAAAGAAAAAGAACTGGAAAAAAAGCCAGGAATAGTGAGCTGTAGAAAAACAAATAGCCAGAAAATCGGGAAGAATATAGAAAATTTGAACATTATCAATCAACTTGACCTAAGTGACATATACAGAACACTTCACTCCAAGACAGGAATCTCAAGTGCGCATGCAATGTGCATTGTGAGTTCATATTCTTTGCGGTAAAATAGCTCTCAATCAATTGAAAAGGATTCAAGTCATATAGAGTATATTCTCAGACTGCAATGCAATTAAATTAGATATGCATATGAATAATAGAAAGATAATGGAGAAAGATAAAATATGTTTAAAGTAAATAACACATATATAAACAACCCAAGAGTGAAAAATTTTACCAAAAGGAAAATAAGAATATATTTTGAACTGATGAGCAGCAGAAACTCAAAATATCAAAATTTGTGGTATACAACTAAAGAAGTAGTTAGAGGGACATTTATAGCAATGAGTGACTATTTTAGAAAAGAAGAAAATCTTAAGTTATAACCTCAATTTCCACCTTAAGAAACTAGAAAAAAAAGAGCAAGTAAAGCCCCAAATAAGCAGATAAAAATAAAGATCCTTGACTTAATCACATCTACAAAGTCTCTTTGCTATGTAAGGCAACATACTCAGAGATCCCAGAGATTCAAAAGTCGACATCTTTAGGGGCCGTTTTTCAGACAACCACAAACAACAGCTTTCATGTGCTAGAAGGAATTTTTTAAATCTGATATCTCTCCATAATACAATGTGCAAAATGTCAATCAAACAGTGCTTTCAATGTTCCAAATGAACCACTCTAGGAACCAAGAATTTTATACTCAACCAAAATATCAACAAAACGTAAGATTTAAAACATGTATTGTCAGATATGGAAGAACTGAGAAGATTTATTTTCATGGACTTACTTAAAAATTCTTAGCATTGGAAAAAAAATTCAAGAAAGAAAGACATAAAAATCACAAAAAATTGTAGACTACACCAAAAGTGCAATAAGAAGAAATCCTGTAAAATTGAGCATATTCCGAGGATATAATTGGTATGTATTAGAACAGAATGTCAGGACTCTGGAAAGGATGCTTTAGGAAAAAAGTGTACTACACTCATGGTGAATGTGATTGCAGGATGGACCAGCTTATAAAACTAATATAGGATATTGGCCCTAAAGTTTTAGGATGAGAACAATGAAACTAATGTTTTGAATGTTAATACAATCAATAAACTTGAGCTATCACTATGCAAACACACTCACACACAATCAAGAGAATGCATATTCATTTCAAGTGATTATGTATCAAACCAAAATGACAAGAGAATAGGCTATAAAGGAAGCTAAGTTCAAAATGTTAATATCACACATGTACTTTAGTCATAATCAAAAAAATGAAAAATTAATAAAAAAGTAGCTAAACACATCCCATATGTTGGGAAAACTAAGTAGCATATCATTAAATAACCTTGGATTAAAAGAAATCATAAAAGAATCAAAAACTACATGGACATAAATGCTGATGAAACACAACCTGACAAAACTTGTGAAATGCGGCAGAACCTTTACTTGGATGGAAAAGCATAAGAAACAAGAAAAAGTAGAAACAAAATAGGTAGGCGCTCAACTCAAGCATCGAAAAAAAGTAATGCTAACTTACAAAAAGAAAAATAAGTAGAAAGGAAATAGGAAAGATTTAAAGGCATAAATTAACAAAATAAAGAACAAAAATGGTAGGAAAATTAACAAAGTAAAATGCTGGTCTTTTGAAAAGTTTAGCAAAATAGAAGGAACTCTTGTAAGACTGAACAAGAAGGCAAAAGATACAAAGTAAACAAAATACAAAAATAAATGAAACAACTACAGGTGTCAGAGATAAAATAATAGAACCATTATAAAAATTTGTATGCCTTTACATTTGAAAACCTAAAAAAAAAGGATGAATTCCTAGAAAACTATAAAATGCTCATCATGATGAAAAAAAATTAGTGAAAAGTATTAGAGAAATCAAAATCTTAGTCAAAATTTTCCCTTTCCCCTGAATTCAGGCATGGCTGATTTCTACCATATTTAATTAACAGAGAATTTATATCATATATGTATAGAAATAGTCTACCAGATAATTTCCATCGTATAATTTAGAAATATTCTAAATTCTTTCTGTATAAAAATACATATATTTATGGAAAATAGAGTAAAAATTGCCTAGCTCTTCTGTGAGGCCAATATAGTTTTGATCCTATAATAAGTAGGATTAGCAGATAAAGTAGATAAAGTCAGTGGAATGAAATAAAATACAGGCCCATTTTACTTACAAAGGAAATTGAAATTATACTAAATAAAATAACCTAAAAGTATATTAAAATTATATTTCATAATCAAGCTTGTTTTATACAAAGATTGCAAAGATGATCCAGTAAAGAAAATCTGTCAGTACCATTCGTCTTAATTGGAGAATAAAATATTTAAAAGTTATATGATTATCTCAATAAGGGTAGAATAAGCTTTTGATAAAATTCAGCATCTCCCAGTAGTAACAAGCATTCTCAATACCCAGATCTTGATTTTGAAATAGCATTCTACAATTAAATGAATCAGAAAGCCTTGAAGAAAAGATGTAAGCTGAGGCAGGGAAAATATAAGATGAACTAGGAACACCTTGTAGGACCATAAAGTAAAGAAGTATTAAAAATAAATAAATAAGAGGATAAGGAATGTCAAAAGGATCCAGGAGCCAACCTGAAAGAGCTCCCAATGCCCAAAGCTCAGTTTAAAGCAACAACCACCACAAAAAACCCACTTTGTATATACCCAAAGTATAAAATAAATATACATGAGGCCACGTTGATATAATTAAACAATCGAATAAATCAATGGAGAAGAGACAAATTTTTCTAACAGAAGAATTGCAATTGATATACCTAGATACTGCCCCCCTTCAGTGGTGGAGATTAATTCTCCCTGCCTCCCTTGGGTGTAGGATGGGTTTAGTATCTTCCTTCTAGAGAACAGAGTATGAAAAGAGTGAGGAAGAAGGGAGGGAGTTACTTTACAGTGGAGAAACCTGGTAACAGATCCTCAACCAAGTGATGAGGTCTGTATCACCAGTGACAGCATATGGTCATTATATAACCTCCATGTGATGTGATAAGAAGGGCATTTCACTTCTGTAGTATTCTTTCCTTAAAACCGTAATCTCTGTCTCCTCAAGAGAAAAAAAAATCAAACAAACCCAAATTAAGGAAAATTCTTCAAAATACCTAAGTATTCCTCCAAACCATGAAGATCATGAAAAACAAGGAATGGCTGAAAAACTATCACCAGAGGACACAAAGGAGATAGGACAACTAAATGCAGCATCGCATCCTGCATTGGATCCTGGGTCAGAAAAAGAACATTAATGGTAAGACTGCTAATATTTGAAAAAAAGTTGGAGTCTAGTTATTCGTTATGCAATATTAGTCCTTAATTTTGATAAATGTACCATAATAACTAAGATCTTAAAATTAGAGGAATATTTAGGAACTCTCTGTACTGTCTTTACAACTTTTCTGTAAACCTAAAATTATTCCAAATAAAAATTTTATTTAAAAATAAAACAAAATAGAAATAAAACCCTTCAGCTGTGCTCGTGTGATTTGTCCATTTTTCTTAATGTACGTTATATTTCAATTAAATGTTTACTTAAAAAATTCACATCTATTTGTGATTTAAAAAACGACTACTTGCAAACAAGAATAGAAATGAATGCCTTAATTTGGTAAAGCTTCTATAGCCCAAACCTATAGCAAAACGTGGAAAGACAAACCAGTAGATGCTCTCTAAGATTAGGAACAATATACAGATGATGCTATCACCACTGTTCAACATAATATAATATTTGAGTTAGTAGGATCTGCTATAATGATGGAGTAACCAGAAATCAGGGTACAAAAAAAGTAATCTTCATAAAACCAGCATGAACTATTAGTGCCTCACAATTTATCCCAATCAACAATATATAATTGCTTTGTAGAAAAAGCCCTATAAAAGACATAAAAGATGATCAAAATTAATTCCATCCTCTTGGCTGAGATGATTTAACTGTTTGTGTGTGTGTGAGGAAGATTGGCCCTGAGCTAACATCTGTGCCAGTCTTTCTCTATTTTATGTGGGATGCAGCCACAGTGTGGTCTGACGAATGGTGCTTGGTCCAGGCCTGGGATCCAAACCTGTGAGCACGAGGCCACTGAAGCAGAGCATGTGAACTCAACCACTATCCCATGAGGCCAGCCCCTGATCTAGATATCTCTATATTAAAAGCAATCTCAATCTAATTTTCAATTGGATTTTTTAAGGAGCTTGATAAATTCATTTTGAAATTTATGTGGAAGGATGAAGTCAATTTTGAAAAAGTATAAATTGGGGTACAGAGAGTGCCTACCCCAATTAGGCACTCAGTTATGTGCCAGAAATTATGACATACTACAATTATGCAGCAATACAAATTAGTGTGATATTTGCACAAAAATAGACAGACCAAGAGAACAGAGTAGAAAGTTTAGAGATAGACCACTTACGTGTGGGAACTTTAGGAACTTAATACATAATAAAATTCATACTTAAATCAATAGGGAAATAAAGGCTGTTTCTATGCCTCACTGTACGGGGATAAATAAATTTAGATATTGAATAAAGACAGTTTACAAATAGACTTTAGATGGATTAAAGACATATATCCAAGGTAAAACTTTTAAATTAATGGAAGTGAATACACAAGAACATCTTTGTGATCTTGTTGTGGGGAAAAACTTATTAAAAATTCTCAAATCATAAACTATAAAATTTAAAAATTGGGTTTTTATTCAGTGGAAAACACCATGGATAAAGTTTGCAAATGGATAACAAATTGGGAAAGATGTTTTATATTTCTCAAAATAACAGGGGACTAATATCTAGAATATAAAGGATTTCCTGAAAATAAACAAGAAAAAAACCATAACCACAGAAGAAAAATGGCCAGAGGACACAGCATGCAGTCTGGGAAGAGGAACCCCTAAAAACTAGCAGCATATGAAGAAATGCTCAAACTCAGTAGTAACCGGAGAAGCACAATCAAAATGGTCAAAGAATATCACTTTGCACCAATGCATAGATTTTAGGGTTTTTCTTTTGTGGTTTTATATAAAATCGAGGAATCAGAGGTGCTGCACTGCTGCTCAGAGAGGGCCTTATGGATGACAGCCTGGGCCTCAAGTGGAGCATTTGTTTTTTTGCAGTTGAGCAGAGGAACATGGCATAGCTAGAAATAACTAAAGGCTCTCCTGCCCCGATCCTGGACCTGGGGGGCACAGGCCTTCTTTCTGGGACGGGTCACTCCACTGCCTGTGTCTGTGAGCCTTAGGAGCCTCCACCCACCCACCCACCCCCGCCCCCCCCAACCCTTCTGAAGTCAATTCCTAAAGCAGGAGAGGAGTCTAGCAGGGACAGCCCTAACTGGTGATCGATGGACAGGGAGCTGGGACCTCAAAGCCCCTAAACATGGAGAGCCCCCCCTTCCAACCATTTAGGGATCAAATGAGGCCAGGACTAGATGCTTTAGAGTGGAAGTGTACCAGACAGTATTCTGGCAGAAAATTGTCAATTAATTAGCTGCACACTCTGTGAGCTAGCAGCTAATATCCTCAATATATATGCGAGTGGATACTCACCATAATATTATTGTACATTGTAGTGGGAGGTTGGAGGGCATCCACCGCTAGGGAGTAACTGGGTAAGCATAGAGGACCATGCAGTTAGAGGCAACGAACTAGATATTCACAAAGCAACATGGATGCCTGGTGATATAAGTAACAGAGTGAGAGCCATAGCAGAGTATAATATACACTCATGCTTATATATCAACAATGAACATTTTTGAGGAATATTTACCAACAAAAAGGTGTAGTTTAGCTATTAAAGTGATTGTTAATGGGGAAAGGAATGGGGGAAGGGAATGGTAAAAACAAGCCAAAGTAAATTAAAAAAATATATATCTGAGGGGGCAAAATGTCAGTAAAAGGAGGAGCTTCCTTTAAAAGAACAGTGATGACGATAGTCAATGTTTCTACATTTTATTGCAATAAATAACAATGTTAAGGTAATTTTGACTCCCTTGGAACTATATGATGGTTAAGGATATACCATGCTACGCATTTTCTTACTTCATCCGTAAATCCTTGAAACCCCCTAACTCGCTCCAGGAGACATGATGCAACTCCTCATTAAGCAGTTTAAGAAAAAAAAAGAACTTTTAATTAGGTGCTTTGATAAAAATTCTAACTCATAATGGATTATGTAAGCTTTCTGCTCTGCAATAATTTCTACTACTAAGAAAATCCATTGAGATTAGCTCTTTCTGATAGCCTAATAAATAAATGCATGTATCAGAGAAGCATTCTTCCTTTTATCCACTCTCTAATTCATTTACCCAAATGTGACAACTCTAGGAACAGATTTGCAAAAGCTTGACAAGTGCTTACTTATCTCCCTTTGATACTATTCTATGAACATAACAGGTATTTCCTCATCTCTCTATTTGCGAAAGTCTAAAATTCCTAATTAGATTTGCTCTTTTGATTGGATCCTCCAGAATTATCTTTCATATAACATTTATTATATTTTTTATGAAAGACATGTATGCTTATAGAGAATTTGGTATACATGTGTAAGAGGTATAAATCAGACTACCATAAACGAGAATGGGCAAAAACTTTTCTTTGTTTTTCTGTAATTTATCTAATCTTGTCTTTCAGTAGGCAACACATTCTGTTCCATTTCAGGGTATTTATTCTGACCCAGAAATACGTTTTCTTTTTTCTTCCCAGCAGAACTCAAATATCATCCCAATCATTGACAAGTTTAAAGTTTAGTCACTTTGCTTTAAATGCTTTGTCTTTTGGAATTTATCTTGCCTACCCCAAATCTTAAATGTTTTCTCTTTGCTCTGCTTTCCATGGTGGTGTTAGGCTGGCATTCCCATAATGTTCCCCAGAGGCAGGTATCCTATTCCATATCTTTCTTGTCCCAACTACACACATGCCAGGTCTTTCAGCTGATTTTTCCACATCACATGTAAATGTGTGAAACCTTGTAATTTTATAATATCACTTAATATGTAGTAGTCAAAATTTCTTCTTTCCAAGCTATCTTTACCCATCTATCCTCCCATGCGAATTTTATAATCACCTTATCAGCTTCCAAAACAATCCTGCTTAATTTTTATTGAAATTTCATTGTACTTAATCACTTAGGAGAATTGACATCTTTACAACATTGTATTTTCAATATATTTAGGACATATTTATATCTCTCAGTCAAGTTCAGTATTTTTTAGATAACCTATTTTTGATTTCTCAAGTTTTTTCTTAGTTATGTTTTTTGTATGCACTTACAAATATAATTTTATTATATTTTTGAATTGGTTATTCCTGATTCATATGAACGCAATCTTTTAAAATATATTTTCTGTATTTGCCCACCTTATTATACTTTTTCAATAGATTATTTTAACTTTTTTGAAAGATAATTGTATCTAAAATGTAAAAATTTTTTCCTTTCTAATTTTTTTTGTTGTTTTGGTGAGGAAAATTGGCCCTGAGCTAACATCTGTGTCAATCTTCCTCTATTTTGTAGGTAGGGTACTGCCACAGGGGTTGATGAGCAATGTGTAGGTCCACACCTGGGATCTGAACCCACGAATCCCTGGCTGCTGAAGCAGAACACGTGAACTTAACCACTATGCCACTGGGTCTGCCCCTGTTTTTTTTTTCTTAGCACGCTCGAGTCAATTTGGATTCCTTGTGATCCTGTGGGCAGCAGAGAGGAACCCTGCCCTGTCTTTTTGTGCCATCCTCTCAGGTTCCAGTGCTGTATCAGACAATGCTCTGCTGCTATTCACAGGGTTTTCAAGATCAATTTTTTTGGAAGTGGATGGCCGGGTCCTTCTTCCTAGTCTGTCTTAGTCTGGAAGCTCCGTTGAAACCTGCCCACCATGGGTGACCCTGCTGATACTCGAAATAGTGGTAGCAAAACTCTCAGCATCACAGCAACATACAACTGCCACAGTTTGACACCCAGATGATGTGGTTCCCTCACCGGAAAATAAACCCAGGCCTCAGAGGTGAGAGTGCCAAGTCTTAACCACTAGACCACCAGGGCTGACCCTCTAATTATTATACACCAACATTTTTTTTGTTAAATTCTTGTCACATGTTAGAATTTCAAAAAAAACTTTTTAAATAATGCTAGTAGATAAATATTTTGATCATAATACATTTTAATGTAATTCGCTCTAGAAATCTACTATTATATGTAATATTGGAGGTTAAGTCTAAGTGGTGATTCTTAATCACATTACCAAATTACTAAGGGTTTCTGATTTCAATTTCCCCAAAGCCTTGGGAGTTACTAGGGGCAGGGTTGGGGTGTATGAGCAGGAAATGCAGGAGATGGGAAAATATACATAAGCCTGTATTTTTTTCTTTATAAGAGAGGAACCTTGATCAGATTTTTGCTTCTTTCTCTTCAGAACTTTGCAGCAAACAGCCAAAAGGGGATATGTGGGTTGGTGACTAACTCTAGAGTTTGCTAGATAAACAGTAAGTCTTACTAAATCTACACAAACTACTCATTGGGCATGAAAAGATAAACATAAATATTCATTAAAAAGTAACTATGGGCCAGACATCATGGTAGACAACATAGTGGTCATCAAACATTTGAAAGGTGAGTGTTAAGATGCATTTTCTTTATTAACTTCTCCCTTCACCCGCACACATGCATGCATCCACACATGCACACACACATTCCTGAGAGGCAAACACTATTCTTTTTTTTACAGGAAACTGAGCCAACGAGACATTAAAGTAACTTGATCACAGTGACTTAGCTATTAATACTGTTATTGAGATTCAAAATTCTGTCATTTTCACTGTACGATTAGGTTGCTGGCCCTGCACCACGTTTGAGTTATATGATCGCTAGAGTACAAACAGTGCTATGGGGCTATCTGGGAGAAAGAGAAGACTTTCGGCTGGGGAAGTTCAAGAAGGCTTCTCACACACAATTCAGGATGCTAAAAATGATTTCAGCAGTGGGTATCAGTGGGTCAAAACTAAGGACATACTTTTTGTTAATAATCATAACTTTAGAATCCTATTAACATACATTAGATCAAGAGAATATGGTTATGTTCTAGAAGGCCATGTGGCATCTATAAAATCTGATAAATAAATCCAGCCTGATCAGTACCACGGATCTCTGTAACTTCACTGCCCTTCCCTTATAAATTTCTAAAACACTTAAGCCAATTTTCTTCAAATGCTGTTATATTAAGTTGCAAACTTGCTGTAATTGTGTAGTAAATTCAAGACGTTAACTGCTCTGAATCTGAGTCCTTGGACTCAGAATATATAGATATATGTTGTCCTCATTCACCATCAGTTTCTAATTATGGAATATCCAGTTTAGGTCTAAATAAACTCTTGGCAGCAGTGCCTAATGCCATATGCTGTGCAAATTGTTCTTGTCCCTTTCCTGATGTATGTAGTGTGTGTGTGTATGTGTGTGTGTGGGTATGAATGGGGGGATAGAATTTAGGCTGCATGAATGGAAATAGAAATATGATGTCCACAGAAATGTTTGCATTCCTTTAACTAGGAGCACAACATTTAGTTTACCTTATTTAATTCTGGATGATAAAATTCAAGAATAATATTGACAAACATTGGTGCATGGAAAAGATTCTCTTAGTTATTGGATCGACAGAAAACTTCGTCATATGAGTAGTTTTAACAAATTTAGCATTTTATATCTTAGAACATAAGAATCAGGGAGACCACATAGCTGTCGTCAAACATTTGAAAGATTTTCATGTATCAGAAGAAAAACATGGATTCTGTGTGGCCTAGCAAAGCGTATTAAAGCCAAAGGATGGAAGTCATGGAGGAGAGAGAGAAGGATACTCAGAGGAAAGAATGAGGGGAACACTTAACAGAAAGAGGGGTTCTGGGAATAGGTTGTCAGAGAGAGAGCAAGAGAGATGCTGGGAACATACTGTCAGAGAGAGAGGGATGCCAAGAAAACTCTCAGAGGAAGGGATGCAAATGCTCTCAGAGGAGCGGATGCCAGTGACACCCATCAGAGGGATTCTTGGAACAGGTTATCAGACAAGAGAGATGCTGGGAGCACCTGTCTGCAAGAGGGATGCTGGGAACCCAATGTAAGAGAGAGGGACCCTGAGAACAGCTATCAGAGAGAGGGATATGGGTACACTCTCAGAAGAAGGGATGGGGGAACGTCTTCAGAGGAAAGGATGTCAAGAACATGAAGTAAGAGAGAGAGATGTTGAGAACCTGTCAGAGAGACGGATGAAAAAAAAGTTACAGTGAAAAAGAGTTCAAGGCTATAACCACTGATATTTTGCGAAAAAAGATATTTTAACCATAGCAGGCACTGAGTTTCTTGTTATCATAGGTATTCAAACCAAGCCATGACGATAAAGGATTCCATCCTTCAGTGAGGATGGGATTAGGTAATCCATGATATTTTCTAACGCTGAATCTATGACTATATATAAAAAAATCTGCTCACAATCACATTCCTATTTTCTGTGATGATAATTTCAATCGTGTTCAGTGCTGATGCAAACCTCAATGCTTTTGCAACCAGAACCAACACCCCTTTCAAAATTCAAGGGTTTCTACCCTCTTTTATCCCCTTGGCTAACATAACTTCCTGTTTTGAAGAAAGGGGAGAAAAGCCCAAAGGTATCATACACATCAAAGAACTCCTGAAATATAACATTTTGATGAGTTAAGAAGTAAAGCAGTGAGAAATAAGTATGGATTAAATGTCTCTTAAAAAAATGGGTGTTAAAAATTGATGGAACAGCACCTGGCAAACCACACTGAAGATTTTGCCAAGCCCCCAATTTTGAAATATTCTTTGTTACACTTGACAAAGTCAACCCCGCTGAGCGTCTCAAAAGATATTGCCACTACAGGTTGGCAAAGCAACCCATAAATACACAGACCAAGTTTTCGAACAGTTTCTTCAGTTCAGAAACAAAATACAGTCCAATTCCTTCTAAGTGAATGAGAGTTTCCTGGACCACTTCCAATTAGGGGAAATAAATTTGAAAAAACACAGCTATTGAAAATAGCATTGCTGATATAATTATTGTCCTCCTAATAAATGAAAAACTCATACTTCAATTTCATATATATATTGTTGTGTACTTGTCGGTTTAGGGTTTTGTTGTTGTTTTACTCCAAGGGAATATATAGCTTTGTATATATTGCTCTTTCTAAAATCACGGCATTACTGTTATGGCCACCATCTTATCTTTTTTTTCTGCCTCCTTTCTTGCACCTTCTGTGTTCTCCTTTCCCCATTAGCTCACTGCTCTTCTATATTCTATGTTGTCTCATCCAGAAGATGCACCCACTTTCCCTTATCCTTTTCCTTTTCTGTTGCCTGAACCACAGGCATGACAGTAGGATCTTCAGCAGCCATACTGTACTGTGTAGTGAACTTAAGGATGGAAGGCAAGCACTGAGAATGACAGAAGAAATCTCAGTTATTGATGACTATGGAGCTACTACACTATTCCTAGACTGATCCTCCCAAACTCCTTTGGTTTGTGAGAAACATAAACACTTTTTATTTAAACTATTCTTGAGGTTTCAATTAAATATAGTCAAATTTCATTCTGTCAGTGGGATCAGAGAATAAGCTAGACATAATCCCTGCTTATTTCTAAAACTCAACCCAGGTAACTTCTGCTGGGAAACGTTCATTGATTCCAGAAAGCAAGCAATGTGCCTTTTTCTCTGTTCTCTCATATCACCTCTGTGACAGTATTTACAGAAGTATTGTGATTATTGGATTATTTGTCTCTCTCCCTCACTTACTGTATAGGATTGGTGTACCCAGAGAACCAACAAAGTGACAGAGCGCCTGGAATGCAGCAGGCAGTCAATAGATGCTGATTTAATCTATTAATAGAAAGGTCCAAGAAGGTAGGCAAGCCAGTGGTCTATAACAGGAAAATGTGGTAGCCAATAATGTGGCTCATTTACAAGGCTGGCAAGATAGTGCCAGTGATGAGAACAGCAGCCTGCAGGGGAGAACCAGAATGTCAAGGGGACTACCAAGGCAGGTCTTGGACAAAGCAGAAAGATAGAGACCCAGGCATTGGGTCTGCTGTATGAGTGGACGCTTGGTTACAGGACCAAGGCAGCAGCACAGTGATGGCAATTAGTGTGGAAGGTTACACACAATCGATGCAGACATAGTTACAGATTCTTTAATTCCTCCAAGGGCTAGAATGTTGGGGTGTTATTAGCACAAAAGGAGAACACTGAAGCTAAGAAATACCAAAACATTTTCTTAACGTTTTGGTGTTTGCCTGCTATAATCCCACTCTGCTTGCAGCAATGATAAATTGGTAACAAAAGACTCCTTCCCAGTCTATTCTCTAAACCAACAGAACCAGCATTCTCCTTTATGTATCTAAAAGATTAGAGCACTTCAGAATTCCGCCCTAATTCCTTTTCACTTTCATTCCATATACATGCAGTATATAATCCCATATATCTCATCAGATCAATTACCATCTAGATTAGAATAGATGAACACTACAAATATGCTTCCATTCCCACTTCTATCTGCATGCCGGCCAAACCTCACTAATCTATTAACACACTTTTTTCCACTGTGAAAGAATTTTGCCTCAAAGTCCTTTTCATCTCAGCACTATAAGAAAATGCTACAATATTTCAGTGTAGAAACACAAGATAAAATCTGTTTGCCATTCCTGTGCTATGCATATTGAATGCCACCAAATCTTCATCTCCACTAGATCTCTTACCTGAGCTCCATACACATGGAGCCAACTGCTTGGGCATCCCAAATTAATGTCTGAAACTGAATTTGATCTTTCCTTTCTCACTCCTAATCCTTTCCTTTTACATTGCCTCTCTTGCCACCACTAATGGTACTGCCATCCTTTCAATTGTCCAAACAAAAATCTCAACGTTAACTTTATCTTGCCTTTTCCCCTCATCCCATCTATAATCAATTATAAAATCTTATAAGTTCTACTTTCTAAATAATATTTAGTCCTTTCACGACTCTTCTGTTACCATCCTAATTTGGGATTCTGTCATTGTTTGCCTAGATTACTAAAGTAGAGTCAAGTTTTGGTCATTTCCAATTTGTCCTCCATATCAAAGCCAGAGTGATATTTCTAAAATATTCTTCTCTGTTTTTTGTTCCACAAAATTTTCCCATTGACCTTAGAATAAAGCCCAACTCCATGATAATGTTTATCGGTATCTTCATAATCTTTTCACCTTTCCTCTCCTTCCCATCCTCATCCAACTTCATGCTCCAGAGTCTTCCAATATTTTGTACATTCTATTCCTTCTACCTACTAACTCTTCTTCATCTTTTGATTCATAGTTATGTCTTACCAAACACTTTGGTATCCATATGCTCTTCATTAATTTATTCAATGGACACATTTTGAGCATATATAATATTCCTTGACATTGCGCTGGTGCACAATAATAAGAATAATGCTGTTCTTGCATGCACACAACTTTTAATTTACTGGAAAGGCATATAGTAATCAACAGTTGCACAAATAACTATTTATAATAACTACTAGGTAAAGTATAATTTTTAAGCAATATACCAGTAATTTTTGTATTTACTGACCTTAGAATTGATATTCTTTACTAGCAGGAAAAATAAAAACACGCTTGCATGGCCTCCCATAAATACATAAACCCAATGCCAGCAGGCACACCTTTGCATGAAGAAAGGGTATAAATGGATCGTGACTTTGTGTGAGTGTGTGTATGTGTATGTGTGTGTATGTGTCCCTAAAGAGATCTCTGATTTTGATATACAGAGCTCAAGGGAAGGGATGGAACAATATTTGTCTAAGGAATGGAGGACATTGGTGGGAAGAAATGGAACCAAATATCATCCTTCTCTCTTTGGGAATTAAAATTCAAGAAACTTCTCAGAGTTGGCTAGGTGAATCTGGCTAATGTTCACTGGCAGAGGAAGATCTTAAAGGGGGAACTTATTGTGAGGGAACACAGTCAAAGCTGTTAATGGGGTGAGTAAATAAGAGCTCAGAATTCGTGAGACTGAACTAATTCTGAAAGAACATATACACAGGCTTAAAGCCTTTGTATGCCCAGCCCTACTGTCATAAAAACTGGGCTTTGGGGAGCATGAACATAATCTTATAGCTCAATTATGTGCTAAAAGAAACGTAAACCAGAGGGACATACTGTAGCCCGCTGTATATGACCCAGGTTTAACAGGGATACCAGCTGGCACTATCAAATTCATGCTGTGAGTCATGGACTCACAGTTGTCTTTCCTTTTGGACATCCCAGTTGGACATCCCAGTTGTCTTTCCTTTTAAGCCTGGCCTTTGGAACTACTCCTTTGGACTAACTAATCCCTGGAGGACTGGCATAATTCAGAAACAAGGGGTCTGAAGAGAAAGATAGGGAACACCCAACAAAGAAAAGCTTGTGAGAAAATGACTGTGATATGATAGTTTTTGTATTCCAAATTAGTGAAGTATATTATGCCAATTGCAGTATGAATTGTGAAAGTTTCTATAAAAAGAAAGGTACAAATAGCCACAGGTGAGTGTAAATTTTCCGCTAGGAAATAGAGAGCCAGAGATGTGCACTGCAGGGGATTGTTGTGATTGGACTCGCCTGTAAGGCGTATAATTCTGTGCATATAGGAACGATTTGCAAGGAATGAAACATCTGGGAATACCAACATTGAAATGAATAAGGGAGGGTTATTTCCGCAGTCACAAGGTAAGATGATTTGCAATGGTCTACTACCCTATCAAGAAAATCACCTGTTTTCCGTAACATCTAACATATAAGGTAGAGAAAACAAAAAAAGAATAAAGGAAACAGTGAGCAAACAAAAACAGAACAAAATCAAACAAACCTTGTAGAGCTTAAACACATATGAGAACTATCCTAGAATTTATCTCTCTACTTTCCTCTGCTCTCACTCAATCTCAAAAAAGAAGAGCTTTGAAGGAGCTTGTCCACACCTACCAGAGGTAGTCAAAGACTGTAAACTTAAACACTGATAGAGTTCAACAAAACCCCCAAGATCATCTATTTTAAGTCTCTCATTTTGCAAATGAGAGACTCAGACTTTGGGAGGAAAAGTGGTAGGTCTGGAAATGAAATTGAAATCTTTGATTCTCAATAAAACAATCTTGCAAAGGATCCTTTTGAGGGGGCTGGGTACCTGGGAGAGTGAAGCTTTGTGGAAGATGAGAGGAGAAAGTGCTATCTTTTGCTGTCTTAGGGGCCAGGCTCCATAAACTGTAATTGGACAGATCTGGAACTGCTTTCCATTTCTCTGTTGCTACTAACGGTGGAGCAGGGCTCCTCTGTTGACACTGATGATCAGGATACTAGCAGAGGGCAGCGAGAGGCGCCTCTCTACTCCTCTCCTGAGACAAAGCATAACATGCCTTCCTGGGCACAAGGAAGAAAATCCAGCTCATTAAAAAAAGAAAGTTTGCTCTGACATTTTGCTCCCCTCGTTGCACGTTTCCTCTCTTGTCTTCATTTCTCAGCCTGACCCCCTCATCTCACCTTTGCCCAGAGGGTCAACATAACTTCATGGTTGACACTGATTTTTCTAACAGCAGCAATTTTAACCCAGTAAAAAGTATCCCCAAAGCACAAAAGGTATCAAATTAAAGTGCCTTTCCAACAACTTGATACTGTGACTAATTCGCAAAGGCATAAAGTGAAGAACATGTTGTTTTGTTCTTGGCTTTTGCAACCAAGTGGATGTTCATCTGCCCTTGTCTCACCCCTTAACTTTTATGAATAATTACTTTTAAAATATAACGTTTTTGCATGAAAGATTCACATCTATAGACTTGTTCTATACTCTAATATCTGTCTTCGTATTTTTGCTGCTATAATTATCTTTCTAGATAGTGCTATATAAGTTCAATGCACTTGAGGATCCACCATTCTGTTTTAACTTATTTATTATTCTTTAAATTTATCATGGAATGTTTCAAGCATAAAAATACAGAGAATAGTATAATTAGTAGCCATGAATACTTCACCTATGTTCAACTTTTATGGACTTTTATTCAATTCTGTTTCATTTATACTATTCTCCCTACTTTTCCTCATCCCATATTATTTTAAAGCAAATCCAAGATAGCATATCTTTTCATCTGTAAATATTTCAGCATATATATTTAAAGATAAAGAATCTTAATAAATAAAAAATTATCATACATCTATGCTACCTAAAGGAATTAATAAGAAGTCCTTCTTATCATCATATACATAAATTATTTTAATAAATATTTAAAATTTTATTTATTTAATCTAGATTCAAGAAAGGTATTCACTGTGATAGTTGATATGTCTTTAGTTCTTTTCTAGTCTATAGATTGCTGCTTCCTTATTTTTTTCATTGAAAATTATTTAAGAAACTGAATCATAGCCTGTAAATTTTCCCACAGTCTGAATTTTGATGGTCACACTTCCCATAGCATGGTTTCACATTTTCTCTATCTCCTTCATTTTCTAAAAATTGACCAAATTTTGATCAAGAGATTTAATCAGATTTAGGTTTGATCTTTTGAAAATTGTGCTTGTTTAGATGGTATCACGTACTTCCTTCAGGAAGTATATAATATCTGTCTTTCTTTTTAATACCATATTTTCTTCTTCAATATTGATTTTGTCCACAAGGGAGATTACCTAAATTGTATCAATTCACATTAAAAGTTCTATGACCACTTTAACTGCTTGTTTTACACAATGGATTATATTGCTAAAGCTGTTCTCTTCAACAACCTAAGAGATGTAAATGATGGAGAATAGCGAGGCAAAACTGATAGAAGAGGTCATTAATCAAGAGTCTTGAAGGAATTAACTGGTATGTCAAATTCTAACTCTTGAAAAATAAATGTGCAACTGTAAAGGGTGCTAATAACTCTGGGATTGGCATTGGAAGTATCTGTACAAACCATTCTTGTTGATCTAATCATAGTTCAGCTCACACTTTAATTATATCCTGAAAGAAAATGGCTCTGTGTTGATGTTGGAGATAGAAATACTCAATAATGTGTACTTTTGAATACCTGAAAAAAATACACACACACACACATACATACACATGCATATAAATTAATGTATGTTTTTTATTGAAGTATAACATAGATGGACAAAAGAATATAAGTTATATCAGAGCTTGATGAATTTTTTTCTATTTGAAGCTGTCACGTAATCAACACTTAAATAAAAAAATAGAGTGTCAACGTTCGTCTAGGTGCCTCCTTATGCCTCCTTCTGGTCACTATTTTCTTTTCAAGGATAACCACTATTCTGACTTCTAATACTATACATTAGTTTTGCTTGTTTTTGAACTTTACATGAATGGAATCATACACTATACACTTTTTGCATCTGGTTTCCTTTGCTTAACATTTTGTTTGTGAAAATAATTTATGATGTCACATGTACTTGTATGTTACTATTATATGTATTCTGTTGTGTAATTATAACACAATTTATCTATTCTACTATTGATGGATAATTAAGAATTGGGTTGTTTCTAGTTTTTGGCTATTAGAAATAGTGCTGTTGTAAACACTTTTTAATATGTCATTTGGTGAGCAAATGTATAGATTTCTTTTGGATATGTACCCAAAAGTGAAACTTGCCAAAGACTTTTCCAAAACCATTATATCAATTTAGATTTCCACCAGATGTGTATGAGAATGCAGGTTGATTCACACCCTTGCCCATATTTGATAGGTCTCCCTTACATTCTAGGCATTCTGGCCAATTTTAAGTGGTATCACATTATGTTTTTTGTTTTTCTTTTCCCTGATGTCTAGTAAAGTTACACCCTGATGTTTACCTCTTTTGTTAATTGCCTATTCAAGTCTTTTGCCCATTTTTCTGTTGGGTTGTTTTGTTTTTATTGATTTTTTTTTAAGGCTCTCTTTATATGCTTGGCATTACTTTCTACTCTGGAGGTAAAGAAGTACGAGGTATTATAAGAAAGAGTAAGAATGTTAGTTCCATAACTTTTATCTGTTTTACACTGCCAAATGTAGCTGAGCACATTGGCTGTTACTCTAAAACTTAGCTGAAGCATTGCTCTTCAGAGATAAACAGTGTTTACTTAATCCTGTGTGCACAATTAAAATTTATCCCTTATGATTTTCTATTCAGCGGTTTAATGATTCTACTCTCTTTCTAGTCACCCACTCACACACAGAAAATGGTGCTGAGAGGCTGGGATTACTTTTTGCCCCGACCACGTTTTTGCTGCTCTTGTTCATTTGGATCTTCACTCAGAGCCTAAACAGCAGAGATCCTCGTTCTCTCTGACGCATGAAATTACTTGATTACTAAATCAGACCTATGAATTACATATAAATCACTAGAGTTCACTTTCTTAAGCAAATTGACAGGACTTTCTTTTCTAACATGCAAAAATAAATCAGACAAAAAACAGAGGAAGAAAAAGATAGGTTTTTACATCTACTGCAATCACAAATAGTTGTGTGCCTAAACGATTCATTTCACTTCCTTCACCCAATCCTTTTGTATGAAAAAAATTATAAACACTTCTCTTCCTACATAGTTTGAAAATGAGATAATATAACATATAGAAACATATTTTAATGACAATGTCATTAAATTTCTATTTGGCATCATTAATCTGACAAAATTCATAGACTTACTAAATGCTGCAACTAGAATACACTTTAACAGCAGACTGTTTTAAAGATGAACAGATTAAAGTTTAAATTAAGTTAGTCATCTAAGGTCTTATTGCTAGTTAGTTTCTGAATTGTGAATTGTGTCCTCTTCCACTTATAACTTACAAATATCTATTGCAACTATGTCCCCACAACCTAGAATATCTAATGAAAATTTATTTGTTACTTTCTACTGTAAGTTCATACATAAGCCAGAAGAAAATAAGTTAAAGATTTCTAAATTGCTAAAGCTTCCCTGTGCAGGAATACAAACCATTTAAATATAAGCCAAAAGTTTGACAGATGAAATATAATCATTTTATTCATTACTCCAGAATCAAGGGAAAAGGGACAAGTTCTTGAGAAGAAAAACAAAGAAAGACCAAGTGGGAAAGAATTTTATTTTTTTTTGTTTGTGTGTCAAGAAGTTATTTACATAACATAAATGGTTTGTTATGTAAGATCTTATTCCTTTTATTTTATAGATGAAGAAAGCAAGACACTAAGAATTAAATATATGTTTATATCTTTAATCCAACCCCTAAGAGGAGAGTCCAAAGACTCCCTGAATGCTAGCCAATGCCTTTTGTGAGGAAGAGACAAGGAATTAAAAGGCTAGAGCAGGAGAAACCTGCACTGAAATATACTAGAGTGACAATACTTTCTGTGAGATAGCACTACAGACATCATGGTAAACAGGGCACCATCTTCTAGGATATCAGACTGCCTGACCATATGGTCCAACAGTTGAACTCTTAGAAATGTGATATAAAGACATCAAAACTATGTGGTCATTAATCAAGGATTATTAGAAGAAGAATAAAGCAAAGCCTCAAAGCCTTGTTCTGCTTTTAGAGGTAGGGCACCCAAAAGGAAGAGACACCAGAGACTGGAGGGAGAATAACCCAGTAATTTGGATAGCATAGGCAAATTAAATTGTGTTGATTAATTCAGTGAATCAACACAAGTGAAAAGACAAAAGAAGAATCATAATTTTCCTGAAAACTCAGAATAAATGTCCTCCTCAATGTGATATATTACACTGTTGTGCAATTGTAAAGATGTGATAGAGAAACTAAAATGGCTACGGTAAAAAGCAATAGTGGCAAGAACAGTTAAGGCAGAGGGAATTTTATTTATCATGAAAATAATTTATGTAAAAATTGTGGGATTTTGAGAACTCACCACCAGAATACATACAGAGACAGCCATCTCCAAAAATCACCCCCATGACTATCAGCAAGGCTGAACAGAGACAAGGGGAATAGGGGCAGCTGGCAATGAGAACGCCTTTCTTCACACGTTGTAATCCCTTAGTGAGGAGAAAAGATTACATGGGAACCGATCCTGTGATACATATTTTCCTATCAATTGCATATATGTGTAACTCTTTTATCATCATTTATATATGGGTTTAATTTACCTTTTTAACAACTGGCATATTACTTGTTTTTTTATTTGTTTGTTTGGTTTTGATCTAGTTCCTTGGGTTCACATTTGTGGGTTAAAACTTTCCATTCAAATATTAGGGAAGTTATCATATATCAGCTATCTATGTGTCTGTCAAAACACAAATTAAGTGAATGTTGGCTCTAAAGTGAATATCCAAAATGGTCAGCTGTTTTCAATATTGCAAGGTAGTTACCCACCCCCAATTCCTCCATAAAATACAGCTCTCAATGGGTGAGTCAAGTCTTATATTAGTATATTACAATCATCTCTTAATGGGATATAAATCTTTTGGTTTTGAAATACCATTTTAAAGTTGTCATTAAAACATGATAGATTACCAGCTCTTAAGACATTTAATGACTCAGTGTGAAATTGACCCAGTTGCTGGGTTGATAAGGGAGCAACCTATTTATATCTCCTTAATGAACATTAAACGTCTTTCTGGAGTGATGAAGTAGGGGATAGTAGCAGAAGAGGTCTTAAGATGGCAAAGGAAACTGGGCATTCCTGTACATTTCACCCCCTCCTCTGGGCTCCCACAGCACTGTGTGTGCCACAAGCAGGACCTAGTACCTTGATCATCTCTTCAGGGAAAGTTAGTGTATCCCAGAGAACAGATAAATTATCCTTCATTTCAGTTAGGCTACACCAGCCTCCGATCACAAGAATTTGAATTGTAAGCAATATTATTGAATATTCTCTCTAACTTATGCCTATATGCAATGAAGCATTAAGTTCTGTCCATACTACTGCCATGATATTGCTTTTCTTTTTGCTTTTACTCCAATTTCCACTGCCACTTGCCACAACGCAGGCATTTAGTTCTGCCCTATACCATTTTTGCAATCTTATTTTTAGCTGGCCTGTCTAATTCCTGTCTTTCCCTTATCCCATTCATTTTAAATAAAGCATTTTGGTAAGTCTAATGGTGACATTGGCATTGATCACATCAACCCTTGTTCAAAAGCTTTACGTTAACTTCTTATTGTCTGAAGAGTAAAATTCAAATTCTTCACCATACATTTGATGTAATTATACCTCTCTAGCCTTGTTTCTCTCTATCCTCTCACTTACTCTGAGATCCAGATCAGGGTATCCAACTTGTTGTTGTTGCTGTTCAAACACGCTTGAGGAATATGTAACGGAGCCTCACCAAGGTAGTGATTCACAAACACATAGGGATGGGCAAAGAGGATAAGATCACAGTTTCTGAAGAGGTGCATCTCTTCTTCACATCTTACAGGTCCCTCTTTCCTTTTCCTCTTCCCCTTCTCTCTTTCTTCAAACTTTATTCCTGTAGCCTATGATGACCTTCCCGTTTTTTCTCCCCAATCAAATGTGAGACTCACCTCAAATGCCCTTAAGTGATAAAATAGGAGATATAAAATAAAAATTACTTAATATAAATACAATTTTATAAACATTGTCTTATAAATCATAGTGCTGAAAATTTTGGTAGAGGCCACTAGCTGTTCACCAAAATCTGCTCTCTATTTTGGGGCCATCTAAGTGACATTTCCCAGCTTCTCTAGCACTCAGGCATAGCCAACTGACTAGGTATCTCACAAGGAATGTGAAGAGATAGTGCAACGTGCCACTTTCAGATCTATAAAATCTTTCAGGTGTGTTCCTTTTTGCACATACCTTCTGCGCTCTTTCTTCTCTGCCAGTGAAAAGAGGAAGATGACAATGGCAGAGCCATCAGATGGAAGGAGTTGGGGATTGGGGTGCGGGGTCTGTGTCACTCACAGTTTTTCAGAGAAACAGAACCAGTAGGACACGAATGAATATATATGCATATATATGAAAATATATATATAAAGTGATTTTATTTCAAGGGTAGCTCATGTCATTGTGGGGCTGGCAAGTCCAAAATTAGCAGGGTAGTCTTGCAAGCTGGAAACTCAGGCAGGAGCAAATGCTACAGTCTGGAGACAAAATTTCTTCTCCCTCAGGGAAAGCTCAGTTTTGCCCTTAGGCCTTCTTACTGATTAGATGAAACTCACACTCATTTTGGAAGATAACCCCCTTTACTTAAAGTTAATTGATTGTAGCTGCTAACCACATCTACAAAGTACCTTTACAACAGCACCTAGATTAGTGTTTGAGTAGCTGGATACTATAGCCTAGCCGAGCTGACACGTAACACTATCACAGGGTCCCTACACAGCTATGTGGAAGTGGACTCCCTTGATAGTCTGGGCATCCACATAGAATGTTATGTAAGCAAGAGCTGAAAGTTTATTATTTTAAGCCGTTGAAATTTTGAGATCTTTTCTCATGACCAAATCTACTCCAAATAGTACACAAAATATTGCTAGATAGAGATCTTTCCAGGCCTAATTCAAAGAATAGATAAAAGTAGTTCGTAATTAAGCATTAAATGTTAATATGCTAGTAAATTTCCCTCTTGGATTGAAGTTGGCTTATTATCTTTAGCAAGTTAAACACTTGTTAAAATGTAGGTGATGCTTTAATTTGCCCAAGATGAACACATTTTTCATGGTACTATTTAAAGGTGAATATCCACCAAGCTTCATTTTGGATTATCACCTCCTTGAAATTAGTGGAGTGAATTTCACTGAGGTTTTAAAAATGTTGTGATTTTGGATTAAATGTTTCCAGAAGGGAGATAGCTAATAGCTTGACTCTAAACTCTTGATGTAGTTCTCAAGTAGTTGGAGGGGCAAAGATGTGGCAGTCACACAATTTTAGGATGTAAACCTCAAAATTGCGGAGGCAACTGCTTGCTTGCTTTGGTTGATATTCAGCCAAAATCTATGAGCTCATATCCACTGGCATTAACTACATTTACTACTATCAGAATGAAATTCAAATCATTCAGTGTATAGCCCTAATAATAATCCTATATGACTAGGGGCTGCTTCTTCAACATTATTTCCACCTAATTTATAATCAAGATGTTCAATTAATAATTTCAGCACTTTACGCAGTGTTAAGTCAGCTGCAAAATATGTGATTTTTCCACTTTTCATTTTTCACAATGCTGAGGAATGCATAATAACCTGACAAAATGAGGATGCCAGGAAAGCAATGGTTATTAACAGACTAATGGGAAAAGGAAAGAATTTTAAGAGAAAAACTGAAAAGTTGATTGAGTTCTGTAAAAATGTAAAGGCACAAAACTGTTGCAAATATAAAGCAGCCATGTCTACAACACTTATTTTTATCGTTAGTAAAGATTCCTTTGGAAAATAAAATTGATCCAGAAATAAGAAAGACTGTCACCTCTTTGGGTGCTTTCTCTGTAGATTCTGCCAGAGAACTACTGAAATCCCTACATTTGTGTTGTCTTTGTCCTTGTTTATTCGGACTATTGTTTCTTTCTCCATCTATCCTCTTGGGTGCTATTTCCTATATTTTTACGCTAACCTATTAACAAATGTTACTCCAGGTCAATTACATTTATTATTAATTTGACTAATAGTTATGTAAAATATTTCAGCGCTAAAGGGATGAAAAGAGAAGATAAACAATGTAATAATAATAATGGTTACCCTTTCACTGTGCTAAGTGCCTTACATGCACTTATTTCATCAAATTCTCATAATCCCATGAGGTAGACACAAACAAAATGCTATGAAAGTGAAGATTCAGGAAGGTTACATCTGAGCTGCCTGTTAAACCTAAGTATATTGGAGAACCGACTTTTTAAATGGGCAACAGTTGTTCTTGGGAGCAGTGACAAGTCTAGTTTGACTAACGGGTACAGACAGCACATAGAGTTTAAGTGATAAACTTTGAAAAGAACTTGAGGGCTATATGCCACATGTGCTTCTACAATAAACCATACAAATAAACATTAGGCTCAAAAAAATACACTGACACACTGTTAGGTCCTTTAACAACTGAATCATTTGAGCCAAAGTGATGCACAGCTGCCATTCTAGCATTTGAGGGTGAGTAAATAAGATAAGACTTATTCTAACAGTCACCATTTATGTTATAATGGGAACACATTTCTATTTACCTAGTATAATTAATCGGGGCCCTTGAGAGAATGGAACAGAGGTGGTCCCCTTAAGAGACTCATTCATGTCCTTGCAGGCCTAGAGGAAGCACTGTCTGTGGACGAGCATGTGGAGCGAGGGTGAAGGCTGGAGGACCACGTAGGGAGGAACCTTGAGGGCACTAGATACTTGGGGGATGGGTGGTAATGGTGAGATAAAGGTCACTGGAAAAGGGAGGCATGACATAACCAATTTACCCTGTCACAATATATCTAGGTTCTTTTCTGCTTTCTTGTAGACATCAAGGTATGTGTCAGAAGAAGCCCACTTCAAAAGGAGGGCTAAATTAGGAACAGTATCCTTACTTCACAGCTCTAGCCTTGCCTGGGAGATTCAGAGATTATTTTATCCTTCCAGTCTAGGTTTAGAGTAGTGTTAGATTACCTAAACTGCTTCTGGGGCACAGCCACTATTTGAGCAAAAGATTAACAAGCAAATAAGAGAATGGCACCTGATCACTAGAGTTAAAAGTTCTGTTTTTTCTTTTGAGAGGGAGAATTGTTAGATCTGCTAGAGTTCAGAGAAGCAACATATCCAGGAGGGCAGAAGGACATTTTGGAGACCATTTATCCCAACTCTCCATTTATTTTCATATTTAGGAAAAATTTATGTTTATAAATAAAGAAACCAATGCCCAGACAAGCTTAGAGACTTGCATGAAGTGACAGCAAATTAGTTACAATGTTTTCAAACAAATGCTTCACCATGCTATCTGCCTCTAAAATAACTCTAAGGAAAGAATGTTTTTTTTCCCTAAAGATGTGAGGACAACATGAGGATTTTATGTTAAAGCTATAAAACTTTCTGTTGCTGCTGCATCAACCTTGTACCTGATTGGCTCTTAGCAATGAAGTAGGAAATTCATGATGGAGATTAATTCCCCTGGTATCTAAGAAGCCAGAAACTCCTCTAAAGAGAAAACAAGAGATACCATTGACTTTGTTGAATGTATTCCTATGCCTAATGTGCTGAAATAAATCTAAACCTTTACTGAGGAGGGTTTTTATTCTATTAGAAAGAAAAAAATTGTTTTGTTTTCTTTTTAAAGATTGGCACCTGAGCTAACAACTGTTGCTAATCTTATTTTTTTCTGTTTTTTCTCACCAAATCCCCCCAGTATGTACCTGTATATTTTAGTTGTGGGTCCCTCTAGTTGTGGCATGTGGGACGCCACCTCAACGTGGCCTGATGAGTGGTACCATGTCCATGCCCAGGATCCAAACGAGCAAAACCCCGGGCTGCCTATGCGGAGTACGCAAACCTAACCATTTAGCCGCGTGGCCAGCCCCAGAAAGAAAAACATTAAGTTTTTAATAGACATCTCCAGAGGTGGAAATTACTTTTTATGTAAACTCAGCTGAGCTGTTTGGAATTAGTTATTGAAAGATGGTCTCAATTGTTTTCAAGATCAGGTGAGAGTGAAATATTGTTCCCCAAATACTAATAATTTCTAGTCCTTTAACAGACTATGCAGGAAGACTTGGGGCATCTATAAGTTACGAGTTGAGGGATGCCAGAAGTCTTCATCATTCCCAATGTCACCAATGCTTGAGATGAAATCTTTGTATGTTTCCATTTTGGATCTCAAAGTCTAGTCTTTCTGAATTCCTTTTTGAAATGCAAATATCCTTTATGAGTTAATATTTTAAGCCCTTATCAACTAAAAATCTCCTGGAATTACTTAAGAGTGAGCTGGCAGCACATAGGCACCTAAGGGTAAAAAAAAAAAAAAACAGGGGATCCAGAGGTAGGAAGGGAAATACCAAATCTGGGAGTTGAGGCTATCAAAAATGAACCCTCAGGGCAGCATTATTTTGCCTGGGGCTCACTATGACATCAGAAAGGGCAATATGGGTTAATAGGTGCATCGGAATGTTAGAATTTTTTCACAATTGTCCTCAGAGGCATTAAATATCACAAATGGTTTAAATTAACTTCTTCCCATACAAAAAATATTTAACAATCTTTTACGTGATACGTGCCTTGACATTTTGAAGGATTATTCAAAATCTTTTTGTATTCAGGATAATGACTTCCAAAGCACTTACCATCTTTATGTCAGTCAAATGCAAACACTTTGTTCATCACTGCAGGGGCATTAAGTATTGAGTGTGTAAAAATTATAGGAAGGTAGTGACACAAAATAAAGAAAGGCATACTATTTTGAATTTAAGAACCCCAGTCTTGGTCTCTAATGACTCCTAAGACAGGTGGGTGGATATCCTGCATTTTAAGAGAAATCCTATATCTTTCTCAGTCTTTACTAAGAAGTATATATACAGCTTTTGAAGATTTCAGAGAGGTGGATGGTGGATACATGTCAAGGCAAGCAGGATGATTAATGAGGCCTCTCACACCCTGCTGTGTGCTCCATTGCACCCTGAGGTCTGGTTTCTCCCCCTACCACTCGACTGATGCTGGTTTCACGAAGATCACTGGTGGCTTCCTAGTCACCAAATGCCTATGGCCTGATTTTGCTCCTCATTCTCCTTTGTTTCTGGCATTTCTACTCCCAATCATCTTCCATTTCTGTGAAGTCTCTTCTAGTTTTGAATAGCAAGGAAGTATTCTGATTCATTTACATATCCATTCTTTCATCTTTACCTCCTCTTCCCTTTTGTGTCTTCTATATTTGGCTTTATCTACAAGTTTAAGATCCTGAGTCTTCTGTTCTTATGAGAAATCATAAAGTCTTAATCCCAAATTTTAAACTAGGGACATATTGTTTTGTAAATGCAAATGAGATCAGGGAGGAGAAACGACTTTTTGAAAGTGATAGAAAAGTAATTTTCAATTGGCCATGTATCATCCAACTTCGTAATTTTAACCACTACATTTATAATGACGAGTAATCCTGGAACTCTCTCTTCTTCCATTATTTCCTTTCCAACCATATTCATGGAGCTTCCACCTTGGATGTTCTAAAACAATCTCAAAATTAAGATACCCTAAAATTTATTTTTTGCCCCAATCTCCCTTTAAGAGTCACCATTTCGGTTAATAGAATCATACTCTCTTCAGAATTCTCCATCAGGCTCAAGCCACTGGCCTGAGCCATTTTTTGTTTGTTGCCCACATTCATTCACTGAATCTTTTTAATACTTGATTTGTAAGATCTCTTGTAGCCATATTTTCCCCATTGCTAGAATGCTAGTTCCAGGCCTTATATCTTTGTGTCTAGACCAATTTGTATAAATATTGTTACAGGTTCTTAACATCAGCCCTGATATCAGTTCCCCCACATTGAACCCAGCATATATGGGGTTAAAACTAAAACCCACCACCGCCTTTCCTGCTTCTTTATCTCCACTCACAGGTAAATGCCTGTTTCTTTAACTTTGACTCTTTGAGCTTTACAACTAAATGGGAGTTACAAATTGTTAAAAGCCCAGGTGGCCTGGAGTTGGAGGCACACTAAAGTTTAGCTAATCGTGTGTCCTTAAAGTTTGCCAGGAAAGCTGCTGTCTCAAGAACATCAAGGAGCGGAGGCTTCCCAGACCTCAACTCCTCACTCCAGGCGCTCGAACCGCCTCAAACAGGAAGAAGAGACAATGGCGAAGGACACGCTCTTGCCATCCTCCTATCTCACCATCCCGCCCCCCCCACCCCACCCCCACCTCGCTGCAAGCAGCCTCTGAAGGCGGAATGCAGGTTGGTGGGAAAACACACTGACCTGCACAAGCTACATGCGCCCCCTCCCCTACCCAAAACCCCCAATAAAAGTCCCTACCCATTCCTCATCGAGGAGCTAGCAATTTTTGAGGCATGAGCCCTTGCTTTGCTCCCTGTGCCTAGCATAGTAAAAACTTTCCTCTTCCACTCAAGACTGTTCTCGTTATTTGGATTGGCATCGGGTTCAGAGACCGAACTTTTGGTTACAATATTTATTGGATGACTAAAACCTATAATCATAATTCTAGGTGTAGAAAATTAACTGCTGTATAGACATAGATCTTACCCTCTAAGGAGCTTATAGTCTAATAAACTCTGATGGACATTTGACTCCTCATTCTGCCTACCTTCTCTCTAATACATCTTGCTTCTACTTCCTTGGTTATTTGATCAACACACCATTTGGATCCTGTTTCTTTCATTCTTTAGACACCTTCAATATTTACCTATTTTAGAGAGATCAACAGTTGATTGGGATTTGAAGCCTTCTACAGCTTGATCCCAACATATCTCTCTAACATTATCACCTCTTTTTCTTTCCATAAAATCTGCAGTCATCAGACTATTAAATTCCTTGTCTCTCAGACATGCCATGTGTAATTTACTCTCCACGGTTCTTGTTGACTAGCGCATCATCACTGATGTGAATCTAAAACTCTTCCCTCTTCCATGCAGTCCTCTCTCTCTCCTCTACATAATCAATAATCTTCTCCCCAGTGAGCCTTCCTTGCTCATCCTCTATGCCCCGATCCAACACTGAGCTTTCGATTTTATTTTTTCCTTAACAAGCCACTATTTAAAAAAAAAATCTATGCATTTTAATTACTTGTCTTATTTATGGTGTATCTCCCTATTAGGATGCAAGCTCTAGAAGGACAGGAATTTTTGTCCATTTTGCTCACTGCTAATTATCAGTACCTGAAATAGCTTTTATTACATACTAGACACTCAACAAGTTTTTTTGGAATGAATGAATGTATTAATTAATTAGATGGATTCAATTTTTCAGATCTTTGATTTTCTACTCTGGAAAATGATAATTTTTCTATGTATGTAACTTTTAATATATGTATGTATTATATATGCATGATTTTTTGGATATATGTAATGTAGGTATGTCTTTACTTTGGAATCAATCACCTATCATTAAATTAAATGGACTCTTGGCAGAAATCCAAACTCTAGTATCTTGTCTATGGAATCTGGGAGAGAAAGGGTTAGGTTAAAATTTATTTTTAAATTAGAGAGTTCCCTTAGATTAGAGATTCTCAATGTTTTTTTCACTTTCTTTTTTTCGGTACTGACTTCCTAAGGAAACTTTTAGACTTTTTTTCTACTTGCCTCCCTCTCTCATAAAATTTCAAAACCTCAGATATACTATGTTAGTATATGTATTGTTGGCTTTTAAGGGCACTAACTGTTGTGATATCTAAAATTTTTTCCCATCTTCCCCTCCCCTTCAAAACAATTTTTGCTCCTTGGGAGTAATATTGCTTCCATTGAGAATGTACACCTCAGATAGTACAAGAAATATATTTAAAAATGAAAGCAAATATAAATCAACTCCATGGTTAAAAATATGCCTGTGCTGTAGACTAGTGGCTCTCATACTTGAGTGTGCCACTTGGAGGGTTTGTTAAAACACAGTTTGCTGGGCCCGACTCTCAGAGTTCCTGATTTACTAGCTCTGGATTCAGGCCAGGAACTTGGATTTCTCCCAGGTTCCCAAATGATGCTGATGCTGCTTAAGAGATCACATTTTGAGAACCACTGCTGTCGTTATGGTTGTCAGAAAAAAATGTTACTAAATATTATGTTTGAAATATTCTACTGTTGTAATAACTAAAATTTCTTCAAGGTTTAAATAGATTACTAAAAGTCACGGCTAAACCTCTTCCTTCGAGACATTCACACATCGTGCTGGTGATTACACAGAGGATATGGCAGATCTGAGGCCAGAATGGAGTTTGTTGCCTCCCAGCCTAGTGATTTTGTAAGTCAAAGACCCTTCTGGAATTTCAGGCCAAGATGGCCTTCCTGGAGACCTTCCACTTTTATTGCAAGGGTAGCAGCCTCTTTTGTACATGTAATCGCTACTCTGTTTCCCTTTATCTCCTTAAATGAACTCATTATTATCTCTCAAAGAAAATTTAGACTAGTTTAAAGAAATGCAAAATGTCATGGTTTCTTCTTAGGTTTGAATCATGGTTTGAATCTTAGGAATGCAAACAGGTGACTACAGATCACAAGTTATTTAATCTGCCTTGATGGAGCCACCAAGGAACTAGAGAGGGATAGGAATTCTAAGATAAGAGATGTAGGGAAACACACAAAGTAAGTCAAATGTTTTTTCTGGTTGGATTCTGTCAGTGCTGATTAGGGTAAAGCCTAAATTAAATTTTGTTAGTCTAGATGAATTTAATTGTTCATTCAAACGATGAGTACCTGATATAAATATGGTTTTTCTTTATGGGATAGTACCCAAAAGACAGGTGGATTAGAAAAGTTAAAGTGAAAATATTTTCAAAGTCCAAACACATCTCGAAAAATAAAAAAAAATCAGTTTCTATTTGATACTTAACAAGTGCTGTACAACTCGGTCTATGTCAAACTGTGCCTTTGTGTCTAAAAAAGCTGGGCTACAAATTAACACTGACTTGCCTTTATTAGGTCCAGGGGTATTTAGACCAGACTGGAATGCTTGGTCTTTTACTTGCATGAACACCTTTAAGAAGCAAGACAAAGTGAAATTTTGAAAACAGAGCTTCAAAGCCTAAATAACAAAGCAAACAGAAAGCCTATTTGATTTGGCCACTTCTCTATCTCAAGGATCATGCTATTGATCCATTGCACATAGATTAACTCCAATGCACTACCAGTCATTGTCTGAGATAATCTTGTATTTGCCTGCACAGCACTCCACCTGGCTTCTTGGATAACAATACCCAGGAAATGAGGGAGGCTGTGGCAAAGCCCTGGAATAAAGAGAGATGCTCTTTGTTTCTCATACCTCACTGTCTTCTTAGCTTTTGCTCCCTCCACCTTTCATTTCTCCGTTTGCCAAAGAAAAGAATTAATAGCATGGAAGTTTTAGATCTGAGGCAGATTTCGTTGGCATCAGTGCTTTTTCCCAACCTATTCTCAGCTAAGTGGCAGGTCGCTAGGAGACTGTCTATATGCTAAGTTGCTCTTTTGCTCAAGGCTTTCCTGAGAGGGGAATTATTTGCCAACTGCTGAAAAGCAGGCATTTTACGTGTCCTTACTTTAGAAACCATTTAAAGTTGTTTATTCCCATGTCGGGAATGAACAGCAATTTAAAATGACCAGAAAAGTCAGTCACGTTCTGAACGTATACAGCAAGTGTTCTTCATGGTGCACCCCTACCTGCAGCATATTTCCAGCCTCCCTCTCCCTTGTGCCTGTAGAACGGGCATCACTTCACAGAGAGCTTTGGAGGAGGGTGCATTACTATGTTTAATACAGTTTATTAATCTCTAACGTGTTATTATGGCTATACGATTCTACCTGAAAAATAGTTAGGCATTCTCACGGCTTACCCCTGAGCCTCCTGCTTAGTAGTTATAGACTACAGTTTCTGCAAGTCTTAAGTGAGTAGTTAGGTGAGCAAATAAACACAAGTATGTCTATACCGTAAATGCAATTTAAACACCTACAGAAAGTTGGAAATGAGAGATTTCTCGTGCTCAATTACTCATGAGGCAGAATTTTACATTTCTCAATAATCTAAGGCAAGTTTTCAGTGCTTGAACAATAATTAGGCACTCCAGATTCCTCTGTCCCCACACCTGCCAAGCCTCATACCCTCATTCTCCTATCAGATTAGTTCACTTAACTTAAACTGTCTTCTTCCTCAACTGTTTGAAAAACAACATACTTTTCATTTTACTCAAAATTCAAGTTTTTGAAAATTTTTTGATGGAAAGGATTATTTTGTTTAATACTTACTTTCATTTGGCATATCTATATATATTCTTTCTGCAATACATATCTAGTATGTGTATAGATAAATATTCTCTCTATATCTAGATTAATATATTCATGTTAATATATAGATGCATATAGGTGATGTGCATCCTTAGGTATTATTTACACACACACATGTGTATATAGAATACAACATATGTATCTATATTTCCATACTTATTCTTTTCAAATAATTAGGACATGTTGCTTAAATCACTTTCATTTCTTGGTAGAACGTTTCAAACTAAAGTGCAATCAGATAAATAGCAGTGTGAAGTTCATAGTTTCAGCTTGAGAATTGTAGATATCTTCAAATTTGTGGACTCACCATCAACCAGGGACGTCTGTTAGGTTCACAGAATCAGAAATTAAGAATCATTGCTGTCCGGAGCTAATAATAAATTAAACTCACATGGGAACATTTTGCAACTCAAATGAAGCCCCAAGGTAGAGGCTGATTCTCCATTCCTTTTATCCCCACCTCCCCTCAGGTCCGCTTCCACTTCCGTCTGGACCACTGCCAAAGCCGCAAACTGGTCTCCACTATGTTGAAATTTTAGTTTTTCTCATGATGACGACACGACTTATCTTTGTTATGCTTAAGATTTATCATGTCAAATTCTATGTAAAAAGCTGTACTTGCTTGTTAATATTTAAGAGTAAAGTGAAGACTCCTTAGTATGTCATGTGATGACATTTTCAAACTGAATCCACATTTTCCAGGCTGATCTACTCCACTCTATTGCATGCACTTCCTCTTAAGACCACATTGAAACTTTCTTTTTCACAGAGAATACCAGACTTTCATAGCTCCCTGACGAGTCACCTCTCTTTAAAAGTAACATTCTGCCGTGTTTTCTCTTTTCCCAGCTTAGATGACTTTGTGAACCTTTTGATTGCTTAGTTTTATATATTTTTATAACAAGCTATACATTCATTCATCCAGTCACTATGCATTGAACTCCAGCCTAGAGTTATAGTAGAAGAAAAGACAAATTCTGTGTCCTTAAGGGGCTTACATTATAGTGAGAGAAGACAAACAATAGTCAAACAAAAATACAGGAGATGAATTCAAATATGATCTATAATAAGGAGAATGTAGAACAAGTAGGGTGGGTTAGCGACCTTGATCATCTAGTCAGAAAGGGCCTTTATTGGGGATAATGCATTTAAAGTCAAATCACAGTTAGGAGGAGGCCCTCCTGCAAAGTGCCAGGGGAAGAACATTTCAGGTCAGGATAGGGAGAGAAGCAAATAAAATGATTCCAAAAGGTTTGTTCTAGGAACAAAAAGAAAGTGTAATTGGAGAGTAGAAAACAAGGATAATAAGTAGTCAAGTCAGATAGGATGGCATTTTCCAGGTCCACTGTATTCCTGTCTGCCCCCTTGTTTATTTGCAAAGCAAAATTTTCATTAAAAATATCATATAACTCTGTGATTCCTCAAGTAAACTGTAGGCTAGGGAAGCTTAGAATTGACAAAGTGTTATTTTCATAATGGGATATGAAAATCTCTGGCCAGATGAAGTTGCTGGTGGAAGTGAGAAAGAAATTGGGTGCATCAATAAAACATGAGGACGATTTGAGGGTCACAGTAAAATAGTTTATGGTGTAAAGACCTAGGAGATTTCACCAGTGGAAGGACCAAGCCAAAAAGAGATGGAAAAATTCCTCTTAAACTTTTATTTTTCCCCATCCCGTGATGTTGGTTGCCTTTGTGGTTGTTTTGTTCAATACCTGAGCAGCTACCTGCATCATAGCAAGGTGCAAACTCTAGGTTCACAGTTCCATTTCCAATGCTTACAGCAATGTCTTGGTCTTAGTCCTTTCCCCAAGTGTAAAGATGTTTAAATTTACTTCTTCTCCTATGCTCTTCAGCGTAAGAGTTCTCAAGTGTCCTCCACTCTAGAATTTAAAGGGCTAGTCAATTATCATCAATAAACATTGTTTAGCTTTGGTTTGGTTTTACATTATGAGTTTTCTTGTTTAGTAGTGATTTAAGTGACTTCAGTTAGAAAAATAAAAAGATAGGGGCCAGCCCAGTGGTATAGTAGTTAAGTTGAGGCACTCTGCTTTGGTGGCCGGGGGTTCACGGTTTTGGATCCCTGGCGTGCACCTACACACTGCCATGTTGTAGCAAATCAAGCCATGCTGTGGCAGCGTCTTACATACAAAATAGAGGAAGACTGGCACAGGTGTTAGCTCAGGGACAATCTTCCTCAAGCAAAAAGAGGAAGATTGGCAACACATGTTAGCTCAGGGCCAATCTTCCTCACACACACAAAAAAGAAAAAGATAAAAGATATGTAAAATGAAGAGAGACTAAGAGGCAGAGAAAGTGAAATGACCCTTGTGCCTCATTTCTCTTTTTCTTTCCCTAGGGGACAAATTCTATCTAGGTGTTTCTAGTGAGTGTGTGAGTATGCTGTGTGTACACATGTGTGTGTACGTGTGCGTGTATGTTAAAGAAGAGTAAGGCAGTGGCATATTAATTTTACATTTAGCCATGGCACAGGACTCAAACTGGCAAAACAGAGCAATGTAGGCAAAATTGGAAGGTCAAGAAATGTTATTTCTGAAAAGCAATTCAATATGTATGGCTGTTGGAATCAGACATTTATGGGGTAAATTCTGGATCTACCACTTATTACTCCCTTCAGTTTCTTTCGCTATAAAAAGAGCACATTGCCCACCTTACAAGTGCATCTGGCATAGTAAATGCTAAATAAATCTTGATTCCTTTCTGCTATTCCCTGGACCCTAGAGATACCCTATTATGGAATCTAGTGTTCTAATAAATCCGATGCTATTGGTATATCTATGAATCAAGGCATTGAAATATATAAAAGTTACGTGATATTAAACCTATCCCTAAAATACTTAAAATTTAACTGAAGAAGTAAGATGTTCATAGAAATAGTAATTAGAATTGTTACAAATAATAATCATTCCAAAAATCTAATTAGCATTTCAAACACTGCATCTGAAATGGTAAGACTTTTATGTATATTAATGCATACAAGATTGATGAAAATAGAGGTAAAAATTATACTTACAAATTCTTAGAGTTGTGGGTAGGATCATAGTGATTATTTAGTTTAACTCTCCCATTTTAAAATGAGATATTCAGATATACGATGTGATTCATTCAAGTCATGCCATTAGTAAGTATCAGAGCAATTAAATGAAACAAACACAGAAGAAGGATCTTATATAAGTAACGACCTCAAATTATATTCAGTGGAAGAATATACTTGGAAGTATATGTTCCAAGTCTACTTGACTCATTTCTAATTGCTTTAGTATACAAATATACCCCTTTGGCCCAAGTAAAATTACTTTTCAAACTTAGTCCATTGGATTGTAACATGAACAGTAAAAGCATTTAAGCAGACAGAGGTCAATGTGTTTTTACTGTTGTATGATGAAGAATGATCCATTTTGAAAGCTACCTAACAAAATGTATTAACTTCTGTCACCCCTTTTGGCTGGGATATTCCATAGATACACTTGTTCAAAGACACAATCAGTGGGTTCAAAAGGAACTTCCAAATTGATGATTGCTTTAGATCAGGAGGCACACAGTGTTTAACATCAAAGTTTGGTGTTATGTGGCTTCAGTTGACCAAAACCTCTTTAGAAAAGGGATGAAATGTAGAAATATTAGAAGATCTGTGGAATAGGGGTCTTAGTTATTGAGATGAATTAGAAGCCAACTTCCATAGTTTTATGGTTAGCAAAAACTAATGCTCTGTGTTACTAAGGAAGAAACAGGAGAAGAATGTGCTTTCTCCAATAGCCAGTTTTGATTACTAGTAGGTAGCTATAACGTGAAATATAGAGAAATCTAAGAAAAAAACATTTCATGTAACTCATTTTTTTCCAGTGATTCCTACCTTTGCAAGTTCTTCTTCTTTCTGACCTCTAGAGGAGGTCAGACCCTGACAAAATGGAGTTCAATAAAGTATATATAGGGAAAATAAGAAGCATTCCTACTCAAAATGGTACATAATAAACATGTAACTTATACTATGAAAAGTGAAATTGTCAGAAAATATTAATAGATTCCAAAAGGGCTAGAAAAATTCAAATGAATTCATTACTGTCAATGAGATCTAGGAAAGCTACCATATTCCTAGTCTTTGAAAGTGTGTCAGGCATCTCTGCATCACCCATTTATATATATTTTAAATTCTACCTCTATTTATTATCAAATACAATGCAAAATGTTATCCAGATGTTATCCAAGCATATGTTTTAGGGCTCTTTTCTAGCATAGAATGCTGGGCTGAAAAGGCTTTGCCTCTCACCTACCGTAACCCCTCCTTCTGTCTGAAGTACTCCTGTGATGCTTATATACAATACAGCACTTAAGCCTATAGGATTTTATTTTCACTTGAGGTTGAATCCCTTGAGTTTGTCCCGTCACTTTAACTGCATTTTAAGCATCTTCATGACAGAGCTTATATTCTATTTTTCTTCTTGTTATATGTTCTTCATAGTGACTGTCAGGCCTTGGAAATATGGCAGAGGCCTGAGGAGCTCCTGTTTCTCTGAATGGAATAATAATCTTGTTTATATCTTTTTAATCCAAAGAGAGAGTTAAGTGATGTTTTAGAGAATGGAAGACTCTTAATAACATAATACAAATAGAAAGTGAAAAGTGTTTAAAAAACAAAAAAGATGATGTACACCCTTACTTATGGTTGGCTGCAGTATGTGGGGGAGTTGGGTAGCATTTGGCAGAGCTCTACTTCCCTGGCTCACAAACTCCTTCCTTGAGTTGATGTCTTCCTATTTGTGTGATTCTTAATATTCTGAATGACTTTTATGTTCCCACATTTAAGGAGTCATTATTATTATAGTTCATAATCTATCTAAATAGCCATTAATACCATTGTTGCTTACCATTTCCTTCTTAAGTAACCCCAAGTTACAGCAGAAAAGAGAGGAGTTCACAAAACAAGTTTTACATCTATTCCAGGCAGCTCATAACAAAACCTTCACTGAATCTTCTGATTGCAGCCAGAAAATGTGCAGAGCACCTTCATGGAATAGAGCCATTAAACTTATCTGGTCTTAGAGCTAGAAAAGATTTTGGAGCATTTAATTTTACAGAAGAGTAAAGGGTAGCCCAGAAATGGAAAATGACTTGGCCAAGGGCACACAATCAATCCTTCAAAATCTCCATGGTTATATTAACAATTGTGTAGATGCAGTTGAGTCAAGCTAGAGAACTAATTTTCAACCAGGGGTGATTTTTCCTGTCAGGGGACATTTGGAAATGTCTGGAGACAATTTTGTTTTTCACAACTTGGGGAGGGAGTTCTACTTGCAACTAGTAGATGGAAGCGAAGGATATTCATAAATGTCCCACAGTGTACAAGAAAGGCCCCCACAATAAAAAAAATAAGACCCAGAATATCAACAACGCTGAGGTTAAAAACCCTGTAACTGAGAAAAGGGAAAACAGAAGAAACAACAAAACCCTGTATGATTTATAAGATATTTCTCTCTTTAACTTCTCTTCTCCCTTATTCCATATCTGTGGCCAGGAGTGTGTCTATCAACTCCTATTGTCCTACAATTCATTCTCACACTCTTTAAATTGGTGGCATTAGAAAGGAAAGGTGGAATTTACTGCCAGGGAGAACAAGGTTGAGCTTCATGGCTGTATCCAAATTCTGTTATTTAAAGGAGGTTCAAAGAACCCCAAATCCTGTTCATAACTCTGTTTTCTCTTAGAAATCTTGGGCATATAAGCCAACTCAGTTCTGGAAACCCTTTTGGGAATATTAGGGAATTATGCTATTAACATAAAACAATGATAACACCAATAAAATGTAGTGCTTATGTGGAAACAGGAAAATGCCTGCCTCAGGCTTCATTCTGACCTGTTCAATTTTCCAATCTTTTATATATTCAGTCTTCATAGCATCTCAGTGTTGTTGATTACTGAGAATACCATTTGTCCCTAAGTAACAATTCAGGGGTCTTAACAAAACTAACATCTGACAGTTCATAAAACCAAATCCTGGGTCCCTTCAGATAGTCAAACATAGGGGTCCAAATTAAATTTATGTAGGTTTTGTTCTCTATATGATATTGGTACTACTCGGTCCTGTAGCTGTGTTTACATTTGTAGCAGGAAGTGAAGATTCAAAACAAGGATCCAGATTCTCTGGTTTAATAATTGTGAGGTTGATTCTCATCACTCCCAAATTCTGTTGACTTTTCATCTTTTCTCCCTATCCTTTCTAGATACATTAATGCTCTTGATTCTCTCCTTATAATTAATCCTGCCCTTAGGGAAGGATCTCTCATGAGATAGTCATACATTAACATTAATGTAGTCCGATTTGCTATTTTTCTTGAGGATATATGTTTTGAGTGATGGGTATGAAGCAGATAAGGAAGGTGTTTTTAAAGAACAGTTGGTAGGCTATCTTACCTATAGACTTAGTCAACAAGTCCATCTGGGGTAGAAGTTAGTTTAGGGAGAATAGCGGAAAAGAAGATTTCATAGATATGGTAAGACTAGATTATGCATTCTAGACAGAGGAAATTAAGCTTTGAAGGTAAGTGGAAGGGGCATGACTAGGTCAGTATGTTGTGAAATTGGCTGAAAGGTGAGATGACAAGTTGAATTGAGTGAGGAAGAAATCATAGGCAGAGCAATCTTGTATTAAGATACTTTCTGTCCCTGTCCCCTTCCTATATTCTATATTCTCTCCAAAAGCCTTTTCTCTCTCTTTCTTCCATTTCTAACTTTCTTCTATTAAATCTCCTTGACTTCTACACCTGTAATGTGAAGTAGATACACAGTGAGGCTTGTTCGATAGGCTGGTTATGTCTTCTTGTTTCACCTCCATTTCAATGTTAGGCTACCTAGCAACAAAAGAACAATTGCATTTACATAAGGTGATCCTGGACAATTCTGAGACACTGTAATTGGATTACCTTTCCAAATTATTGCTGTCATCAGTAAACATGAAACAAGTAGACCAGAATCCAAATTCACATGTGTGTCCTGAAGTCAACAGTCAGGGCTAATACAAGGAGGAAGCAAGGGAAATGGAAATGAGGAGAAAACTTACTTTGAACTTCAGTTTTACTCATATCATTTATCAGATAAACCGCACAGCCGGATTTCCTTAATGCCTTGATCTTTTTTAACACAAAATCTGATCAACTTGCATAAAATTTTCTTTTATTCATATGGCCTTTAACCTTTAATACTTTCTTTTCTAACTTTAGATATAATGGTAGATTTGATATTTCAGAGATTTTCATTGTACTTTTTTAATCCTTAATAAAGAAGGCTTACTTTAACAAAAAAAAATAAGTACATAACTAAAATAAGGGAATTTAAGATGTATGTGGTAAACAAAATGCTATTTCTTCTATGGGTATATATTTTTATTAATTTAATTGAAAACTTAAGTGATAAAGTATTGCAAACATGTACAAGGGGAATTCAAATAATTTTTTCTTCATGCTTCCAGTTCTCTATAGTACATTACATCAGTTAATGGCAATTTGTATAATTTGTGTAATGACATAAATTGCCACAAACCCTCACTCTGTGAAGCGCTGTCAGAGTCATAAATCAGGAGTCAGAGAATGAGCTTGGGAAGCACAGTCTACCAGCCTTAGGGTGAAAGAGGAATGGGTCAGGGTGACAATCATTCGTGAGTACCCGTGCAGGATCGAGAAGGAAAATGAATGGAATGACATGAGAAAAGCGTGACTGAGTCAGACCTTGATGAGCTAATCCTCCACATCAAATGGAATAATGCTTCATGGCTACATGTTGTTTTGCTCAACTTCTAAAATTACTTTCCCTGACTTGTGATGACTTCTCCATAGGGGTCTAAGGACAATGTTGAGAATAAATCTCAAATCCTTTCAGAGACTTTCCAACACAGGATTCTTATTTTAAATGTGTGTTTGTGTGTGTATGTGTATATATATATATATATATATATATATATATATATATATATATCTATCTAAGATTCTATCTTACTTCAGGCTGACAATTTAGCCTGCCACAATTTCATGGATGCTAGCAGAAGACATGAGACTTTTGGGTCAGAGACAAAAGACTTTGTTATTTAGGGCAATAGTGGTAGCCAGATTATCAGTGTTTTCTTGCACCAATTGCCTAATCCTCAATTCCCACAGCATGACACAGAGAGCCAGACAACATAAAGAGGTCCAGATGAGTTACATTACAGGAAAGGAGCATAGAGAATCCAAATCTTTTAAAACAGGAAGTAAACATGCCTACCCTCTGTTCCAGAGAGAGACGATACTTTTTATGTTCCAAGACTGCAAGCAAACCTGCCCTTGGCTCTGGAGGGAGACACAATTTCTGTTTTCTAAGGCTGTTAAGTATACAAATATCTTTGAAAAGATAATTCAAAATAAAAGCAATCAGTGCTTCTGCTTGCAAGACATGAAGAAGCACAAGACACCCATGGAAAATCATCTTCCAACACTCTTTAAGTGGAGAAATGCTCTGATAAATCTCATGACTTTGACTCCCCTTGGGATGTGAGTCTATGTTCTTTTCCTCCTGGAGAGATACTTCTCACCTCCCGCCACCCCCATTCTTGGAACTAATGAACTTGAGCTACCTAGACAGTGGAAAATGAAACAAAACATTAACTTTGGTCTTTTAGCATTGGCAGAGGGTCTAAAGCAATAATCCTTGGCATTTATCCCTTTACCTTTTATTATCTAAGCACTTTGTGAAATTATCTAGTTAGTTAATCTTCCTAACACCTTGTGAGTGAGGTTAAATGATGCAGTTTCTAAAATAGATATATACAAATTATAACTTGATAGATCTAGTGATATAAGTTTGGACTATAATTGTTCTTGGTGTTTGATGGTATTGCAGCCATTTTATGGGCCACTGGTTGTAGTTTCTTCTACACGTCATCTGTTTTTACGGTCTAGCATCTGAGGGAACAATCCAGAATGGCTCAATGAAACCACTATCCATTCTAACTAAGTCTATCTCATAACACATAATATTTTAAATATTTTTGGTTTTTTTTCCTGCTATTGCTGGTCTCAGTTGTAACTCTATTTCTAATTCTAGAAGCAATTATATGAACAAAAGCTATAAAACCTAAAAATTTGATAAGAACTTGAAAGATCATGTAGGTTTCCTTTTTTCAATGAGTAAATTCTTCAGAATTGATCTTTTCTTTTGAAATAAAGTACAGATAAAATCGTTTTGTAGTCGGTGAAGTAAGAATATAATTTATGCTGCTTTAACATTTTGTTAACGTAACTAATATTCTCCAGACTTCACAAGATTGTTAGTACAAAAAGGGTCACAGGATCTCAAATTTCAATGTAGTATGAAATTTTTCTGTTTTATTTTTCTCTGATGAATTCCTAATACATAAACAAGAGCACACATAGCATGCACTGTAAATATTTGTTGACTGAATGATAGCATAAGCTTTTAACCCTCTACAAAGTCATTATGCCATGCCAGCCAAGTTTACCTATAAATCCACGTATAAAAAGAGTCTACCATTATGAATGACATTTCTTGGTCAAGCATTATCACTGTCCCCTTACTCTCTATCTTACTCAGCAATTGCTTCAAGGAATCCACATAGACATGGCAAACCCCTCATGTTGCCAGGCGTATGCTGGGTTCTGGACAGAGCAAGGAAGAAGGATTTTCTTCCTCATTCAATGACATAGCTTGCCACTCATGGGCCCCAGCAAAAATGTTTGGATCCATGTCCCATAAATTTTTCTGATTTCAATTTCCCTGTTCTCCAAACCTTGAGGCCTCATTCATGCAGCCAGAATAAGGCTAGGATTCTTTGCTATCCTCCTTCACGACTTCTCTCTTCTCTCTACCTTACAGTTTCCACACAAAACTGTCTCTGTAAGGGCTGGCTTACCCACTTGCAGATTAATTCTTGTTTCAGAGACCCTTGTTTCTTATGTTAAGTCATATCTGAATTTTAAGTTACCTTAGATGTAATATTATCTTGTATTAACTGATATTTAATAATTTAAATTCCAAAGGAATGCTTCTCTTTTGAAATAGTTACCTTGTGCAAAGCAAAATATTTACTTCAATGTGACCAGGCCTGGTAAAGAATATTATTGATTAAGATGTATAACACAATCTTTTTCGCTTTCTCTCTTCTTTTAATAAGACAACTTATAACTCATGTTTTCTGGTTGTATCTGAATGACTGAATCTGCACAGCATTCACCTTATTTTCCTTCATGTCAATGACCACATTATCTGCTTTAGCTAGATATTTAAATACTTTATATCCATTTCTTCATATTTGAAGTTTATTCCACACTTCCAAACCCAGGTAAATGATGATAATGTGATCAGCCTCATCACCTAAACATAGACCACTGGGATAAAAAACATGTGCCCTAAGAAGTAAAAGTTCAACCTGTTTTTGACATAAGTGTCAAGACGATCCAACAGTTGCCCTTGCGACAGATAATTAGGGAAAACTGTCAAGCCTGCAGCTTAATCCTGTATACGTCTGCTCAAAGTCAGCTCTGAAAACTGTGGGATCTAGGAAGACAATCTTTTGTAATTAGCTAAGGCCACAATAATCCATAAAAACATCTGATCAAATTGATTTCCAGTCCATCAAGTGTATCTGTCAACAGCAACCTTACCGATCATCCTGGAGCTGTGACCACCTCATGTAAACCTCTAAGGTCATTTAAAGGTTTCTTTGCCTTGTAAATACAAAATCATTTTCACTTTTTGACAGGCTATCTTTTCGTGTGGGGCAGTAAGGAAGAGGGAACATAGGAAAAGGATGGACTGTCAGAAACTTGCGCAAGCCATTAACATTGGAGAGGTAGAAATGTCTTCTGTAAGATTAAGCTTCTGCTAATGTGTAGCCAACGATATTTGTAGCTTATGAAGAGAGAAAATGATGCTGTATCTGCTTCTGCACTTGAGATCTTGACTTTGCTCTTATGGTGTGCATTGCAGAATATTTCTCCCACGCCTCTCTTTTTACTTGGATGTGCTACTTCCATTTCCCCGCCTCACCAAGGTTACTCTCTCCTAGTGCTAGTGTCTACACATTTTCAAATACAATCACTAAACTAACCTTCCTTAAACTCACTTTTTAGAACTGGATTCACTCATATCATTTTCTGCCCCTCTCTTGCCTGCCATGTATGTTCTAACACTTTCCACAGGCTAGTGTCCTATGCACTTTGTTGATGTTCTAGGAAAGCTTCAGCAACTTCTCCCTTACCCTTACTTTCTCCATGGCCATACATAATGCCTCTCTCAGGTAGAATTCTCCTAATTCATTTCAAAATTCCAGTTTCAAATCAGTTTAAAACCTCCCTTACCTCCTCTGGATCCTCATTTGATCCTAATTTTCTCTCACTTTTCAGTGTGCAGAACTGAAAGAAAGAGTCCGTTTGCTTCACTTCACTTTCTCTCACCCAGCCTCTGACTGCTCCTCAGGATCTGCCATCATTCCTTCTTACCATTCTCTTCTCTTGTCCTCTGTGCTAAGGCTTTTTTCAGCCATTGTTTTCACTTTCTCTTTTCTAAGATTTCTTTGCAAGACTATCCTCTAAATGAAGGATACTTCCGCAAGAATCCAGCCCCTTATTTTCCGTTCTTCTTTCAGCACTATCCCCATGGCTCTTCGTCATCTAAGTTGATGAGCCTCATTTTTGTGTCTACAGCAGCTTAAACTTTTGTCCATATGTTCAATTGCCTAAAGGCATCTACACTTAAAAAACCTCATATTCATGCCAATCTCAACATATTCAAAACCGAATTAATCTTCTCCCCACAACTGGATTTCATTTTCAAATTGTTTCATTCCAGTAAGGCAATTGTCCTGGCTGCTTTCCTTCCCTTGCTCTATTTTCAATTTGTCACCAGGTTGTTTTATTTCTTCCTTCAAATGTTGCCATACAATTATTACTGCCCCTCTTTCTTTTTTTACTCCTTCTATTGTAGTAAAAGTTTTCAAAATCCCCCTCCTCAAATTAAGAACACTTGTATTAGATTTCTTTAATGAGATATAATTTATATCCCATACAACTCATCACTTTAAAATATAAAATCTGGGGCTACCCCATGGCCCAGTGGTTAAGTTCGCGGTGCTTTTCTTCAGTGGCCTAGGGTTTCGCCGGTTCGGATCCTGGGGGCAAACACAGCACCACTTATCAAGCCATGCTGAGGCGGCATCCCATATAGCACAGTCAGAAGGACCTACAACTAGAATATTCAGCTATGTGCTGGGGGGCTTTTGGGAGAAGAATAAGAAAAAAAAAGTTGGCTACAGATGTTAGCTCAGAGCCAATCTTAAAAAAATAAAGTAAAATTTGAACTCTTATGTTTTGGGGTCTGCTTGGTTGCGCAGCAGTTAAGTGCACACATTCCGCTTCAGTGGCCCGGGGTTTGCAGGCTCAGATCCCCGGTGCAGACATGCGACCGCTTGGCAAGCCATGTTGTAGTAGGTGTCCCACATATAAAGTAGAGGAAGATGGGCATGGATGTTAGCTCAGGGCCAGTCTTCCTCAGCAAAAAGAGGAGGATTGGCAGTAGATGTTAGCTCAGGGCTAATCTTCCTCAAACAAACAAACAAAAACCAAACAAACAAAAAAAATCTTATGTTTTTTAAAATACTCACAAAGTTTACAGCCATCACTTTTATTTAATTCCAGATCATTTTTATCACCCCCAAAAGAAACCCTATACTAATTAGTAGTCACTCCCCGTTCTATTCCCCCTCTCCCCGACTCTCAGACCCTCACTACTTACTGCCTCTATGGATTTGTATATTCTTGACATTTTATATAAATGGAATAATATAATATGTGGCTTTTGTGGCTGGCTTCTTACACTAGCATAATGTTTTCAAGGTTCGTGCATGTTGTAGCATGTATCAGTACTTTATTCCTTTTTATTGCTGACTAATAATCCATTGTGTGTGTGTGTGTGTAGTTTGTCCATTCATCAGTTGATGGGAATTTGGCTTGTTGTTCACTATTATCCTAAGAAAATGCAATATTTACCATAACAGATGAAAACACATGGACATGTATAAAGGTGTGAAAATGAAGACAGAGAGAAGTGTATAGACTTGGCATATATATCTGGAATTAGAATCACCTAGATTTGTTGATGGGTTGGATGAGAGAGAGAAAAAGTAATCACAAATGAACCCATAAGCTTATAAATTCTATGGTCTTTCTTCCCAAGGGGGGGAAATTATATAATAACAGACAGAAAATTGTTCCTACAGTAGGGTACCTGGAGTCTGAGTGCCTATAGGTTGAAGAGAGTACACTTGTTCTATAACTTTGCTTTGAGAGAGCTCCACTATACTAATGAATTTAAATCCAGAAGTTTTACATATATATATGTAAATATATATTATAATAACACATGAAATAGAATTTGTAAATATATATTATATTACATAAATACATATTATATATGCTGAATATTTTTATGTAAACATCTACGTACAGAGATAATGCCAAACTTATAACAATGCCTTCCAAAGACACTCTTTTGGAGTGTAATTTTTTATGCTAGTTGTGTACATCACCTCCACCCTTCATACATGCTAACCAATTTAAGACTTGTGCTTGGCTGGAACCTTTATCCTAAATCTGCTCAGGCCCCTAATAATGCCTCTGCTCTTGCCATTATCAGTCATCAAGTCCTGACAATTTTTCTTCATAAGTAGAAAGTGGATCATCCCTTCACTCATCCCTTTGCCATCATTCCTATTATTTCTATATATATACTCAGTCTAAACCACATCCCTCTCTGTCTCCAGACTTGCACCCTTCAATTTATCATCAGAACAGCTTCCAGCCATATTCAGACAAAATGTGACTCTGACCTGTCTTGACACTGAGAAATTTTCAGGTGTTTCCCATAGCCAAAACCCAGCCTAGGGGACTGCCCTTTACTTTCCCAAAGAAACCATATAATACTACAATACACATGGTGCACATGGTAAATTGTATGCACCATATGTGTCATAACTATCTGTTCATATATTGTCTTATTTCATTTTATCCTAAGACAAAAAGTAAAATTCTGGACTATTGCCTAGGATCTGACTTATAGTAGGTCTCAATTAATGCTGTGTAAATAAATAAATTGATATTAGGTTAGACTGGTGTAGGTTAGATTGGGATTTTAAATATTATACCTACTCCAATGTTTTGCACACTAGTTATAATTAAAACACTCTTAGTCTTACAGAAATGAAAAATAGCAATACCACCTGGAATGCTAGAGAAAGGTACTTCATGTAAAGACTGACTACCTGAATTTCAGTAACTTACATCTAAACGTGGAAAAACCTATTGGACTTTTGTACAAGAGGGCAAATTAAAACAGGAAATTATAAAAATATTTCATAATTTCTTGCAGAAAGTGAAATTTTTGCATATTTTCTTATTTTCATATAGGTTACAAAAAAACAAAGAAAAAAGTTTTGACAGAGAATTGTCTGCTCAAATAAAATATATATATATACATAATAAGAACAAAAATGTGAATAGCATTAGGTGAAAAATATCATGTTCAGAGCTCCCAATCACATTTTAAGGAAGCCAGCAACCTTTCCAAAGACAAATTGACCCTCAGTCGTTCAGAAACGTGGTTAGAACATACAGTTAACGTATTCTTTAATTGTTTTCAGGTTGAAGTTAAACACTTCTAGCCTCAAGGCTGGTGGTCTCAAGGTTGTCTAATTTTGAATGTGGAAAACCTTTAGGTAACACCTGGGTTTCCCATGCAAAGTGTGTAAAGTACAGCAAAACCCGAAAAGCACTCAGTGTTTAAAATTTAGACTATTTTTCTGTCATTATTTTCAGTTCTGGGAATTTGTAATCTTGTTAATTTGGGTTAACGTGTTGGTTGGGATTCCTACTCCAGGAAGGGACAACTATAAAGGTTCTAACATTCAATAAATTACCCTTCAATTTCCAAATTAGTGTGAAATATACTATATCTGTATGTTTATACTCATCACACCACCTCTACTAATCAACCAAGACTCTGTTAATTCACATCAAAACCTTTAAGAGTGGGTCAAATCTCACCACTTTCAGGAAGCCCTCTTTAATTTATTTGATCATCCTTTTAGTTAACATCCTCCTCTCTGTTCTCTATAAACTAGAGTTTTCAGTTTATATTTTATCCATTTGGGCTTTTAACATGACTATTTTTCCATTATTTCTTAAAGATTATAAATGTGGGATTTCCAGTGTAGTGGACACCTCTGATGCCCACTCCATCTTTGAGATCATCTAGCAAGTTTCTGCAAGTCTCAGACCATTTAGTTTGCATCTCTTTTTTTCCCTATGTTTGAAGAACTTGGTACCACAGGAGCTTGCTTTACTGCTGGAAAGCGTAATCGGGAAGCGCAAAGAATTAAAAGGGCAAAAGTCATCAGCAGAAACATGGCCCCATCTCCCTGGCCTCTGAGGGATGATTCAAAAGCATGATCCACAGTTTCTCAGAGTGTCCCTAGTGGTATTGAAACTCAGTTAATTTGCTCATTAATGTATGTTTTTTTATATTATTTCTAACTTTGCTATTTTCCTCCACTTTCTTACTTATGGTTCCTGCAATCACTTCCCAAGTAAATTATCTGCCCTTAATTCCTTGCCGTAAAGTCAAATTTGAGGGTATCCAATTTAAGATAGCTGGAAAATGGTAGGTGTTCAATAAATCCTTGTTGAGAAAGCCAGGAGAGTATTGTAAGTGACTCAGAAATCATATAATTGTCAAAGATCTATGTGAGAACAACAGAATACTGCAGTTGCACCATGATACGGGTAAGATTTTTCTTCAGAGTTTTCCCACTTCTTGCTCTGAATTCTGCTCCTTCCCTTTAAAACCTCTTTTTCAGAGGTCTGGTGTTCTCATGCTTTTCCCAACTCCAGGACTCTCAATGTTGTGTTTTATCCAATTACTCTCTTGGGGTGACTTCCAAAGTTCCTGTCCTCTCCTTTATAATTTCCTTCCCTCAAAAATTTCTCACAGTACAACTTATTTTTTTCCCGGGTCAGCCCTATATAAACACATCCATGTCCAGATCCAAGGCATAGCATATTATCTTCAGAGTAATTTGCTTTTTAATAGGAATATTTGAGAGATTCATTGCCATAGCCAACCCATGAGTTATATACAAACATAAATTCTAATTGGAGAAATTCCAGGCACTGTGGTAGATTAGTAGAAGAAACAATTTTCAGGAAGGAGGAGACAGTTTATATTACACCAGATATATAACGGTGTATGCTACCTGCTTACTGAGCTGGATTTGTCTTCAGAAAACATTCTATTTTAAAGCTTATTTAGACTGAAACAAAAATTTCCCTCACACTGTGACTGAGTTTTCTTCTTTGTTCCCTCTGCTACTTCTCAGTGTAGAATAAGTGTGGAGTAAGGCTGTTCGAGGTGCATGGTGGTAGAAAGCATGGGAGAGAGTTTGAACATGTTTGGTATTTTCTTCTACATTTGATACTATAGGAATATATCTCCCCATCCAAAAAGTGGGGAGTATAGCTGTTCAACCCAAGTGCAGGAATTGTTACATTTTTACTGTTGTGAATTTTTGGATGCTTGAGTTTTCACCATTATTATTTGCAAATTCTGTTTATCTTCAAGTTGCATAATGATCTTAATGTAAAGATTCTTTGGTAAGGATTTAAACCTTAGTATAAAAATGTCTTCACATCCAATTTACATTAAAATCATCAGATTTTTCTCCATGATATTAGCAAAGAAATATTCTTTCTTCCACTTTATATTTATAATGTAAACACCTATAATTAATTTATTAGTCATCTGCCTATAAATTCAGGATATTTGGCTTCTGAAATACCTCCCCGGTGAGCTAATTCTATGGGCCAGAATGGAACACAGGACTTTGGCCTAATTTCAGCACTTGCCACACCATGTCACACCCAATATTATCAATGAAATCATCAATCAATATGCTGTCCTTATCAATATCAGTATTAGAGCTTTTCAACATGATAGTATATACCTTCCCACTATTTGGCATTGCTCATAAATCACAACTCTTGAGGTGTAATCACTCAAGCCATTAGGAAGACAAGCAATTGGACACTTAGTCAACTCAAAGTCACTTAAGTTTATTTATAAAGATCTTTCTTTATAGCATCATTTTAATACCCTCTTTTAGAACATAGTCTAATTTAATGTTGTGCTTACCCATTTGTGGTTGGGAGATTTTACCTTTACTGCTATTGTTTTTCCAGGGATTTGCCATTATTTACAATTTCTTAAAGCTCATCAGCTTTGAGAACTAAATTCTTTAGAAACTTCACACAAGACCCTGGGATCTAATTTTCTGACTTGGGGCATTTGAGCACATTTGAAAAGAAAGCTGGGAAAGGGAAGGGGTTTAACACCTCTGAATGGAGGCTGTGTGTCAAACACCATGCTTTGTACCATATTGTTTAACTTTTGTAATGCATGGAGTGTTATATTTCCCAGATGAAGAAGCTGCAGATCTGAGTTTCAGTGATCTGCATGAGGGAGCACTGGCAGTAAGGATTCCTACCCATGGCTGTTGGACTGAGCTAAACCTGTGTTTTACCATTGAAGCAATTAGACTCTCAAATCAGAGTTTACTTCTCTCTTCCAAATGTCTTTGACAATTTTTTTTCTTTTTATTCATCTGAGGTCCGAAATAGCATAAAGAATTTTACTTTTTCTTATTTATCAACATATCATCATTGCCCTCAAGGGGTGAACTAATCACTTCCTTGAAAATTTGGTGAGTGAGGGAAATATCTATATATTCCTCATATTTTTATTTTATTTTGTTTCTTTTTCATTAATATTTTCTTGTAACCTTGATTTATCTGGTCTTCCAGGCATAACTTATAGATATAAGGTATTTTTTGTTTGTTCTCTACTATAATCCTCTCCTCTCATCTAAGCAAGCTCTTTCTCACCCAAGCTCATTGAAAGGTCCTTGTACATTGACATCATTGTTATTATTTATTTCTATTATATTTTAAATAGATTTATTCTTTAATTGACATATGATAAAATGCACATATTTAAAGTGTACATTTTCATAAGTTTTGATTTATGTAGACAACTGCAAAACCATCACTGTGATCAAGATAATGAACCCTCAGATTTTTTCTCCTGACCCTTTGTTATCTTCTCTCCTGCAATTTCCTCCCTCTACATCCCATCCTCGGGCAAACATTGACCTGTTTCCTGGTACAATAAATTAGTTTTCATTTTCTGGAATATTATATGAATGGACTAATACAATATGAACCTTTTTTGCCTGGCTTCTTTTACTCAGCATCGTTATTTTGAAATTCATCCATGTTATAGCATGTATCAACAGTTCATTTGTTTTTACTGCTGAGTATTATTCCATTCTATGAATGCACCACAATTTCTTATCCCTTTACTGTTGATAGACTTTTTTGTTTCCAGTTTTGGACCAATGCAAATAAAGCTATGACCACTCACACAGAAAGCTTTGGATGGACGTATGTTTTCACTTATCTTGAGTAAATAGCTAAGAGTGGAATGGCTGGATCATATAGTGTATATATATTTAAAAATTTAAATAGTTGCCAAGCTGATTTCCAAAGGAATTGTACCACTTAACATTCTCACCAGCAGTGCATAAGAGCTCTAGTTTCTCCACATCCTAGCTAACAATTGTGTGCATTAATTTAAACACTTCCTTTACTGGCTTCTGAACATAATGGTTGGTAATGCTTTTAGACTACCTTTTCCTTTTGTCCACAGTTTTGTATCACAATATGATCTCTCTTTCTGTTCATTTGTTCACAAATTTAACTTTTTTAAAGAAAAAGTATATGTCACACTGTGCTAAATGTTGTCAAATTATAAAGTGAACAGACTGCCCTTTCTCCTCAATAGTACTCTTCCTTTCATCATATACATTTATACTTTCTTTTTTTTTTTTTTTTTAAAGATTTCATTTTTTTCCTTTTTCTCCCCAAAGCCCCCCGGTGCATAGTTGTGTATTCTTCGTTGTGGGTTCTTCTAGTTGTGGCATGTGGGACGCTGCCTCAGCGTGGTCTGATGAGCAGTGCCATGTCCGCGCCCAGGATTCGAACTAACGAAACACTGGGCCGCCTGCAGCGGAGCGCGCGAACTTAACCACTCGGCCACAGGGCCAGCCCCGATCATATACATTTATACTTTCTGTCTTGAGCTACCTTGAACTGCAACTGAGAATTCCAGAAAGGAGGAGCTGGACTAACCTCAAGCAATGATGATCACAGAATATCTTGCCTGCATGTGTGCGCACACATGCCAGGAGAGGGCTGAGAGTGACAGGTGGTGAGTACTTTCCTTCCCTCAAGCTTCCTCCAGCATCTGAGCTAAGATAGCAGCTCCATTTCTTCCCACTAGAGAATTTTACTTATGACCTCTGGCAAAACCTGGGGCTCAGGAGCTGCTAAGAAAGGGACATAATTGTTGGTACTCAAGGCAATCCTGCTGTGGAAAAAAGGTCTGGAAGGAGAAACTGAGCGATCAAAACTTGGAAAGTAAGTGGTGACTGAAATCCTTTTCTTTTTTAAAGATTTTATTCTTTCCTTTTTCTCCCCAAAGCCCCCTAGTACATAGTTGTATATTCTTAGTTGTGGGTCATTCTAGTTGTGGCATGTGGGATGCCACCTCAGCTTGGCTCGATGAGCAGCGCCATGTCCGCGCCTAGGATTCAAACTGATGAAACACTGGGCCACCTGCAGTGGAGCATGTGAACTTAACCACTCAGCCAAGGGGCTGGCCCCTGACTAAATTCCTTTTTGACCTTGACATTCAGAGCTGCAAATTCTCCCTAAACTCAGTTTGACTCAACCATTGGACGTTTCAAGGTGACCTCCTCTAACAGTTTGTCTTGCTTCAGTCTTGCTTCCAGAGTAAAGAGAACCCAAATCCTTTTCTTATTGTCTCAAAATCTTACTAATACATTGGCATTTATCAAAAATGGATCAGAACTTCCCTGATTTAAGTATTGAAAAGAAATATGATGTAAGGTTTTCCTCTACACTTAGAAATCTATGTGTTTTATTAAAAATTCAAGGAGCTGATATTAAAATTGCCCTTTTTCTTATAAAGTGACTTGTGTTTGGGGTCATTTACATGGAGTGCACTATTACTTCAGTAGTATTTTTATTCTTAAATAAGTTTATAGTTCCTGCTTTATCCTGCAATAAAAAACTCCAGAAAGATAGAAAGTTGTTTGTTGTTTAAGGATTTTAATTTGTAGTTAGAGATTTGTGGTAAATTCTATCCTCCAGGAGATTTCTGGAATAAAAATATAATGGTTGCTATTTTTTAATCACCTTCCTCTTATTTCCACCTCAGTTTCCCATAATAATGTGGTATTTTTGTCTGTCTTTCCTCCTTTCTTCTATTCTTCTTTCTTTCTTTTTTGGTATGAGCCAGTCTCTGTGCTAAATATCATCAGAGTCCATATACTGATTAGACCAAGCTGTTGTCTATCCATTTGTAGTTATAATTTAGTTGGAAATTTTACATTTCTCAGGCCTAATGATTCTCATCAAATCACACTGCACAGGAATCTATCATTTATGCTTATGGCTAGTTGTGTTGATGAGACCGCAATGCAGGTGAAACAATGACCAGCTCATTGTAAAGAGAGAACTTTGTGGAAATAATACTACTTTGTACCACTTTTGTGTTTTAAAGTTTTAAAAACAATTTCATATGCATTTTATTTCATCGACCCAGCAGCACTATGAATACACAGATGTTGTGATGGATTTGCATTGTTGTTTTAGCTAAGCTGAGTTTACATTTCCCTGACTTTCCTTCCTTGTGTAGTTCTGGGTTAATGCAGGACACAAAAGACAGTTTGCATTAGAGTTGACAGGTGGGAATGAAGCAGTGGCCATATTCCTTTAACAATCACAAGATTCGTTCAGGGGCTCTAGCACTGTTTCAACTCACGAATGTCACTTATCTGCTGGCTCATCTTACTGGCATGGAGCATCAGCTAGGCCCATAGCTCCTTCAGTTACTGTCATCTTGCTTCATCTTTTCTGATTCCTAGGTCTAGTGTGATTTAACTCCGTTAAAAAGGGTGCCAGCTTCTCCTGCAGGTAACCTGCCTCAACAAAGTTGGAGACTTTATGTGGTGGTAAGATATCAACATGGGTTCCATTATATCCTGTGGGTCCTAATTTGTTCTTGCTCTTCCCCATTTTCTATCTTTCCTTCCCAACTCATGACATCAGGCTCCAGAACCACAGGCACAGATTACAGCCTTACATAGACTCTGTAACCAGCTCCCAAGTTGTGTAAGGTTAAATTCTTATAATAAATCCCTTATCCTGCATCCCTCATGGTAGTTCTGCTTCTCTGACTGAAACTTAAGTGAAGAGATAGATATCACAAGGCTATATTTGTAGATGAGGAAGTGGAATCTCAGAAAAAAATTACATAGTTAGTAAGTGACAAACAGGGACTCAACCAAAGTTGATATAAGTCCATGCACTATAATAACAATGAATTAAGAGATGAAGGTGGGATGGAATGGATTGGGAAATTTCCTGGAAGTATTGGAGTCATTACTTATATTATCAAAAGTAGAATGAGAGGTCACATACATAAAGAGGAAGAATCAGACCATGAATCTCACTCACACTTTAGAGCTTCCATGTTTAACATCTCCAGTGAATTCTCTTTCCTCTCTTAGATTGCTGCTATCACTCTTGCTTTCCTTTAACCATATTCTGTTTTGTTTTTTTTTTTTTTTTGAGGAATATCCACCCTGAGCTAACATCTATTCCCAATCTTCCTCTATTTTGTATGTGAGCTGCCATCACAGCATGGCCACTGACAGACGAGTTGTGTAAGTCTGTGCCAAGGAACCAAACTAGGGCCACCAAAGTGAAGCATGCTGAACTTAACCACTATTAACCACTAGACCACTGGGGCTGGCTCTCCTCTAACCATATTCTTTTATTTTTCTGTGCGGTGAAGAAGATTGGCTCTGAGCTAACACCTATTGCCAATCTTTCTCTTTTTCCTTGAGGAAGAGCGGTCCTGAGCTAACATCTGTGCCCATCTTCTTCTATTTTGTATGTTGAATGCCACCACATCATGGCTTGATGAGTGGTGTAGGTCCATGCCTGGGATCTGAACCTATGAACCCCAGGCTGCTGAAGCAGAGTATGCCAAACTTAAACACTGTGCCACCAGGTTGGACTCTAACCATATTCTTGAAGTTAAATCTAGGATACGTCAAGCTTTGAATTTGAATTTCCTCTTTGAATAGCAATTTTTCCATGCAATATCTTCTCAGAAACAACTGTATATTCTATCCTGCTATATTTACTTGTTGCTGAGATCTACGAGAAAGCTAGATGGATAGATAGGTAGATAGATAAACGATAGATAGATAAAATCTTGTTTTAATTTTAGATCATCAATTTGGACATGACATTCAAAGTTAGGAATTTTCATTAGCTATGAAGAACTAAGATTAAATATGCAATTCCTATATTGCATGTTGGTAGACGGAGTTTTCAAGGAACATCTCATCCTCATTTCATGTAGGACTCATAAATACAGAAGCAACTTTTTTGTAAAAGGAGAAAGAGAAGTGAATATAATTCTTTGAAGACAGTGCTTTAACTTCTCAATGTATCTCTAATTTAACCCCAAATCATTAGTCTTGGTTAATAAATGATTTTTACAGATCCAATACAATTACTGGTCCAATTTTTCACTTTATTCCAGTTAAATTAAATGTTATAAATATTAAAAAACACTGAACAACAAGTAATGTCCAGCATAGGGGGGAAAAGCAATTAACAAATGTGTTTATCAGAATTTTGTAACATAATTTTACAATGGGTGATCTCTTATCTTGAATATGGTACAGAAATATATGGAGAGCAGATTTAAGACTATGACAAATATCTCTTCTAAATAGGCAAATATGCGTTTCTGAAAGCAAATTTTTCAAGGAGAAAATGATTAGCCTGGGAAAGACAACTGGATGCAAGATCTACACTTATTCACTTAGCAAACATTTTTGAAACCATGGTCTGTATGAGGAATGTCCTAGGTCCTGGGGATACAATGATAGGCCATACATGATCTCTGCTCCTTGCCCCTGAAATACAAGAGGGCTACCTAGACACTTGTGTTGTTCAGTGTGTACAGGCTATAGTTGATCAAGCCGTGTTCAGATAAAGTGAAGAACTCAAGAAGGCCTATCCACATCTCTCAAATGGACCAGGGTAGGTGAATAGGGATAAGTTCATACTGGGTCTTAAAGCATAGAGGTTAGTCTATGCTTCAAGTCAAGTGGGATTACAACATGAGAAAAGTCAATCTATGGAGAAATAGAAAGATAGAGAACTGCAAGTCATTCCGTATGCTTAGAACATAAAAGTGCATGAGGAAGAAAAGCAGAATGGAAATTTAGAGAAATAGGTAAGGGTCAGAATGTGTGTGTGTGTGTTTTTTTTTTAATAATTATTTTACAGTAAAGTATCAGAAAAGTAAATAGTAGAAAGTTAGTCTTATTGCCAAATTAATTCAGATTGTTCCTCTTAACATTTTATTTTCTGCTGACTAAACTGGAACGTAAGACTGAAAATATCAGTCTATTCTTGTGAAAGGTGTTTGGTGTCTTGAAGAGAAAAACATATTTTTAAAATTATCATTATTAATATTTTTTAAAGTCAAGCCATCAGATTAATTTTGTGTTTTGATCTTAAACCTAAAACACTAAATTCTAGAAAGAGTGTAGATTTCTAATATTTGAGCAATAATTATGTTTTTATAAGCAGATCCCTAGTCTTAATTTCTCAGAATCTAATGCTATATGTACTATTGGTGGAATATGAATTCCAATAGTAGGAGGTGGTTTCTGAACTCCAAACCTGGCAAGATGTTTCCGGTGAATATTAGCTCGCCTTCCTAGTTCTTCCACTACTCACACCCTATGTCAGGGAGCCACAAACCAGGGCTAACTGAGACCCAAGTTACATGAAGCAGATCAGAGGGGATTTGGTACATTCATCAAAAGAGAAGAAAATGAAGCCTATATCCCAAAGGACCCTACCGTTCTGGTGCTATGTGTTGAAGGGAAGCATCTTGAATAGTAAGGTTCTCTGGTGCACATTGCTAATTGCAAAAATAGAGGTTTTAAATTCCTTGTTAGTGACAGTAGAGCCAATACACAGTAAATCATCTGGGATTAATTTTTCATCAGTGAAGTTTCAGACAACAGACACAGCACATATCTCTTCAAATGTGAATGCCCGTGCTCACCGTCCCCCACCCCAAAATACACACTCACACTGAAGCACAATCTATATGAATCATGTGAGTTTCATGGTAGAAATGACAGTAAAATGGATTCAAATATTTGTCAATAAAAACCCTGATTAGAAAGAGGAATTTATTCAAAGAAACCAAATATGCTTTTCAGATAGTTCCTCAGTCTTCTAGCTTTGCCACACTATAAGCCTGAGAGAATGAGAGAAAGAGAGAGATTTTTTGCTCTCCCTCTTGCTATTTGACCTTGTAGAGTTGCAGAAGTTAAATGGAGCACAGGTTGGGAACATCTATTGTTCTCATCCCAGCTGCTCTGAACTCATAGAGCACATTGTCAGTGAAATGGAAAAGAAATTAGCAGCTCATTTTGTGCAACGTGAACTTTCTCTCTCTGTCTCACTCATGCTTGATGGGCACACTCACTTTGATAAATCAGTCCCTACGCCTTATTACCATGCAAGAACTGGAAGTAAGAAATGTCAACAGCACTCCCCTGCTCCCATTAGAACTAATCAAGCTTTTCATCTACCAAAGTAGTAGTTAACTTTTATTCAGATGCCCCCTGTTTGGGGGGATTAGGTTGAGAGGGCAATTAGGAAGATAATGGAGGACAGATCACTCAAATGCCCCAAACTACTAGTCATTGCAATAGTTATATGCTCTCTATGTTATCAGGGACTGTAGTAAAGGGCTGATCCTGCATGCTATTGCAAGGAGGCTATACCTCACTGCACACCTCTGGCCTCCTTGCACACAGAGTTCAATTAGTAGCTAAGGATGAGTTCAAATAGATTTAAAAAATTAGTCACTTTTGAGACCTTTATGGGGAAATTTAACTTTGTCATCTTTTCAGCCAGCCAAAAAAGAAAAGAAAAGAAAGAGAGTCAGCGGGAGCTAGCTGAATGTGCAGATGTGGCATCATTGGAGCATCTAGAGATGAGGGCAGGCTCAGTATCTGCTGAGTAGCCAGCAGTTCCAGGACAGTAAAGACTGTTTTAAGGTCACAGGTATCACTGTCGAAATGCAGGGCATTGGCAATTGCAAATATTCAGAGAAAATTGGTACTCAACAAAGAGCGAAGGTCAGTATATCTAGGAATTTTTTTTTAAGTGAATATGTTTATAAATTTGCATTCCATGAATAATACCTTGGAAAAGGTGACCTCTTCTGGCAATCCTGTATAGGGCCACTATTCTTAATCACTCTCTTTTAGATCTCCAAGTACACAACCTTTAAATTAGAAAAGATGAGTTTTCTGCAGCTATGCCAAAATCTGTTCTGGGCCCATCGGCAAGAAAGTGACTGTTTGGGAGAGAAATAAATGGTCCACTGTTCTGGATAACTCCAGAACCTGAGAGATCTGGGATATCACAGATTTCACTTCTTCTTTACTGTGTGTCAGTTTGGGCAGACCTGGACAGGAGCTTGAGCAGCAGCAGCAGCCTCGTAGCCATCATTTGTACCAGTTAGAAATTGTATTTGGGTGCACGTGATAGAGACCTGAGCAGAAAGTCTAGAGTTAGGTCTTAATAATAGGCCAGCATGGACCCAAGCTCCTTATACCTTTAGGCCCCATATTCCTTGACAACCATTTTTTTCCATTTGGAGGCTCACAAAATAACTGATCACATTCATACTCTACGCAGAAAGCAGGAAACGAGATAATGAGGTTTATGTACCCTTTTAAGAAGCTTTAAGTTAGAATTCAACCCCACAACTGTTGATTGCATCTCATTAGCCAGAATTTTGTCACATGGCCACATTTAGCTATAAGAAAGGCTAGAAACTGTAGTCTTTTACCGGGGCTCATAGTTACCTCAATAAAATAGGGTTGTTGGGATATTGGTTACTCAAGTCACAGTTTCTGCTGTATCTTTATTCACTTAAAAAACATAGGTAAGCCTTAAACCAAACAACAAAGTTCCTTTCTAAGAACATGTAATCTTATAGAGTGTTAGTGGAGATACTCACCATAGTAAACAAATAAAGAAAAGCACTTGTACATAAATAAAGACATAAACTATCATCAGGGGGGATATTGAATAATAGTTAATATTCTAGTGTCTAGAATAGTTCCCAGCATAGAATAAGTGAAAATTATTTATGAAATAAATTTATCACCATATTTATTTACTTATTAACTCTTTATAGAATGTCTACGAAGTGCCAGTAGCAATGCAAAGGCCTTTACGAGATAAAGACTCAAAGATGATTATGACAAAGAAGGATATTCATAATGATGAAAGCATTAATTCATCAGGAAGATTATTATAATAACAAATATAAATAAACATGATTTACAATAGAGTCCTGAAATATATGAAAGAAAAACTGACAGAATTAAAAATAGAAATAAGCCATTAAACAATAATAGTTGAAGAATTAAATACATCATTTCCATAACTGATACCACAAAAATAGAGAAAATTGTCAAAAGACATAGAAGACTTGAACAATATTATCAGTTAACTAGACCTATCTGACACCTATAGAATAATCCACCCAACAAGAACAAAATACACATTTTTTTCAAGTGTATATGGAATATTCTCAAGGATTCACCATATTTTAGACCATATAACAAATGTCAACAAGTATATAAGGATTGAAATCATGCAAAGTATGTCCTACTACCACAATGGAATCAAAGTAGAAATCAATAACAGAAAGAAAATTGTGTAGTACTCAAACATTTGGAAAAGTAAATAAAGTACTTCTATGTAACCAATGAGTGAAATAAAAAAAAAAACAAGAGAAATTAGAAGATATTTTGAAGTGTGTATGAAATCAAATTATAATTTATGAGATGCAGCCAAATGAGTTCTTAGAAGAAAACTTAGAACTTTAAAGGCTTATAATAGAAAAAAGAAGGTTATCAAGTCAATTATAAAAGTTTTCAGCTTATTAAACCAGCAAAAGAAGAACGAACTAAACCCAAAGATTGAAGGGCAGAAATAATAATGATCAGAGGACAAATTAGTGAAATAGAAAACAGAAAAAGAATAGAGAAAATTTGTGGAATCATAAGTTGGTACCTGAAAAGATAAAATTAACAAATTTTTTGTTAGACTGACTAGAAAAAAAGAGAAAAGGCACACCTTTTAAAAATCAGTGATGAAAAAGGGAACATCACTAAGGATCCTACAGAAAATAAAAGGAATTTAAGAAAATAACATGAGCAACTTTATGTCAACAAATTAGATAACTTAGGTGAAATGGACAGTTGCCTAGAGACACAGATTACAAAATTGACTCAAGGAGGAATAGAAAATTAGAATAGACCTATATCAAAGAAATTTGATCAGGCATTACAAATTTCCCCACAGAGAAAAGCCCAGACCCAAATGCCTAATAAATTCTACCAAATATTAAAAAAGAAATAATATCGATTTTTCACAAACTCTTCCAGAAAATAGAGAAGGATAGAAAATTTCCCAACGCATTCTAAAAGGTCAGCATTACTCTCAATAAAAGCCATATAAAAACTTTTAAAGAAAACACCAGGTAAATATCCCTAATGAATATAGACACAAAGTGTTCAGTAAAATATTAGCAAACATATAAGACAGATTATATACGATGACCAAATGTGGTTTATATACTAGGAATGCCAGGATGGCTTAATATTTGAAAATCAATGTGATACATCATATTAATAAACAGAGCTCAAAAAGCACTTTATCACCTCAACAGATGCAGGGAAGGCACTTGAAAAAAAAATCCAACATCCATTTATGACTAAACCTCTCAAAAAACTAGAAATAAAAAGGAATATCCTGAACTAATGGAAGGCATCTGTGAAAAAACTCAGCTAATTTTATACTTAATGGCGAAAATATGAATGCTTTACTCTAAGATCAGGAACAACACAAGAATGTCCATTCTTGCCACTTCTATTTAACATTTTACTGACTGTTCTTGCCAGTGCTAGAGAATAAATAAGTTATACCTCCAAAGGAAGTTGCAAAAATAGTACAGAGAGGTATGTGTTACCTAATAATAACATTTTACATATTTATAGTACAAAATCAAAGTCAGGAAATTGATATTAGTATAATCTACAGAATTTATCACATTTCACGAATTGTACATGCACTGGTTTGTGTCTGTGTGTTTTCATGAAATTTTATGAGGTGTAGACTTGTTTAACCATGACTACCATTAAGACAAAACTATTTCCTTACCACAAAGATTTCCCTTGTACTATCCTTTTGTAGTCAAATACACCCTTAGCCCATTGACCCAACATCCCTAATCTCTGGTGACCATTAATCTGCTGTTTATGTAATTTTGTCATTTGAATAATTTATACGTGGAATTATGCAATATGTAACTTTTGAGATCGGCCTCTTTGTTTTGTTTTTTCACTCAGTATAATTCAGTGAAGACATATTTAGGGTGCCATGTTATCGGTAATCTGTTCCTTTTTTATTACTGAGTCTTATTCCATGGTATGGATGTAACACAGTTTGTTTAATCATTCTTCCATTGAATGATATTTGGGTAGTTTCCAATGTTTGGCTATTACAGATGAAGCAGCTATCAACATTCATGTACAGGTTTTTGTGTGGATATAAGCTTTCATTTCTCTGTGATAAGTGTCCAGGAGTGCAATTTCTGGGTCATACAGTCAGCATGTATTTAGTGTGAATGTGCCAGTCATTATTTTTTTGTAATTTTAGATATCCTAACAAATATATGGTGATATCTCTTCATGATTTTAAACTGCATTTCTCTAATGGTTAATGATGTTTACCATATTTTAATGTGCGTATTACCATATGTATATCCTCTGTGACAGAACAACTGTACATGTCTTTTACCCATTTTCCAACTGGATTTTTTTTGTTTTGATTTTCTACTGTTGAGTTTTGAGTCCTTTATGTAGTGTAAATATGAGACATTTTGCAAATTTGCAAAAATCAGTTTGCAAATATTTCTACCAATCTTCATCTTCACTTTTTATCCTCTTAACCAGAGCTTTTTCAAATCAAACATTTTTACTTTTGATGAAGTCCAATTTATCATATTTTTATGGCTCAGAGCTTTTATGAAATGTCTGTGTAGCCCTAGGTCCCAAAGATTTTTTTCTATGTTTTCTCCTACAAGTTTATAGTTTTACATTTACACATCAATCTATTATCCATTTTGAGTTAAATTTGATAAAATGAGTTATGTTTAGGTTGGGGTTCAATGTAATTTTTTATTTATTTTTGCTTGTGGATGTCTGATTGTCTCAGCTCCATTTATTGAAAAGAGCATTCATTCTCTGCTGAATTACTTTTGCATCACTGTGAAAAATAAGTTGATCTTTTTATGTGGATCTATTTCTCCAGATTTTATCTTCTCTTTCATTGATCTTTGTGTTATCTCTCCACTAATACCACCCTGTCTTGAACACTGCAGCTATATTCTAAATGTAAAAAATCCTTTACTTTATTCTTTTGTTTTTTCAAAATTGTTATAGCTATTCTGGTTCCTTTACTTTTCCATACAAATTTTAGAATAAGCTTATCTATATGAAAAATCTTGCTATGATTTTGAAACGAATTACAAAACATAGACAAACATTTACTATTTAGTTTTCCAATCACAGTACATCTCCATTTATTTGATGTCTTTTATCAGTGTTTTGTAGTTTTAAGCATACAAGTCCTGATCATGTTTGCTAAATCTATATCTAAGTATTTTATTTTGAGTATTTCAAAGTAACACTTTGTCTTATTTTGGGTTTTCACACATTCATTACTATTTTATAGAAATACAATTGATTTTTCTGTGTCAATCTTGTATGCTATGAGCTTGTTGAACTTATTTATTAGTTCTAGAGTTTTTATTGTTGGATTTTAAAAAATATTTTGGGATATTCTATAGAGACCATCATGTCAACTGCAGACAGGGCATCTTTATTTTTTCTTTACAATCTATAGGTTTTTATCTCCTTTTCTTGCCTTATTGCACTGGCTAGGACTTCTGATTTTTTTATTCATCCTATTAATATTAATAGGGTTGGATTGATTAACTTTCAAACATTGAATCAGTCTTGCATCCATGAAACCCCACTTGGTTGTGATATATCACTGAATTAAATTTAATAATATTTTGTTGAGAATTTTACATCTATGTTCATGATATTGGGCTATAGTTGTCTTATTTTTTATTTTCTTTCTCTCATTTTGGTCAGAGTAATACCATCCTCATAAAGTTAAGGTTGACAGCCTTCCCTCTTTTGTCTTTTCTGGAAAGGAATGTGTGCAATTACTACTAATTCTTCTTTTAAAGTTTGGTAAAATTCTCCAGTGAAACAATCTGTGCTTTGAGATTTCCATTTTAAGAGATTTTTAAGTGTAATTTAAACTTATTTAATGGTTATAGGATTATTCAAATTACCTATTTTATAATAGATGAGGTTTTTGTAGCTTATATTTTTCATGGAATTGGTCTATTTCATTTAAGTTGTCAAGTTTACGTGGCTGGTATTATTTACAGTATTCCTCTGTTATCCTTTTTATGTCTTTGTGGTCTATAGTAATGACCAATACTTAATTCCTGATATTGGTAATTTGTGTTGGCTCTCTTTTTGTAAGTCTTGATAGAGATTTGTCAATTTTATTAAACTTTTCAAAGAACCAGCTTTTTGTTTTATTTATTTTCTCTACTGTTTTCTTGTTTTCAATTTCACAGATTTTGCTCTTTATTATTTCTTTGCTTGTGATTGCTGTGGGTTCATTTTTCTCTGATTATTTTTTTAAATTTATTAATGTGAGAATGTATATTACTGAGACCTCTCTTCTTTTATAAATTAAGCACTGTATTACAATTCTTTGACTCAGTTGTATTTTGGCTACTTTCTATGTGTTTTTATTCTACATATTGTATTTTCATTTTCCCTCAGTGCAATATTTTCTTTTTTAATTTCACTTAAGTCATCCTCTTTGAACTACAGATTATTTATAAGAGTGTTATTTAATTTCCAAGTATTTGGAAATTTTCTTCTTATTTTTCTGTTACTGATTTCCAGCTTGATTCCAATGCGGTAAGAAACACACTCTGTATTATTTCAATTATTTTAAATATGCTTAGGTTTATTTTATGGCCCAGGATATGGAAAAGGATATTCAGTTAGTAAAATTATAAACTACAAAATCTTAATACATATACTATAGACCATAGTCATCAATTTAAGTAAGGAAACAAGTGTGAAAAATATGTGTGAAAAATCCGCCTGAAGAATAACGTAAGGAATGTAAAGAAAACGAATGAATAATTGGTCTTGAAATTGAATCACAAAAAAATGGCTTATGAGCTTTCTGATTGTTCATTTGGCAGTAAAAATCAAAAATATTTTGGGCAATCTTTTCTGTATCACAAGTATGAATGCAGGAGGAAGGTTTATTTGATAGAATTTTTTAGTGGCTGTGTCAGTTTTTCTTTGTCAAATCTATTTCTTTTCCCTAATAGCATCCCAGTTTTCTTGTTGTTGGAACAGTACCTATTCTCCATTGTTTGTAATTTGATTAACTTCATTTTTGCTTATATGAACTCCAATGGAGGAACAATTTAGTGAGTAAGTCCTAGTCATCTTGCCAGAGAATTTGAATCCTGAGAAAATTCATGCAAAGATTGGGGACTGGCTGGAGGCAATTCATGTCTGAAGGATCCTTGGTTGATACTTTCTTACCATACTATTTCAGTTAAACAGTTGTCCTAACAGGTTTTTTGTGGTCTCAGTTCTTGCTTAATGTCTTTCAGAATTTTCTGACTCTTGACCATTTGAAAGAATGGACATTCAACTTTCCACTTATTTTGTGGAACTGGACTCCTGCCACCAATAACCTCTCACTAAAGCCCCATGTTTAGAAAGCAAGGGTTTATAGTTATTGCAACCAAAGCCTAATTGTGATGCTAAAAGGAGTTTTCCTATTTAGACTGTGGAGTTGCTAGAAAGAGAGTGTATTCTAGTGTTTAAAAGTTCAAGTTCTGTCACATACTACCTGTGAAACCTTGGGAAATTTCCTTAGCCTTCTTGTTTTTTAATTGGGAATATTAATGTTACCTACCTCAGTGAGCTATTGTGAAGATGAGAAGAGTTAATACTGGTAAAGAGGTTGGAACAGTGCCCAACCCGTACTAAAAATTCAGAAAATATCAGAAATCTGTTTCTATCAGTCACTTGTGAAAAGCCTCACAAAAGATACCAAATTTCAGGGGATTTTTGAATATTGGAGGAGATCAAAAGCAATCTAATTATTGTCTTCGGAGAAGTTTTGAGTAAGAAAAAAATTTTAAAAAGTCATCAAGAAACAGAAGTCCTTAGAAACACATTTAGGAAACTGAGTTAAATTTGAAGGTAATCAGCGAGGAAGATCATGAAAATTCTCACACATCTGCCCCTAAGCATCTTTCAAAATCAAGCTTAAGTCTGATTTCAGTTCAGACCTTTCCCAATAACTCTACCTTCTTCTTGACCTTAGGTAGCACAATTAACCTGGCAATTAATTATTGTCTGTAGTAAATCTTTGGTGACTTTTGGTTCTCTTTATCCTCTCTCCACATGTACTTACCTCTTACTTATCTGTCCAATTCATTCTCTTTTCTTTAATCTCATTACTACTTCTGTGTTTTAGGCCTGTGGTATTCTCACCTTGACTTTGCAATAGCTTCTTTTTTTTTTTTTTTTTTTTTTAAAGATTTTATTCTTTCCTTTTTCTCCCCAAAAGCCCCCCGGTACATAGTTGTGTATTCTTCGTTGTGGGTTCCTCTAGTTGTGGCATGTGGGACGCTGCCTCAGCGTGGTCTGACGAGCAGTGCCATGTCCGCGCCCAGGATTCGAACCGACGAAGCACTGGGCCGCCTGCAGCGGAGCGCGCGAACTTAACCACTCGGCCACGGGGCCAGCCCCTGCAATAGCTTCTTAACATATCTTTCCACTCTAGACTTGACACCCATTCCCAAGTGACTTATCTGTATTTCTCTTCCTTTTCCAATCTATTCTTCCGTCTCTCAGCAGAATAATGTGTCTCAAAGTCCACAATCGCCACCTTCTCTCCAAAGCCTTTTCAGATCCCTGTCTCATAATAAACAGAGTTAACTGTTACCTTCCATGTAACTTCTTTAGCATCTAAATAAGATCTATCACAAACTGAAAAATATTCCAGTTTTCCTACCATTTTTGCCATGCTTTGAGTACCTACAAGCAAGGAATATATTTTATTCCTGTTTGTATCCCTCATATCCTAACACTATATATTTCACATAGTAGTATTGCTTAAGTCCACTCTAAGTTAAAATAAATCGCTATTTAATTTTTACTTATCTGTGTCTTATCGTCATACTTTTTCTTCTTTGAGGTAGGAGATCAGACTGTATTTTTTCATTCTTTCCACTGCACCTAACAAAATACTATTCATAATGATTCATTAAATTGTTAAATTGAATTGAGCTGAATTGTATATCTCAAGAACTGGAAAGAGAGACAGCCAAGTTCTTTTTCTTTAATTTTGTTGCTTATCTATTGTGAAGCTTTGAACAATTCACCTAAATACATAATACTTCATTTTTCTCAACCCCTTAACGTCAATAATGATACCTTCATTCTTCCTCTAGTGCATGTGTAAATAATTAACATACTTTGTAAGGATTTGGAGGATGCTGGAGAAGAACATTATTAGTTATCATCAGCAGCAGCAGGAGAAAAGGCTTGCTAAGTACTGATATGCGCATGATTCTCTGCAGAGCAAGATAAGTGGGCAAGTTCCTTGCCCTCTGGGAGCCGACAATCAAAAATGCACAAGACACCCAGATGTAACATACTTAAAGAAAATATACTCAAGAGCACCCAAAGACAAATGCCAAAATAAGATTATGCACTTCTTGAAGCCAGGCATTAATACACAATGCATTAAACAAATTAATAATCCAATCATATCTTGAGAAAATAATTTCATCATTAGCTTATATTAGGTAAGCTTCTTGCCCACTTGTATAGACACCTTAGCCACAAGGGTCAAAGGAAGATAGAATCCAGGCAGGGAAAGAAACTTCAGATTCATAAAGAACTCTGAATTGACTAGGCTGCTAGACTGGAACCAGAATGGGATGCGTGTGTGCATACATGTGCATATGTGTACGTATGTGTGCACAGAGGAATGATGGTGATAGTGGGGTAATGAAGAGGGCAAGGATTTAGAACAAACATCAGGAAGAAGTATGTTGTCATTATATAAGCGTGGCCCATTAAAGGTTTTTTAAGCTCATCACACTTGTTTAAGGAAAGAGGAATACCATGATGAGTGGCAAGGCTTAGAAGAGGAAGCTCTTTGGCAATAATGATAGCATAAAGGATTTGAGTGTGAACAAAACTATAGAGCTAGGATAACAGGTAATAGATTCTAACTTCCTATTAGCTAAACAGGCTGTCTGTCATCCTAGTTCAATGCCTTGGACAGATCTCTGGTACCTTTAGGAGAATAAAGAACAATCAAGAAACTGAGGGTTTCACTGAAATTATCACATAATTAATTGGTTGCATAGAAGGAAAACAATAATGAAAAACTATACTGAGTAGTGTGACAGAACATTCAGCTTTTGACCAGGTAGGCTGGCCATGTGTCGATATATAGCCACTACACTGATTCCTATTAATCCTGGCTTTAAGATGGTCTATAATGATGTTAGTTCCAGGAAAATTGAGTAAGACTACTTAGCCCCTGGCTGCAATGGGCAGCTCAGGTCCAAAGTGACTGCTTTTTGAGTCTGTATTCCAAGGGGCTGGCAGGACCCCAGGCAATTCACAACTGAATCACTTTGACCCAAAGTCATTTGTTCAATCTTGGTTGACAAAAGGTAACAGAGACTTTCTACTGTTTGGAAAACAAATGGATCTCTTGGCTGTTTTCATAAAGATCGACAGAGAGTTAAAATAGCCTGAGGTTAATATTATAAATCTTTCTAAAAGAGATTTTCAGAACATATTCTTTATCCCAGCATTGGATCAATCTCACAAAATGACATATTTTCCAACTACAGTGAAGCAAAACAACTTATTCTTGAAAAAGTTGAAAATATTAAGAAAGCTCTTCCTTTCCTGGCTTTTTGTGTGTTTGTTTTGTTTACCCTTTTATTCTTGAACATCAACCAAAGAAAGAACTCAGACAAAAATGTGTGATGAATACAGATTGACCTTTTCAATAGCTTTGTGCCTATTCACCTAAACTTTATTGGTGTCAGAGAGCTCCCTGGATGCCCACAGTGGGTACAACCCTATGGTCGACTATCTTGAGGTGTGGCTTTTAACACTGTGGAATAGGAGAGACAAAAACAGAACATGATAAAGGAGGCCAATCCCTAACCCATATAATCATAAAGACCTGCTACAAAATTAAAATTTGCTGGGAATGTTGACAAATAAATTTTTTTGGCACAGTCTTATACATGCCAATTAAATAAGAGAAGAATTAATAATAAAAATTAACTTTGATCTTGGAAAGAAAGGATACTTTGAGGAGATATGAGGGAGTCTAAATTAAAATTGAAACAGTGAGCCCAGGGACAAGAGTCCAGGGAAAGAATAAAGGCTGTAGACAAATAGAGCAGACTATATCATATTTATACCACTTCCTGATAAGTCTTACAGTTTTGTTTTTATAAAATACTAAAAACTTGCCACTTTTTTTCCCTCTTGTATTTTTTGTTCAAACTTGTTGACATCTCTTCTTGCACTGGAAAGTTTTTGGAAGCAGAATGACCTGACTTTCAGTTGTAGAGTCATCACTTACTGGCAGAGCAAAAATGAATGAACTTTCAGATTGTCCTCTGAATAACAGGAAGGCAAGTTTATAGCCCTGACTCTGCTCTCTTCCTTATATGGCTTATAGTCACAATTTGCTTGTTATTCCTGACTGTGTGTATGTGTGTCCGTGTGTGTGTATGTGTTCAGACATGTGGGAGAGTTGTTCCTATCCCATCTTAACTGCAATTTGGAGCAAAAAGCAGGGTTCAATCTCATTCCCTTTGAGGTTGGAGGATATCATAATAGCTACAATGATTGGTTGTTTAAGAATGCTTTATCTCTCAGCCAGAATGTCTGGCTGGGAAACTGCATCATGAAAGAAGTCTGGAGGGTATCTCACCAGCCAGTATATTCTAGCCGCAAGGACTTTGTTAGGAAGATAATCCTTCATTCTTCTTACTTTGAGAAAGAAAGCTTGGCCAAGAAAGCTCTCTATGAAATAGATAGAGTAAAATAAAGCTATGTTTAGTGTTAGTGGCAAAAAGGAAGACACAGTGAAGAAGTCTACTAAGAAGGTAATTTTTATACAGAAAATATAAATTTTAGAAAAATTTTAAAAACTGGAATCAAATGTGATGCAATTTTATGTTTATGATACAAAATGAGTCCACCATATATATGTATATGTATGTATTTGTGTGTATACCTATGCACATACTTATGTGTGTACATCTGCATCCAAAGAAAAACCCGACCAGTGCAATATTAAGAAATTAAAGTTGATGAAAGGTGGAAGATCAATCTACCTAAAGCATAAGGACATGAACAGAACACTGCTGTATCTCAATGAAACTGTAATTCAAGAGAAATTTATTTTAATGTCTTTAGTTTTACATTTATAGAGTCACTAAGGGTATGAAGGGTCCTTTAGATCTGTAGCACATTATCACTTTTTATGGGGGAAATTCCATGAGAATAATATTATCTCATTTGAAGATTAAAGAATGATTCTTTTTCCCAAATGTCTACGGGGGTTACTCTTTCTTTTCTTGCTATTACCTGCTACATTTCTTTAGTGTCCATTACAGGATCAACTGAATGAGTTTTTCATCAAAATGGCATTGACTGCAACAGAGCCTGAGAAAACTTGCTCTGACTCTCCTTCAATACTTGGAGGTCAAAGCTGTCTAAGTCTTGGTTTCTAATTCTGGCTCTCTTCTGCCACTTCCTAGCCTTTCTGAGCCTCAATTTTCTCATCTGTAAAATGAAGTAATTGACTGTAACGGTCTCTAAAATCATTCCTAATATTAAAAGAGAAAAATAAAAAACAGAATAAGAAGGACAAAGAGGACACTTAGGAATATTTGGATACCGTTGCTTCATGGTCTGGTAGAGAGAGACACCATTTGTCATCCACAGATCACGGACTGCAGAAAACACAGTGGCAAGGTAGAAAGTGCAGCTCATAGCTCTGAGGCCGACTGCACACTCATTGTTATGTAATTTTTATTTGGTGCCAAGTGGGTGCACAGTGTGCCAGGAATTCATACTTCAGAAATAACAACGGTGCACACCCAGACAAAGAGCTTAGATGGAATGTCTTTGTTCAGGGAACAATTAAAATATATTTGTACTGAATGATAAAAACCTTCCCCAAATGTAAGGCACTGTGGCAAAGCACAAGGTGTGGTTGCACTTTTCAGGCCATAATGCAAATGCTATTTCCCTTCACTTGCCAGTTATTATGGAACTAAGGTTAAAAAGAAAAAGGATTACAAGAAAAGCCTAAGTCTTCATTAAGTGGCCAAATGTTAAATATATTGCAATTTTTAACTCCACATGGAATTAGAGATTTATGTAACATTGTGAGATAAAATGAAGGGACATAGGATTGGTAATTTGAGAAATGCTATTCGTTCTAGAAGTCTCTTGGGCAATCTCTCTCCTTTGGTGGAATAGGAACTCTATTTCTTGATCCATTTCAAAAGGGCTTCCACAAAACCAAGATCTATCAACCAAGATGGCTCTTTGACCATGTATCTTGTTTCCCTTGGCAACTTCACTCCTGAGACACAGGGATGCTCAGCCTCAGACCCCTAAAGCTAGTGAAAATAGAAGAAAGAACTGCATTTCCTACAGAGGAGTCATCCTGCTAAAAGTAAGCTAGGTTTTCTGTACTGTAGACTTCAGTCGCCCCATTAAATGTTGGCTTACACTGTTTTCTAGGGCTTTCTTGCCTATTTCAGCTTCAAAACTAAAGAATTTCAAACCCTTCCGATATGATCTCTGTTTGTCAGAAGGTCATACCCTTTTGTGACTTGAACTTTGTTCAAAGCTTGAAAAAGTGTCTCAATCACAACCATATTTTGTTTTTCTTCAGAGCAAATTTTGCAGCATCATTTGTGATGGAAGCCACTAGGTGCTCACTCAAGCGACATCATCTCTCATCCAGAAGGAGAAAATCAATTTTTATTCTTCAAAGAAGAGCAGCAAGTAGTATTTGTCATTTATATTCAAAGAAGAGTCATTAAGCACTTTTTTTCTCTCTCTACCTAGAGTCTTAAAGAGGGAATTTACAGGAAACAGATAGATATGAATTAGCTTATGTGTAAGGCCAAGTATCACACAAATGTCTTTGACATTCTGAAAATAATCCTAAACTAAAAGTTGAAAATGAAAAGACAGTCTATCTGAATATTTGCTATTATTTTAGTGGCAGATTCAGTAGGTCATACCACTTAACTAAGATCTGGATTGTAGTTTACATTTTTATGTGATGAAGTTTAACTTTCACACAGAGGAAAATTTTGTTCACAGACAATTATCTTAGAATGTCACTTTCAGCAATGAAAATTCACGTATGTTAGCCATTTAGTTATATTCAGTTTCAGAAAATAGGAGGAAGTTGGCACTTAATGTCTATTTGTTTGAATGAATGATTACACAATGCATGTTCTGGGGAATGTAGGGTCACAGCTGCTTTCTTTTATGTTGGAGATAATATACCCTATTTTTCGGTTTTAGGTAATAGTTTAATATAATATACCCTATTTTAATAGTATAATAGTTTAAGATAATATACCCTATTTTTCAGTTTTAACCTTCCATTCTTGCTCTTCTTTTTTCTTTTCTTAGAGAGGCTATTTAATTCTTCATCCAGTGAATATGTAATAATAAAATAAGAAAACGTGTACTTATAGAGCTAGGGGTAGTTAAAGGTACTAACAGAGTCTATGCCTCCTTTTTGGGACTAGGCTTTCCCTGAACACATCCCAGAAACAAAATGAGAGCTTCAGATAAAATGTGTTCTGCTGGTGTCAAGAGGTAAAATGCATGAAAAACAAGCAGTATAACAACGTAGAGATTATTATAAATAGATCTATAGGTAACAGAGCACAAGATAAGTAGATCAATTATTATACAGATAGATGTTGATGTTGAATACCTAGAACGTACTTGGCATGTAGTAGGAGAAAAATTAATATTCTTTAAAAGAATGGATAAACATTTACATAAGTAGGTTGATAAACTATCTGACAGTATAGCACAATGTGTAAAAACACAATTTAGTGTCAGACAGACCTCAAAATTGAGTTTAAGCTCAGACACTTCCTACTTTTTCAATGGACACGTAACCTTGACCTTTACAAACCTCCCTTTCCTCATTGATAAAGTAGGTATAAAAATAATTATTTTCTGAGAATTAAATTTATCTTCTGAGGATTAAGTTAATATTGCTTAGGAAAAGGCCAATCAGGTAAGCTATGCTCTGCTTATGTTGTTTTTTCTTCTTACTATTTTTATCATTACTAACAGTCTAACAACCACCAGCTGTAATAGAAGAAAATTACAATTTCTAGTTCTAGGATTTAAAGCATATTTATGAACAAAAAATTGTATCCTAGACAAACACAGATGTGATAACTAATTTTGGACAAATGACCAAAATGTCCTCTGAACTTTAGAAGTCCATTAACTATTTCTCTAAGCATTCATTTGACATCTCATAGGAACACTGTTCTCACCTACATGCTTACTGGGCTTCTGAAAAACCACCCAAATTTAGTTGGGAAGATGAAAAGTAAACACAAACCCGTGAAACTCTTAACCTGCAATCCAAAAACCTCCCAAAAGATTCATGTGTAGATTTCAGTGGGTGATGAATTTGGATGGGGAAAAAATTGCATCTTTCACTTCGTTAACCTCTAACTAAATCTTATCATTTCCTTCATTTATGAATGTAAGCTACAAACTACAATATTATTATCAGTTCCTGAGGCTGTCGACAGTAGACACCACAGATATTTTCACATTACATTACTGTTGTCACAGATACCTTGAAACATCATTCAAAATCATAGTAGTTGTTAGATCTACTGTTAAATTGTGTTATATGTGCAACAATCATACATAGCACTACATCAAAAATTTAGCTTTTATAATATATCGTAACTGTATTTTAATATAATTGGTTTCTTGTATAATCTTAGATATTTTATTTTATCACTTAAAATCATTATTCTGAGAAGGAATCATAGTCTTCACCAAACTGCTAATGGGGTTCATGGCACAAAGAAGGTTAAGAATCTCAGGAATAAAGAGATGAATTGGAGGAGAAAGAAACACGATGATTGTCTAATGACTGAATTTTATTATGCAAATGAATGAGTATGTTAGGTAGCTCCAGAGAGAAATAAGACCTCTTGAATGTTAAAAAATGGTCACCTATATGAGTGGTAGGACAACCTTAAAGCAATGGAATGGACAACAATGATTGGTAGCATGTTTTGGGAACAGGATCTTCATACTGGGTTGGTTATGTTCGCCTTAAAAGAATATTTTAAGTTGGCTTCTAAAATTTTCATTATAAATATAGTTAAAAAGAGAATGAATTCTGTTGTATTAACATTTCCAATGAAATAGAGTAACTACAAAGGTGATTTAATACCCACCAGTGTTTGTTTAACATGCCATACAAATGGGTTCTTTTTTATAGTTGGAAGCTTTACATCCATCCTTTATCTTTTTAAAATCATATTTCTGTTCTTCTTCCCTCACAGAATTGTATTTTATTTTATAAATAGTACAGAAGGCATTAAAGATTGATATTTTATTAATCAACTTGCATATTTCTTTGATACAAAATATGTAAATAAATTGAATTTTTAAAATATTTCTTTAACCAAAGTGATCTAAGTAGTAAAATAATACTTAAAGAATGCTATCATTACAATGATTACTATTAGGCAGTTGATCAAAGAATAAATGTAATAAAATATTTGATAAACAATTATTCATTAAAAAAGAAAATAGTGGACTATTTGAAATGCATCATTTAATCAGTTGGTTGGAGGCATGTGGTAGATGGTATGAATCGATGACCACAATTATCCTTCCCATCCGAGCCCCTTTTCAGTCTGACTCTGTATTTCCTTCCATCAAAAGGTGAAGTCTCTTTTCCTCCCCTTGGATATGGGCTGGTTGTGACTTGCTTTGGTCATCAAATGCAGCTCAAGTACAAGCAACTTCTGAGACTAACTCTTGAAAAAGCTTGAAGCTCCTATCAGCTCCCTCTTCAAATACTCTCATCACCATGTCTGGAAGCTCAGACTAGACAACTGAATTATAGGAGATTATGGGGAAAGAGAAGCCCTGAACCCAGCCCTCCCAGCATATAAACTGAGCTCCACCCTAGACAACCCATCAGCTGAATATAGCCACATGAGTGAACCTAAGCAAGACAGACAGAAAGACACTGTATAGAATTATGAAAAGAGATAAATTATTGTTGTTTTAAACCAGTAGGTTTTGGGATAATTTGTTTTATGACATTAGACCACTATAAAAAAAAAAGGGGAGCAATTACAGTGCCTGATTAAAGAAATGGCCCAATTGCCCCCTTGCTTGGTGTTCTTCTGACTTTTTCCTTGGGTCAGTGAATTAGATTATGACTGTGAAATTGAGGTAGAAAAGAAACAGCTACATCACAAATAGTTGAGGAGATGGACACCGCAGTTGAGCATCTAGAAATTGATTCTCTTAAATCTGTCCTTGTCCTTGAACCTCTTGGAAATTCTTTACACACACCCCAGCTGAGGATCACTGTTCCAGCCTGAAGGGCATGATAAGGCTGTACAACAGTGATAAGGTATTTCTGAAAGAGTAGCAAGAGAAAAACAGCAGCTTCTGAATTGTATGTTCATTTGAAGAGACGTCCTGAACTAATCCTGAGGGAGGTCAGAAGCACGAGCTCCACTTGGGCAAAACATAATCAGAAACAGAGGGGCAGAAGCAGCAGAGTATTCGGTTTTACTCAAAGATTCACTCTCTGTTTTGGTTAGCTTATGTTGGCAGCATGGTGAACGCAATGGCTGTCCTGCTCAGGGTAATGTTACAGACACCAGGCAGTCTCCAATTGCAGGTATATCGATACAAAACATTTCCATTTCTTGACCAACTACTTGATCGTAAAATATATATTATATCCATATCTCGAAGCAATTCTGTATTATGGCATTATCACCATTTCATAAGTGAGAAGAATCAGAAAGTTTAAAATAATTTATCCAAGAAAGCACAGCCAGTGGCTGAGGTGGACGTTAATCCCCATTTTATATGATGCCAATATCATGCTCACAGCCACTGTGAGTGGGAGATTGGATTAGCTCCTAGGTTCTTTCCAGGTAGAAAGTCTATCTTTATGCCAACTGGATAACTGCCGGTATAAGAGAATCATCATGAGCATATGGTGCTGTGTGAGGTCAGTTAAGGACAAGTAACTGTAGGCTGGCTGTATTGGAGAAGGTTTATGGAGGATGCATGACCTGAAGTACATTGTCTAAAATGCATAAAAGTGGGTAAGTGGAAAAGCATAAGGACAACTGAGACAAGGTAATGGGGTAAGGAAGTGCATAAAGCAGAAATTAGCCTTGCTCTAGATGATTTACTGACAACATTGGCCTGACTAGAAAAGAGGGAATGCACAAGGGAGAGAGTGAGGTTGCATATGACAGAGTAAAGACAGATTACACAAGGTCTTGAAAGCCAGGCACATATAATAATGTAAATGGAGGCGGAAATGTTACAGTTGAAACGTTAGTGATATTTACTCAACAGATACTGAGAAAAAGATGTTTTTGTCCAAAGACCCCAAGGAATATTTCATTCCAAAATTTTATGCTTTACATTGATTCTGGGGATAGTACATAGTATGTAACACCATCAATTTCCAACATTTTGCACATTCACACACACACACACACACACGTACATCTACATGTATATATGATTTCTATTCTGGAAGCAGTGGGCTTGTTCCTGTACCTTTAAGCACTTGAATAAGTGAAATCAGCCAAGGGAACTTAAGGTAATATAAAAATAGAATGTCTGCAGTCCAAAAGAAATCATGAGTTGAAGAGAAAGAAACGAAGTAAGATTGTAGGAGGTCTCAGACAAACACCAGGATGTGGAGAAGAAAGAACTGCAACAAAAAGCCTGAAAGAGCCAACAGGTAGCAGTACCGGGAGCAGCTAAGGAGAACTCGGGAAAAGGCCAAAATGATTACTGCTGCCAAGCAGAGAGATATATTGATGCTTTCTTTGTTTTTTTTTAAACCCTTTTTTTAAAAGTCTGAATCTTCCAAGATTAATACAGAGAGAAACAGCACGCTGGTCTGACTTTTGTGGATAAACCTTTAGGTCTTAAATGATGAAGATATTTTCTTTTGTTGTTTTATGTTTCAAAGCTATAAAAAATTTCTGTTTTAAAGTACTCATTACCTTGTCTTTGCAAAGGGAACAATAGATTTCTTTTGGATTGCCTTTCTGAAAAAAGAGGATCACAGAGCTGAAAGTAACCTCAAAAGGTTACTCTGTCTTCTGCAGAAGCAACACGGAAGGCCCTAAAATTTTTCTTTCTGTTCACTTATTCATTCTTTCCATAGTATGTGTTAGCACCCATTAACTGAACAACTGGTCTGTACCAGACACCTTGCATATCATTGAATTCTTACCATTGCACTGCAACAGATATAATATTCTCATTTAACTTTAGAGAAGTCATAAGGCAAAATAAATAGCAATAGTTTATAGCAAAGCTGAGACTGGATCCAATGGCAGCAAACTTGCCACTTAACATATCAATGCCACACAAGGTGGTCCAGCCCTCTTTGTGGTCCCTCAAAACTTCCTGTGCCCTCATGTTCTGCCATTCCTATCCTCCCCAACTCCACTCTCCTCTCGGAAGGGATGAAAGATCCAGAGTGTGTACATTTTCAGTGAATATAATTTGTGTGGTTACCTCTATGAATGTTACTTGTGTTCTAATACTATGAAATGGAAAATTTGACTCTCGGTTGGAATTTTAAGCATTGAAATTAACATTTCCTACACCATCCCTATATCTAAAGATCCTCAGGGATAGGCTTGTTACACACTCCTTTGGTTACCTTCCCAATCTTTAATTACTCTTCAGACCAAACGTGACAAAGCTGTTTTAAACCATATCCACTCGGACCTACAAAGGTTGTTCTTGCAGGCATAAGCCTGTCCTCGAAGTGCTGTTGTCAGCCCATCTATCTAGCTGACAGCACCTTCAAGCTGGTACAATTCCTGGGTCTGCTTCTTTTTCTATCAAAATTCGTTTCTATTTTTAGAGTTGACCTAGGAAATAGGGGTGTTCTTGTAAGTAATTGGGCTCTCCCGTCATCAACTCACTATAGGTAGATAGCACTTAGTATGTTCTACCTTGGTAGAAAATTAGCAGTTGTTTCTTAGTTGATTAGTTGTTTTCATGCTTGGCAACAATGTCAGCCCTCTTAAGAAGCCTGGACCCCGCCTGAGTAATTTAGGTAATGGCTACCGGGGTGTACAGTAATCTTTCAGTCCCATCCAGTGAACTGTGGAAATGCCAATGATTTTGCAAAATCCCAGAGGATTGTGGTCCTACAGTCTTCTTTCATTCTTATCTCTATTTTTGATGAATTCTTCTCACTTAGGTCACCATTTCCCTTGGCAGTGTCTTCTCTTTGCTTCTACTCTTCTCCAAGATTAACCTAAGCCATCACCAACACAAGATATTTAGTTATATTCAGCCAAATACTTCTCAAAGTTTGCATTCAGAGAAAGGGAATTAAATCTCTAAATAGCAAACATACAGCAGAACATTATATTATCCAAATTCTGTTTCTAAAACCTCAACGCCCACCACCACCTCGGATCTCTTCCTTTGTCATCTTCTCTGGGGATCCTCCATTTCTGCCATATTGCTCACGCTTCAAATGCTTCCTTTCCTCTTGTCTGTTTCTTTATTTTTTCTTTCTTAATCTTCCTTCCCAGGCATTATCACCTCTTCTCTCCCAGGGCATCTTACTCAAGGATATGTCAAATTTTAAAAAATGACAATAAGAAATAAATATATACATACATAATAAAAACTGACAAAAATAATCATTGAGGATAATTTTCTTGCCCTTTGTTTCACTTTTCTGTTGTCTTTGACTGGCCTTCCATAAACAAAACAGTCCATCAAGTTGGTTTAGACTTAAGCCCTGTCTTTAATAAGATATTTTATTTTCTTCTTGGTTAATGGCATCATTGCAATGCTAAAATTTTGGAATCAAACTAAATGGACAACAAAATAATTGTGGTTAAATAAATTCTATTATACTCATTATAAAATACTATTCAGCTATTAAAACTATGTTCTTTTAAGTAATATTTGATTATATTGACAGATTATGTATATGTATACATATATATGCCATACATATAGATTTCACATAGATGTATACAGACAATTTTGATTTTTAAAACGGATTAAATGCTCAATTAAAGAAACATTTAAACTATTAATAAAAGGAAAAGTGCAAGTAAGAAAACATATCATTGTTGAACAGAAAATACATACCAATTTACATGTCTATCCACATCATTTAAAAGTACAATTTGCTTAAACACTTACAAAAATTGTTTTTATAACTTAAAAATATAAATATTTGTCAAATTAATTAGTGAAAATGGTTTGTTATCATAATTTAATTTACATTTTTTGTTTACCAGTGAATGTCCTAAAGATTAAATAATATTTCAAGAATATTGAAAGTTTGTATTCCTTCTTTTGTGTCTTGTCTACTATTTTTCTTTAACCATTTTAAGCTGATGTTCAAAATTTTAAATTGATTACTAAGTTTTCTGTTTTTAAGAATATTAACTCACTGTCAGCCATGTATATTCATGCTTTGTTTTCACGTTAGTTTCCTCTGTGAAGGCATATAGTCAACATTATCCAATTTTTTTCTTTATCTATTTGATGGTAATGATATTTACTGAGTGATTTCTATGAGCCAAGCACTGTGCTAAGTGCTCTATATTCATTGTCTCTTTTCGTCTTCCTAACGACTGGATGATGAAGGTCCCATTATTATCCCTGGTTTACAATGGGCAGATTATGATTTAGAGAGGTAAAATAGGCCAGCTAAGGTTACATGGTTTGCTAATAATAGAGACAGAATTAGAATGGTTTGACCTCTGAGAGTATGTTTGTAAGTACTGTACCATACTGCCTTTATAGGATCTATTTCTGCGCCTTTGCTTTAGTAAGATCTTCATCCTAAGATTCTACACATAGCTATATACATTTCTTTTTAGATTTCTATGGCTTTCATTTTATATTTGGATACTTAAATTATTTTATTTAATGTTGGTATAAGTTGTGAAGTATATATCCAACTTTATTCAATAAATTATTTTGGGCAAACCAGCTGACATTTTAGAAAAAAATAATATATTTTTTGTGCACTGAAAAAATGAGAATTGAGTAGAGACTTAAAGAATGCATTAAAATGGAGAGAGGTGTGACAGGATAGTTTGTGATTGGGGCTTAGTACAAGCTGAAGCACATAATAAAAATGATACTATGGAATAAGAAAACTGTAGAAACCGGCTTAAGTGATGTGCAGAATTGCACATTAACTTTGGATTGTTAAATTGGGGTCTGGTCTTAAATGCAGCTTCTCTATGGCACTCTGGTTAACCAAGCATGCTGCTTGGAATCCCTGGAATCATAATTATTTCGTGTTTATAACCAGCACCCCAGAGCAAAGTTAGAGGTAAACATAAAATGTTTTTAATATCTCCTCTCTCAATCACTCAGGGATGTGTCTGTTCCTATTTGAGTACTCCCAGGTAGGAAATAGGCTAAAGACAGACCTTCCAGGAGAAACAAGTTGTTTGGTAACAGGAAACAGAAAAAGAACTACAGATTGAACAAAAACATTGGCCTAATATCATTTATTCCGGGAGACAAAAAATGTAAATTTTATTTACAACTGTGACTCACCTTTAGCATTGATTTTTGATTTGATGTTTTTCTTAAGAGCCCTCCCAGCACAGTGAAATACGGTAAGAAGCTTCCCTAGTCCTCTCTTCCCTTTCTCCTCTTCTTTTCTAGACAAATAAATAAAGGTAATTTTGCTACTATAATCCTGAAAAGTTTTGTTGCTAGTTTAAGCCCTGAGCATACCTTTCTGTCAGAACCTAAAATATACCTTACTGATTCCAGAGGAATTCTTGGCTTTGGTTATATTTTTAAATATGGTCCTGCAAAGTCACAGTTGGCCCTCCCAGATGCAGTGACAGCTTCCAAATTCATGGCAACCATAAGAAACACAAATCTGCATTCAGGGCTTTATAGACCAAGAAAAGGGAATTATTTCAAATCAAAAAAGACTCACTAAGGTAATTTTTGTTGGGCTGGCTGAAAGGAGCTATTAGTCACTATTCCTTGAGAATTTTTCATTTCACCTAATTACTCAATCTATATTATAGATAGGTTTTGTTTTTGGTTTTTTTTAGTTGTCTCTGGATAGAAAGGCAATTAATAGTAAAGCATCAAAATAATTCTGAACAACTTACCCACTATGACGTATGGTTTCAGAGAACTTGTGCTGTGGCGTCAGGCTGTCCATGCACTATCATCATAATCATCAGTGGGAACAGTTTTGTGATGACAATTCTCTCTTCCAGCCATTTAGGAACATTGCCACGTGTGATAGGGCAACAGAAAGATTTTTTATTGAGTCCTTTTACTGAGAGAGAAGGGATTAAATAAAGAAAAGAGAAAAGAATGGCTATATTTACACTACTCTTGTGGGTAGATCCTCACTCATGAAAAATTCTTGGCTAAAAAATATAAACTGGAAGTTGACATGACAATAGAGCAGAACCTTCAAATCTTACTTATCTCTATTGGGATTAACTTTAACTAAGTTTGGATGGAAAGGGGCAGTAAGAAGCAGAGTGTAGATCTTAACTTCAGGTGTTTGTCAATGTAACTAGTCAATATAGAGATGACAGAGAATCCTCAAATGTTAATTCCCTGCATTCTGTGAGGCTACAGTGACAGTTTCTTTAGAGAAATATGCTATTTGCATGTCATTTTTACTTCAAGGGCAAGATTTTTTTCCCAGGATCAAAGTTCTTCTAAGAAGAAAAAGTGGAGAGTTGCTTTATGCACAAAATTTAAGACATTGGGTCATGATGAGAAACAAAATTGATTATTGAAATGAATGGATAGGTAATTAGATACGTAAATGTTTATAGGAAAATGTATGGTTTTGGAAGATAGTTATCATAATATCATATACTCTCTTCTCTCGACCTATATTTATGGGTAGTTATTTTCTGGATGAACCTAGAGATTTCTACTACAAAATAAAATTTTACTTCCAGACTTTAGACTTTAACTACCAATAAAATGAAGAGAACGAATGTTCTAATACTAATGTTATTCATAGACATAAGTGTACCACAAGTACAATGACAAGATTAAAACTGCTCTTAATTTTCTAGAGTGTGGTGGAATGGTTACAATTTAGACACTGTTTAGAGTCAATCAGGTCTGAGTTCAGATTCTATGTCTTCCACTTATTTACTGCATGAGCTTGGACATGTTACTTTATCTCCCTGACACTCAGTTTTTTCAACTGTAGTAAGAAGATAAAATACTTTGTAGAAACCAAAAGTAAGTGAGATAACACATATGAAACACTGAATGCAATGCCTACCCCAGAGCAAGTATCCCTCAATCATGACTATTTTATTAGTAATAAATACTTTAAAAATACGTGTTAGGAAGCATACAATTGACACTTGATGCGAGCTGCAAATTAGATAAACAGTCATGAGGTCATTCATTCCTTAATGAAACTCAGATTGTGGATGTACTTCCTTTTAGCTCTCTCTGATTGGAGTTTAGTGGATTTTTAATAGAAGAGCTAGAGTGGCACAGGACTGGAAGTTAAATTTCATGATAGAACTCCAAAGGTCAATACTACATGCTGGTTGTCCTCATTCCACTCAATTATATGATTTAGTTAAGTTCAAGCATTGTGATACTTCACTTTGTATTGCCTATTTTTTCCTCTGTTTATTCATTATATCTACCCTCCCTTTGCCTCCCCAGCTATGTCTCATTTATCTTGAGCTGTGGAACACAGTTCATCATGTGGTAACTCATCAATACAAATTGGTCAGTTGATGGCATCCATCTTTTTCTCTTTCCTTAGGGAAGAACTCCCCACTCTCCTGCACCCAGGGGAGAGTATCCCATGTTCATGTAACACAGAATGTGCAAGGATATCTGTTTGCTCTGTTACAATCATCCTACCTCTTAACTATCTACAAACACACGTGTACCTTTAAACAAGCTCCCCAACGCTGTCACATGGTCACCGAAAAGGGGGCTCCAGCTCTCTGGTCTTCTGTTCTGAAGTTAAGAACTACTTTCCTCTCTCCCCAAAACAATGACAAAAGCAATAATAACAGAGAGTTCAGAACTAATTGTAAATCTCTTATACTATACAGATAGGCTTATAAACCCCTTCTAAACTTCTTCCTCTGTAACCCAAATTAGATTTATTGGAAATTCCAGGCTCTGAATTGGCCTTCAGTAAACATCTTAGGTTGAATGGACTGTGCCTAATCCCCAGTTTTCTAGATCTAGAATGGAGGATGCTGTTATCTTTAACTTTCACCTACTTCCTTTGGATCTTATAAAATTTTTCCCTGTTTAACGCATTATGTGAAAGGGAGCTAATTTCCAGGAAGAGAGCTAATGTTTGTCACCAATCTGTGGCTAATCAACAGTAGGAGAAACATAAACACCCATGACAGCACCATGGCTTTTATTAAAACTTTTTTTCCCAGAGATTTTCTTGGAGTGTCTGGAACCATACTGAAACAAAAAAACACATAAACTTAGGCTGCTGTAACTAACAGAAATGTAATTACAATAATAAAAATGGCAGAGTTCTAGAAAAAATGAGAAAATTTTGATTCTTTTTTTCTATTTTGGAGATCATTTCTATGTGAGTAAAGAAAAATTATAACCTCCATTGGATATGTCAATATAATGTGGTGCTTACTGAGGGGCTTGAAACTCAGAAGCAGGAAAACCACCATAAAGGTATTGTGATAAGGTATGGAAAAGCCCTTTTATAGAGGTAATGAAGTATTTTTCTTTTGAAGCCCAAAAGATGATTTGCAGTGGACTTTCACAGCTAGGTAGTCTAAGACTTTGAGTAGATAGTGAAAAACAGCCTGCTTACACTGCAAGAGTATCAATGAGATTTTCCTGTTTGCGTCATTTGGAGCCAGAAAAGGACTGAGATGACTAAGCAAAACATCTTAGCCCACTGAACAAAATTAATACGTATTTTTATCACCCTCAATTTCTAACAGATTGCAAGAAATGTCTGGATGAAAAGTCAATGCATCTCTAAAGAATAGAAAAAAGCAATAGTAGGCCCTGGTGAATTATTAGATATGGTTGAGTAGAATCAATTTTATACAACCCTTAATATATATTTCTATGTCACAGGATTTCTGGCAGATTCTATAAATGTAATGCATGAAGTAAGCCAAGAAGATTTGTCCAAAACAAGATAAGATAAAATACGGGGTGGAGAATAATTAGATCCATTTGAAAATGAAATTAGATCAAACATATATTGTCTGGCTCCAAATAAAAAAGTAAATAAACCTAGAGAACACTGTTTTGCTGAGAAAATAAGATAGGTGATATTAGAATCTGTCCATGTCACACTGTACTTACTGAGACAGTTCCAACCATGCTGTTCTTACCTTCACCTACAGACTATAGGTTTAAAATATACTTTTTGTGTAGGTAAAAATGCCTTATTCTTACTCTTTTTATTATGGCAAACTCCAATCAGATTCCTGTCCACTCCTCATCTACATGCCTGGTTTTGACCTCTGACTCTGAGACATTAGTATTTCTTATCAATAGGAATAGATTCTGATTCCATTTTTAACTTTGAGTCTTGAAACCTATATGTTTCTAATGCTGCCTGCCTGCCTGCTGCTCCTGATTCTGTGCTGAAACCAAATTTAAGACTGTCCTACAGACTCTTTGGGTTCATTCTCATGGTTTGCCCCTTCATTTTATTTTCATCTTTGCCCAGCAATCTTCAAAAGGTAATTGAGATCACAGATGTGCCACTTTTATAGAGCAAAATATATAAATAATTTTAGCTAAGTTGATATCTTATAGTAGATACCCCTGTTGTGCTATTTTTTCTCCAAAACACATCATTATCATTCTCCATCTAATCCTTTGCTTATGCCACTCCACCCGCCTGAAACAATTTTCTTTTAACTCCTTTTGTTTATCTAACTTTCTTATCTTTTCATCTGTTCTCCCCCTGACTTAGTCCCTTCCTTACTTCATTCTCCTTCCCCACTTTTGGAGATTTACTATTTCATGTCTCATACTACCTTACCCTATCTTGGTTTCAGACGTACCATCTGGACCTACAGCAATACCTACTGGAGAAGAGGTAAGTCATGGGGCTGAAGCCAACCAACTAAGAATAAAATGACTGAGAGAAACAATCTGAGTGTCTGATGGCACAGCTAGACCTACGATTGGTTCTTATTATGGGAGAATAACAAAAAATCTATTTATTTTAGCCTATCTTAGGTTTTCCATTAATTTCAGTCAAATGTATTCTAACTGATAAAATAATGAATAAATATTGTTGAATGAATGAATAAATGTAGGCTTATTCATTCCTAGTTTTAGCTTCTGTAAACTTTTGTGTGTTTTGTTTTATCCCATTCTTTATAGAATTATTACTGGGTCTTCTATGCATATGTGATATCTCATCAAAATGAACTATAGACTCTTCAGAGGCAAAGGATGTAACTTACTCTTCTTTCTATCTCCACTAGATCAGTGTGTAGTAAGAACTTGATGATTATGATGATAACGATTGTGATGCGGTTGATAAAGATAATAGTAATAAAACACCTACAGTGAAAAGAATTTAATCTGTTATCAACTACAGACTTACTTCAATTCATGACTGACTATATTTTACTATTTTCAAACAAAGCCATTATGATAAACATTGAAGTCTGTTGGAACTATAACAACAGCAACTGCGCTTAAACTTACCACTGCTTTGGTCTCAAGTTGAAGAGATCTTCAAACAAGGTCTCTAAAGGAGAAAGCTTTGCCATGACCTCAAGCCCACGAATGTGCCTGTACAAACTCAGAGACAGTTCAATGATTCTCAGGAAAAAGCGACAGTTAGTGTGAGCTAAATTTATTACCAGCACAGCCTGTTCCTTTAATTAAGGGGTTTTTACTCATGATTTTGCTAGCAAAAATATGGTACTTTTTTTTCCACTCTATTTAAGGTCATTCTGTCCCATAGAGAATAAAAATGAATAATGATGGATCCAGAAATGCAGGAAAATGAGAGGACTTCTTCACTGAAATGTGCCAGAGCAACCAGAATCTTTTTTTTTTGGACGAGGAAGATTCGCCCTGAGCTAACATCTGTTGCCAATCTTCCTCTGTTTTGTTTGTGGGCTGCCATCACAGCATGGCCACTGACAAAGGGATGGTGTAGGCCCACACTCAGGAACTGAACCCAGCTCAGATTGCACTGAACGTAGCCACTAGGCCTCTGGGACTGGCTCCAGAATCTTTTTACAGTCAGTATTTGTTGAAAAATATAGCATACCTTCCCCATCACTCTATCAGCCTACCTATCATATTATGTCACAGCTACATCACCCACAAATAGTTCTTAGCTAGGTTAGGTTAAAGAGTTAACATAGCTTTCAGTGGGCATTCTTAAGTTGGGGGCGTCTCATGAAACCTACTCTATAAATATAAATTCAGTAAAAATAAAACCTTCTAAAGTCACTACTTAAATTCACTTAGGGGGAAAGGTTGTGGGTTATTGATTCCACTTCACCTTTTCTGTTAGTTGCTTTTATAGGGTATATACATTAGGCTTTATTTACTCCGGACCAGACACAGTCATCATAGCTTCTGTTCTTGACCAGATAATTTTACCCCAAGTGACTATTAAGCTCTGGAAATAAAGCTATTTAATGACAAGAGGTTGTTGGGTTCATTAGAAAAGACTCAGGATGAGGTTTTGAAAGTTTGTCAGTTTGGAGCAAGCTTTTCTCTCTCTAATCAACTTAGACTGATGTCTTAAGCAGGAAGTTGAGATTTCTCTTTGTAGTGACTGCTTCACCATATTTATATAATACAAACACAAGGCACAGTTTTCTATAGCTGCCGGAAGAGCTTAGTTACCTTTTTTTCCTACCCTACCCTATCTCTATTTTCCTCTGACTTCTAAGGGTTATGCCTTTTCCAGTTCTTGAAAATAAGCAATTTCTGAGCCATTACAAACTGAAGTTATATTTCAAACACTTTAGAAAACAAAAGACATACAAATGAATGTAAGACATGATAAAGCAAAGCATATGCATTGATGGTAAGAATGTCTCTCATTCTTTTCTGTCTTTAAATAAAGCAAAGTAATAATAATAATAAAGTAAAACAAAAACATTATTTTTGATCCTCAAAATAACTCTGGGTGATAGGTAGAGAAGAAGAACTGTTCTGAGACTTTAGATGAGGAAACAGATTCATAGAAGGATCTTTTCAAAGCTTCGCTATATGAAATGGTACAGTTGGAACATCACTTTGGTTCTTCTCATGCTGAAGCTGCTGCCTGTCTCACATTATTCTGCCATTCATCCTCAGGGAAGTACTGGAGGGTTGCTCCCAAACACCTTGCAGATACCAACTGCATTTTAACTACTCTTCTAGGATTTATAAAAGTCAAGAATAGTCCATTTTAGTCCTTCACAAATAGCAGGTGTTCATAGTGTACAACACTTCCAAAAATCTAGTAAGATATTTACCTTAGAATATGTTGGAAATGTAAAATTGTGTGCCATAGAATTCAAATTCATCACCAAGCTGCTTATGCCAGATTATAGCGGTTTACCAGTCCCCCTTTTCTGATTCTTCTGATCCTTTACAGGACAAAAAAAAAAAAAGGCCACACCAATTAAAAATTGTCACTATGGTCACTTTGAGAGTAATAAACCAATTGAAAGGATGAATCTTAATACATGTTTGTAACTCTCTTCTACTATGGGTATGTGTGTGTGTGTGTGTGAGTGTGTGTGTGTGTAATTCTTATTATTTATGTAGGTGATGCTAATGATAATCAATGATTAATTACACTAATTTAAAATTTTTAATATTTTAATAAGTGAATATAGGTCAGTTTTTTCAAATAAGAAAAGACTGTATTAACTCTTTTGGCTCGATTTCTATACACGTAAAAATTGTTTAGTTGAGGAATAATTATCTAAAATTAATTACCATTGACTATAGACAATTCTATTTTCTTAAAAAGTCAATATTTCATAATGTGTTGGAAAGAGTACAGAAATGCTAGGATAAGAATACTGAGGGCAGAGGGCAATTTTCCATTTTTCCTTTTATCCAGGGTGCTTCCTTAGCACCCTGTTCACCACAGGCACACACTATATTTATGGTCAATGCATAGGTAGAATCATATAATTTTGAATTAAGAAGGACCATGGAAGCCTTCTCATATAATCTGTTACCCAGAGCAACATTCTGTTATAACTTTTTTCCCTTATAAATCTCTATCTTTGCTTGAATATCTCAGTAAGAGGAGTTCTGTGCTGTAGGATACAGAGGACAAGGCCTTCAATTGTTGAAAACTTTCATTTGAGTCAAAACTAGCATCCCTGTGACTTCCTTTCAATGATTTAAATTGAGTTGTTTGAAAGAGAAGAAATAAAATCTATTACCTTTCTATTTGTCAGTGTATTTGATGTTATTGACACTTAGTTTTGTCTTCCCGCTAAATATAGCTAGTTTCTTTGATAGTTCTTAGAGCAATATAGCTTCTAGACAGTTTTCAATGTAGAGCAACTCCCTCTGACTCCCACTTCTCATTTTGCAAGTCCTTCCCTAAAAATGCAGAAACATTAGTGAAGCATGAGCTTTGGAGGTGATATGATCTATGCAAAATGCAGCAGAACAGTGACTCATGTCAACGAAATCCATGCATTAATGAAATCTCAGCCTATTTGCATTACATTATGGCTTCCTATTAATTGGCAGTGTGCTGAAATCCTAGATCTTTTTACACGCTAGCTTTTAAGACAGATTTTTCCTACCCAAAACTTCTTAAATGAATCTTTTTGAAGCTAAATGCAAAACTATAAAATTTATCCCAATTTTATTTTATTCTATCAATGATAAAGGATTATTTCAGTCAGGAAGACAATTCTGAATCTAGAATCCACTATGGCGTTGTTTATTTTTCTTAGTTTTACGAATCACAATTTTGATAAACAAACCTTTGATATTGTCATTTAAATCTTTGATGCATCTCTGTGTTTTGCAAAAGGCAGAATTGTGGCAACATCATATTTCAGTTTGATAAAGAGCTTTTATATGATATTTTAAATGGGAGACCAGCTGGAGTAATTTTTCCACTAATTATGAATCCATGTATAGGCACTATCATATAATGCATGTTTTTCCATTTCGCAAGAAAGATGTTATGTGAGACTTTGAGGGAAGTTATACAAAATGACAAAACCTAGATCTCAGGAATTCACTTGTTCTAAAAAACTACTTTGTAAAATGTTTGCAATGACAGCTTTAGCATGACAAATCTAAACTAATTCATTATCTGTTTAAATATATATAGAATTTTAATATAATAAAACAACAAAAGAAATTCTCTAATTCCCAGTATCCACTTTTTTGTTTGTTTATAGTTTGTTTTGGCAGGGGATAGAGTGGAGCAAGGTGAAAGTAAGTGATATAATTCTATTTATTGTTTGACATTTTCTGTTGGTCATTTGTTAAACATTTTTTAGAGAAAATTATCTTTTTCTTCAAGATTTTTAAACATATAGGTCCATTATTCTATGGGTATAGTATTTTTAACAGTTATTTTTGTTTTTATTTTTTAATTTGGAGAGTTTAAACTGATTAGATGCTGGCCTTAAATTTTTCCTACAATATATGTAAAATGTGAGTAAAAACCCCCTACTGGGAGAGATCCATGTGATTGTGCTTTCTCTCTGACATGTTTTGAAGTTACCTTGTCTTCTTGAAGTGTTAGCAAGTGTCTTTAACGTTTTCTTCTTCCCTCTCGTATAGGCTTGTTGGCCTTTAACCAACTAACCAATCAATAAAAACTACACCGCCTCAACATTTTTGTGAGTTCATTGATTACCACACTTATTTTATTAAGCCTTGCTCGAAATGCTCAAAAATAAGTCCCTTAATCTTTTTTAATAATTTTTTCATATCAGATTATTTGAGCATGAAATATGAAATAGGAAGAAAAATACCTTATGCAGCCAGCTTTAACGTTTATTTTTCTATCTATAAACACAAGGGGAAGAGTAAAGGAGTAAGATCGTTTATATCTACTTGCACAGATTAGGTGACTAGGATAACAATATAAAAATGCTTAGAAAATGTGAATGAAGCGTGTGGACAGCACTACTATGAACAGTGTTAAAGGGAAAGTCCAAATGAAAGGTCTCCTTTGGGTATCTGTTGTCAGGTGGGCATTTCCTTCCTATTCTCTGTCCTGGCATTGTTATAAAGTAGAAGTTTACAGAAAAAGAAGCAGTACCACAGAGGAAAAGGGATCAGGAGAGGAGAATCAGAAATATGTCCATGGGTCTTTGTGTCTCCGCTGTGCAATCATTATTAGGTCCAAGGTTATGTTGTGGGATTGTCAGACTAAGACTTAGAGTCCCAACTCTAAACAAGTTGCCACGGTGTAGAAACAGAGCTCTATTCTTTCAATAATTAGGACAGCATCCAAAGAGAAGTTCAACCACCCACATAGTTTTACTAATATACAGCAGGAAAAGGAAGCAAGCAAGGAGGCAACAGGCTTCAAAGAGTGGAAAAAGACATATGGTGAAGAAAGACTGCACATATCTAATTAAGAAGCAGAACTGAATGTCATCTACTGAACATACTACAAATCTACATAACACTTCAAATATTGTTGGACTAGATTTCTTTAGGGGTTAAAATTCTTGGCTTTATGTGAAACTTGGCTACTTGTACTGGCACTGCAAATGGATTTATCTGTTATTATCTTCATTTGAACTCACTCATTCTTTCTCTTTTGCTGTGCTCCCCATTTTGCCGAGAAAATTCACTTTCAATTACGCATATATCATAACACTTAAACATTAGTTTCACTTGCTTCTGGTTAATAACTCACCTTATATTCAAACATCCATCAACATAAAATCAGCATAACAACTTTTATGAATCCCTTTATCATCAGCACATTCTAAATGCTTATACAATTCACTCTCTGGATTCATATAGAAACTTGCTTAATAGCCCTTAAAGTTACTATAAACCTTGGTTGCTTTCAATCATAGGAATATTATTCATGTTTTCAGAGTGAGCACAGTTTCTGTAATTGTTAAAGTTTAAAACCACTGGGATATAGATGTAGTTATTCCTATAATCCAAAAAAAATTCTTTTCCCAAATGAATATAGAATCTCCAGAATTTCTAGCTGCCTTCTGTCTACTTAAAATTCTTCATACTCATCTTGATTTAGGTTTGAATTTGGAGACAAATATATATAATGACAATATTCAATTGGAGAAACTTCTGAAAGTTTCCATTTCTGGTTTGGCAGGACAGTGAGGCAAGTGATTGTGTTGTGACTTGAGGTTAACTCACAGCGTGCTGTAAGACCTTCTCATTGCTCCATGCCGAAGAGATCATGCTCGGGGGAACGGCATTCCTGCGTGCTGAACTGGTTTTCAGGCAGCCAATAAGCACTAACCAGGCAAAGGAACATGGAAAGGGAAGATTGAAGGATGGCCAATGACATATTTTTCTTACTTCATTTATACCCGGGGCCATTCTTAAATGATGCTAGCTGTTTTTCCTGCAATTCAGCAATGATGCATATGGAAATGATGTAAGCTATTTAAAAATAATTACATTCACTGAAAATGGCAATAAATATGTCAACAATAGATAGAAAATGAATTTTAGTTGTCATAATTTTTCTGCCTGCCTCTAGCTTTTTCACTTTATCTAGATAGTCAAAGAGTAAGAAATAATTTAACAAAGTCTGTTCCCTATAATCAAGTTGTAATGTTTCATAGTAAGCCCAGTCCATGTCTTCAAGATGACATACAGAAATTATATGAGAAGGAATAGAACAACATATAAGAAGATCATATTTTTTCCTTCATTCTTTCAACACAAACTTGTGAAATAACCACTGCATGTTCACTGCATACATACTTGCATTAAATACTATAGGAAAGTTCAGAGAAGTTGATGTCAAGGCCCTCAACTTTGAGGTCTTCATAGTTTTGCAAAATAGTATATATACTATATGCTATCATAATAAATGAATGATGTGTACTGCATTGACACAAACTAGTGTGATGACCTTGGGCTAGTCACAATTCAAGTCTCATTTCAATTTTCTGTCTCTAAGTTTCCTCCCATACCTAATGTTGATGATTTTATGCTTTTATATCCTAAAATAGAATATTATATCTGAACTCCTGTGCTTATTTCTGGAGATAAGAAGGAGATACTTAAGATGCTTGTCCTCAGTTCTTTAGGTAGGATATATGTTTTCTTACTTTTGTTGTTTTTATTTTCCAGTTCTCTTTTCCGTTTTTTTTAAGGTAGAGAAATTGATATTATGAGCTCCAGGAAAGGTTGTGGGAGTAATCAAATTTTCTTACTGTAAGATGAGTAAGCTTCCAGTATTTAAAGATTATGTTTTAACAGAAAATTTTGTGTCTACATCTAGGTTACCATCTCTGAGTCTCATGTTAAATGAAACCGAACACTGCAAAGAAGGTGAATCACTTGCCTAAAGAGTTTCATTTTCCTTTCTTCACAGCAAAGGAAACCATCAACAAAACGAAAACACAGCTTAACAATTGGGAGAAGATATTTGCAAACCATATATCAGATAAGGGGTTAATATCCAAAATATACAAAGAACTCATACAGCTCAACAACCCAATTAAAAAAATGGGCAAAAGATTTGAACAGAGATTTCTCCAAAGAAGATATCCTGATGGCCAACAGGAACATGAAAAGATGCTCAACATCATTAGCTATCAGGGAAATACACATCAAAACTACAATGAGATATCACCTCACTTTGGTCAGAATGGCTATAATTAACAAGACAGGAAACAACAAATGTTGGAGAGGATGTGGAGAGATGGGAATCCTTGTTCACTGCTGGTGGAAGTGCAAACTGGTCCAGTCATTATGGAAAGCAGTATGGAACATCCTCAGAAAATTAAGAATAGATCTACCATATGATCCAGCTATCCCACTGCTGGGTATTTATCCAAAGAACTTGAAAACGCAAAGACATAAAGATACCTGCAGCCCTATGTTCATCGCAGCGTTATACACAATAGCCTAGACTTGGAAGCAACCTAGATGCCTATCAAGGGATGAATAAATAAAGAAGATGTGGTATTTATACACGATAGAATACTACTCAGCCATAAGAAATGACGAAATCCGGCCATTTGTGACAACTTGGATGAGGGTATTATGCTGAGTGAAATAAGTCAGAGGGAGAAAGTCAAATACCTTATAATCTCACTCATAAGTAGAAGATAAAAACAGCTACAAGCAAACACATAGCAATGGAGAATGGATTGGTGGTTACCATGGCGGAGGTGGGGAAGGGCAAAAGTTGTGAAATATAATTAGTTTTTGGGTGGTGAACATGATGTAATCTACACAGAATTCGGAATATATTATGGTGTACATCTGAGAGCTAAAAAAAAAAAAGAATTTTATATAAATGAAATCATCTATGGGGAAAAAAAAAGAATTTCACAAACCCAAGGTAGGCAGAATAGCAAGAGATTTTTTCTTAAATCAACAAAAGTCGTTTTTATTTTGGTAAAATATACATAAAACTTACCATTTAAAAAAATAAGAGTTTTATTTTCCTAAAGGTCTTCTAGAAGTGAAGACTGTTCACTTTTTTTTTACTCCTAATTACTCCTAATGCCCATGATTTGAAGTAAAACAAGCCAGTGGGCAGGGTGACCTTCACCAAAGCTCAGTAGAAGGAAAAGACAATGAAATTCTCTGATGTAAATTGACCTGAAAAAGGAGAAGCTAATCTTAGATCTAGGTTTAAGATAAAGGTGTAGGAAGTACTGCCAGGAGAGCTGGTTCCAGTCAGGGAAGTGGCAGAGACTGGAAGTTATCTCTGAGCCAGTCCCTTTTGCAAACAAGGCCCTCAATATATGTCATAAACCAGGGTAACTAAGAGTGATTCATAATTTTGTGATTGTCATATAACAGAACAGGGTATGTTCTGTTCTGAATATGGTATGTTCTGTTCTGTCTGAATATGGGTAGACATGGGCATGTAGTACATAGAGAGTTCAACCACGGTACATTGTTGACGGAACTTGGTCCTGAAAGATGGGGGTCCTTTTGCCTTAAGGAATCCCATTGCCTACACAGGAATCCGATCCAGTCAGGGATATATTGCTGCAAGACCTGGCTCTGAAGGGTCACCACTTAACAGTCACATCACATGAGAGCAAGAAGTATCTTGGAGGTAGTCTTATTAGACTCATTCCCTCCTCCACCTCCAGGCTTGGGTTGTGCGGAGACAGAGTCGCTGAGTCTCAAAAAGGAAATAAATTCCTGTTAGAAACTCTTAAGTGAAAGAAAATATTAATTAGAAATGTTAAAGTTCTCTAACTGTATTTGTGCTCGATGTTGTAAAGCAGGTCATAGCAGTTATAATATAGGATAACCAGATATATAAAAATAGAATAAATGGGCTGCCTTGAATTGTTGTTTAACAACTAAATAAGATATGGATGTTTAGTTCTGAAGCTGCCCAGGGAAAGGTCAGCTTTGTGGGGGCAGGAGGAATAAGACACCCCAATGAGATTGGAATTTGGAAATGAGCTGATCTTTGAAAGCCTGGCAGAGTTCTGAAAAGCAGAGAAGATGTGGGGGAACATACCTGTCAGGAGAATGGCATAAGCAAAGGAACAGAGAAAAAGAATGCATATAACATATGTTTAGGAGTAATGAGAAGATAGTAAAACACAAAGCGCAAAGAAATTGTTTACGTGTAATTGCTGAAAGGTTAGAACATAAAAGAATTTATGGTAAAAATTGACCCCATCTAGCAGCATCTCATCGAAATGGATATTTTGTTTTAAAATACATACACACACATAGCACTGATGTTACACATGCTATATGATTTACCATCAATAGGCCATATATAAATGAAAATGTGCCAAATTGATATTTATTCATATCACTAGACCAAGCCCCAATTCCACCACTTAAATAGAATAGTGACCATTGCTGATTTCAATAATTCAGAATCCAACAGACCCTATTCAGTGCTCTTGCTTTTCGCAGTTCCATAGGGCATCACTCATCTTGTGTTCTACGTGTACGACACCCTTGGATTGAGCACTGAACAGCATGTGTGTCGGTAGGTGGTGACCCTGACTGCAACATCTCTCTCATTATATGTGTGCATTTGAGTGTTCGGGATGCCAAAGACAGAAGTCTGGCATTTCTTGGGCAAAGCACTTTTCTGGGCTTTTTACAGATGCCATTCTACATAATGATCACAAAAATCCTTACTGGGTAGATATTACATCCTTCATTTAACAGATGAAAACTCTGAGGGTTATATCATCTCTTGGCCACAGGCACAGCTTTGTGCTTGGTGAAAGTGGGTTTTATACCTAGATTTATCTTAATTCTTGACATATCAAGATATTTTTGTGTGTGTTTTCTTAGGAGATGCGTTGCAATTATTATACGCATAGTAGTATTTTATGGTTTGAATAAGATTCCAAATGCTGTGAAACAGAACTTGTCCTCAAAGAGCCTACGTAGAGGAAGCAAGGACAAACAGATATCACATTTAAATTACAGTATGGGAGGCCGAAAAGAAAAGACAAAGAAAAAGAAAAAGCAATGCATAACTTATTAAGGAATGAATCTTGGTAACATTAACTGTTTTGAGTTGTGTCTTCAAAGAGAAAGGCATCATAGCATCATTCATTCATTTATTCATTTATCCAATCACTCATTTCCTGGGTATTATATTGTTGTGCCTGGCTTGTCATATCAAGATGAGCAAGGCATTACTTAACGAATTCATTGTTGTTGTTGCTTATAATATAGAAGTTCAATTTTCCCTAAATCTTTTGCATGAGAACATTCCATGAAGACTAGTAGAAGTTTCATAGTAGAAGTGATACTGCGGAGTTTCTATTCTCCTGGGTCTTTGTTTTATTTTACTCTTTTATTGTTATTGTCATTGTCGCCTGTTTCTTGTAAACATAATGTCCAGATGGAGATCAGATACAGCTGGTACAAAGTTTGTTTATGAATCTAATAATATACACAGAAGTCTGTGCCTAGGACAAAGTAACTGTATTGGACACTGGATGCCTGTTTCTCGTCTGTCTCTCCCACTGACTGTAAGCGCTTTGAAGAAAGAAATTGTGCAACATTCACTTTTTTAATTTCCCTCACCTTTTGCAGCAGTTGCTAATAAATATTGTCTTCATAAATAAGTAAGCAAATTACTTAATTGGCTGGGCTTTTATACCACACCTCTTTCTTATTTTCCAAGGCTTTGGATCAGTTGCTTTTTATGACTTTCTGAAATAGCAAGTCTGTACCACTAAATATATTATGCAGCTATGTATTATTTTACACTGTTCTTTGGTTGTTTCATATATATGCAATTGTCTCCTAAGTAATAAGCAAGTTTTGTGGGGCGTTGAGTGTAAGCGATGAACTTTCCTCCATCTCCTACCCCACTGAAACTCATACAATGCTAACCATATGTTAATAAATTCATCGATTGAGTCTCTCTGTTTCTCTGACTGTCTCTCTGCCTTTCTCTCTCTGTCCCTCTCTATCTATACGTACAGACACACACATACACAAGCATATGTAAATACATGCTTGTATATATGTACACACAGCTTGAACACAAACTTGATAAATTTAACTCAATCATTTGACAATACTTCACCTCACAATCATCAGTGCTCTTTTTGAGTTAAAATAAAAGGGAGAAAGCAAATCAGCAATGCCCTTATTTCAGTGTGACCTCCCTGGGACACAATTCTCCTCAAACTGTTTGGAATTCTGGGTTTTCATAAACTTGCCAGCAAGACTAGAGTTCTTTGATCCTAAGGTCCATGAATATAATGGAGAAAATAAGCAATTTAGTGCGCAGGACTGCTGGCATAAACGTGAATTAGAGCTTTGTGATATGAGTAACACTCTGTCTTTTTACATTTATCCCTGTCATTGTGTGCTAAAATCACCTTATCTGGTGATACACTTACCCAATCACTCTTGCAGTACACATCTTCCTAAATATCCCCTGGCCTGAAACAGAGAAATATTGTCATGATCAGATCTAGTTCTCCACTTTCCCTCCATGTAAACTTTTACTAACTTCAAAGAGAATTTCTTCGAATGAGTGCTACAGTAATTATTCATTTCTGGGCCACCGGCATTATTTCACCAAGACAGTACTTTTCCAGACTGATGGACAGTATTTTTGTAGTTGCTCACAGAAAAAGTGAAATTACTTACTACAATTTGATTTTTATGTTGCTATGGTTCGATAGAGGTTGGTGTCAGCCACCTTGCTTTTAGAATTGAGCTCATCTGAAACAGTTCACGAAAGCTGGTGTTCTCGCAAAGGACACAAAGAAACATAAATATGTGGTTTGATTATAGGGCAATCAAGACTCTAAAATATACAGCCACACCATGAATATTGAAATCTGTTTTTATGAAGTTGAACTTACTAAACACATATCTAATTTGACTTGAAGGTGTCATATCTTTCAAAGCTATTGTCTATAAACTCCCTTATCTGTACATGTAATGCTCATCCATGCTATAAATTAGTCACTCCTGGGAGTAGAGGCTTATTAAAGTGATGTGATGATATAGATAATGATTCTAGAAAAGGAAAGGGTTACAAGAAAATGTTCTGAAGAGTTGGCAGGGAGCTGTGTCTTTGTGTCCAGGAATAAGGCTCACTGGGAAAGGCTGTATGGTTTTACTTACTCCTCCAGTTTTTAGGATGAAAATTCTACATTGCTTTAGCATGTAATTTCTATGCCACAGCATCACTAATGAGTACACCACCAAGTGTTATCTTTTTATCTATATTAATGTACTGACTCTTCACTTAGGTTGAAAAGACGGTAGACTTTGAACTCAGAGTTTAATAACTGTATGCTTTGGTGAAAGTCACTTTACCTTGTTGACTCTTTGGAAAATAGGATTTTTGTGAGGATTAAATAAAATACTTATATAAAATCCTTGCAGTGTCTAGTTTATGATAGGTATTCAATAATTGCTTTATCCTCTTCTTTTTTTTTTAACCCTTAGCTCCTTATGTGACTAGTGGGGTAGTGGTGTAGCCGAGTATTAAAATTCCAGGTTCTAGAGCAGACAGGGTTCAAGTCTAGCTTCTACCACCTATTAACTCTAAGATTTAGGGCTTCACATCTCTGTGCTTCAATTTTTTCATGTATAAAATGGGAAACATGAGACTTTCTGTTATAAGATTCTTAGGGAAAGCCCATGAGGTAATAGGTATTAAATGCTGATAGCAGTGGCTGGCACATAGCACATGCCATAGAAATGCTTGCTATTTAAGAGGATCAGTATGTGTCCTGGGACCCTGGTGCTCAGAGTTTGTGGTCATGGGAACAGTTAGAGCTGCCATGTGCATGTGCCATGGTGAGTCTTGAAGGAGAAGATCAGGAACTGAATAGAGTGAGGATCCTGAACCAGGAGAGGGAGAGTATGTTAGTCACCTCTTTTTTTGCAAATGAGTTGAGAATTCAAGATTTTACAAAGGCGGGCAATTTACCTTAATGAAGGTTCAATGGGAGTGCAAACAGGATGACTCAGAAGTTCATTGTAAAGAACTTACGTATTGAAAATAGGCTCCAGTTCAGATGAAACCTTCCACTGAGTTATTCTTTCCTTAGGAAGACTGGGCTGCATCCAGCCTGGAAGGTCAGATGAAGAAGTGAGATCTAAAAGGAGCGAGCTTATCCCTGACAATAAGCTTTGAGCAAAATACACCCAAAAATATGCTTTTGGGTACATGGAGAGCTGAATCAGGGGCAAAGTAGGATTTCTGGAGCCTAGACTCAGATACACCATGCTAGATTAAAAAAAAAAAAAAGCCAAGAAAAGTAATTACTTCATAATTTGGGAACATGAGTCAGATGAAACTAAAGTTGCCCCGAGATTTAGCAATAACAAACAAATGAAAACACACCCAAAAAGCACTAGAACATAAGACCTGGAGTCAGTCACAAAACTGCCCAATGTGCCTTTATCTGTTAAAAGGAACCTGAGACTGATATTCTTTAAAGGATGCTAGCCAAGGTAATATGGGAGATGTAGAGCATTTAATATGCAAGAGTGAAAGAGATGTGAAATTGGAAGACATCAGGATTCAGGTCAAAGTCAAGTTACTTAATGTCTCTCTGCCTCATCTTCCACAATAAGAAACAGAGGTCATCTTTTCCCTCTACTGACTGTACCAAGGACTTCTAAAGAGATTATGGGATAACTATCGTCAAAGATCATACGGAATCCTCTCCATGATGTGTGATGTTCACATTTCCACAGGAGACTCTTAGGAAAAGGGCAACTGTTTAAAACACAAAAGAATACCTTTTTAATAGTGAACTTTGAAACAGAGCATTGTCACTTGGGAGAAAAGTGATCTTTCCAGTTGCGTTCACTCTGCCGTCCCATAAAGACTAGTCCAACTCGGGTCGCACCATCTCTCCTCTCAAAGATCCCCTCTGTAGGAGAGAAGAACATTTAGGTCACTTCAGCCTGGAACATTAAAACAAATGCTGATAGTTCAAGGTTAATAGATGCATAAAACAGAAGTAATTCCATGTCAAAGCTGAGATGACAGGCGATTTGACTTGAGGCAGCCTTACAATCACTCTTTTACATGTGCTCCGTGCTGAGACCAGGCAAAGGCCTTATGTTTCTGACATTTACTTGTCAGGAAGGTATGACAATAGAGATTGTTTCTATCTCTGCTGCTCCCAGATGTTAACCTTCCAGCTTTAGTTTGTAATTGGGGTTCTGTGGAGCTTTAACATTTTCTATTGATTCAATAGAAGTGATAACATTTCCAATCATAAGACAGCATTATAGAAATATCAGGCAATTCACATATCAGAGTGTTTGATGGCTGGGCTCACCGCATTAATTTCTGTCACCTTTGCCAGGAACCCTTTATCCTCTTTTTAATACTGAAGGACACCTGGGAGTAGTTGCTGCCACTTTTATTGTTCAATAAAGTAGACAAAAGTTTCAATTAACAACCAAGGGGCCTCTAGGAAATTGTGAATGAGAATATATTTTACTATATTTCTTTTTTCTAATGTGCCATCTGTGACTTCAAGGCTGTACTTCAGTCAGCAGATACACACACACACACACACATACACACACTCTTTCACAGTCTTCCTAATCCAATTTACTTTATATTAAAACATTCAGCCAAGGAAAGCCAAGATGGGGCCAGCAAGTATATGGAGAGAAACTGGAAGTCAGTCAAAGAGGTCGGGCAAGTGTGACCAGAGGCATTAAGGGCTCCAGGTCTGCAGGACTGTGAGGAAAGGGGCTCCTGGATTCCATGTTCTTGCCCTTGACCCCAAGACTAAAGTACCCAAGAATTCTCTTCCACTGTGTAACTTGGAACTTTTTTCTTGAAGAAAAAAATACCCTGTGTCATTTATTCACTTACATGCTCACTTTTTTTTAAGGGTTTGTATTATGGGTTTTTGAGAAGCTTATTAACTGCATTTTGAAAATAGTTAATGAACAGGAAAGAAATTGAGATCTATAAAGTGAAATTCAAATGTGACAATATTGTAATTTTTCAGGTTGCCCTGTTTTGTCTTACTTCAACACAACCTTTGCATCTCTTCATAAATAGTTTCTTACACGTTTCTACAGAGGCCATACACATTTTTGATACTATACTTTTCCTTATAATATTCCTTTCAGTTTTAACCAATCTAAACAAGCACCGTCACTTGTATATTTTGTCTACCTGTCCACCAATACCTGCAAATGGACAAACTCCAGCCCACCTCTTTGAGAAAACACTTCTTGACTCATTCCTTTCTCTCCATATCTTAGACTGCATAAGGAAGGAATCTTAATTTTTAGAAGACAGAAACCTCTCTGAGAATATGATTTTTTCTCATGAAATTATGCATTTGGGTTTGTGAGTTAATATGTTTAAACTTTATTGTTTATCTTAAGATAAGGACTGTTACACAAAAGCATTCATTGGTGTTATTCAATTGTCACTTTAACCTGTTGATGTTTTTGCTATCTTTCACAGCTCAATGCTATATAAAATTTTAATGCCAATGTCTTCTTTATTATAATTGTTATCTAATACATTTATACAATGTTAAATAAAAAAGGAAAATACATAACTCATTAATATAATTCTAGAAACTTCTACCCAATGTACCTCAACAAATTAATCAGTCTTATTTTTATATTGTTTTTCAAATAATAATTGATAAAAACAAATTTCTTTCCATTTAATTTATATCTTTGCATTTTGTTCTTAAATTTAATGTGAGAGACACTGTCAAATGTGTCATGGAAATCTAGACCAGTTACATCTACCGCCAAAGAAGGACACCAAAACTAGGCTATTGGAACATGACTTGTGTTTAGCAAATGCTCAAGAGGTCCTGTTTTTGTGACTGCCTTGTGTTAGGTACTTACAAGCCAACCCTTTACTAATTATTCTAGAATTGTGTCTGGAAGTTAGATTATTCTTAGTGGTGTATGGTTTTTAATACTTCTTTGATCTCTCTTTTGAAAATGGTGATGACATTTTATTCATCTCCTGTTTTTGTATGAATGGAGGCATGCCTAAGAGAAAGTAAAATAATAATGCCATTGCACTTGAAGAATAGGGATTTGATATTGTCGTCAATACACAGACATGAACTCTGACTGTGGATAGACATTGGAATTGTAGCAAAGAAAATGGAACATAGTTTCTACTTTGTCAAATTTACTTATTAACTCATTATTTTGTCCTATTCACCGGGTTGGTGAAGATCTTGTACGTGGATCTTAAGTTCTTTGTAACATTGTCTTATTTTCTCTAAGTGTGGTCAATGGGTCAGTACTATTCACTTCTCTTGACATCATATCATTTAGAAATGCAGACTTTTGGGTCCCTTCCTAGAAATCCTGAATCAGAGTCTAGATTTTAACAAGATTCCAAAGAGATTCATATCCACATTAAAGCTTGAGAAACACTTGTGTAGATGGTCTCTTAATGTGTCTTCAAATTTGTTACGTTCACTCTATATATCCCTGCAATAAATTGCTTACCTGATCCATGTAGTATCAGAGCAACAAAAATGTCTGCATGGTATAAAATGTTCCATATACTATCCAAAAAATCCCCAAAAAGAACAAGTCATTCTACTGGATATAATCCTAATTGCATAATTAATTTGATGTTTACCTCCCAGAGAAGCTCTTTTAATCTCAAGTACATGTCAGAAGTTATAGACTTGGTTGATCTTTTGAATTGCTTGACCAGTTTTACATGATATAGTTCTTTCTGCAAAGGTTGGTTGCTCTGCTTTAGCCATTTAGAAATCCCAGTCACACATCTTTAGGTTAAACCACATATGAAGAAATATCATTCAATATGCTCAATGTATAGGGATTATGTTAAAGGCAAATTAATCACATAATTATAAGTTGTGAGTGCTCAAAGGATCTTAATGACAAACAAATTCTTAGTAATGTTTTGTGCAAAGTTATGTGCTCAATAAATGTTTATGGAAAGAATTAGAAAATTGAGAGGGATTTAGGGATGTTGCAATATAGATAAGGCACAGCATTTCAGATGGAAAGACTGTATAGTCTTATTCCATTCAATAGTAATTAAATAGACAAGGGCCTTTTTCCCTTATGGTTCATTCAGTTGACCTCTTCTACCTCCACCAAGGAGAGAGCCCCCCATCTCAGAGGCTTTGTCATGCTGTAGACAGACATTTCCCTCAGTCACAGTGTAGAAGGCAGACACCAGTCTTTTGAAACTAAACAAATATCCAACTTGTCAGTCTGCAGATAGAGTGTTTCTGCCTTCATATTCAAAATGGTTTTCATTTATTTATGTAAAAAAGAAGCATTTCAGTTATAGTTGTAATATTTACTTATCTAGTTTCCTTATGATGGATAACAAATGTATCCAGAACTTCCATGCATCAAAAAGATGCCACTTCATAAAATGGCAATACAATTCCATATTACAGTAAAAACAGATACAATTCAAAATGTCTCAAATAGTTCCAAAGGCAATTATGGCATTTCAGAAGTAAACATTACTTACAAATTCATAACCACCCATCAAAATTATTTCACTAGGGTAAGTTAAGGAAGCATCTGCTGCAATTTATGCATTTGAGTCTTTCTTATTTTTCATAGCCAACTATAAAAAACTTCTTCCAGCAAGTATTGCAGTCCAGAGTGAAGCCAAACGGTTTGCCATTTACCTGGGAACGTATACTCGTTTTTAAGCGGTAGCTCAATCCTTTCACTGTAATAAAGGTATAAAATTCACATTTTCATCCGAAGGAACTAGATTTGACCAGTAGCATCTGCAGGGGAATAGTGCCTAAGATTAGCAGTCTTATTTCTTTGCCTAAAAGAATAGCAGAATAAGCTACTTTTAAAGGCTGAAAAGATTCATTCTTCATATCCTGTCCAGAATAATGCTGAATTATTTCTCAACTAGAAGTAGGGTTTCATAAATCATAGAAAGAATAAATCTTATTAAATCAGTTGTAGATTACCAAAACCTAAAGGCAATGTCCATTCTCCAAAGGACAGTGCTGTCCTCACTGATTTTTTGTTCTTTTACTTATTTAAGAGGAGACAGCTTCTTTGAGACCTGCTTAACTGAAATAAGAGCCTTTCCCCCCCTTCTTCTTATAAGAAGTCAAGTGGCAAATAACCATGGCAGATCAGTTCATCTACTAAATGTCTAAATATTACAAATTTCAGCATTTTATATATATATATGTAGAATAGAGGGTGTACATATAATGTATAAAATGCAAATAGATAATTTTTAGACTAAAATTTTGAAAAATTAATTGCCGTAACTATTAGATTCATGCAGAAGATTGAAAGAACAATAATATTTGGTATTGTCTAAGCAGGTTGGAAAACAACAAAAGAACAGTCTTTACAATTAATATAAAATAACATACTAAAATTGATTCTTGAATAGCCAAAATATTTCATACATCTAGCTCTTAATCTGACGCAGTGTTATATTTGCAAAAGTCTGGTTTTATGTGTTAGGAAAAATAAACTCACTTTTGCATGTCACAGAGCAAAATATGAATGCAAAAGTTATGGTTCTCTTAGCGCTGTGAACTTTGCACATTACAAATAACACATTCAACAAGGTAGATATTTTACAGTCGGCCTAGTGATGAAAAATTCAATATGCATATATTTATGTATTGAGTAGATTTATAGCCAACACGCCCACTGCCACTTGGCCTCAGTTCACTTCCACGTCCTTGAAAAGAACACGTTTCAGACATTTTAAAAAACATTTAGAAGATTTAAAAGCATTTGCCAATGTCACAAAGCAACAGCAAATGGTGTACGCATCTCTAATAAGTTGGTTCAGAAATACGGAATATAAAATGTGCAATGGGGTGTTTTGTATTCTGAACTGAAAGGCTTTCTAACTTTATTGACTCAGATTGAGGGTGAGGACTAGCTTCACAAATTTAAGGTTGGGTGGGTTTTATTTTGCTCCAACCTGGTGCAAATGTGGTACCGTTTCATCTGCAGTCGAGAAGTTAAGCTTTATCAGGGGTTGTTCCTTCATGATAGGAAATAGGTTGCAACCAGTTTAAGGACCATTTTTCACTGCACACAGTTGCTTTTACTGAACATTTTGAGATGGTGATAGACAACGTGACATAATAGAGATCTTTATTATAAGGGATATTCACCACTTATATAACTAATACTAGCACATACAAAAGCAAAGTGGTGGGAAAAATGTTGACTTTGTCTTCCATTATTCCCCCATCAGTGCTTTAACCCTACATATTTGCCCACAGTTTATTGCCCTGTATTGTTCCCTGGTTCTATCTGTGGTCCAGAGAAAATGCCTCCCTCATTAATACATTTAGCAAATATTTATTAAGCACTGCCTATGTTTCAGTCACTGAATTAGACTTTGGGGATGAAATTATGAACAGACTAGACACAGTCTCATCCTTAAGGTGTATGGCATAATACAGAATACACACAAATAAACAGGCACTTAGAATATGGGATCTGACGAATGCTGTGGCAAGAGAAGTACAAGGTCTTATGACAGTTGACTGAAAGGGTACCTAATGAAAACTTGGAGGATAAGAGAAAGATTTATCGAGGAAATAACACTGAAGCTAACAGAGAGAGGTTGAGTAAGATTAGGAATAATCCAGGTAAAAGAAGGAGAGAAATAAGCATATTCTTGAAGAGTAGTTGGTATGTGCAAGAGCCGAGAAGATTCAGAGAGAATGTAATCCAACTGAGAAAATGAAAGACATAACATAGGGCTGGGATTTAGCATACACAGGAATAAGGCAATAAGAGATCATGGAAGAGGTGCAGAGAAGGACTGAATCAAGAAGAAATATGGAATCCAGAATTTATCCTAAAAGTACTGAAGATGTCACTAAATAGGGTATAAAACAGTGATATGACATGATTACATGCATTTTAAATAATTCTATCTCACTGCAATGTGGCGATTAGAATAGCAGAAGACAAGATGAAAGGCAGAGGGGAGGCAATTGTAGGAATCCAGGAAAATATTATGGCGGTCTGGATAGAATAAAGGAAAATAGAAGAAATGAAGGGAAGAAGGAAAAACTCTATCATAGTTGCTAAGGTTAGGATTCAGGGAGGATTTGACTATTAACGGGTAACCAGAGGGTGTTTCTTTGTCGTGGTGGTAACGGAACACCTTAGAGTCTTGATAGTAGTGATGGTTATACAAATCTACCATGTGATAATATTTCATAGAACTATACATCCCGTCCCAAAAAATGTGTGCATGTAAATCCTGGTGAACTCGAAATAAGATCTGCAGTTTAGTTAATAGTATGGTACCAATGTCAATTTGCTGGTTTCAATAACGTACTCCAGTAATGTAGAATGTTGTCATTGGAGGAAATGGGGTAAACCATACACGGAAGCTCTTTGTACTACTTTTGCAACTTCTTGTGAGTCTAAATTTATTTCAAAATAAAAAGTGATTTTTAAAAAATATGGAAGAGAGGAAGAGAATGATTTGGGAAAAAAAGAATTGGTTGTGAGCCTAGTGCAGGCAGCTCTAAGTTGTCTTTCCTAGATCTTTCTTGAGTGGGACCAACCTTTCCTTGCAAAAGGAAGTGAAAGCTGATTCCATGTGACCCAGCTGTGGGAGAGTTGAAAGAAGGATCCTGTGGATGGAACCAAGAAAGAGAGACAGACCATGACTCTGACACCTCGTTCCAATCAGTGATCTTGACTTTGATACTTATTTGGCCATGCACTTCCTCTTTACATCTGAGTTGGTTAGGAGCAGGAGAGGAGGAACAGGCTGGAACTTTCCCTAATAACATGAATAATGTAAAGAGACATGGAAGGCTAGAGATATTTGTAAGTATTTCTAATACATCAAAAAACAAAACAAAATAATGATGCCATGTACATGAAGTACTATCTTCTTCTTGATGGAAGTTGTGTCTGTACCGCATCGATCAAACTGAGTTAGTTTATTCATAGAAACAGACTTTTTGTGAATATTATTTGATTGCAGTAACAACCAGATTGCCTGATGATTTTTTAAACACCCCATTATCTTTCTAAATTTGAGATTTTCTTCTCCTTAAAATATTTCCCTTGGAGAAATCAATAAAGAACTGGATGTCTGACATTCTTGTCTCTACTCTTTTAGCTTTGCTGACAATCTCAGTTTCTCTAGGGCACAAGCAAGAGCATGAGGCTGGTCCCATGGAGACATGCTCTGGGGCCATGCTGAGGGGTCACTGACTGCCTGCTATGTGGGTAGGACCACCTTAGAGCAAGTTCATTTGATATTGAAAAGCATTCTCCTCTCATTTTTGTTTCTCTATTTTTCATTTGTTCTTTCTTCTTCTGTAGGTCCTGTCTCATGAACTCCATAGTGAATACCTTTCCATAAGAAGTTTACACAAATTTCCGGCACAGGGGTAGAAATGTTAGTCTTCATAACTCTGAATTCTAATTTGTAGGAAATAATGTTCTAGTATGTTGCCCCTGTAATAATATAAATGCTAATCACTTTTTTAAACCACTGAATTTCTTTTCTTTAGAGAAGTGTTCTATAGTGAGTTTCCAAAGGAATAATAGAAATGCTAATTATTTTGATAAGCACAAAGGGGAGAGTCTATTAAAAGTTCCTGAAAATAGTTGCTTCTTTAATTTTCTATGTTTTATGGCTTCTTTTAAGACCAAACTTATGCTATATGTCAGGATTTTATTTTTTATGTAAACAGTTTCACTCAAAATGTCTTCCCAAGTTCTTATTTTTAAATGGTCTCTCTCTGAGAGACTGAATCAATATCTACTGTGTATTTCAAATCTCCATAATTGTGTTGAATAGACGGAACAGTCAAGAGGAGAAATTGATGAATATTACTTTGGGAGAAGGAGCTGGTATTATTTGAAAATTTGTTTGGTATGTATGTGTGATATGTGATTGTTTAAAATGCTTCAAATGAAAGCTTCATTGAGGTCAGTCTCTTTTCAAAGTTTTGTTTTTTAAGGAAAATTTGTAGGCTAAGAGTATGTCTATACAGAAATAAATGTTCTGGGTCTAAACAAATCCAAAATAACACATCAATTCAGTATTTTCAAGAAAAAATGAGCTGTTCAATGAAAATATAATTTAACTAGTACTTGGAAGGGGCTTGGATCAGGGAGGTGGGATAATTAATAGTTAATAGAATGGACTCTGGAATCAGACAGCTGTGGATTGAATTCCAGCTTCCCCATTTTCTGCGTGATTCTGAGCAGGCTTTTATTTTAACCTCTCTAAGTTTCAGTTACCTTATCTGTTGTCAAGATCAAATGGGATAATTCAGGCCAAAAACAAACAAAATGCAACATCTGGTACACAGAAAGTGATTAGCATTTGTGTTACTATTACTAATTACACTGTTACTAGTGTTAGCAGTTGATGTTACTATTATTATTGTTGTTGTTATCTCCACTGCCACTGCTTTGGCATAAGCAAAGTACTCCCAAAGGAGCAGCACTGTGTCTACCTTTTTATTTCTAATTTTCAAGTACTTCTTTTGGTTTTACCAACCTCAACACAATTCATAAAATAAAAATTACTGAGTGCCTATCAGATGTCAGGCTTTCTGATAGAAATCACATTTACGGAGACATGAGAGAGGGTAGTTTTTGTAGAGGGTGCTATGAAAGGATTTTGAGGGAAAATGTCATCTAAATTGATCCCTGAAAAATGATGATGAGGAGCTCAAGTGTTCAAGGCAGGGAGAAGGAGTTCAGGTAGGGGAACGCTATATGCAAACGCCTGGAGTTTTAATAAAGCTGGTCTTGTTTAAAGCATTCATTGTCATGGTTAATTGCAGTTGGAGAAAACATGCAAGATCAGAAAGCAGTAGGACATGCATTTGGAGAATGAAGCTGGGACCAGGTTACGGAAGGAGTCATAGGTCATGATGAAAGGCTTAGCTTTACTCAATAAAGACACAAAGCAACTGAAGAGTTACAAGTGGGCCAGTGATGACTGTGGATGGCTGTACAGAGAATGAGCTGAAAGACATGTGGAGGCAGTACTTAAAGTAAAAATTACGAGACTATGACAAAAATCCTAGAAAAAGATGAAAAAGAGAATAACATTGGAATGATAGAGGAAGATTTGAGAAAAAAATTAGAGGATAATATAAACAGATAGTAATAACTGAGTTGGCAAGAGAGATTTGGGAGTGTGAAAAATGGAGTGGGCACTCTGGCTGTCAGTCACAGTCAATGGTACCAGAGGAGGAGTGATTTTAACTCCATGGCCAGTGTGAGGGTACACATGTAGGGTCCCTCCATTTCTTTATGCTCAGTAGGGTTTTGGCTGTGAACTCTGAGGCCCAGAGAAGAGGTCTGGACCAGAGGTTTAGCTCTGAGATATACTGAAAATAGATAGAACTGCACTGGGAAAGAATGGAGGGAAGGACAGAAAAAAGGAGTTTTTAGATGAAGAGAGAATCCAATTCGACAAGAAAGTCAGATGAGTTTAGGTGTGAAAAGTGTCCGTTGGACTGACAGTTAGTGTGACTTTGATGAAGACAGTTTCAAAAGAAGGGTAGTGAGCAAAATCCAGATTGTCACGTTTAGTAAATGAAAGGGACTGGAAATGTTGTTAACTCCTGAACATGAAGTTAAATTCAGCGTCAAGAATGGCACTAACAGAGCTAGCTTTGTCTGAGGCCACATATCTGATGTAGCAACTGCTCTGCTAAGTCTCAACTCACTTATCTTATTGGTCACTGTAACAGCAAATGCTCAATCAGAGAATAGCTTTGCTGTATTGTCTGTTATTAAGGAAGGCTAGAGAATGAAGGTAAGTGTTCTGACTTCCAGTATCAATCAAATATTTGAGTCTCTGGTTGTTTAACTATCAGCTGTCAACTCGAAATGGTTGGTCTGGAAACATTTAGATCTACAGCCACGATCCCAGTTGGAAGGTTCACATCTGAATGAAGTTTGTCTTTTCAACTTTCCAAACTGTTCCAATGGTCTAGAAGGGTAAAGTACGTTATCTCCTGCTATTTCATTTTTATTAAAACTGTTTGAACTTGGAAATGACGCCTGATGGTCCCATTTTCAGAAGGCTGAAGGTCACTGGGTGTTTCTGTTCAAAAAGAGAAAACAATGTGTAACCCCTCTGGCACCATAATCGAAAGAAATAGTGTGGTGATTACAGCCCTGTGCTGAGCTGGCGGCTGCTACAAATACTGGAACCGAATTTGATAGGATCCTGTATTACCTTATAACAGAGTATCATTCCTTACAGTTCCAAGGTCAATGCCTCTTTCTCAAATAACATTTCGGACCTATAATTGTTCATCTACATGCCAGCAATTATGGGGGAATTGATCAGCCAGTAATTAATGCCATGCTATTACACTTTTTAATTTGTAGATTATGCAGCTGCAAGCGTTCTCACATTTTTAATTTGTGTATTATACAGCCACAAATGTTTACAATGCCCTTTTTAATCTCCTTACACTACCACTGCCATTATTCACTATAGATTAATGATACCCCGGATGCTGGGGTTTATTTCATTTACCACTCTTACCAGGAGAGCAGTTAACATTACTGTGCTCTATTACTTAATGTCTTACTGCAGCTGCTAGTGAGCATTGGTTACCCTTTAAAATATTACCATCCAGTTATTTTTTCCCTATTTTTTTAGCTCTCTTGTCACCAACAATATGACTCTGTGGTAATATTATATTTTATTTCCAAATTTATTTCTACTGATTCTATCAGAGATATTTAAATAACTCATTCTAAATAAAATAAATGACCTGAACCCCTCCTTATCCACCTTTGTCTATCTTAGAGCCTATTTGGGGTTATGTGACCAAGACAAATTTTTCATTTTTTCTTTCAACTTTTATTTTTTCCTTATACCAGCAAACCAAGTGAATTGTGAAAAATATTTCAAATCGTACTCACCTCCTTTCAATTAGCCAGAAATGGATATTCTCAATATTGACTGAGTGTAATAAGTCTGAATACTTTAAGGTGATACTGCTCACCGTGGCTGGGGTTATTATAGAGCAAACACCTCCCTTGGTTTTCCTTAAGGTGATCCAAAGTTTCAAAAAGAGGGCTGTATCTGTCTCTTTGAAAAGACTCAGTGACATGTTTAACTCTCACACTCCCCTAAGCCATCAGGATACATAACATCCACATCACAATAGAAGTCTATGAAACAGGTCATGTGCCAAATCTTGTATTGGTTACTAGGCAGATGCAGAGAAGTAATAGATGTAGTGTTTATTATTAAAGCATTTACATTCTTCTGAGTAGTAGAGATAAAAGAAATATGTAAAAAACAATTAAAAATAATAATAACCATCTATACATAACTAAACTATAAGAATGAAATAATTATATGAGAGCACAGTGAATAGGGTGTCCCAAGACATATGATAAATGGACAAAAGAGCTTTATAACCAATTAGAAGAAAGGCTTTCCAGAGGGAGGAGAAAGTGAAGTAGGAGGGGAGACTTGGCTTGAGCTGAACTCTGGAAAAGGAGGCAATGGGAACACGCTAAGAATGGAGAGGAGGGCTTTCCCTGAAGAGAATTTGAAATGAACAGAGACTTCAAATGATAACTGTTTATTATATAGTCAAGAGACAGTAAACAAATGACTTTAGCTAGACGAACTTTCTTGCTGAGGAATAGAAAGACCTGAAGCCAGATATCCTGCCACGTAAAGGTGGGCCAAGAACACCAATATAAGGACTTTGAACTTTACTCTGTGTAGAGAGAGTTTCTATTGGGTAGTTTTGATTGGCTTTTGTTTGTTTTGTTTTTCCTTTATGATTATTTTTTTTTTATGGGAGTGCCATTATCAAAGCATTATTTTGAGGAAAATAAAATAATAGAGACAGACATCAAGATTAGTTAAGAGGCTAATGAGTTAATTTAGGTGTGAGATGATAAAAGTGTGAAGGCTAATGGTATTTACCCAGAAGTTCATAAATATCTGGGGTGTTCCTTGTCTCTCCTTCCTCTCATTGCACACAGAGCCCTGGCCTCCAGTCCTCTCTGCTCCAACTCTATAAATCCTAACCACTTCGAAAAGGTTAGAACTTGAATCCTGTGTCACCTTTTATCACTAAGAGATTAATTGTTTTTGTAATGTAAAATTACACATGGATATGTCTTGTTTCCTAAAAAAAATTATAATCGTAATAATGATTATGGTCAGGTACAGTACTAAGCATTTTATACACATTATTTTACTATATTTTGTTCCTACAATTGCCTCAAAGGTAGATGCTTTTATTTTATTTTTACTAAGAAATTAACTGAAGTTTAGTAATTATCAGACAGTAACATAAAGGGCAGAGTAATAATTTAAACACCAGTCTTCCAGTTGTAATCCTTTCTTTTCTCATGCATTTGTTCTTCCGTTGATTCATTCATTCATTGATATTCATCAACTGAATATCGGTCTTGATTCCAGACTTGATCTTGTGCTGGGTATACCTTAGCGAACAATAATATTCAAGATCTGTTTCTTGGTTCTTACAGCTGAGCAGCAAGTGCATGCAACCTGTATGTTGAGCAAGTTCTACTCACAGAACGTAATTGGAAAGCACATTTGTTGTTTTTCTGTCTGTGGCTCTTTAAATTTATTTTCCTACCCCGGATGAAATGTATATAAATTTCCATGATTTGGGGGTGATTTTCAAGTAATAAAAGGTCCCCTTGTAGAAAACTAAAAACTTTTTGCCAGCTTCATTGAGGAATAATTGACAAATATAATTGTATACATTTAAAATGTACAATATGATGATTTGGCATACATATACATTGTGGAATGATTAACAAGATCAAGTTAATTAACGTATCCAGCATCTCAGATAATTAGCTTTTTTTTTTTTTTTGGTGAGAATGCTTAAGATCTACTCTCAGCAAATTGTAAGTATATAATACTGTATTATTAACTATAGTCACCATGCTATACATTAGGGTCTCCAAAGGTATTCATCTTATAACTGAAAGTGTATACTCTTTGACCTACAACTTTCCATTTCTCCCTCACCTCAGCACCTAGCAACCACTATTCTATTCTCTGTTTCTATGAAATTGTCATTTTAATTTTTTTTTATATTCCACATGTAAGTGACACCATGCAGTATTTGTCTTTCTCTGTCTAGGTTATTTCACTTATTATAATGCCTTCTATGTTCATCTACATTGTTTGAAATGGCAGGATTTCCTTCCTTTTTATGGCTGAATAATATTCCATTGTACTATATGGCACATTTTTTTATCCATTATCCATTCCAGTGTATTTAAGTTATTTCCATACCTTGGATATTGTAAATAATGCTGCAGTGAAGATGAGAGTGCACATATCTCTTTGAGATACTGACTTTGTTTACATCCAGGAGATAAACAAGTACATCACAAGAAAAGAAAATTACAGGCTATGATAAACATAGATGCAAAAATTCTCAACAAAATACTAGCAAACTGAACTTGAGAGCACATTAAAAATATGCACTGTGATTACAAGGGATTTATCCCTGGAATGCAAAGATAGTTCAACATACACAAATAAATAAGTGAGATAAACCACATTAACAGAATGAAGGATAAAAATTATATGATCATTTCAATAGTTGCTATAAAAACATTTGACAAAACTCAACATTTGTATGATTAAAAACTCTCAATGAGTTAGGTATAGGAGATTGTACCTCAACATAAGAAAGGCCATATATGATAAGCCTATAGCTAACATCATACTCAATGGTAAAAAGGTAAAAGCTTTTTCTCCAAGATCAAGAACAAGAGAAAGATACCTACTCTTACCACTTCTATTCAATGTAGTACTGGACGTGCTAGCCAGAGCAATTAGTCAAGAAAAAGAAATAAAAAACATGCAATCAGAAAGGAAGAAGTAAAATTATCTCTGTCTACAGACAACATGATCTTTTATATGGAAAAACTCTTTTTTTTTTTAAAGATTGGCACCTGAGCTAACAACTGTTGCCAATCTTCCTGTTTTTTCTTTATGCTTTTTTTCTCTCACCAAATCCCCCTGGTGCATAGTTGTATATATTTTAGTTGTGGGTCCTTCTAGTTGTGGGACATGGGATGCTGCCTCAACATGGCCTGATGAGTGATGCCATGTCCACGCCCAGGATCCAAACCAGCGAAATCCTGGGCCGCTGTAGCAGAGCGTGCGAACTTAACCACTTGGCTACAGAGCCGGCCCCTAAAAACACCCTTGTAGATAATTAATAAGTCCAGGCACAGTAAGAATCAAAACTTTACATTTTATTCAAGGTAGTAGTTACTCCTCTTTCATAATCCAGGAGGCTGCAGGCATGTCCTTTGCAATGGGAAAAGAGTGGCATGGCTGGCATCTTCATGACCCGGCTTGTCAATAGCTTACTCTACTTCCAGTTGGTTAACTTCAACTTATGCATGTCCTTCCAGGGTCAGAGCTAGGAATGAGGTAGCAGAAAGGTGAGTGGAGTTCTTAACTGACTAAAAATCTGAGGTAGTTCCACTGTCTCTGAGCTGGACTAGTTGGTAAAACTGACTTGCTCAAGTGGCCTCTTGGGAGACCTTATGTGGTTGATTCACTTTCCTATAGCTGGTTGCTCAAAGCAACTTCCTTTGACTGCAGCCATCCACGAGGGTCTCCTGCTTCTTCTTGCAAGCTCTTTTGCCCTTTCCGATAGAACTTTTGGGTGGAATTTAAGAGACACCATGTGGCCTAAGTGAAACACTTCTGATGCATCCTTTCCCTCTTCAAAATCTAGGAGCACAGACTGCCCAAGGCAGCTAGCCACCTTTTACACTTCACTCTCAGAACAGGTAGCCAGCCCATCTCTCACACTTGAGATTCTCTCAGACACAAATCCAATGTTCCACACACTGCAGGGGGTACATAGTAACTCTGGAAGAGGATTGGCTGGGGGACTTCTGCTATAATTTGAGATGATGAGGAAGACATGCCTATTTTCACCTAATGAAGGGAATGAGACCCAGAGCACATCAGCCACCTCCACACTCAAACTTTATATTACGTAGCCTTTTTCTAAGCCCTCAAACTTATTTTATATCCTGGAATTGAATGATTCCATAAGGATAGAAATCAGTTTTCTCTAACCTTTTGCAAGTTGTTGCACCCCACTTTAGATATAGCATTCATTGTCTTAGGACCTCAGTTCCAGTCAACTATCATGATAGATGCATAAGCAAAGAGATCAATTCAAATGAGAATGATCACTATTAGGAAAACAGAAGTTAATGTGGAAGAAAGAGATGAGGAAGACAGCATTAAATGGTGTGTTTGGTAGAACATCTCTGAGGGGATAATATTTAGCAGGACCCTGGTTGACTAGGAGAAAGTCATGCAAAGATCAGGGATAGGTACGTTCCAGGCCGATAGAAGGTTAAAGTTCCCAGCAACCTAATTGGATTCACAGGTTCAAAGAGTAGAAAGAAATCCTGTGGGGCTGGGGAAAATCCAGCAAAGGAAAAGCATCTGTGGAACACTGATCTCAAATTCTAGCATGATCACAATCACCTGCAGGGCTTGCTAAAACACCAAGTCCTGGGGCCCATCTCAAAGCTTCTGACCTCAAGTGATGCAGCTCTCAGGCGACACTGTTCTGGCTGAGTATCAGTGCTATAGTATATGAGGTCAGAGGAACAAGCAAGTAGACAGAGAAAAGATTTTGGATTTTATTTTAATTCATTGGAAAATTTAAGCCAGTGGAGGACTATGATCTTATTTGAAATTTTTCAAGTGACTCTATTTTTGGACAAATACACTATGGTGGAGGGTAGGCAGGTGTGAGAGGAGGTAGGATATTCATGTATTTATTTTGTCCTGGCAAACAATGATAGTGGTTTGCATAAGTATGGCAGTGGTCAGGTTGTAGAGAAGTAACAGGAACTAAAATATATTCTAAAGAGTAAAATGGCAGGAGTCGATTATGGATTGGTGTGAGTAGTGTGTGGGAGGGAGAAATCCTCTCTAAAACCTAGATTCATGACGACATCCTGCTTCTTTAGGGATAATCATTACATTTAACATGTCTTTTACTTCTCTGTAGTACCTGGCAGATAGTTTAGAACATAGTAGATACTTGGTAAAGAAGAAGATTGAATCAAACAAGATTTGAGTAATCTCTGCTTTAACAATTCATTATATGCAGTGTTTGCAGTAATTTAAAATATACATAAATAAAATAAAATAAGAATTAATCCAGAAAACTTGGTGAAGTAAATCCAAATGGAATTTGAGGACAGATTATTCGTTAATGTTGGTAATTTGGGAAGTAAACAGAATGGAGTTTGGAAATGGATTAATTTCAGGAAATGTTAAAGTTTCCTTTTATCTAAGGAAACCATTCTGGTAACAAGTTTATTCCCACCGGAAGGGGAACAAAAAAGCTTAGGACAAACTTGAACCACTTGGCCCAGAGAAAACAGCACAGTGGTCTTACCCTTTGCATCCTTCCCTTTTCCAAACATATTTGTTCTTATACTTTGGATTAAGGTGAACATCAAGATCAGTGTTACAGCTTAATCAATGCTCAAAAGAAAAAGATAGATTGTGTATGAAACATCTATAGGTTTTTATTTATGATGAGAAGTATGAGAGCAGATAATAGGAATCTAAAGAAAGGGATTATGAGTAGAGTGTACACAATTTTTAGGATCTGTGACAGCTTCATGCATTTTCTCCCCATCTCTTCCCTGCTGGACTTTCCAGCCTCACAGCTCTGGTGAAGTGTGTCTTCCAGTGCATCACCCTCAGTATGCTCAGCCATTTAGAGTTCTCAGTAAAATATTCTAGTATTGATCTAGTTAAGGAAAAAGATCGTATTAACATTAACCACTAGCAAAATTCTGGAACTTACTTTCAACGTTTTGCTTACAAAATGCTAGGTAACTGCTTTATCTAAGAAAGGTTGAAGAAATAACACAATTCTTTAAGAACATCTCTGCAGTGATAACAAGATTCTATCCTATTGCCAATATGTACTTTTCTTAAGGACTTAAACTTCTAAAGAAAGAGTATAAGATTTATGTAGATACTCTTATTTATTTTAAGCGTACTCAACCTGAAATTTCATTCTTCAGCACCAAAAGGCTCAAAATTCTGATTCTGAGGAAAAAGGCAGAAGTTGCCCCAATCACCCAGATTTTGATCTCTAAAACTGTGTCTCATTAAAAGCCATAGAAAAATGGTTTATATGTATTTCCTATGGGCCTATAGGTTTCTTTTCAAAAGAAAAACCAAAGCTTATCCTCTCAATTAAATCTTGACCTGGGAAATATTGAGAACAAAAACAAGAGGTTGTAAAATTAAAGGATTAAGCTATCAACCTAACTCCTCCCGAAGCAGTCATTTACAGTGCATCTAAAGTATGTTCGAAATCACCAAAAGTTCCAAATCAACACGACAAAACAGACACGAGAAATCTAAGTTAATATAAACTGTTGAGTGTTATAAAGAAGGATACGTATAGGTTGAAACAGAAGAGGTACTTCAAGGAGATGGTGGAACACAAGTAATTTATTTTGAAATTCAGATCTTAAAAGAAGCACAGCACACTCAGGGCCAGCCTCTGCATCCCAGGAACTGGAGTGAGAGGAGCTGGAGTGCAGGGCTCAAGGGCCCTGATGCGCCCAGACACTCATTAGTCTCCTTGGGTAAACAAAGTAGACAGGCATTTCAATCTAGAGTGTTTTCGGGGTCTCTGGTATCTGGCCGTGAGCTGGAAAAACAAAACATTAGAGTGATTCTTTGTCTTATCACTTCCTCAGAGATAAACAAAAAGGGAGCTTTCTGTCAGTGGGGAGCCTCAACAATGGGTTTCAAATACTTGAAGAAGCATTCGGCAGGGTTTCTTCAGTTCATGCCAAGAGAGAGAAAACACTGATGAGCATGCTCAGTAATCCAGCCTCAGAGAGAAGACCTCTTTTGGAGAGGGGTGCTTCCTCTGGGTTTTTCGCGACCTGGATGAAACATTTCTCAGCTTGATCTTCCTCTCAAAGAATGAATTCTAAAACTCATTCAAGAATGGTGCAAGGGACTGGTGAGGAACTAAATTTTCATTCATTAATGTTAAAGTTAAAAAAAAAAGTTTGCTTTTCTGGCATGTGAAATCTATCAAATTTATACGATTGTCTTCCATTCTGAGATGATATTTTTTCAATGTTAAAATATTATTATTTTATGAAAAAGAAACTACCATGCCAATAAATTTAGAAGTATCTTTAAATTATACAGCATTCTCAATTTTTTTCCAAAATATTTTCACACATATTCACAAAAATATTACTTCAAGAGATAAAGAAGGGAGACATTTTTTCTCTTTTTTCTAAACAGAGTTATAAGGAAGATTTATTTCATGGAGAGTGTAAGTGTATTTGTTTGTTTTGATTGTTTGATTGTTTTTTTAAACTAGATCCTTAAGAATAGGAAGTAGATAATTAGAGTGAAGTAGAAGAACATTCTAGGCAGCAGTAACTTAATGAGTGAAGGTAAAGGGCTTTGCATATTTAGGAGAAAATGAGTATTCCAGCTTGTTTCTAACAGAGAGTTTGTGGAGGAAATAAATAGGAAATAAAATGGAACGATTAGATAATGCCAAATCATGGCTGACCTTGAATATCAGGAGCAGAATTCTGAACTTTATTTTGTTAACGGTAGAAATTATTAATGGCAATTCTGGGATGCAAACCTATAAAAGCAAAACTGGCAAAGGAAGAGAAAGTGAACTTCATTCTTCCTTTCCTTTCTTTTCATAAAGGTGTCTCATGTCAGTCATTCAAATGAGATGACATAAGAAGACATTGCGGCTTAGCCAACTGAACTCTGAACTTTGCTTAGAAAGGTGGTTCTGTCTCTTTAAACTAATAGTGTGAACTGAGTTGATTTCGAGAGGGTCCCCAACAACAAAGAAAGTGCCAATTGGAATGAGCAAAAGAAGATTCTTAAAGAACCACTGTAATGTCAGTGAAAATAAGGCCATCTGATGAAAGGTCTCAGTCCATTTCAGAAATAAGCCACTTTGGAATTAAGTTATATAAATTGTACCCCCAAATTGCATTCAGCTCAGGATGTCCCCTTATTAACACCACCTTCATCTCCTTTCACCCTCCTACTGTCCCTCGACTCTATCAGATTGGTCCAAGATTTATGACTCCAAACTTTGTTGGCTCCTTCTTGGGACACTCAAAGAAAATTAGCTCCCGGTGATGCCAGATATTGGGGAACCCCATTCAATTCAGTTTGGGAATCACAACAGGTCCCCATTTTGTCACTGAAATCAGTTTATGGAGAAATGTTTTTACTCACTCATCTTTCAGCTTCTCAGGTTTGAACATGTGAAGTTTTCAATTGTGATTCATACCAGGAGTGAGATTTTTAGAACATCCCCAAGCCCCTTAAATTGGTTTCCTTCTCACCCTCTCCCATCACCTCTTTTCCTACTGAGATTAAGGAATGTATAAAATACAACCTGTTACTGCCAGGAGGGATTACTACTATATATTATCACTCACAGCTCATTAACCTCGAAGCCCTGCTAACTAAGAAAATCCTCTCTAATGAGGTTTCCCTTGACTGCACTAAAGAACAAAAGGTCTAAAAGTTTTCCCTATTACCAATGTTCCTCAAATTATTGTACTGTAATTAAAATGTAACTTTGAGGCCAAAGAAGAAAAAAAGGGTTTAAATTTGGTTTAAACTAAAAAAGACCTTGTAAAGAACTTCTGCTTTGTCCTTTGGTAGCAACTAAACCACAGGAAACGCTTCAGGTTGGAGGAGATGATTTTTCTCAGTACATCTGGATTGTACCTACGTCGCTCAAGAGAGGTAGGCATGGATCCATATAATTCAGATGGAAATACTTTTATAATATAGAAGGTAAAAGTAAATTTCTCACCTCAGTGATTTAAACAGACTTTTTCTTTTGGTAAAATAATCCCCTAGACAGTAATACAAGTCTACTTTCCCCGGCTGAGGGAAACCTAGAAACTAGAATTGGGACTAGTAAATTGATGGATCCTAATGTATTTCTTATTCAGAGCCCTAGAGTCAGGGTTATTTGTATGGTTGCATCACCAGAATCTTAAGAAGTAGAGATGCAGATAAAACAAACAGAAGGAGCTGTGTTCCCAGGAGAAATTTATAATCTGGTGAAGTAGCTAGAATGAAGTACCCTCACCTCTGAGCTTTGGGTTTTTAAATGCCCAAAATGCAAATAATAATTACCTCTTTTAGCTTCCTTGGAAGCCTGATTTATGTGTGTAGCGTATCCTCAGAGGAACAGACTAAAGAGTTAGTGACTCTTAGTCTGGAAAATGAAGGCTGAGAGGGGAATACAACCACTGCTTCTAAAATGGTGAAGGGATAGGCTTGAGGGAATATAACCTTGACCACTGAATCCTGGAAGACTAATTAACAAGCCAAAGTTCTCTTGAAACTCAAACAATTTAAATTTCAAACATTAAAGATAAGTCTTACTCCACAAAGGAAGACTAAACACATGGCACTCATTAAGCAAAAATCATTGCAATTTGAAAAGGGAGAAAACTTCCAAATTTGGATCATACTTTCATAATAAGGTTCTAAAGGGTGCTAAAATATCTAGGACCTATCTCTGATCTTAGCATTCAGGTCAAGAAGAAAAACCTATGGACCATCCTATAGTGCAACAAGAAAATTCTGAGTAATAAACAACATTGGATATATTCATGGTAATGTTATTCTCATCTTCCTCGTATTGTAGAAAAGGTCTGTTGAAAGAGATGATAGAGCAACACAACAGGAGATGTCTTCACTATGTGCTTATGAGGGGAAAAAGTGAAAGATCAAACAGGTACTAGACATGATAAACAGTAATTACTAACACCACTGACTTTATATACACTGTTTCTTTGATTAAAAAGAACTTTTTTTCAAAGTACAAACAGGTGATGAAAATTGAAACACACTCTTCCCTACTGTCAAAAAGCTTATAATTTGTTGCATTTTGTGAAAAACATGTAGATTGTGAACCTCAAAACATCCATTCTACTCCTGATCTTAGCACTATTTTACATTAATATGAAGAACTGATTTGTTCATGCTGGGCTAAAATTTCTTCATGCTATATTGGAGACAATCATACCCAACTTCCTATATGACCAGATAATTTTAAAAACTAGATATAATAAACACTACAGAAGTGCTTTGAAAAGTAAAACACACTTTACAAATACGATACAAATCAAAAGCATATTTATTAGCAAGTCTCCTTCCTAACCAAGAAATCGTCTTTTATTGTGTTAGGCTAGCGTATTTGGCAGTTTGTTTGTATAATGGGTAGATTACCCCAACTAATGCAATGGTTGTTAAACGCAAAATAAATTGTAAGTAATCGTTCATTAGATAGAATTCCCAAAAGAAATTATTCCAAAGAGTTAATTTTCACAGAGCAACAAACATTAGCCAATTTACAAAAATTGATGGTTTGAGGGAAATATTTCTTGCACAAAAAGAAGGTATAGCTGTAGGGATTATTATGATTCAGACAGTAACTAAGAAATCGACGTCCAATCCAGAATTTAGTTATTTTAACAATCTTCTGAGTAGGTTGTAAAGTAGAAAATTCTCGGTTGCTACAATGGCTCCTTTCTAAGTTCTGGTAAACCACCCTCCCAAGTTTGACTGCAGTGCCCCTCTGAAAGGCTCTCTGAGTATTGCAGACATGTGTAGGTTAGTTGCTAAATGAATAGTTTAGAGCAAGACCCAATGCAGAAAACACAGATAATATAGGTCCTGCCCTCAAGGAATGTAGAAAAAGATGAAGAAATAAAGCACAAAATCTAAATGAAATATACACTTTGTGGGGATGAGGTGGATGGGGAGGTGGTGATTGTTTTAGAAACAGTTTTCCCAAGACAAAGAGTGCTGCCTCCCCGTTCCCTGAGGAGGGATGTGGAAAGGAAACAAGAATGGTGGGTTTGAGCTCTTTTAGTGTAGGACCCAAGAAGCTCATCATGTCTGCTCGTAGCCCATACTGCCTGCTCCATGCTAGTCCTCTCTCCTTACTATTTAGTACTTGAGAAATCCTTGATAGTATCAGAGAGCTTTCTCATTGTTTCATCATAATTAGTCCCAGGAATAATGTCTGGGTTAATAAACTATGGATTAAAAAATAAATTTGATATAAATATTTATATATATTAATGTATATGCCTATCTACATACACATACATACATGCTACATATAATATTTCTTTCAGCTTTAAACTTTTTGTGGCATTTCTCATAAATACCTAAATCGAGGCCACGGTCTTTGGTGGATGAAGTGTGTGAGAACACACACACACATGCATGCACACACTATCAGCTGAGTATATTTAGCTGTCCAGATAGCTACTATAACTCGGCATCATGTGTTGAGTTTCACACCATTTGGAACAAATTCCTCTTATTTCTCTCTGTGTTAAACATTGGCTCACTGGCACAAAAACACGTGAAAGCAAATGCTGGGGAAAACTATAGAGACTCCCAGGAGTCCTCTGTGACTTTACACGTCACCCAAGGAGTGGGCAGATATTTCAGCCTCTACCTGCAACAATGCTGGGGCAATCTCAGGATAACAAATCATTGTGGGGATCTCAAATGCACCCAGTCTAGCATGCGGCAAATGGTTTGATTCTTCCAACTCCCTGGAAAGTGAAAGATTGGACCCTTTCACCTAGAGGAAATGCAATATTCTCAAAAAAAAGATGATGATGTTCTGCCAGCTACACACACACACACACACACACACACACACATAATTATACTCTATTTTCTCTTTTTATATTTTCCCATTAAAGAGCAGGAGAAATGGTAAACATTTGTGAAGGAGGCAACTGCTCATATAATGTGAGGACTTTAAAATATAATTTCACCTTCACCTACACTCCAATAAACATGATTCATTCTTTTCTACAGACTTTAACCCTTTATTCATGTTAGTATCTTCTAAAAAATGGCAATAATGTAGACACTTGCCCCCCTTTATCAACCTACCTCACAACATTGTTGTAACTTTGAAATGAGATATAGCAGACATAAACCGTTTTCAATTTGTATTCTTAGAATCAGGATATATGTCTGACTACCTTGCTCAGGCAGAGGATATGGGCTACAACAAATCAAGACTTAAAAGTCTCGGTTATTGATTTTATGGAAATTAAAACATGGAAATGTATATGGAAGAAATAAAATTATTTAATGAATAAAATATCTCAAAACTGAATGGCTTAAAATAACCCTCATGTATCATTTCTGTTTCTGTGGGTCAGGAGGTCAGGAAGAGATTAGCTGAATCCTCTGCTTTTGGGTCTCTCACATGATGGCAGTCAAGGGCTGGGGTCTCACCTGACAGATCACCTGAAGAAGGGTCTACTTCCAAGCTCACTGACCTGGTTGTTGGGAAGATTCAGTTCTGCACAGATTGTAGGACCGAGGGCATAGTTTCATTGCTGGCTATTGGCCAGAAGCTGTCCTCAGCTCCTTGCAATGTGGGCCTCTACAACATGACAGCTTATTTCATCAAAGCCAGCAAGAGAGCAAGTCTACCAGCAAAATGAAAGTCACAGTCTCACATAACTGAATCACAGAAGCGGCATCTCATCACTTTTACCATATTCCATTCATTAGAAGCAAGTCACCATGTGTAGCCCACACTCAGGGAGGAGAATTGCACAGGACATGAATACCTAGAGTCAGGGATCCTTTGAAACCATGTCAGAAGCTCCCTGCTACAAATATTATGATTATGTAATATAATCATAATTGTAATACTATATTTTTCTTTTCAAAATTCATTTGCTGCTAAAATTAAGCAAACACAATGTTATAGCTGCTTTCTAACAAATGCAAATTTGGAACTACAGATTTTTTCCCCTACGTTTAAATTCTGAACTCATGTATTCTATACATAAAATTAAATCAGCAAATAATTATAATGCACTCACTGGCAAAAAGCCACGGTGCTCGATGCTATAGGGAAGTCTAGACACATAAGTGTCCTCATCCTCAATGAAGTTATAATCGAGAAGGGAATTGAATTTTTATATATTTTTTAAAGTTAAATGATATCATAAGATGTTTATAAATCTCAAGGTGCTACAAGGTAAATTGAACAAAAACGTAACAATATTACATGCTGTGATTTCAGGGTTGGAATAGTCTATGAAACTCCTTGGAATGGGGAGAATTATACAGCTAGATCATCAAGACTAAGTTGTATTTTAAAACAAGAAGAGCATAGAGAATATCCCAGATGGAATATGATGTAATCAAATGCGGCCAGGGTGAACATGTACACGATGCCCTAGGGAAACAGTGAAAGGGCCATTGTGACTGTAGCAGAGGGCTTACACAGTGGGGTTGTCGGGAGTAAGAGAAAGTTAGCACAAGTCCAGTTTGTGGAATATCTTAGAAATAAAACTATGGAACTTGGACTTAATTTTTCCAACATTGTGTAACTACTAAAGGTTTTTGAGATATGAGATAAGAAGATAATTTTTAGATAGCTGAATGGAGAGTACTCGGAAGAGTGAACTATTATTTGAATCAGAATAAGGGAAGTTTAACCATAGGTAGAGGCAGAGCATAGTGTTAAGAAAGATGCCTTTTGGCGTTGGGTTGACTTGAGATGAAGAAGTGCTCTGCCATTTTGTCGTTGTATGATCTTCATAAGCCTCACTGTCCTCATCCATAAAGTAGGGTACAATACTATCTACCTTGTTGGATTGAATATTAAACAAAATGATGGATTTTACAGTCTTGGTAAAATATGTGAACTAAGTTCTCATTTATTGTCATGGGTTATCTCCACCATCATCATCATTATTGTTAATATCATTTTAAAGAGTTATGCAGAGTTAAACATTAAAGAGGTGGACAACTAAAGAGCTAGACATTAGGCAGACAAAAGTCAATTTTCCATATGTGAGAACTCAGCCATTAACCTAAATAGAAACTAAAAGTGGAACGAATGTACACTCAGTACTAGACAGAACTTGGTTTAACTTCTAGCTCTACTGCTTATCAACTGTGTGACCCTGGTCAGGTCATCTCACCTATCTCTGTTCCTTCTAAGGTATTATTCAGTTCTTTCCTGGTTCACGCAAGTCACGTGGGCCCCCCAAACTGAGTAAAGTATTGTTTGTAGAAACCAGGAGAATGGACAATTTTAATTTCAGAGAAATCTGAATCTTTCTCAAAATCAATGGAAACACATATTATTTGACGGTTCAGATGTTCTTATATAACTAAATTCTCATTGTTTGTGCTTTGAGATTGTGACCCTATCTTTGTTTCTAATACATATTACTTTCTTATATTGTTTTCTTATATATTTTCTTTTCTTTCCCTCTTTTTTTTTCTAGTAGTGTCATTTAACCCAAAGCTCAAAGTGTCTTAAAACAGGCAAATCCTGTTACTTTTTTTTACAGTTTTCTTCTTGTGCGAATGTGTTTTGATATGTTCTTTAGGAACAGGAGCTAACAAGATGGGGTTTGTTCAGTAGAGCAGACAGAGAAATGATAACGAAAGAGGGTGAAAAGAGCCAGTAAGATGATTTTCCTTGATTGAAAAAAGTTATCACCTAATGAATGCTTGATGTGGGTGGATTGTGGTTTTTAATAAGTTTTTGTAAACCAGGATAGTTGGCTGAGTTTCAAATTTTGAAGATGCAGTGCTGGTCAGAAATAGAATAAGAAAGAATAATCCAAGATCAGAAGCATCCTTGAAAACATAGCCACTCCTCCAGCACCTCCTCTAGCATTCAAGTCATAGAAATAACGGTCAGACACTAAAAGCTTTGCAGAGTATGGAATTGTTTTACTACAATTGACCAGAAGGTAGGTTCTCAAACGGCATTTCTCTTACAGTTAATTTGGATAGATGTTAGTGAAGAGACAATAAAATGCCTTTGCTTCACCGTCTTTTATCAAAAGTCTTAGGTATGTTGTTGAATTTCCCAGTCACTGTATTGAGTCCACTAAATAATGACTGTCATGTTCAATACAGTAATTATGAGAACTATTTCTATTTAAGTTTAATATTCCAATGGAAAACAGTTTTCCAGGTCCAAGTGGCAGGGTTAGTTCTCCCTCAGGCCCATGTTCTTTAGCACAACTGAAAAGCATTTCCTGCAGAAAGATCATCCCACCACTGTTTGTCAGCCACCTGGAATGTGAGAGCATGTTATGACATCAAGGGAAAGAAAGTTGTCAAGACTACCAGCAAAAAACGTTTAAATTAAATGTTTACCAAGTACCTCAGCAAAAGTATGCGGCACAAATCTCAACAAAATTTGTTAGCTAGAATTTACCAGGCCCAGGCCCGTACTGGGAATTTAAATAAGGAGAATGTGTACTCTTGATGTGTACATTTCAATTCCATTTGTCTCTCTTGTAGCTTTCCCCATGACTTTCTCCTTTGTGTTTCTGGACTGAGTCTGTGGGTATCAAAATCCCTCCTCATACCTAATCTTGTTTTATTCCCTCTATTTCTATTTACCATACAATTTTACTCACGATTGTATTTATTAAGCTTCCTACCTGTGCCTGGAACATGACCTGAACAATTGCCTCTTTGGTTTACCATTTGGTTCTGGTTTTTCTAATCTTTAACTGTTCCTAAATGTCTGAGAGTCATTTTGTTGGATATAATAAGAAAGGAAAAGTGTGAATAATTCCTAGCATAGGAAACATCAGGAGCCAATGCATGGATGGTGGGATAAATTGATGTAATTGAGAGGTATCCCACCTGCTTTGAGATGAGTGCAGATAGAAATATGACGGGATAAATTTTATTCCCCCTCACTATCCCGCATTATAATGATATATGGTAGTGATTTGATTTATCTTAGAATAGTTGAGCTGACTTACTATTCTTGACTTTATTCCGAAGCTGAAAGTATGATATCACAATGTTCTTTCCATAAGGGATTAATATACAAGCTCATCACGCTGTTTTTTTCTATACTTATAAATATCACCTTAATATTATCTGGGTCCTGGCATTGCTACTTTCCAAGATGTTTTGGTAGCCTGTGCCTTCAGAATTGTTTGATACGATGTCAGCTGAAAATTGCAAAGTGACTTTGGTGGCTATTAGTTATCAAGGCATCTGGTGGACATCTTTGCCAATAGGAAATTCTCTCAGGAAGCTAATGTTAGAACCTCAGTTTTGTTGGAAAAAATTTAAGAGAATTCTAAAGATCAAGGATTGATGAATCAGGAACAATTTGAGGAGGCACTGCACCCATGGAAACAGAAATAGTTACTTTTGAACTAGGAGAAAGCATCCTGTTTATGCCACTGGATAAAAATATGCTATCCAAAACGAGGGAGTTTTAAAGCTTTGTAGAGCAAGGCCTTGGAATCAGCAGATGAAAAGCTTTTTTGTAAAGAAGTAAACATTATTGTTTTCCACCAACATCAGTGTTTCTGGGAAATTTGTTGCAAAACTATTGACAACGTCTCCTGTCCCTGAATTTACAAGCCTATTAATCCCTTCCATTGGGCAGTTTATACAGAATCAAAAGGAAACTTTATAGTAGTCTGCTCTATATTCCAAAGCAACTTTTCACCTTTTTCATCTGATTGGCAAATATATCAATTCAATGTCACTGTCAGCAGAAGCTGTCTGCAAAATGCAAGGATAAGTTCTGTATCTGAGAGTACCCTCATTCCCAAGCCCAGTGAAGAGTTCGTCAAGGCTTTCCATTGTCCAAGGTTGACAATGCAAATCCGTGTAAGAGAATTTTCATTTCTGAAAGAATCATTTAAACATTTATTACCAGGGTCAGCAAATTTTTCCGTAAAGGGCCAGATAGTAAATATGCAAATATGGCTTTGTGGACCATATGGCTCAGTCTCAACTTCTCAACTCTGCTGTGGTAACACAAAGGCAGGCATAGATCATAGGTAAACAAATGAGCATGGCCTTGTTCCAAAAAATCCCCTTTGTTTATGGGTACTGAAATTTGAATTTCATGAAATTCTCAAGTGTTGTGAAATATTCTTCTTCTTTGGATTTTTTTCAACCATTTAAAGATGTAAAAAATATTCTTAGCTCATGGGCTATATGAAAACAGTCAGCAGGTTTGGCTTGTGGACCATAGTTTACCAACCTCTCATGTTTCTAATGCAGTGTATTAAAATTTTCTTGCTGTAAACTATACAGCAGCTGTAAAAATAAAGGCCAATTTGGGTACATTGTATAATAAAAGAGAAGAAGTATGCCTATGCAAAAAAGTAGGTTTGTAGGTTGAAATGAAGACTCCTGAACCCTGACACTAGCAAGGGCCTGGAGTAGTTACCTGAACCAATCTCTCATCTCCAGAAAAAACACGGTTACCCAGGGATTACACAGACTTCCCCCAAAGACCATTCATTGTCTTAGTAGCTCAACTTGGAGAGAAGAAAGTATTCTCTATGTTCCAGCAAAAAGAAAATCTGTGTGACATAATGTGAAGAACACCTCTCTTGGCCTTGGTCTTACTTCATAAATAAGATGTACCCTTTGATTTCCAGCAGGGTTCTTGTTTGGGGTCCAAACTAATGTCATTCCTTCCAATTGGGCATTTTGTAAAATGAACATATCACTTAGTTTCCTTCTCATGAAATCTCTATTTTAGGAATAAGTATTCATCAAGGCGACCTTCTTTTGAACTCCTGTAGATTTTTCATTTATAATCTATGCCATTTATTTGGCGAATTCTGCCTGATATTGCCACATTGTAATGAGGATAACACAAATGAACACACCTAATGCAAGGTTGGGCATTCAATAAATGTTCAACAAATATCTCTTAATTTCTATCATGAAAACAATATATCCAAGTATTCAACTATGTGACTGTGCATGCCTTAATGAATTTCTAATGATGGTGACGATGATAAAAGCATTCCGTATCCTTTAGCTTAAACATTTCAATTGTGTGTGTGTGTGTGTGTGTTTTATCAGAGAAAAGAGACAACATACAATAGTCTGGTGAAAACATGGCCTTTTCTTTTCATTCCCATTATTGCCCAATGAGACCAATCCTTAAAAGGGAATTGGACACTGATTTGTTTTTTTATGGGGCAAGTTTACCCCTTTTCTTTTCTCTTTCTCTAGTCCTAGTCTTACAGCCTGGATAAAGTAATCACAAAATAGTTTATTCTAGTCCTTGACAATGTTATACTGGATTACAATGGAGTAAACCATAGATGACTTGAAAAAAAGTAACAGAAAATGCACTTCCCATATCTATAGAGAAGTTTTTTGAGTTGAGGTTTAATTCAGAGGCTTTCTTTCAGTGTTTCAGTATTCCTGTGTTTGCTCCTTGCTTTCATTCTACAAATAGGAAAAGTTCAGAAGAGGTCATAGTCTTATTTTCTCCCGAAGCATTTTGCCCAGTCTAAATATATTTCTGGATTATAGTGGGTCAAGAATCCCACACAATTTCTAGATTTGATAAACTAAGGTTCAAGAAAAAAAGAGAGCAATAACATCTGAAAATAAAGCTTTGGTCACGCAAACTATTTTTTTTTTTTACAAGGAAAAAATATGATTCTCTGCTCTACAACTTTTTTCTTGGCTATATAGTTATCATGCTCAAGGATGAGAGAGAAACCGAGAGTGAAAGTTAATGGAACCTCATTAGAAAATATTAGAAATGAAATACGTCTTTTTTTAGTATACTGTAAATGCAAATGTTGTGAAATCTGAAAGAGTTGGAGGAAATTGAAAAATTTATCCTGCCATCTTTTAGGGAATAAATATGGGTAAATTAAGAAAACCAATTAAGATATAAAAACAGCAGGCTGATGGTTTCTAGGCAAGAGATAGCAGATCAAAAGTTTCAGGAAAAGACAGAAAGATCTCTTAGCTTGAAGCAAAGAATAGCATATGAAGGTTGTCAGCCTTTGCAGACACTAATAGGAGGTGAAAGCGTAAAACGTGAAATGATCAGAGAAAATAAATATGGACTTTCAGAGCAGGAAAACTGGGAAAGTTTTTCTATAGTTAATGGAGAGCCACAAAGAGAAAAAGACAAAGAACATAAGGTGTATTAAGGATAAATTATTGGCAGATGTCCAAGAATTGAAGAAAATAGAAATTTCCAAGTGTTACCACCTAAGAGTTATGCTTTTTCCTCAAAACTATGTCATTTTTTTGAAAAAAAAAAAACTCTTGAAGGATCAAAATATGTACATTCTAAATCTTCTCCAATACAAAGATATGTAAATGTATGACACAGACCACCACCTTTATTTATAGCCTTGCGGAGGATTGTAGAAACTAAATCAATCTAATTTGAAAAACCTGTGCTAGAAATTATATTGGTATTTGCACATTTCCTGTGGTTAACTAAAGATAGTCACAATTCTTTGATACTGGTCCCATTGAGAAATGGGGGGAGGGGACCACATGCCCTCTACCTTTGAATCTGAGCAGACTCCATGGCTGCTTGACCAAGAGAATACAGCATAAGTGATATTGTGCCAGTTTGTAGGTCCAGTCCTTAAGTAACAGGTAGCTTCTCCTTCCTGTTTCTCAGAGCACTGTCTTACAGTCCTGAGCCACCAAGTGAGAAGTCCAACTACCCTGCTAAAGAGACTACTTAGAGATGTCCAGAGACTACATGGAAAGGGAGAGAGGCTCAGATCAGCCCATTCTTCCAGCCCTTCTCGTTCAATGCTAACCATGTGAGCAAAGCCAGTAGGTACCTACCGGATCAGCCTGGCTGTCAGCTCAACATCGACTGAGCCCTGCGCAAGTTCCCGAGTGACAGAATGATAAGATAAAATCACTGTTGTTTGAAGTCATCAAGGTTTGGGATTGTTTCTTATTCAGCAATAGACAACTGGGACAGAACTTGTTCCTGGAAGTGGAGTGCCGCTGTAACAAAAATCTAAAACATGTGGACTGGAGGCTAGAGAAAAGAGGTTCCCCATGAAGTGGTCAAATGTTTGCCAAAACTATTGCCTGTGGCAACATGGGAGATAGAGAGGAGACCTAATGAACTCATGGATTTCATTGGACAGATTTTCAGAACAGAATGTAGAAATGGCTGACTGACCTTTTCTAGCTGCCTACGATAAAATATGAGAGAACTGAAGGAACTGTTAAGTTATTGAGCAGAATTTAGAGGAAATATAAAGGAACCAGGAGTTTAAGGGCTCAAAATAAGAATGTTTCTCATTTCTGATCTCTACCAGAAAATAGATTCTCAAATTAAGAAATGGCTTTAGGAGCAATCCTGAGAAAAAAGAGCAAAGCTGGAGGCATCACAATCCCTGACTTCAAAATATACTACAAAGCTATCAAAATCAAAATAGCATGGTACTGGTATGAAAACAGGCACACAGATCAATGGAACAAAATTAAAAGCCCAGAAATAAAACCACACATCTATGGACAGCTAATCTTCAACAAAGGAGCTGAGAACATACAATGGAGAAAGGAAATTCTCTTGAATAAATGGTGTTGGGAAAACTGGACAGCCACATACAAAAGAATGAAAGTAAACCATTGTTTTAGACCATTCACAAAAATAAACTCAAAATGGATCAAAGACTTAAAGGTAAGACCTGAAACCATAACTTCTAGAAGAAAATATAGGCAGTACACTCTTTGACATCAGTTCTAAAAGGATCTTTTCAGACACCACGTCTTCTCAGACAAGGGAAACAACAGAAAGAATAAACAAATGGGACTTCATCAGACTAAAGAGCTTCTACAAGGCAAGGGAAAACAGGATTGAAACAAAAACACAGCCCACGAACTGGGAAAACATATTAGCAAATCATATATCTGACAAAGGGTTAATCTCCATAATATATACAGAACTCACATGAACCACCAACAAAAAGTCAAACAACCTGATCAAACAATGAGCAGGGGATATGAACAGACATTTCTCTAAAGAAGATATACAGAAGGCCAATAGATATATGAAAAGATGCTCATCATCACTGATCATCAGAGAAAGGGAAATCAAAACTACACTAAGATATCACTTACACTCATCAGAATGGCTAAAATAACCAAGACAGAAAATAAAAAATGTTGGAGAGGTTGTAGAGAAAAAGGAACCCTCATACACTGCTGGTGGGAATGCAAACTGGTGCAGCCACTATTGAAAACAGTATGGAGATTTCTCAAAAAATTAAAAATAGAAATACCATATGACCCAGCCATCCCACTACTGGGTATCTATCCAAAGAACACGAAATCAACACTTCAAAGAGACTCATGCACCCCTATGATCATTGCAGCATTATTCACAATAGCCAAGATGTAGAAGCAACCTAAATGCCCGTTGACTGATGACTGGATAAAGAAGATAGGGTATATATATACAATAGAATACTAGTCAGCCATAAAAAAGGATAGAATTGTCCCATTCACAACAACATGAATGGACCTTGATGGTATTAGGATAACTGAAATAAGCCAGATAGGGAAAGACAAACTCTGTATGATTCTATTCATATGTGGAAGATAAACAAACACATGGACAAAGAGAACAGACTAGTGGTTACCAGAGGAAAGGGGTGTTGGGGGTGGGCACAAAGGGCGAGGTGGTGTACCTATAATATGATAGACAAATAATAATGTACAACTGAAATTTTACAATGTTGTAAACTATCATAACTTCAATTAAAAAATAAAAGAAATGGCTTTAGGGCAAACGCTAAATCTAGCCGGCTTCCAGAACAGGATGGCCTAAGGCTAAAGGTTTTCATGACATGACTGTAAGACATTCTTTTTTTTTCAACCGCAGAAAGATTTAAGAGTATGTCTAATAGGGCTTCTAATATTCTTAAGAATGTGCCTTACAGTTAAGCAATAGAGATTCTAGAAATATTAAAAGTATCCCATAGTAGCCTCATTGGAGCCTAAATAGAAAATAGATTATCTTGAGATTAGCACTGAATAGAGCTTATCCAATGGAGTGAGTTATGATTTGATACACAAAATCCTTGCCAATTTTTTAAGTAATTAGCTAGCATGGACTGAAAAGTACAAAGATAGTACAAAACAAAAATAATCTTTTGGGCCCTAATTTACACCACCAAAAGAAGCTTAAGAAAACTACTCAGATGAAAAGATGAGGTGTTTCTGATGGAAAGTAAAGGATGATTCAGAGTGAAGACCCAAGAGCTGTGGTGAATCATTCCCAAAGAAAAAGCCTGAGTGCTAATTAAGGAACTGACAGCATGTGCCTAGCTATATTTCAGAAATGCTATGAGCCAATGACTTTTATGTATGTCCTAATTCTTCACTTTCTCAATGGGAGGGTCTCCCGTAGTTATCCTATCTCTCATTATATGCTATGTATGTAGGGTCAGAAAACTTTATTTTTAGGTCACAGGACTGGAGTACATCCCCTGCGTTGCAAGGAAGCTCCAACAGCCTCATGGAGAAGCTCATTTGTAGGAGAACCAAGACTTTTGGCCTAACTCTCAACTGACAGCCAACATCAACTTTCCAGGCATGTGTGTGAACCATTTAGAAACGGATGATTCAGCCTTAGTCAAACTGCCCAGCTGACGTCATATGAAGCAGAGATAAGCCACACCCACTGTACCCTGCCCAAATTGAAGGTTCATAAACAAAACTAAATATTGGCACTATACTAAGCCATTGAATTTGTCATACAGCAATATGCAAACTGCCTAGTTTTAGGAGGTAGGGAATAGGATGAATCTACTGTCTCCAGGATGATAAGCAGACAGGGCAAGAAAGAAGCTCATAAAAATGGACAGATCTCCTCATAGACAGCACAGACGTGCAATTCAGGAAGTAAAGGAAACAAGTGAGGCATTGGTATCAATGCAGATTACACCACAGTTATCCATGAATATAACATATAATAAATAAGAGATGATTCAGAGATTTCAGAATGTTAATTATAGATACAAGGCATTACTATGGCCAAGTTGAAACTACTACATTAAGTTGTTCTCATATATCCTTGAAGATCTGAGCATCTGTATACAATAGATATTATCAGTACTGGGTGCAGCAAAGTAGAGAAGCCTCTGAATTGAGAATGTATTGTCCTTGCCAAAATGAAGGAGAAAAAAATAATTTTCAGGAAGAAAAGTTATTATAAGGAATCCTGGTGTCAAAAAGCCTTTGGTTTGAGGAGATCACTCTTGTCTTGAAGAATACTGTTTCCTTAGACAGATGATAAGAAATGACCTAGGTGGAGAGATTATATAAAAGCTGCTAGT